>NC_056661.1:17013585-17613585 GCF_018350195.1 Panthera tigris | reverse complement strand
GATATACTTTCTCTCATACAGAAAGAGACATGTAATTTAGGAAAACCTGTAATTTCTCTCTATAATTAGATGTTTCAGTCTATCTCAATTTGGTCAGCTTCACCTTCCTAGTGAAAGAAAATCAGCAGCTCTTAAACCATGCAAGTGTAAATGCCCATGGCTAACGTATATGTTCTCATAATCTTAAAGTGCCCTGTTAAACACTTTCCAATGAGAAAATATCTTTTCCTAAAATTAATAAGGGTTTGGAGAAAATATGATTCTCTGAACTTGCTCTAAGCAGCGTGGCAAGTTTCTTAGGTCCCCAATAAGAGGAATAGAGTAGTTCTACTGATGGTCCTTTTGGAGATGGAACCTCTGGTTCTTTTACTAGATTGCATCGAGGGGCACCTGAATGGCTCAGTCGGTTAAGCGTCTGACGTCAGCTCAGGTCATGATCTCGCAGTCTGCGAGCTGGAGCCCCACGTTGTGCTGACAGCTCAGAGCCTGGAGCCTGCTTCAGATTTTGTCCCCCTCTCTCTCTGCCTCTGCCCCCCCCGCCACTTGCACTCTGTCTCTGTCTCTCTCTCAAAAATAAACATTTAAAAAAATTTTAGATTGCATTGAGCTATGTATCATACACGCCTGTTGCCCCTTTTACACCCCCTGGGCCCACCCAAGTTCACCTGTAACTAAAGATAAAGCAAGAGGACTTCCCAATGTGCTATCATCTTTACACATCCCAGGTATGGGCATCTTTTCTTTGCCTGAGGCTTTCTAGTACCTGAGGGGTCCTTGCATGGCTGCACAGACAGCTATCAGGGATACAGGCGTAAAAGCTTCTGAGGGTAGTCCTCACACACTGGGGCACGGGACTTGGTGGGTAAATGTTTCAGCCTCACACACTGACCTGGGATGCTTCTGAGTTTGCTCTACACAGCTTCTCAGAGATTCCCTCAGTGGGAGACAGCACAGACCTGCTCAGGAAAGCCACAGTGGATGGCTTTTCTATCTTCCTAGTCTCGTTTTCCCCTGATTCCTCATCCTCCTCCCCCTGCCCCTCACCGGGTACCATCTTCAAAATAAAGCATGCTATTTAACTCCTAGTCTCAGGATCTTTTGGGGAGAAGCAATTCTGAGACTATTGGTATAGCAACTGTTCAAGTGTCAGTCAGATGACAGTGAGGACTGTCTTGCTAGTATTAAGTGCCATGCTGGTAAAGACATGTGGTAGATTGGGATGAGGTACAGATGGAAAGTGAAACACTAATTTATGCATTAGCTCTAGAATTTGAACTGTATGTGGGGAAAGTGATTGGAAGGTCCTAGAGTTGGGTGTTTGGCTGATCATAACCTAAGGACATGCTGTGAAAACCAAAATCCTGCCATGACAGCATTTGAACAGATCTTTTCTTTCTTTCTTTCTTTCTTTCTTTCTTTCTTTCTTTCTTTCTTTCTTTCTTTCTTTCTTCCTTTATGTTTATTTTTGAGAGACAGAGAGAGAGACAGAGCATGAGCCAGGGAGGGACAGAGAGAAAGGAGACACAGAATCTGAAGTAGGCTCCAGGCTCTGAGCTATCAGCACACAGCCCACCATGGGGCTCAAACTTACAAGCTGTGAGATCATGACCTGAGCCAAAGTCGGACGCTTAACCAACTGAGTCACCCAAGGGCCCCCAGATGCTCATTTCTTGTAGCAAGAAGGCAAACTGCTAAGATTAAGGCCAGGATTTAATTACAAGGGCAGTGGAGTTAAAAGGATGTCAATGCACAGAACTTCCAGGTCTTCTCTGCTAAATTAGGACATTAAAGCTGATGGAGTAAGACCGGATCTTCCTGAGATCACTGAACCCTTAGATTCCCCTAAAAACCCTCTGGGTCTACAGAAGTAATTGCCTTACCTTTGTGAGAGGAGAGCAGGCTCCCACTATCCTGTGGCCGTACAAAGGCCTCCTGAAGTGGCTGCCCCACAAGAGGATGTCTGCCCAACTCCAGTTCCACTCATGCCCCCTTCGTGGCCTCTAGGCCAGGAACTAAGTTCAGGTCTCAGCAGAGCCCTGGTGAGGAAAGAGCTGATTTACCAAATGAGCTCTGTGCTGTGTTGTCATTTGTATTGTCTCATGTGTATTGTCGGGCACTGGGGAACAGGTGCAGAAGTGGATTGTGAGGTTTTCACCTGCTGGAGAAAAGGCTGGGCACAGAAGTACTTCTTGATATGAGGGCACTCGCAATAGCTCAGGATTTGACATCGTGTAAAGACATATGACATTGGCTCTTGACCCCACTGGGAGAGCTCTTTGGAGATTTGACACGAGGATGCCACGGTAAATGAGTCGGAAATGCTGGAATTGCCCTGGCAAATAGTGAGGGTAAGAGTTTCAGCAAAGGGATGTATAAGAATTGAATTATTAGGGGTGCCTGGCTGGCTCAGTCAGAAGAGCACGCGACTCTTGATGTCGGCTTCGTGAGTTCAAGCGCCACGTTGGGTGTAGAGATTACTTAAATAAATACAACTTTAAAAGAATGAATTGAATTATTATGTGATTACAGAGAACTCACTAGAATGGTCCTGGAGCTGATTATGATTACTATAACCCAGCTGAGTATCGTCCTGGAGAGGGACCAGAGGTCACGTCTCTCACAAAAGCAAACCAGAATGCATGAGTCAGATAGGCACCAACATCACTGAGAAGCTCAGTGGCAAGATTTTGTCCTCTGAAGGTCCTGGTGAGGACAGGAAAGTGGCTACAGAAGTGGGCTCCCTAGCATCAGTGGGGACGACAGGATTCCATATAACAGGAGCCAGATGGTCACAGCTCACTGTCAGAAGCCAGATGGGTGTGAACACTGTGAGAGGAAACAAGTCTGGCGTTGCCACCTGGGGGCCTCGATCCACAAGGATTTGTGTCAGTGACAAAAAGGTATGAGATAGGACGGGCAGCCATTGATGGCACTGCTTACCTTCTACAGACGAAATGATAAAGAATGGGATTGCAGAAGACTCAAGTCAGCAACTAAGCTGAAAACTGTGAGCCCGTACACAATTTTGATATCTAAACCAGATCACAGAGTCCACTGCTTGAATGGGGACCTGGGTGTCCTTGAGAATGGAACCAACAGAGCCTCTGCAAGTATCAAAAATGTATATTCGCCTAGCCTTTTGCCAATGTGACTGACCTATGACCATGGACCCAAGTAATTCTACAATGGGGAAAGAGGGACACCCAGGTATACTGAGGGCTGTTGGATATAGAGTAAGTCATGGGGATAAAAAGTACAGCGTAGGGAATACAGTCAATAATATCGTATTAACTTTGCATGGTGACAGATGATAGCTACATTTGTGGTGAGCATTTCCTAAGTATATAATTGTTGAATCACCACATTGCACACCTGAAACTAACATATTATATGTCAACTACACTTCAATTTAAAAAAAAAAAAAGAAAAATCAATCACAGCCCTCGTGTCAAACTGAGGCATATGGAAACCAAATGATACACAGCTCAAGTCCATCTTATACTGGATCCGATGGTTCTGTGAATTTACCTCATGGTCATTTCTCTGGTCTGTGACTGATTGGCTACACCTGGCTGCTGGCAGAGCCCACATGCCGGCTCTATGGCCTGGAAAGTAAAATTCACTGTGGTAGGAAGAGCCAAGTGAGTGCTCCTGAAACTGCCTTGACTCATCAAAAGTAGAGCAGAGCTGTTCTGCATCCAGTAGAATCGCGGCCTCAAAGACAAAGGGAATGCAGTCACCACCACAGCCCAAAATATGGCTGTTGCAGAAACAAGATGGATCATGGCAGATGAGTCACCTACTGCAAAGCTAACCATGCGGTCATAGCTACGGAGATGTGTTAACTGTAAGGAACAGATTGACACAAACTCTGGCACGTGGCTCTGGGCAAAGAGAGAGAGACAGAGGACCTGAAGAGGGGTCTGCACTGACAGCAGAGAGTCCCATGCGGGGTTCGAACTCACGAACCGTGAGATCATGACCTGAGCCGAAGTTGGACGCTTAACCGACTGAGCCACCCAGGCGCCCCTCCTCCTTCTTTTCATATCTGAATATTTCATAGGGCCGTCTGCACAACAGCGTTTGCCTCCATTCTTAGATCCTTCAGAACTACAGTTCCACGAAGGCTGTTCAGCCCCGCAACTTCCTTCACGTTTAGTTCAGGAGCCGCTTCAGTGTAGTTACGTTGATTTTCCTCTCAACAGTTTTGGACTTAATCAAACATTACCTCTTTGTTAAAATGACATTAGTGGGGGGACAAGGGGGTTCTTATTCTTCCTCCTTGGCAGTCCCATTATACGCTATTTTTCTGGTATCTCTATTTCACTCTTTATATCATAAATGCCTGGGTATCTAAAATTTGTGAAAAAAAAAGCATATGGAATTACTCATTCAGGGAAATTGGCCCCTCAAAGGAACCATAATTCCCTCTGGAAAGTGGAATTAGATTCTCTACACTCATTTATTGCATCGGAGGATATCTGCTTCCTGTCGCTCTGGAATCACACGTAACTGACTGAGCCACCCAGGAGCCCCTTATTTTGTTTTAAAAGACAATTATCACTCATTTGTGAATGTTTTACTTGGTTTGTTTTTTGTTTGTTTGCTTTTTTGTTTCAAGTTTTTACTTAAATTCCAGTTAGTTAATATACAGTGTAATATTAGTTTCAGGTGTAGAATTTAGTGATTCATCACTTACATATGACATCCAGGGCTCATCACAGCCAGTGCCCTCCTTAGTACCCATCACCCATTTAACCCATCCCCCTGCCCACCTCCCCTCCTCAGTTTGTTCTGTATAACTAAGAATCTGTTTCATGGTTTGCCTCTCTCTCTTTTTCCCCCATGTGCATTTGTTTTGTCTCTTAAATTCCACATATGAGTGAAATCATATGGATTTGTCTTTCTCTGACTGACTTATTTCACTTAGCGTAATAGTCCTTAGCTCTATCCACGTCATTGTAAATGGCAAGATTTCATTCTTTTTTATGGCTGAGTAATATTCCATTTTATATGTATACCACATCTTCTTTATCCATTCACTGTTCATTCCTCCCTTTTTTCTCTCCTCACATATGGCTAAATCAGAAGAATAATTTTAAAAATCGCAGTGGTAATTGTCATTTAAGATTTGTTTCAGCCTAAAAGTTAAATTGTTTCTTTGTTTTATCATTCTATGATCATAGGATCTATGTGGTTTAGGAATAAACACAGTTTAGTTCTGGGTTATTACATTTTTAATATTCAACTGAATATAATTTCATAACATCTGTTTTAATCTCTCATGATTCCTTAATAGTGGAATGGGTTTATATTGTAAGTTTTGGATATACAAGATAAATTTAAACACAGAACAATAATAGAAGAAATAGCATAGTTAACAAAAATAAAGAATTAACAAGCATCTCCCTATATTCATAAGAAACTAACAATATAAAAATATAGTGTTTACCTTATAGTAAAAGACATTTAATTTGATAGATAGTGTAACTGAACAAATGTGACTTAGCTCCTTGGTGACCCACAGATAGCAACTACACCAGGTGGAACTGTCACACAAAGGAAACTTTATTTGCAGCAAAGGACATCAACGGGGAAAAACCTCCAAAGCTGTCACTCCCTGAGCAAGGGTGAATGGGTTTCTTTTTCTTTCTTTCTTTCTTTCTTTCTTTCTTTCTTTCTTTCTTTCTTTCTTTCTAAAACAATTTTTAAAATGTTTTTTCCATTTATTGTTGAGAGAGACAGAGACAGAGTGTGAGTGGGGGAGGGGCAGAGAGAGAGGGAGACACAGAAGCTGAATCAGGATCCAGGCTCTGAGCTGTCAGCACAGAGCCTGACGTGGGGCTCGAACCCACGAACCGTGAGATCATGACCTGAGCTGAAGTCGGACTCTTAACCGACTGAGTCACCCAGGCGCCCCTAATGTTAGGATGACTATTTAGAACAGGGATCTCTGTCATTATATGTAGAGGTGGCCATAAAGCAGCACACGGAGTTTAAGGAGTCATGCTCATCCACACAGTGTAAATGAGGCTTGTACTCCTCCTTGGGCAGGGAGTTTAGTATTATGATGAGGTCAAGGTGACTGTCGGTCACTCCATGGGTTACTCCATGGTCCATCTGTGCAGATGTGAGTCAGGGGTTAAGCTCAAACTGCCCTGAGTGGTCTGGGCAGGCCAGAGCTCCTCACCAGGGCAGTCATTAATTGCTTGAGAGACAGTTTTGGTTTTCACCCCAATGCTATGCCCCTTGGGTCTCTTGCCCAAGTTAAGAGATAAGCTGGAAAGAAGAGTTTAAGAAAAAATGTGGGACAAAGGTTGGTGGGTATAAGCAGGTGAGCAGAAAAGTTCAGGTCTTGGGGTCTATCTTGAGCTTCATCATAGTTTCCTGTATATGTAAAATATTTAAAAACACAGTCCTATTTTACACCACATTTAAAACTGAGCTTAATTATTTTAATTTAAAATATCCAGACAGCTTAAACATTTAAATTAAGAATATAAAGCAATAAAATTTTGCAAATGACTATATCTAAAATTTAGGGGCAGGGACAAGCATATCAAACAAGAAAGCAGAAACTACATAATAATGGAATTACTTGATTAAATACCATGTAAAAATATTTGTGTGATATTCTATAAACACAATTAATACACACAATTAACACATAACTAATTGATCTGGTAAAATGTACTTTGCGGGTTATAAAATTTGATTAGTTACATAGAAGTAATAACTCATGAATTTCTGAGGAAAGACTAAGGGAAAACTGAGGAAAAAAGTTTGAATATTCAATTCACGAAGAATAACCCAAAAGACACAGCCTCATAGAAAAATATTCAAATTCACTTGAATGAAGAAATGCATATTAAAGTAACAATGCCAGGGGCACCTGGGTGGCTCAGTTGGTTAAGGGTTAAGTGTAGGACTCTTGACCTCAGCTCAGGTCTTGATCTCGGGTCGTGAGTTCAAGTCCCCCATTGGGCTCCACTGGGCGTGAAGCCTACTTAAAAAAAAATAGGGGTGCCTGGGTGGCTCAGTTGGTAAAGTGTCTGGCTTCAGCTCAGGTCATGATCTCACAGTTCATGAGTCTGAGCCCCACATCGGGCTCTGCACTGACAGTGTGGAGCTTGCTTGGGATTCTCTCTCTCCCTCTCTGCCCCTTCCCCACTCTCTCCCTCTGTCTCTCAAAATAAATAAATAAACTTTAAAAATAAAAATAAAAATAAAGTAACAATGCCACATCACCTCTACTCATCAAACAGGTGGGAATGCTGAAATTACTAACGTTGGTGGGAATAAGGAGACTAGCACACTCCTGCCTTGCTGGTAGAATTCTGACTTGTTTTCAACCTACCTGGAAAACCATTATCCTCAGCCTCTTCCTCTTCCTCCCTCTCCCTTCTCTTTTTCTCCCTGTCTTCCTTCTTTCTCTCCTTCCTTTTTCTAAAGCAGCATCCCACTCCTGTGAATCTCAATCTGCCATAAGAATAAAGAAACAAGAATAAGCTTTCTGCAAAGCTGTGATAGGCAAACAGCTAGTGAGGCTACTAATATTAGAGACTGTGGGGGTGTAAAAGTTAAAGACCCCAGAGCCAGTTCAAATCCCAGCTCTGCTACTCATCAGATATGTGACTATTGGCAAGTTATTTAATCTGACAGTGTTTCACGTTCCAGATCAGTGACCTGGGGATAACACTATATCTAATTCATAAGTTTGTTTTGATAATTAAAATAGATTGTTTGCATAAAGTTTTAAAATAGTCCCTAGGAAACAGTAAACAAAATATAAATGGTTTTCATTGTCAACAAATAAACTGATTCTGCAACTTTAAGGTTTTAATAAAAACATATAATCTTGCAATGTAAAACACATTATTAAAATATTATGTTGGCAAAGGTACATAGAAAATAACATTTTTATTCTCTCATCCCTTTCTGTGTATATCAGATTAAATAAGCTGCATCTCAGTGAAAAAGCCACAGAGACCACTAGTTTTACTTAGTGGATCTGGACAGAGCGTTTATTAAACACGGACCATGGAAATGGCTCTGTGACTGAATCATAGTTCCCTTTGAAGTCAGGTGGTTTCCAATTGTCTTATTTCATCAAAGTTTAAGGAACATAGATTATAGCTCACAAATCATTAAAATTGTTTTTAGTATCATGATGTAATTTTTTATGTAATTAGGAAGGACTTCCACGATGTAAGTGACCCTGTTAAAATAAAAATTTTAATTCCCATCTACTTACGTAATGTGAACATGATTTTTCAGTGTGTATCTGTGGAAATAAAGGATACATATAAAATGGGTGCTAAATCCCGAGTGATTCCAGTAACAAGTGGTATTCAAGGGAACACACACACACTAACTGGACACAATCAGCACCATGCATCACATTCAGAGATGTATAGCTAATAAAAAGTTACTTCTAGGTTAAATAACCATCAAAATTTGTAATATATGCTGTTTGGTTTGATCAATGTATACTACTAACGATTGTGATGATAACCCAAGAGAATTTTATTAATACTTTATATCCTGTGGTCATAGGAAATTGAAAGCATCAATTCATTTGCATATTTCTGTTGAAGAAAATTAGAAAAACCTGACCAGAAAAGATCTGTAAGACAACAGGGCAGGGGCACCTGGGTGGCTCAGTTGGTTAAGTTTCCGACACTTGATTTTAGTTCAGGTCATGATCTCATGGTCATGAGATTGAGCCCCCTGTCACTCTCCCACGTGCTCTCTCACTCTCTTTCAAAATAAGTAAACAAACAAACAAACAAACAAATAAAATAACATTGTGCATAAAGTTGTGGGGAAGGTTGAATGAAAATTTTACTCATTCAAGGAGAAAAAGTATGGAAAGTTTCAAACTGTGAGCTCATGCATGTGTTTTTCAAATTATCGTGGTGACATCAAATCACCATACAATGTAGATTCCACTGGATACATCTTAAAGAATGACTTTTATTTTTATTTACTTATTAGGATTTTATTTTATTTTTAAGTAATCTCTACACCCAACTTGGAGCTCCAACTCACAACCCCAAGATCAAGAGTCACACGCTCCACCAACTGAGCCAGCCAGGCACCCCCAACATTTTTATCTTAAAACATCAATATTTAAAATAAGTCAGTCATGGTGTGCCTGGTGGCTCAGTCGTTTAAGTGTCTGACTTCAGCTCAGGTCATGCTCTCACAGCTTGTGAGTTCAAGCCCCATTTTGGGCTCTGTGTTGACAGCTCAGAATCTGGAGCCTGCTCCGGATTCTGTGTCTCCCTCTCTCTCTGCCCCTCCCCAACTTGTGCTCTGTTTCTCTGTCTCTCAAAAATAAATAAACATTTAAAGTTTTTTTTTTTTTTAGATAAGTCAGTCATTTAATAATTTGTAACCATTTAAACTTGGGATGAAACATTTTACATGTCACTTAATATGTATAAGTGGATACCAAATTTAGAGAGACTGAAAGCAAAAATCTTGAAGACTATCACGGTAGACGTTGTGGTCAATCAGAACAGTACTGAGAAGGTATACTTTACCTCCCAGAACTATGCGACACGTCCCCATTTAAGTCATTCATCCAGAACTGGGACCTACAGGATTTGTGATACCCAATAACCTCTGAACTTTTCCTTTAAAGTTGGTGTTTTGAGGGACTTTTTTTTTCAAGTGGTAGAAAGAGTTACTATTTAGTGCTCGTGGAAAGAGCACTCTGTCCCAGGATTCTTCACCTTCCCTAAACAAAGCTGAACTTGGCAGATCCCATGTAAAGTAAGCTTCCACGTTAAGATTCTATGAGTCAGTATTAGAAACATTCTAAATTAAAAGTTTCGATTAAGTGAATATACAGTTTTGACTACTGATAAAATAAGTAACTGTATATGCAGATGTGACAATTTATAGTACTGTGAACACATCTGAAGCTGTCCTGAATACAATGATTGCTCTACAGATAAAAATGCAGGAATTCAAAATTTGGGTAGGACACACCCTAACCTGCTACAGGTTTGTCAAGAACCAGATTCTGGAGTGTACAATACAAACCACCCTTAAAACACTGAAATTGAAACTCTTAAGATTTAGGCATTACGGAATTTGGAGTTGGAAGAAATAGGTGGGAGTTATGACTATACCTCCTAACTTCAGAGTTCATACTCTTGGGGGCATTCGGCTGGCTCTGTCCGTAGAGTGACTCTTGCTCTTGGGGTTGTAAGTTCAAGCCCCATGTTGGGTGTGGAGATTACTTAAAAAATAATTTAAAAATCTTGGGGCGCCTGGGTGGCTCAGTCGGTTGAGTGTCCGACTCACGGTTTGTGAGTTCAAGCCCCGCGTCGAGCTCTGTGCTGACAGCTCAGAGCCTGGAGCCTGCTTCGGATTCTGTGTCTCCTTCTCTCTCTGCCCCTCCCCCACTTGTGCTCTGTCTCTCTCTATCAAAAATAAATCTAAAAGAAAAAAATTTTTTCTTAAAAAAAAACAAAAAACACCACAAAGTTCTCTTCTCTTCTACTGCTCTCTTCTACTACTCTCTTCTACTCTCTTCTACTGCCAGGCATATGGGCCTTGAAAAGACATTTACTCCTTCCCCCGCCCATTGTTATTTTATTACCAACAAACTGGAAATAAGAAATATCTCGTCCAGCCTGTTTCTCACAGACACTGCAGGAGTCACAGCAGGTAAAGTGGACTTACTCATTTGCAAATTTTTGAGTAGGAAAAGGGTTATATTATTAATATTTGTTTTCACTCAGGGAAGGTGTTGGGGCAGAAATTACCTAGGTATATAATTTGCCTGGAAAATGTACAGGAAAATGTACGGAAACCTGCACATAAATAACGTCAACTGCCTCATGCTATAATATTTTCAATAATGCTTGCTGTTGGTAATACTCCATGGTTTTGCTTGCAATACTGTGATCGATTACTAAAATTAACACCAAAGTAATAATATGGAAGATTAAGAAATGGGAGTGAGTTTTCTGTTTTGTCTCTTCCCATTTTTTTTATTGTCTATTGATTTAACACGTGTCACTGAACTTCCTAGTGACTGCCTTTCTTACCTCAGAGATAAGTATCAACTTCTAAACATTTAATTGCAAAGTTCTTGTTGCTTATTCTTTACCAAATGATCTCCTTGCAGATAGTCTGTACTAGCTTTTTTTCTAGCATCTTCTAAAATTCCATTTTGGGGATCATTTTCTTCCAATGTCCAATTGCTCTAGGGAAATAAATTAAGCAATTTAATTGCATCAGACAGAATTCATTCCAAATGACCTGAGGAAAGAGCAAACTTGAAGTATTTAGACTTCAATTCCTGGTCAATGAGGGATCGCTCTAAGAACTTGTGCTTCACCTGGAACTTTCTCTACCCTCCCGTCAAAGGCTGCATATTTTCACAGCTTCTCTGCCACTATGAAGGAACTTCTCAAAAGCCGTCCTTGTTCTGGCAGTCTCCGTGTGGGCTGTCTTTGCAGTTGGTGAGTTATATATCCTTGCTCTGCCCAAATTTTCTGGGGTAAATCCAGGATCATAGGAAAATCAGAGGTAAAAGTGGAAGGGCTGTTCAATTTTATTTAATCCTTTTTTTAAATGTTTATTTGTTTTTGAGAGAGAGAGAGAGAGAGAGAGAGAGAGAGAGAGAGAGAGAGAAACATGAGCAGAGGAGGGGCAGAGAGAGGAAGACACAGATCCGAAGCAGGCTGCAGGCTCTGAGCTTCAGCACAGAGCCTGACGTGGGACTCGAACTCACTAACTGCAAGATAGTGAGCCAGAGTTGGACATTTAACCGACTGAGCCACCCAGGCTCCCTATTTAGTCCTAATTCCTTTAGGTTACAGATGTAGAAACTGAAACTCAGAGGAAGAAAGGCTTCCCTCAGTGTCATTGGTATCAAAGCTGGGAGTCAAATTCTAACCTTTCAAACCCAGGACCACTGAACTTTTCAAAATACCTACTTACTATCCAGGTCTTCAAACCTTAGAAACTTTCATTTTCAGGGTCTATTTACATTTCTCAAACCCAAAAAGAACTTGAGTAGCTCTGTGGAAATAGAATCAGATATTCTTCTGGTCAATGGCTGGTTTTAGAGTTCATGTTTAATGATAGGGAATCTCTGAGCGCCTCAGTGTGGTGCGTTCCAATCTGTGGGGGCTGGCGACGTGGGTGGTGAAAGAATTCACCCAAGGCAGAGCAAAAGAGATCGAAGTTTCTTGAATACACTGCAAGGGAACAGCAGGCAGGACAGCAAGGGAGAAACTGTCTGCCAGGAGGCGGTGCTGAGGGGCCACAGTAATAGGGCCGAGTGAGGGAGTATGGGGACGAATGGAAATGTCCATTTTTTGGTAATCTTCGGAATTGCGCCTGCTGGTAATTGGTCAGTTAGGGCCTGTGGCTATTTTGAGGTAGGTCACGTGATGAGCCTGTGTCAGCTCCGGTGGTCGCTGTGGGTCCTTTTGCCTTCCTCAGGTTTCCATAGCTCAAGCCTCTACACCCAACACATCCTTTTTCCATTTGGACTTTGAAACTTTCATTTATCTTCAATTTTTTTACTTTCTATTGGTGCTTTCTCTCACTGAAAACATTTTTTTCCCAAGCCCCTCACATCTTAAGAGGCTCTGTAACAAATTGAAAAGTAATCTCCATGCCTCTCATATCTTATGGGGAAAACTCCTTTCCCTCCTCTGCTGAAGAAAAAACTCTTTCCTTCCACTCCAACACTTCTGACACCAAATGTGTGGGTTTTCCACACCAAGCAATCCTCCCATTTTCTGTGGACACCAATCGGGTGTCTTACAGTTTAACACAATTATGACACTACTACCGGGCATGCATCCCAACAGTATGGGGTAAGGACTCAATCCCACAAGACTGCCCCTACTTCAGACAGCAATCACAAGACTGGGCCTCCAGCACTTCTAACCAACTAGCTATAACACAGAAATTCCCCTGACTCCGTTCTTAGGTTCAATAATTTGCTAGAATGGCTCACAGAACTCAGGAAAGTGCTTTACTTACTATTTCCGGTTTATTATAAAAGGCAGAACTCAGAAACAGCCAAATGGAAGAGAGGCACAGGGCAAGGTAGGTGGGAAGGGACACAGAGCTTCCATGTCCTCTGGGGGCACCACCCTCCCGGCACCTCAATGTGTTCAACCTGGATTCTCTCCAAACCCTTTGGTTTAGGATTTTTATGGAGGTTCCATTATGAAGATGTCTACTGAGAAAAAGAGGCAAAACCGAAAAAAAAAAACAAAACCAAAGACCTTTATTTGAGGTCTCAGAATTGCAATTTGGCAAGAACAGATTCCAGAGCTACGATGTGCTGCTCACATGGGAAAACAAGGGGTTTTTATGAGAAAGGAGGGTAACTACATGATCCTAGATAAATAAGAGAAGAAAAAAACCTCAATTCAGTGCTGACTGGTAGAGCTGCTTTTGATTACTATCTAGTTGGTTATTTTATAGGTACTATCGAACAGAACTCCTCCTGGTATGCATTAGGTAACTTTTCCATCACGATGAAGGTCATATCCACAGTTTTACTGTCTGGATACCAGTTGTTCTGTTGGATTTTACGAGCAACTGTTTGTAATACAATTAGCACTTCTGGCCCAGTTCAAGAGTTCATTACTTAGAATGGAAAATAGAGCTTCAATATTGAATCTCTTATGTCTAGCAATTTTGTACAGGGGCACCTGGGTGTCTCAGATGGTTAAGTGTCCAACTTCGGCTCAGGTCATGATCTCACAGTTTGTGAGTTCAAGTCCCACACTGGGCTCTCTGCTGTCAGCGCAGAGCCCGTTCCGGATCCTTGGTCTCCCTCTCTCTTTGTCCCTTCCCCACTTGCTCTCTTTGTCTCTCTCTCTCTCTCTCTCTCTCAAAATAAATGAACTTAGGGGCCCCTGGTGGCTCAGTCAGTTGAGCATCCAACTTCGGCTCAGGTCATGATCTCGCGGTCCATGAGTTTGAGCCCCACATCCGGCTCTGTGCTGACAGCTCAGAGCCTGGAGCCTACTTCGGATTCTTTGTCTCCCTCTCTCTCTGCCCCCACTCATGCTCTGTGTGTCTCTCTCAAAAATAAATACATATTAAAAAAAAATTTAAAAATAAACGAACTTAAAAAAAATTACACAATTCCACAAAGGCATGATTAAATCATTGTCCTTTGGTGATTAGTTCAATCTCCAGCCCCTCTCCTCTCCAGAGGTTGAGGGGTGGGGCGGAAGGTCCCAATTCTCTAATCCTGTGGTTTTTTCCTCTAGAAACCAGCCCCATTCTCCTCCTCCAAGAGCCACCTCATTAGCATAAACTCAGGTATGGTGGAAAGGGGCTTATTATGAATAACAAAAGACACTCCTCTCCCCATCTCTCAGGAAATTACTAGGGTTTTTGGAGCTCTGTGCCAAGAACTGGAACACACCAAACATATATCTCTTCTTATATCACACCTCCTCTTCCCTATTAAATGTAATCCTCTCTAAAGATATCCAGATATAGGGGTGCTGACAGCACAGAGCCTGATTGGCATTCTCTCTCTCAATAAATAAATAAGCATTAAAAAAACTGAGATATATTTTTATACTTTCCCATCTCTCACTCAATCCTCATCCCCACTGCTGCTGAGAACACCACCCACTGGCAGCGACCCTCCTGCAAGCAGACCGTGTGACCTTCTGGCTAAGTCTTATGCCAACCCTCTGTGAGGAACATCTCTCTTGAAAATCCATCTTTCTTGAAAATCACTCTGTCCTTCTCTAGTTTTGTGGCCTTATATTTTCGCTCAAATCTGTTTCTCTCCTTTGTACCCATATCAACCCTGTTCCGTTGGTGAAACACTTCATGTATCACATAAATCCATGCCCGTCTCACAAAAATGACTCTTCCTTTAAAAAATTTTTTTTAAATGTTTATTTTTGAGAGACAGAGACAGAGTGTGAGTGGGGGAGGGGCAGAGAGCGAGGGAGACACAGAATCCAAAGCACAGAGCCCAATGCAGGGCTCAAACTCACCAACCACAAGATCATGACGTGAGCCGAAGTCAGATGCTTAAACTGAGCCATCCAGGTGCCCCTAAAATGACTCTTCCTTAATGAAGGTTTTCATCATTGTCTCTGAAAGTATTTTTATATTCTCCTTAACTGTTCCTTTTGTCTCCAACTTGACTTCCTCTAACCCACCATCCTACTTCTTAAGAGCTGTCTTTTTTAGGGCAAATCTTATCATAGCTCTGCTGTACTAAACACAAAAGTCTTTGTGATAATTGCCTTACTACTATGATGGGTTTCCTAGTGATAGAGTAGGCAGTTAGTGATACTGAAGCAGGAAACAGGACTTTCTGACCAGTACAAAGATAAAAATCAAGAAACCACCAATCATCCCCAGAACACAAACAGCTAGAAAAAGACCCCAGGGGATATGCATGCATTATCCCCTATAACCACTGCACTACAGTAACCTATAGCTTCGTTGTAATACATTAATATTGCGGTTTTGACCCTCCTCGTGGAGGATAGCTGACATGACAATTCCCACAAGGACCTCATAGGGCCAAAAACGCCCTCTTTGGACTGGCAGGAGGAGTCCCTTAGAGGATCAGAAATAGCTCAGACTCAGTCAGAGGCCTCCCTAACTATGACCCATAACCTATGCAAACAAAAAAAGAAAAAAAAAAAAAACAACCTAATTCTGGTGCAATTGTGACCTCTGGGCCTGCTTCCTCTCCCATTCTGAGAGTGTACTTTCCCCTTAACTGCTATTAAACTCTTGCCTACTTGAGATTTTGGCTCTGAATTCTTTCTTGGCCAAATTCAGAAACTGAGGTTGGTGGTGAGTCAGGGAAAAGACCTGCTGTTGACATCAGCTGTTGACATTAGTTGACACGCCACTTATATACATATCCAATAACTACACACCATATGCTCAGCTTGTTCCAGAAACTGAGCTATATCCTGGTTATAAGGCAGAAATGGTCCCTGGTCCAACAGTGTGACAGACCAGTGGCTGGAAAGACTGATCAAGTGCCAATAAACTAGTATCCAGAATATATAAAGAACTCTTGCAACTCGATAATAAAGAGACAAATAAGCCAATTTTTAAAAAATAAGAAAAGTAACTGAATAGACATTTCTCCAAAGATGATAAACAAATGGCTAATAAGTACATGAAAAGATGCTCAACATCATCGGTCAGTAGGGAAATATTCATCAAAACCACAATGAGATACCACTTTGTACCCACTATGATGGCTATAATAAAAAAGGGAGAAAATAACAAGGGTCGACAAGAATGTGAAAAACTTGGAATCCTCATACACTGTCACTGGAAATGTAAAATGGTTCGGCTTCTTTGAAAAATAGTCCAGTAGTTTCTCAAAAGGTCACCATATGACCCAGCGATTCCACTCTTAGGTATATACCTGAGGGAAATAAAAACACATGGCCACACAGAAAATGTGTATAAATTTTCATATCAGCCTTGCTCATAATAGTCTAAAAGTGAAAACAATTCAGATGTCCATTGGTTGATTAATGAATAAGTAAAACATAGTATTTACATCCAATGGAATATTAAATTTAGCTATAAAGAGGAATAAAGTACTGATGCATACAATAACAGGGATAACCCTTTAAAATATCATGCTAAGTGAAAGAAGATAGACACAAAGACTACACATGTATGATTCTATTTATATAAAGTGTCCAGAAAGGACAGAAAGTAGATTATTGGTTGTCTGGGGTGGGGGAGGGGAGGGGGTGTGGAGGGAGGAATGAAAAGGGACTGCTGACGAGTACAGGGTTTCTTTTTGGGGTGATGAAAATGATCTCAAACTGATTGTGGTAATGGTTGCACAACTCTGTGAATATACTAAAAACCACTGTACATTTCAAATGGGTGAATTCTGTGGTATGTAAATCATATCTTAATAAAGCTGTTATATATAAATAGAGTTGATAATATAAATATGATTGTTATATCAGATAATTATAACATATAATTATATATAATAAAGTATATACACATATACAGTGGACCCTTGAACAATGCAGGGTAAGGGACACTGACCCTTACTCCCTCATACAGTCAAAATCTGTGTATAACTTTGGGCTCCCCAAAACTTTACTAATAAGCCTACTTTTGACTGGAAGCCTTACCAATAACGTAAACACTTGATTAACATATATTTTGTATGTTATATGTATTGTGTACTGTATTCTTACAATAAAGTAAGTTAGAGAAAAGAAAATGTTATTAAGAAAATCATGGAGGCGCCCGGGTGGCTCAGTTGGTTAAGCCTCCGACTTCGGCTTGGGTCATAATCTCACGGTCCATGAGTTCAAGCCGTGCGTGGGGCTCTGTGCTGACAACTCAGAGCCTGGAGCCTGCTTTGGATTCTGTGTCTCCCTCTCTCTCTGCCCCTCCCCTGCTCACGCTATGTCTCTCTCTCTCTCAAATAAATAAACATTTAAAAAAAGAAAATCACAAGGAAAAATACATTTACATTTCAATATTGTCCTTATTGAAAAAAATCCACATGTAAGTGGACCCACACAGTTCACTTTGGGCCAAGAGTATGTAAGCTTTTGAAATTAATATAACATTGTATGTTAATTACACTTCAATTAAAAAAAAGAAAAAATATATGGAAGCCTTAATGAAAGTCAGCAGCTTTGAAGATATCTCAATATAACTGCTTCATGGAAATTTGTAATTTAGAGAGTGTTTTCTAAAACAACTGAGAAGGATTATGAAAGTTGTTATTTACCTATGAAAGGGCAGGGCCAGAATTAAGATCCCCATTTTACATGAGTGAGGGGGTCACAAGTTCCCTATTTCTTCACTTCTTTAGAGAGCGGTATGCATCACAGAAGAACCCGGCCTCTTCTTCTTTTTTTTTAAGTTTACTTATTCTGAGGGTGAGTGGAGAGAGAGAGAATCCCAAGCGGACTCCATGCTGTCAGAGCAAAGCCTGATGCATGGCTTCATCTCATGGAACTGTGTGATCATTACCTGAGCCGAAATCAAGAGTCAAATGCTTAACCAACTGAGCCACCTGGGTGCCCCAATCCCAGCCCCTTCTTAGGGATCTGATACTTCCTGTGTGCCAACCAGGGTCTCCTTCATCCTAGCTTTTCCCCTAAGGTCAGAAGACAGAGCAACTCTTCTGAATGTGTTTTTGTCTTCCAGAATTTTGGAAGGTGCAGAGGCTCTTCCTGCAGGTGCAGAGGCTCGCCTACAAGAGATGAAGGTGAGCTCTACTTCCTTGGTTCCCAAGAACAGGAATGGGCAGCACGCCAGTTTCCTTGATAGCCCCAGATTTTTCTTCTGAGAGGTGGGGACAGAGGTGGTTGGCATGGGAATAATATACCACAATAAAATCTGGGTCATCAACCATGTGTAGCCCATTTCATATGTTCCTGAGCCCTCTTCCCATGCATTATTCCAGTCAGTTCATACTCTCTTGTGGGATAGAAGGCAAATATTTTGAACCATTAAATGGACGAAATCACGGCTCAAATCCAGGTCTGTCCTATGCTGCAGTGGACAATTTTTCAGCCAAGATATGCCAAAATGTACATCCTGCACCCCACACACTAAGGCCCCACAATGTACTCTCTCTGTCCCCTTCCTTCTATATCTTACCTCTGCTGTGGCGAGTTTGACATCACTAATGTCTGAAGCACCGTATGTAAGTCACTCAGTAACGTTCATAAGAAAAGTCTAACCTTGAAAGACATTTTCCTTTCTGTAATCCAACAATCACATTTGGTAGTTGATAGGGCAGGGATTTTCATCCTGATGAGTCTTTTAGCTCAGACTGGGGAGTTCACAGATCATATGTTATATTATAATTTATGTTATGTTATATTATATTATATTATTATAGTTATATTATTGGTTAAGTGCCAGTTATAATTTATATTATATTATATTATATTATATTATATTATATTATATTATATTATATTATAATATTGGTTAAGTGCCAGGGGCCAAACACTGAAGTTGCTAAAGACCCTTCTCTAAACTCCTGGTCTAGCGTTCCTTTTTCAGTCTCCCTCCCCCCATTACCAGTGATGATGGTCAGAGGACCTGGAGTAAAGCATCTGAAGCAGCAATCTGTGTCTCATCTTTAGGTTGAGTGCATGGAGAATATAAATAAGTGCTGGTTTATCTCTTACATCAAGCCAAGTGAACCCATATGTGGCAGTGACCGGGTTATGTGGCAGTGGTGAATGCCATCTCTGCTCCAAAATTCTGTAAGTCTTGATTTCTCTTCTCCCTTCTGTCTGTCAGGAGGCTGAAGGTAGACAAGATAGGAGTAACCTCCTCAGAACACTTCCTAATGGTTCGATCTTCCCTCCAGAGACTCCTCCATTTCTTCCATCCTTCCCTATGTTCCCAGAAGGGATCTCATTCACACAATGCAGAAACAGAAAGCCACTGAGGTGAGAGTGTTCTGTCTGGCCTGGCTAAGTATCAAGTGGAAAGTTCTCAGTAGCAAGTAGCCACAGGATTCAGATCATGTGATCACAGATGAGGGTTACCCTCAAGCCCCCTCAGGCCAAAGAACAAATGCTGATGAAGAAGAGGAGGAGTGGGCTGGGTGTAGAATCTTCCCAGCTGATGGCTTATTGATCTTTGAATGGATATTATTCTCTCAAATAACTTTCTTTAGCTTCCAATTTTCTTTTACCTTTCATGCTTTAGCTATGTGGTTTAGTCTTTGGCCCCATCATATGTTAGAAGATTTGGGAGACAACCACATGAAACGCCCAATTCTTTGGTCTGAGAGGAATAATAGTGAGGCACCAAAGTTTTTATCAAGGAGGCTGCCTTACAGAGGTGGGAGGAGGATTTCCCAATATCTGCTTTCTCCTTTAAGGAGAAAAGCTACACCCCTGGGTAACTAAAATTTAGAGATTAAGTCCAATACTTTAAGAGAGAGAAAAGCAAAGACATGAGAGTAGAAAAAACTTATGTCTTTCTGTTTCCTCTTGTCTTCTTAAAAGAAGAAATAATAATCTTGGTCACAATAACAGATGTTGAGCTGGGCAGGATTAGACTTTCTTGCATGCCTTGCTGCATAAATATCAAAATTTACACTAGAACCCATAAAACACTTGGTGAGGCAAACAACTTTGGCATCAGCCTCAATCACCGGTATAGACATCTGACAATCAGAATGCACAATCTGGGGAACTTAGACCATCATAGACTCATAGGATGCTAAAACCAAGAGATACTGGAGAGACGGCTTCCAGAGAATTCACACTGACTATATTTTTTGAAATATTTTCTTAGTAGTTAAAATGGGAATTAAAAGTAATTTACTATAATCTAGTTTGGATTGATACATTAATTATGAAAGTATTTTAAAAATTTTGCTCCTATATAGCCCCATGCTTATTCACCCTTCTTTGCGTATTATTATCATGCAAATTATACTTCTATACATGTATGCCCATCAACGTAGATTTGTAATTATTGCTTTAGTTAGTTGTCTTTTAACTCAGGAGAAAAAAGTTTACAGAGAAAAAATACATTTATACTATCTTTTCTATTTTCCTATGTAGTTACCTTTATTGGTTCTCTTTGTTTCTTCATGTGGATTTGAGTTTCTGTCTAGTGTCCTTTCACTTCAGTCTAAAGTACTGTCTTTAGTATTTTGAAGCAACAGATTCTCCGAATTTTTGTTAATCTGGCAATGTTTTAATCTCTTCTTCCTTCCTTCCTTTCCTTCCTTCCTTCCTTCCTTCCTTCCTTCCTTCCTTCCTTCCTTCCTCCCTCCCTCCCTCCTTTCTTTCTTTCTCTCTCTCTCTTTCTTTCTTCTTTCTTTCAGAGAGAGAAACAGAGTGTGAGCGGGGGAGAGGGGCAGAGGGAGAGATCTTAAGCAGGCTGCACACTCAGTGCAGAGCTTGACGTGGGGCTCAGTCCGACATGGCACCGTGACCTGAGCCAAAATCAAGAGTCAGACACACACCTTTATTTCTGAAGACAATACTGTTTGCTGGTTATAGACTCAGTTGACAGTCACTTTCTTTCAGCACTTTATATCATCTTACTGTCTTCTGGCCATGGTTTCTGATGAGAAATCAGGTGTTAATCCTACAGAGGATCAGAGTATGTGATAATTCATTTCTCTACTGCCTCTTTCAAGATTCCCTCTTTGTCTCATCTTTCCACAGTTTGATAATGATTTGTCCATATGTGGATCTCTTTGAGTTTATCCTATTTTGAGTTTATTGAACTTTTTGGATGTGTATATTAATGCCTATTTATTTATTTATTTATTTATTTATTTATTTATTATTTTTAATGTTTTATTTATTTTTGAGGGAGAGAGACAGAGACAGAGCATGAGCATGAGCAGTGGAGGAGCAGAGAGAGAGGGAGACATAGAATCCGAAGCAGGCTCCAGTCTCCGAGCTGTCAGCACAGAGCCCGACGCGGGGCTTGAACTCATGAACCGTGAGATCATGACCTGAGCCGAAGTCGGATGCTCAACCGACTGAGCCACCCAGGCACCCCCTATTAATGCCTTTTTAATCAAATTTTTAATCAAAGTTAGAAAGTTTCAGCCCTTATTTCTTCAAATGTTTTTTTTAATTTAATTTAATTTAATTTATTTATTTTTAGTTTATTTACTTTTGAGAGAGAGGGGGGTGGGCAGGGAGAAAGAGAGGGAGAGAGAGAATCCTAAGCAGCCTCTCAGTGGCAGAGCCCGGTGCAGGGCTCAATGTCATGACTATGAGATCATGACCTGAGCTGAAATCAAGAGTCAGACACTTAAGAGGCACCTGAGTGGCTCAGTTGGTTAAGCATCTGACTTCAAATCAGGTTATGATCTCACGGTTCCTGAGTTCAAGCCCCGCGTTGGGCTCTGTGCTGACAGCTGACAGTTGGGCTCGAGCCTGGAGTCTGTTTCAGATTCTGTGTCTCCTCTCTCTGTGCCCCTTCCTCACTCTCTCTCTCTCTCTCTCTCAAAAATAAACATTAAAAAAAATTTTTTTTTAAAGAGTCAGACACTTAACTGAGCCATCCAGGTGCCCCTTCAAATATGTTTTCTGTCCTCTCCTCTCCTCTCTTTCTGGGACTCCAATATGTTGATACACTTGTTGGAGGCCTCCATTTCTTTGTACCTCTGTTCATTTTTTCCCCCCAAATTTGAACTGGCTTTTTCTTTTACTTGCTATCTGAAGTACTTTGACCCACTCTGCTCATTTTTCATTACTTTTTCTTTCTTTTCCTCAGACTGGACAATATTAATTGACCTATCTTCAAGTTCACTTACTCTTCTGCCTGCTCAAATCTGATGTTGATCCTCTTCAGTGAATTTTTCATTTCAGATAATTACATTTTTACACTTGACCTTAGCCAAAAGGCCAAGAAGCGATCAGATAATTATATTTGTCACTTCAATAATTTCTATTCGGGTTGTTTATGAAATATATTTCTATTGCTTTATTGATATTCTCTATTTGATGAGACATTATTCTCATACTTTCCTTTAGTTCTTTGGACATAGTTTTCTTTAGTTCTTTAAGTATATTTAAAATAACTAATTTAAAGGGCACCTAGGTGGCTCAGATCAAACCCTGCATGGGGCTGGCTGCTGTTGACACAGAGCCCACTTCCGATCCTCTGTCTCCTTCTCTCTGCCCATCCCCCACTCATGCTTTCTCTCTCAAAAATAAATAAAACATTAAAAAAATAATTTAAGGGGCGCCTGGGTGGCGCAGTCGGTTAAGCGTCCGACTTCAGCCAGGTCACGATCTCGCGGTCCGTGAGTTCGAGCCCCGCGTCAGGCTCTGGGCTGATGGCTCGGAGCCTGGAGCCTGTTTCCGATTCTGTGTCTCCCTCTCTCTCTGCCCCTCCCCCGTTCATGCTCTGTCTCTCTCTGTCCCAAAAATAAATAAAAAACGTTGAAAAAAAATTAAAAAAAATAATTTAAAATCATTGTCTCATAAGTCTAATATCTGGGCTTCCTGACTGTTTCTATTGATTGCTTTTTATCCTGTGTATGGGCCATACTTCCTTGTTTCTTTGCATACATCACAATTTTTTGTGATTTTAAATAATATGTTGTGGCAACACTGGAAATCAGATTCTCTCCATTCTCCAAGGTTCGTTGCTATTGCTGTTTGTTGTTGCTGCTGCTATTTATTAGTTTAATGGTTTCTGGAATAATTCTGTGAAGTCTGCCTTCTTTGTCATGTGTGGTCACTGACAAGTCCTACTCAATTATCTTAGTGGTCTCATAGGGATTAGACAAAATTTTCCTCAAATGGTTGGAACCAATAAATCTCCCAGTTTTTGCCAACAAAAACATTGTATGTGCTGAGGAATGTCTTCAACACTTAGCCTTCGCTTCCTGCTTTTGGAGAGCTTCAAGATTAGCCAGAGGTGAGAGCTTAAGGCCTTCTGGGGTCTTTCCTGATCATGCACATAGCCCTACACATGTTCATGGTCTTCTAGATTCCCAGGAATTTCTTAGTGCTTTTCAAAACCTCCTATGGATATCTCATTCCTCCGCCTTTACTTTTAAGCTTTTGGTTGGCTTATTGTTTTCCTCCAACTGCTATCCACCATAAGACATCCATGATACTGAAACACTGCCTCTGATTGTTTTCAACAAATGCTCCCAGGGGAAAAGGCTGTTCACACTGGGGTATCTCTGAGTTAGGTCAAACAAAAACAGCTCTCCAAGTGGGTCTTCTAGAGAACCATCAGACAGGTCAAGGAATGACAATTCTTTGGTAATGGTACTCTGAAGGAGTTCCCAAACCATCTTGTCCCCTCTAGGTGCTGCCGGGCTGCTGGTTTTCACTATGATACAGAGCTGTTGTTTTTTAATACTACTATAGATCTGAGATCCCATTTCCATTTTTGCAAAGGAAAAAAAAAGCCATTGGTACATAGACTTTGTAGATTGCTTTGGGTATATGGACATTTTGACAATATTCAGTCTTCCAACCCATGAGCATGGGGGAGGCTTCCATTTATTAGGACATTTTCTTTCAGAAATGTTTTGTAGTTTGTGGTGTACAAGTTTTTCACCTACTGGGCTAAATTTATTCAGAGGTATTTTATTTTTTTGGATGCTACTGTAAATGGAATTGTTTTATTAATTTTATTTTCAGATTGTTCACTGATGCTGTATAGAAACACAACTCACTTTCATGTGTTGGTCTGTACCCTGAAACAATCTAATTATTAGCTTTAGTAGTTTTTATATGAATTTTTTGGGATTTTCTATATGTAGAATCATGTCCTCTTCAAACAGAGATAGTTTTACTTCTTCTTTCCAATTTGGGTCACTCTACCTACCACAGCTTTATTGAGGTAAAACTGACAAATAAAATTTTGGATGCCTTTAATTTCTCTTTCTTGCCTAAAGCTCTGGCTAGAACTTTTAGCATAATGTTGAATATCAGTGGTAAAAGTAGGTATCCTTGTCTTGTTCCTGATCTTAAAAAGAGATCTTTCAAGGGTACCTGGGTGGTTCAGTTGGTTAAGCATCTGACTTCATCTCAGGTCATGATCTTGCAGTTTGTGGGCTCGAGCCCCAATTCGGGCTCTGTGCTGACAGCTCAGAGCCTGGAACCTGCTTTGGATTCTGTGTCTCCCTCCCTTTCTCTGTCCCTCCCCCACTCATGCTCTGTCTCTCTCCCTCTCAAAAATAAACATTAAAATTTTTTTTAATAAATAAACATTAAAAAAATTTTTTTAAAATAATGAAAGAGACCTTCCAGTCTTTCACCGTTGAGTATGATATCTGTTGTGGGGTTTTCATAAATGTTCTTTATCATGTTGAGGAAGTTCCCTTCTAGTCTTTCTTTTTCTGAGTGTTTTTATTATGAAAAAGTGTTGAATTTTCCCAAATACTATGAGGGTTTTGTTAAATGTCAATTGAGAAAAACAGGTCCTTTTTACCTCCTTCGTTCTATTAAGTGATGTTATTGCATAGATATGGTTGATATTTTTAGGTTGAACCACACTGCACTCTTGGGATAAATCTTGCTTGGTCATAGTGTGTAATTCTTGTAATATGCTGTTGGATTCAGTTTACTAGTATTTAGTTGAGAATTTTTGCATTTATATTCATAATGGATATTGGCCTATAGTCTTTTTAATTTTTTTTGAATGTTTATTTATTTAAAAAAAAATTTTTTTTTTTAACGTTTATTTATTTTTGAGACAGACAGAGATAGAGCATGAACAGGGGAGGGTCAGAGAGAGGGAGACACAGAATCTGAAACAGGCTCCAGGCTCTGAGCTGTCAGCACAGAGCCCGACGCGGGGCTCGAACTCACGGACCGTGAGATCATGACCTGAGCCGAAGTCGGCCGCTTAACCAACTGAGCCACCCAGGCGCCCCCTGAATGTTTATTTTTGAGAGAGAGACAGAACATGAACGGGGAAGGGGCAGAGAGAGGGAGACACAGAATCCAGAGCAGGCTCCAGGCTCTGAGCTGTCAGCACAGAGCCCAACTTGGGGTTCGAACTCCCAAACTGTGAGATCATGACCTGAGCTGAAGTTGGACACTTAACCAACTGAGCCACCGAGGCACCCCTATAGTCTTGTGTGTGTGTGTGTGTGTGTGTGTGTGTGTGTGTGTGTGTGTGTGATGTCTTTATCTTTGCTATCACGGTAATTCTGGCTTCATAGAATGATTAGAAAGTATTTTTTCCTCTTCTATTATCTGGAAGAATTTGAAAAGAACTGGCATTCTCTCTTAAATGTTTGGTAGTATTCACTAATGAAGATATTTGGTCTTGAACTTTTCTTTGTTAAGAGGTTTTTTTCATTGCTGATTCAAGCTCTTTACTTGATAAAGATCTTGAGATTTTCTCTTTCTTGAGTCAGTGTAGGTAATTTGTGTTTCTAGGAATTTGTCCATTTCATCCAGGCTATCTAATTTGTTGACACTTGTTTATAGTATTCCTTAAAAATCATTTTTTATTTATGTAAGGTCAGTAATAATGCCTTAACTTTCATCAAATTCATACCTTAATTTTATTGTACATTCTCTTTATGATACCCTGTATTTCTACTTAAATATTCAAGATGATTTTGAATTTTCTATATTTGATTTAATGCTAAGTATGTTTTGTACATCCAGTATCTTTGACAAACAAACATCTATAACAACAGGTATTCTAAAATACTTGTTACAGGGGTGCCTGGCTGGCTCAGTCGGTGGAGCATGTGACTCTTAATCTTGGGATTGTGAATTCAAGCCCTAAGTCAGGTATGGATATTACTTAAAAATAAAATCTTATTTTAGAATTTTTTTTAAATTTTTTTATTTTTTTAAATTTTTTAATTTTTTTAACGTTTATTTATTTTTGAGACAGAGACAGAGCATGAACAGGGGAGGGTCAAGGAGAGGGAGACACAGAATCTGAAACAGGCTCCAGGCTCTGAGCTGTCAGCACAAAGCCTGACGCGGGGCTCAAACCCACGGACCGTGAGATCATGACCTGAGCCAAAGTCAGCCGCCCAACCGACTGAGCCACCCAGGCACCCCTTATTTTAGAATTTTTAAAAAATGTTTGTTTATTTTTGAGAGAGAGAAATAAAAAGAATGAGCAGGGGGAGGGGCAGACAGAGAGAGAATCCCAAGCAGGCTTTTGTGCTCTCAGTGCAGAGCCCAACACAGAGCTCGATCCCACGAACTGTGAGATCATGACCTGAACTGAAATCAAGAGTTGACGCTTAAACAACCGAGACACCCAGGATCCCCAAAATTAAATCTTAAAAAAAAAAAAGAAATAAAATAAAATATTTGTTACATAAGAATTCACTATAAGCAGAGTGTTTTTCCTTCTCAAATTTAGCTAAAGATTATCAAATAAAATTTAGTCATAATGTATAATGTGCCATAAAGTAAAAAATGATCATTTCAAAATATAATTCTTTCAGACATGAAGGGCTAAACATAACTAAACTGTATGATGGACCTTGTGTAAGTAAAGTCACTTTTATTCTTCACTTTTAGGAATAAATCAGATATACTGATATGTTGTAGAGAGTTTTAAATGTTTTGTTATAAAAACTTTCAAGCATAAACTAGATACAACAGTAAATATCATATGCCTATTACATCAATCTAACCAAGTACAAAGTGTTTGCCACATTTCCTTCATTATTTCTTCTTTCTTTGCTTACGTATATTAACACATGGCTTGGACATCATGTCATTTCACTCTCAGAAGTGTGGACATTTCCTTACATGCCCATAATTCTGTTATCACACCTAATTAGTTCCCTATCATCTTCCAATATGTACTTCATGTTCAAATTTTCCCAGCCATCTCAAAAATAATACCTGCTGGGGAAATAAAAGTATTTTAGCCTAATAACTCAGTAGTAAAGAACATCCAGTCCATCCTTTCTGTTCCCTGTCATGCCCAATTTCTGGGATATTGACAAAAGACATTAATTGGAACATTAAAAGTTATTCTGCAACGAATGGACCAGGTCTTGCTTAGCTCTGGTCTAGATATTGTGTCTTTGACCTTAGAGTCATAAGGCCAAAGCAAGAACTCGGCTGATGCCATAGAGATCATTGTAGAATTATGAGTCATAGAAATAAGACTGGAGAGGGGCACCCAGGTGGCTCAGTCAGTTAAGCGTCCGACTCTTGGTTTCAGTTCAGGTCATGATCTCATGGTTCATGAGTTTGAGCCCTGCATCAGGCTCTGTGCTGACGGCCTAGAGCCTACTTGCAATTCTGTCTCCCTCTCTCTCTGTCCCTCCCCTGCTTGCTATCTATGTCTCTCAAAATAAATAAGAGAGACTTTAAAAAAAAGAGAGAAATAGAACTGAAGAAAATCATCTTGGAACAAAATATGAAGAAGGTTGAAGGTAAGACAGGTAAAATGATTACATGCTTTTGTAATAACTCTATGACAATATCTTTTAATATAATCTCAGTGACAAGTTGACAAGGCTCAACTGATGTATATAGACCACCAGACATATTACTTGGGGAAGGCCTATAACCCGAAAGTTCTCTAGTTCCACTAGAGAGAAATCATGGTGGCAGGTTTGGGGGCAGCCTGGGTGAGACTAGTCTAGAAATCAACTGGTACACTGTGGAAGGTGACTTCATGAAGTTACATGCAATTTTCAGAATAAATCAGATATACATTTAGAAGTATGAGTAGATCTCAAAATAGTGCACTGAGAGAAAAAGCAAGAGAAGGAATAATACAAGTAACACCATACCATTACATAAACTAAAAATAACACAAATAATATATATTTTATACAAACACATAAACAAAAAGAGATACACTGAACTCATTAAAATCATTGGCTACAGTGTGGGGAGAAAGAGAGGAAACAAATAAATGAATGAATAGTGGCCCCTCCCCACAGCTCTTTCCCAAAGCACAATGGAAACTGTTTTTGACAGGATCACAAAAAAAAAATAACAATATTCTTGACAGGAAGAGCAACAATGATCACTGATTGATTGCCAACCATGTACCCTGCACTGTGTCACATGCTTTGCCTATATCTACTCCCCTGTGTTTCTACAACCCCCGCCATGAGGAAGGTATTGCTATTAGCTATGTTTCATAATGAAAAATGGAGAGGTCCACAGAGGGATGTGACTTGCCCAAGGATACACAG
The DNA here is from genome assembly GCF_018350195.1 of Panthera tigris. Taxonomy (NCBI): domain Eukaryota; kingdom Metazoa; phylum Chordata; class Mammalia; order Carnivora; family Felidae; genus Panthera; species Panthera tigris. Next base: position 17,584,934 of record NC_056661.1, on the reverse strand, counting down.
CTAGGAACGGGAAGGACTGAGTCCTGAACCTGGCTAGTCAGTCTCCAGACCCTGTTCTTTAACACCGCTTTCTATGCTGCCCATGGCACCCCATGTGCCTCTGACTTCGACTCTGCTCCACTCCAACTTCCTCCTCCTCTACCCTCCATCTTTCTGCCCCATGGCTCTCCTGGGGTCCAAAGACTCACATAGGCACCTGCATCCTTAGCTCTCCTCATCTCTTCCCACTTCCACTCTGTGCTTTTGTTCTCCAGTGAAATTAGAAGGTCTCTAGTCTGCCTTCATTCACAGAATAATTGTTTAGCATTCCTCCTATAGGACTATGGGTGTAGTTATTAATGTGGTACTTTTTCTCTTCATTTTCCCAAATTTGATTTCTCTAAGCAGGTATTTCCTTTGCAGGAAAACTCCTGAACTTTACCATGAAGAATTACAGAACTTGCTGAATCACCAGATGATCAACGGGAACATAATGGCTGCCACTTCAAGTATTACTCCCTGTAGAAGAAAATGCTGGAACTGGAGGAAACCAATGGTTAGAGGATCAAACTCCTTGAGATTTTGCTTCTTCGATAAATGATTCTCAGTAGAAAATATGCCTGGCAAACACTTCTCTTGGTTAATAAGAATATGTTAAAAATATCAACTATTCTGTGTTCTCATCCCAAAACTACATGACTTATGCCTCGGGGTCCCTCTGTTCTCATATAGATTGTGAGCAAATGACCACAGAAATCTAAACAAGGGGATAGATACCTCAAGGACAGCTCTATTTATAACCTGAGGGCTCTCTGGTCATTACCGAGCTGAATGTGTCATGTGAGTGATGTGGCTTTCAATACACCAGGATCTGGTTTGAGAAATTAACAACCATAACATAAAAGAGAGACTACTATTCAAAGAATACGTATTGAGTGCTCACTTCGGCAGCACATAAACTAAAATTGGAATGATGCAGAGGAGATTAGCCCCTGTGCAAGGATGACACACAAATTCACGAAGCTTTCCATATTTTTTGGAAGCCAATTTGACAATAAATTATATTTTAAAAAATGAATAAATAAATAAAACAAAAAAACAAAGAAAACATATTGAGCACAATACTTGGAGTAATACCTGGTCACAGTAAGGTTTCTAAATAAATACTCTACAAGCACTACCTTCTCTATCTCACGATAAACTTAAGAAGTATACCCCCATTTTAATGACAAAGGAACCGAGGCTTAGAGAGTTTCACATAATTCCACAGTGAAGATTCTACTAGAACAAACTGTATAGATCCTTATATAAAACATACAGTTAGGGTGCTAGGGAAACACACACACACACACACACACACACACACACACACACACACATACACACAAGACTGAGAAAGGATGAGGAAATACATGCTTATGTTAATATATGTTTATTTCTGGGGCGCCTGGGTGGCTCAGTCGGTTAAGCGGCCGACTTCAGCTCAGGTCATGATCTCATGGTCCGTGAGTTCGAGCCCCGCATCGGGCTCTGTGCTGACAGCTCAGAGCCTGGAGCCCGTTTCAGATTCTGTGTCTCCCTCTCTCTGACACTCCCCCGTTCATGCTTTGTCTCTCTCTGTCTCAGAAATAAATAAACGTTAAAAAAAATAAAAAAAAAATACATATATATATATATATATGTTTATTTCTTATGCTTTAATGCTTTTGTACTTTCCTAAAATTATAAGCTGAAGACCAATGATATCACTCAGGACTAAGGACATTTACTCAACATAATCTAGAAGTTACAGTCATTTGCTCCAATTTCTTCTCACTTCTTAGGACACAGCATAACAAGAATGAAAAGAATAGAGTGAGAGTCTTATCAGAAGTTCTTAAATGAACCCCAGGCAGCATGCATTAATAAATTAAAAAGCCTCCCAAACTAAGAAATTCTAATGCAAAACCAGAATTAGGAACCATCTGACTCAATTATCTTCTTGAGGTCCCATGCAACACAGAGATCCTACAATTCTAAAGAGAAAATTATTTATATCTGATGGCACTATTTGCTCAGTGTGGATATGTCTTTTCTTCAGATATGAGAGACTGAAAGTGTCTATAGAAATAAAAGAGGTGGACAGAGATTTAATATGAGGGTGAAATTGTTTAAGGGGGAAAGAGGAGATGAGAAGAAGAGACAAAGTGGAAACCTCCACTGAACTCATGCTGGTGGGTTCAAATCTGCTCCAACATGACCTGCACACATACATAAAATGACATTTGTATGATGATAACACCACAAAGGAAGAGGTAGATGGAGCTATATAGAAGCAATATTAAGCATTAAAATTAAGATGGAATTAACATGAACTAGATTGTTATAAGTTAAGATGTTAATTGCAATCCCTAAGGCAATCACTAAGGAACTAAGTAAAAAAATATAGTAAAAGAAATGACAAGGGAATGAAAATAGTACACTCAAAAATATTTAACATACAAGAAAAATCAATAATGGAAGAATAGAAGAACAAAAAAGACTAGACAGATAGAAAACAAATAACAAAATGGCACAGAAAAATCCTACCTTATCCACAGCTATGTAAACATTAACATCAAAAAGAGATTGGCAGAATGAATAAAAACACAATCCAATTAGATGCTGTCCACAAGAGATACATTTTTAAATTTTTTTTTAATGTTTATTTTTGAGAGAGAGAGAGAGAGAGAGACAGACAGACAGACAGACAGACAGAACAAAGTAGGGGAGGGGCAGAGAGAAAGGGAGACACAGAATTCGAAGCACGCTCCAGGCTCTCAGCAGTCAGCACAGAGCCTAATGCAGGGTTGAACTCATGAACTGTGAGATCGTGACCTGACTCTTAACCAACTGACCCACCCGGGGGGCCCCAAGAGATACATTTTGTATTCTAAGACACAAATAGGTTGAAAATAAAGGATGAAAAAAGATGAGCCATGCAAACAGTAACAAAAAGAAACCTGGAGTGGCTATACTACTATCAAACAAAACAGAATTTAGACAAAAACTGTTACCAGAGACAAAGGATTTAAAAAAATTTTTTTTTTCTTTTTTAATTTGAGAGAGAGCGCTCGTGCAAGTGGGAGATGGGTAAAGGGAGAGGGAGAGAGAGAATATTAAGTAGGCTCCATGCCCAGCATAGGGCCGGACGTGGGGCTCAATCCGACAACACTGGGATTGTGACCTGAGCCAAAATCAAGAGTCAGATGCTTAATCGACTGAGGCACTCAGGCGCCCCCCGCGCCCCAGGATATTTTATAATGATCAAAGAATCAAACCAGCAAGAGGGCATATAAATATAAAAATTTTTGCAACTAAAAATAGAGCCCCAAAAATTCATGAAGCCAATTAGAGAGAAATAGACAATTCCACAATAATAGCTGGAGATTTTGTGGCACCTGGGTGGCTCAGTCAGTTAGGTGTCCGACTTTGGCTCAGGTCGTGATCTCACGGCTTGTGAGTTCAAGCCCCGTGTCGGGCTCTGTGATGAAGGCTCAATGCAGCAATACTTCCAAGGGTGTAAAACACTGCAAAAATCTCTTAAAAAAATAAAAATAATAATAATAGCTGGAGATTTCAACATCCCCTTTTCAATCCTGGATAGAGCAACTAAGCAGAAGATCAAAAGTAAAGTAGAAGACTTGAATAACTATAACTATACAGACATCACAGACCCCACTAGACATCTACAGAACACTTCATACAACAATAGCAGAATTACACATATTTCTCAAGTGCACATGAAATATTCTCCAGGATAGACTATATCCCAGACCATTAAAAATGTCCAATAAATTTAAAAGGATTGAAATCATACAAAGTATGTTTTCTGATCACAATGGACTAAAATTAGAAATCAATAGAAGGAAATACCTAAGAAATAGCTAACAAAATTATTGGCAAATACCTAACAAACCTATGTATACATTTTCCTTCCAAGCCAGTAATCTCACTCCTCTAAGAATCTACCACTCTGAAGAGACACCTCTATACAAAAATATATATGTGTGAGGTGCCTGGGTGGCTCAGTTGGTTGAGCGTCCAGCTTTGGCTCAGGTCATGATCTCACGATTTGAGTTTGAGCTCCACGTCGGGCTCTGTGCTGACAGATCAGAGTCTGGAGCTGCTTCGGATTCTGTGTCTCCCTCTCTCTCTGCCCCTCTCCTACTCCTCTGTCTCTCAAAAATAAATAAATGTTAACGATTAAAAAAAATGTGTGTGTGTGTGTGTGTGTGTGTGTGTGTGTAGTTATTCACTGCAGCATTGTTATTGCAAATTACTGAAAACAACCTAAATGTCCGTGTATAGGAGAGTGGTTAAATACACTATAGTACATCACACAATAAACAACAAGGCAGCTGTAAAAGTGAATTAGAAAGATATCTATGAGCTGATATGCAGTGTTTTCCAGGGCATTCTGTAAGTGGAGAAAGCAAAATGCCAAAGAGTATCTACACTACACTACACTTGTGTAAGAAAGAAGGGGATAAAATAAAATACATCTGTATCTGCTCATTTGTGCAAAGGGAATACAGAGAGGGTAAACTAGAAACAAAAAAAAAGGTTGGTTACCTGTAGGGAGTAGGTGGGGAAATGACGGAAAGAAATGGGGAATGGGAACAAGACAGTAGAAATGAGGGGGGAGTAGCACTGCTCTGAGTGTATCTTTTTTGGTATAGTTCTCTTAAAACCACAGTTATGGTTCACATACACAAAAATAAACAATTAAAACCAACCAGGATGTGGGGAACTCAAAATGGAATACAAACACTAACCACTGCACTATCTGTGCAAATATTTGTTAATATTTCTGTATATTTCCCACACTGAAGGGATAGGGAAGAAGACAACCAACCTAAATAACTTTGTGGATCAGTATCTTGACTGGCTACTGTAAGACTTAAGACAACAAGAATTCTACATAAATGCTGCATTCCAGTTGGTAACTGGTGAGGGAGAAGATGCCAGATTTCGTGGGGGACAGAACAGATTTGAGATGAGGATTGCATTTGAAGAGTAGATGTGCTGTAGGCAATTGGGAGTGGCTGGAGCTCCAAAGAATGTCAGGGAGAGCCCTCCACCCTCACCTAATAGATTGGTCTTTACTTCTACCTTAAGAAATGACTCCTCTGGAGGCTCCATTCAAGAGAAATGGAACTCTAATCCAAACAGCAGTAGAGGACAACTCACTTCTTTTGCCTGGAGATGTTTTGTTTTACTTAGCAATTTGTAGAGTCATATTTATTAGCCAGTCGGTAGGAGACATTTATTTATCGTAGCTGCCAACAAGCTGTAGTTGTTTAGACTACAGTCTACAGTTCATTCTTGGTTTTTTATGACATTTATTTACTTAAGTGACATAGCCTTTCCTTTATGGCTTCTAGACCATATCTTCTTGGGAAAGTCTCCTCACCATGAAGGATATAAACATATTTTCCTAAATTTCGTTCCAACATGTTCATCATTTTACCCATTTAAAGCCAGGCAGAATTTAGCATGTATTTGGTTGGAGTTAGTCTGTTTCCTTCCAGATGGATCCTCAACCTTATGAACATTAACCTTTTCTGTGGAATGCCACTGACTTTTATGTATACCTATACTTCACTATTTGATGAAAGTGGATTTATAAAAAATTATAAGTATTTTTGTAAGACAAGTCTATACCCAACCATTCTTTTTTTAAAAAATGGAGCACCTGGGTGGTTCAGTTGGTTGAGCATCCAACTTCAGCCCAGGTTATGATCTCAACAGTTCGTGAGCTGGAGCCCCAGATCCTCTGCCCTCCTACCCCCCTTCTCTGATCCTCTCCCGCTCACTCATACTCTCTCTCTCAAAAATAAATAAACATAAAAAAATAAAAATAATTTTTAGGGGTGCCTACGTGGCTCAGTCAGTTGAGCATCCAACTTCGGTTCAGGTCATGATCTCACGGATCCATGAGTTTGAACCCTGCATGGGTCTCACTGCTGTCAGTGCAGAGCCTGCTTTGGATCTTCTGTTCCCCCCCCCCCCCCAGTCCCTGCCCTGATCATCCTCTCTCTCTCAAAAATAAACATTTGTAAAAGAATAAAAATATTTTTTTTACTGGTTTTAAAATATTTATTCTTCTACATACAAGACCTTCATTCTAAAAGCTTTGCCCATGACTGATGTAATCCTATTCCAACGCCACAATTTAAATTATTGTAGCTTTATATTTAATATCTAAGTGTTACCTCATTACTACTATTTCTTAACATTTTCTTGCCTTTTTTTTCTGTCAAGTCATCTTTAAGAATATTTTTTGGGGGTGCCTGGATGGCTCAGTTGGTTAAGTGTCCAACTCTTAATTTCAGCTCAGGTCAGGATATCATGGTCAGGAGCCCACTGGGCTCTGTGCTGACAGCACAGAACCTGCTTGGGATTCTCTCTCTCAAAATAAATAAAATATTTTTTAAAAAAGAATATTTTCTTAAATATTCCCCAATCTCATTTGGAATATTGATTATAATTGCCTGGATGGTGCTTGAAATGCTCTGTATCTTGATCTGGGTGATGGTTACTCACACGTACACATATATATTTAAATTTATTTTACTTTACATTTACTTATTTTTGAGAAACAGAGTGAGACAAAGTGTGAGCGGGGGAGGGGCAGAGAGAGAAAGAGACACAGAATCCGAATCAGGCTCCAGGCTCTGAGCAAGCAGTCAGCACAGAGCCTGACGCGGGGCTCAAACCCACAAACTGAGATCATGACCTGAGCTGAAGTCAGACGCTCAACCGACTGAGCCACCCAGGCGCCCTTACATATATATATTTAAAAGCTGCATACTTAAGATTTGTTCACTTTGCTGTATGCATAACTGCTTAAAAATTTTAAAATAAACATATTTTTGATACTTTTTTTCATTTTGAGAAATCTCTGCTCTTATTTTTAACTCTGCCTTTTAAATAAATTTTGTGTTTAGTTTGCTTATTTTTTATAACTTGTAGAGATGGAGGCTTTGATGATTTTTCAGCTTTCTTCTCAAATATATGTATTTTAGGTTTTAGCAGTGTCCTTCAATTTAAAGCAAATTATGCCTAAGTACAATGTACATACAGAATTCACATAACCATAAGCAAGATGAAGCACCTTCTCAGTACTGTTCTTAGTAAATGTTTTCTATTACTATTGTTACTTGTCCTTTGTCTCTTATGTATGGGCACCCTAGTGGTGGGGAAGGGGTTGGAAATGGGAGAAAGGGGAGGCTTCTGGGATTCCATCTTTATTAGAGCATGGATTTTTTTTTTTTTTCTTTTGTCTTCTCACAGGGTTCCCACGGGGAAAATTTGTGCCTGTTTCTTGAAGTTTAGTTCATGTCAGGGTCTGGAATTTGGGGAAAGAGCTGGTTTATATAGGGTTCCTGTCTTTTGTCCAGCTGGGTTGTTAGCTGGTTTCCGGGAGTCTCCCTGGAGTCCTGATGATTGTTCCAGGGAAATTGGGGGAATGGTAATGCTATCTATGGCTCTTATCTCCTGGATCATGGTGGTCATTATATTGCTGTTTCTTTTGCTGTGTGTCCTAGAGCAAGGGCTTTACTGAGCCATCCATCTGTGTCTGAGAGTTTTGCAACTTACTAAGGACAGTTGTCTTCCATCATGGGTCTAGGATGACCAGCTGACCTGCTGTGTTGGGACGGAGGTATGGTCAGAATGACTGGGGCTTTCACTGTCCATCTTCTGAGATTTGAAGTTTTGTTCAGACTTGCTGGCAGTCTACCACATCCTGTATTTAGAGAAGTTTTCCTGGCTTCCCCACATACCGCCCCCACCCCACCCCACCCCCCCCCCCCCCCACCTTGGCTTTCTAGGAGTCTTATTGCTTCATATTCTGTGCCTGGCCAATTAACTTGCTGACACTCATTCACTACGTGCTTTACCCTATGCACAGTTTGAGTTGTTGCAATTCCCCTTGTCTGTGGCTCATGGTAGGGTGAAATACTGGCTTTTCATTTGTGGAGTCAGGGTTGGGAGTCTGGGGACCCTGGAGATTAGCGATTTATGGGTGAGGGTTTAGAGGTCAGAATCTATGAGTCAGGATTTAGGGATTAAAAATTGAGATTAGGGCAGGATTAGGAGGTTAGAAGACAAATGTCAGGGCCTCAGGATCTAGAACCAGGTCTAAGGTTAAAGTCTGAGAAGTTCAGGGACTAGGGCTTGGGTTATAGTTGGAAAGTAGTGTCAAAGGAGTTAAGGTTAGAGGGGGACTGGGGGTGGATTAGATGTTAGGGCTGTGGCAAAGGCCTAACATTTAGGACCTGAGTTTAAGGACCAAAGGTTACAAGGTCAGTGTCAGAAGAGAATGAGTCAGGGTCAGGGTCAGAAGAGCTAGGGTTAGATTACAAGAGTCAAATCACTGTCAGTGATGGGGCTATAGGTCAGGATAAAGGATTTTGAATCACGGTTAGGTGCTAGGGTTGGGATTCGTTGGGGTTAGGGAAGCAGGGTGAGGGTCACTTCCTGTTTTTCCTTGCTGTGGGCAGATTCTCCAGTCAGAAGGAAGGCATTAGGTTCTATGGTCACATAAGCCCTAAGCCCCAGGGGATACATGTCAAGGTTTCATGCTAACTATTCCATTGCATCCCACTTGATCATGGCAACACTGGGCCCTGAGGCGCAAGGGGTCAGTAGGAGAGAGATGCCGAACTCTGTCTCCTGCGGACACTTCCTCATATCTGAAAGTCGGACTCTAGAGTCCCCTTTACTTGGCTCAGGGGATCACCTTTCCTCCTCCAAAGCAATCTGGACACACACACATACACACACTTTCACATAGAAGTATCTATACATGCAGGGAGGACACAAAAGGATTAGAGGGCTCCTAGCCAGATTTTCCTCTCTTTAATAAAGCCAGAAGAAAGGCTGGGCTAGAGCAACAACGATAGGTACAAGTCCTGAGGGAAAACAGAGAAGGGTTATGAGAAAGAGAATGCTGGGAGAGGGTGTTACTTTAGATTGTGAAATCTGGCCAGGCCTCTCTGCGGACACAATGCTGAGTGAACCAAGCAAATATTGGGTAAAAGAGTGTTCAGGCAGAGTGAAAACCTCCTGTGGTGGTCTTGAGGTGGCAACAAGGCAGTGGAATGATAAGCGTGAACGGAGAGTGGATTGTGAAGGAATATTGGTCAGCAAAGGCCAAGTCACGTGGTGCTTTAAGGGCCATGGCAAGGAGTTTGGCTCTTGTTCTTAGTAGAGCAGCAAAAAATGGCAGTGCTTCAGGCAGGAGAGTGATGGGACCAGTTTTATGCATGAAAAAGATCTGAGGGCGCCTGATTGGCTGGCAGTGGAGTGTGCAACTCTTGACCTCAGGGTTGTGAGTTCAAGCCTCACGTAGGGTATAGAGATTAAAAATGTGTTTTTGAAAAAATAAAAAGATCACTCTGACAGCTATATGAGAAACAAGCCACAGAAGGGAAAGGATAGACAGTACACGAAGAGAGGAAGCTGGCTTGGGCTAGGAGATGGCCAGAGGTGATCAGGTGTAACCTACAGCTTAAGGTTAAAGAGACAGGTTTGCTGATGGATTGTTGAAGGGAGGCAAAAAAAAAAAAAAAAAGAAAAGAAAAGAAAAGAAAAGAAAAGAAAACTAAGAATCATGCCTGAGTTTTTGGAAAATTGGATGGCTGGCAGGAGTGGATCTCAGAGGATCGAAAGTTCTGTTTGTAACATTTACAGCAAAAGAAAAAATACACACGTCATATAAAAAGTGAATGTGAAGGTATTTAAGTGTATTTTTTTAATGGAAAATTTTTGTTTTGGCAGTTTTTTTTTTTTTTAACGTTTATTTATTTTTGAGACAAAGAGAGACAGAGCATGAACAGGGAAGGGGCAGAGAGAGGGAGACACAGAATCTGAAGCAGGCTCCAGGCTCCGAGCCATCAGCCCAGAGCCCGACTCGGGGCTCGAACTCACGGACCGCGAGACCGTGACCTGAGTTAAAGTCGGACGCTTAACCAACTGAGCCACCCAGGCGCTCCTGTTTTGGCAGTTTTGAGCAGATAGTGATTCAAAGTTAGACAGAAACTTCTATCAACATTTTTTGTTCTCTAAAGTAAATGTTCTCTCAGTTATGATCCACTTGGTTTGTGAATACTGTAAACTTGACTAAACTAATCCTTGGGACTCATTCTCCTGATTAAACAGGCCAGTGAATAAACTGGATATGAAATGGGCTCCAAATATTTTAAACAGTATCCAGGATTCTCTTGCTTTTTGGCATTCTCTGCTGCCTAATATTCAGGGGTCTAAATACTGATATACAGCCATTGCCCCCCAAACAACATTCAAGTTATGTTGCTACCTTGGAAGGAGACCAAAGCTCTCAGGGCTAATTTGGATTAGAGCTGAGTCTGGTTAATAGGGAGAAGCTCAGAGATTCTGACAAGGGAAACAGCACAGACCTGGCCTGAAGACGATACTGCTTACAAAGGACACTGATAGATATTATTTATGCAGAGACAGCCTGACACAGACACCTCATCTGAACTCCTGAGGTCTTCGGGAGAACCCGTAAGCAAGTGAAGTTGTGTTACTTTGTAATCCATCCAGTTGCCTCAGGGAAGAATACTGACTTCTTTGTTGGCTGCCAGCTGGTCAGCAGTTTACCCACAGGAAACAAAAGCCACAATTTTGACACAATCTGCAGTTTTTCCTTCTTCTCTCTGTACCCTTTCTCTTACATAAATCCTGTTTTTGCCTTTGCCGGATTAAATCAATCACTGTTTTCCTTCATATACAAGGGTTTTTTTTAATGTTTATTTAAGTAATCTCTACACCCAGCATGTGCTTCAAACTCACAACCTTGAGATCAAGAGTTGCCTGCTTTTGGGGCACCTGAGTGGTTCAGTTGGCTAAGTATCCGACTTTGGCTCAGGTCATGATCTCACCGTTTGTTGGTTCGAGCCCCATGTCAGGCTCTGTGCTGACAGCTCGGAGCCTGGAGCCTGTTTCGGATTCTGTGTCCCTTCTCTCTCTGCCCCTCCCTCCACTTGCACTCTCTCCCTCAAAAATGAATTAAATGTTAAAAAGTTAGAAAAAAAAAAAAAAAAAAAAAAAAAAAGAGTTGCCTGCTTTCCAACAGAGCCAGCCAGTCACCCCCTTTATATACATACATAAAGTCTGAAAAAACTTAAGTTTATTTTGAGACAGAAAGCGAGCAGGGGAGGGGCAGAAAGGGAGGGAGAGAGAATCCCAAGCAGGCTCCGCACCCATGGGGCTCGAACCCATGAACTGTGAGATCATGACCTGAGTCAAAATCCAGAGACGGACACTTATCCAACTGAGTCAACCAGGTGCCCCAATATACATAAAGTTTTTATACTATTCTTTGACAAAGGAAGGTCTTTGACCTTACCTTCTCTCTGCATTCTTTCCCATGATCAGTTCCTCACTGACAGATTTCCAACTATCACCACTTTGATAACTCCCACCGAACTTGATCCAACCACCACCAAGCTACTTCTGTTTGAATGTCTTACCATCACTCCAAACTCACCACATCCCAAATGAATGCATTCTCTTCTTTAAGTCAACCTCTTAACCATTTCCCAAACACACATGTTGAAACCAGAGTTATTTTTTCAGTTCTTGGACTGACTCCTTGAGTCCATGAAGAAGGATTTCTTCTAAACACTCCTGGCCTCTTGCCACACCTCTCCTCTCCTGGCTGAATCTTCTTGGCCTCTTCTTCCTTTCCTTCTTTTGGGAACCCCCTGCCCACAGGTTCTGCTGCTCTGTGTTGTAAGTTTTACAGGAATAGGCTCTGCCCTTTGGCAGGGCTGGAGGATGTCGTATTCAAAGGAATGTTAGGATCTGATGATGTGGCAAAGAACATAAGAAAAAGGAGATCCAGTGAAGAATGTGGGGAGCGAAACATCACATACAAGTTGAGGCCCTGGTGGGACTAGCACTTGAGGCATTTCAAACACTTTTCAGGTTGGCCATGCTGAACGCCGGGTACTTTGTTCATAGGCAAGTGTTTTTATAAACCTGATTTTACATGGTTGTTTATTTATTTATTTATTTATTTAGAGAGAGAGAGAGAGAGAGAGAGAGAGAGCAAGCACAAGTCGGGGAGGGGCAAAGAGAGAGAATCCCAAGCAGGCTCCACACTGTCAGCACAGAGCCAGACACAGGGCTCAAACTCACAAACCATGAGATCATGACCTGAGCCGAAATCAAGAGTTGGGACACTTAACCAACTGAGCCACCCAGGGGCCCCATAAACCTGATTTTATAGACAAGCAGGGATGAATGAATACCTTAATGAAATGCCAGTCACATGGTTCAGCAAAGGCACTGTCCTTGTGCAAGCACTATGGTTTATGAATATAAGAGCTAAGGTATGGGCACTGACCTTGGCCTTAGCACAGACCTACTGCCTTCCCTTATGGGGCATCTGCAAAGCCTAAGCAGCAGAAAAGACCCTAGCGAGCAGGCCCTGCTGAGGCATAGATTTGACTACAGGAAGTCTTTCCCTACACACACCTTTTAGATATTGGGGCAAAACAAGTATTTGGTCCTTTACTGTTTTTTTAGCTAGTTTGACAGGCCAGCTTTCCTTAGCTAAGGAACACAAACATGTGTAAGCTCCAAACTTTATTGGTAGTCCCAGCCCAGCAGGCAACATGAAAAGGCTGTCCCCAGTTGCATCTGAGCTAGACTCAAGGCCAAAGGACAAAACCAGAACAACTCATGTGGTGTTTTTCTAGTTGGTTTAAGGGTCACTCCCCACTTGCTGGCCTGTATGTCAATAATTCTGGCTATGGTTTTATAGTTCTGACACTTACAATGCAGCTTCAATCTTAAAAAGGTGGTGGATTTTATTTGTAACAAAAATGCCCTTATTAGAAATAAAATATGTCATCTTTCTAGACTTGAAGCAGAAAAAACACTCAATGAAATTACCGTAGCCACAAAGGTTAAGAAGGAAATGAGAAAAGCCTGCGCCTGAAACACTGTCTTAAGGAATCACATGTGCTCAGGAAGTCCAGAAAGAAACAGAACTTTGGAAACCTGCTACATCAGATTAGAAGCAGTACAAGAATGAAAACAAAAGAAAAGAGAGATTTTCTTAAAAGAAAGTTCCTATCTTGGGGCGCCTGGGTGGCGCAGTCGGTTAAGCGTCCGACTTCAGCCAGGTCACGATCTCGCGGTCTGTGAGTTCGAGCCCCGCGTCAGGCTCTGGGCTGATGGCTCGGAGCCTGGAGCCTGTTTCCAATTCTGTGTGTCTCCCTCTCTCTCTGCCCCTCCCCCGTTCATGCTCTGTCTCTCTCTGTCCCAAAAATAAATAAAAAACGTTGAAAAAAAAATTAAAAAAAAATAAAAATAAAAAAAAAGAAAGTTCCTATCTTGGGAAACAACTGAGAGATAAATCTCTAGGGCACAGCCCTGCAAGCTCATTCCTTCTCCACTCTCTGTAGCCTAGCAAGGAGCTGGCTTTCTCTCCAACAATAAAATGTGAGAAATTCACTGAGCCTTCTGGAAAGGAGTAGGGGAACCTAGAAAAAAATGCCAAAAGAGAAGCGTCTGAAAGAAATGCTACTCCCCACCTGACACATCCAGAAGTTGAAGACAGTATCTTGAAGAGCAGAGGTCTTAATTCTCACTGGGTCCATGAGGCAGCAAACTTTAGAAAAACAGCAGCTTTAAGTTAAAAAAAAAAAACCAACAGGAAGAAAGAAACCACCAAGAGTGATTTTCAACTGAAACTCGTGGGGTAAAGGACCACCTTCCTGCCCCTCAATCCACAGGAGGCAAGTGTCCTGACCAACTCCACAGCAGAAGGCAGTGGCCACACAGGACTGCTCACAGCAGGACTGGGTATGCTTGTCATAAGAGCCCACCCTCAATGCAGCCTGGGGATGCCAGCAACACAGAACCCAAAGGAGAAATGGTATTAAGAAACTTGAATGTGCTGGATAAAGAAGAAAGGCATCTCAAAGACCTGGTTGGGGCTGCCACAACACCTTAAATACGTTGATGATGAAGGCCACATCATCTTAAATACCACTAGGTAGACAAGACACAGGTAGATGTGCCCAGGATACAATGAACACGGGCCATAGTTAACCTCATAATGGTTGATTCTTCCAACTGAGTTTAGACTCAGAAGTTGGAGACTGAATAACTGGTACACAATTAGTGGAGTCCCAGGGAAACTGAATCAAGACCTTTTCAGCCCATTCACCTTCCTTCACATATCACTGAGTATCAAGATCTTTTGGCAGGTTTCTAGTGACAAAATCTGTTATGAGCTGGAGAGTGGTCTTTTCTAAATTTAAATTTGGCGGATGTGGCACAATACTGTGATAATTTTGTATGTCCTGTTAACGATTTAGATTCTTTTTGTTGTTGCTCTAAAACTTTTAAGAGACCTGGCATTGAACTTTGGCAGCACAGAATTAGAAGGCAGGAGAATTTGGTTCTCACACTGTTATGTTCTCCAACAGCTCCATCAGTATTAAATAAGTGGGCAGTTGGTCTCCACCTGCCTACCATTACTCCGTTTCTGTTGATTCTGAGCCCAAATTCAGAAAGAGTGTTATTTATTGGGTCTCCTCCTAAAATCACACCTGCCCTTACCTTCATCATGTAGGCTTATTGCTGAGGATAGTCAAAGCAACTACAAGATATGAACTAAATAAAGCCTTCTCCTGTGCATGTGTGTGGTGTGTGTAGGACAGAAGGCAGAAAGGTGAACTAATGGCCACGGTCTAAAAATTGGCCAAGTCCCTATAGTCCAAAGTTATGTTAACAAACATAAAGGTAGAAAACAGGGGTACCTGGCTGGCTTAGCCGATGGAGCATGCCACTCTTGAATTCAGGGTTATAAGTTCAAGCCCCACATTAGGTTATAGTGATTACTTAAAAATAAAACCTTTAGGGGCACCTGGGTGGCTCAGTCAGTTAAGCAGCTCTTGATTTTGGCTCAGGTGGTGATCTCACGGTCTGTGAGTTTGAGCTGCTCAGCAAGGAGCCTGCTTGGGATTCTCAATCTCTCCCTCTCTCTCTCTCTCTGCTCCTCCTCGGCTTGCGTGCATGTGCTCTCTTTCTCTCTGAAAAACATACTTTGAAAAAATAATAAATAAATAAAACCTTAAAAAAACGTAGAAAACAAAACTGGGACCTGGTACACTTTGAAAATAAGAGTAAAACCTGATGTCTGGTCAGTAGCACATGGTTAAATTTACTCTCATCCTGTAAAGGCAGAAATGGACATGTGCCTTCACCAGCCAGACAGGTGATGAATGGACTTTCCCAAAGACGTCTGGTGGAAACAAGCTCCCAAAACCAAAGATCTGCCTTCCAACATTCCAGGCGTGCAACATCTGTATATTTGGCTGGAGAGTCAGTTAAAACTATGTATATTTAAGTTGATGACAGTTATGGTTTATTTTCACTCTAATTCAGTGACTCCCTCCAAGAAAAAATGTTATCACCCTTCCTCAACCAGCCACACCGTCCCCTCTCCATATATGAGACTACTCACCAAGAATACACCCAGTTCTCATCTCCTGACCCTGCACTGCTTCAACAGACTCCTTGGTAACCCACCGCACCCCAAGTTCCTTAGCGACATGTTCAAGGCCCTTACGACTAGCTTCTCTCATGACCTATGTACACCTGGACCCAGCCACGCATCCTCCGTCACCACCCCCACACTGGCTGTGCTCTCTCGTGTCCACGGATCGCTCAAGACTTTCAATGGCTGCCTCTGCCCTCGCGATCGGGAGCACCAGTTCTTCGCCCTTCACGTACCTCAGACAAGTACTGGGCAGCAACCATGTGCCACGCACCATCCTAGACAGAAAAGTAAGACAGAACAAGTCAGGCAAGGCCCGTCCCGGCGGCCCCGCTAACAAGCACGGCCCACTGCCAGGCCACCACCTCCCCGCGCACTGCGGCCCGCGAACTCCGGCCTGGCCCTCCCTCCCGCTTGAGGGCGCCCGCGCCCGCGCCGGCTCCGAGAGGCAGTTCCCGCCCGAGACGGCTCTGTCTTCTCGTACGGCAGGGGCAAGCGCTGGAGAGAGAGACAAGGGCCACCAGCAGGGCCGGCCTTCGTGCTGCATGCTGCTGGCCTTCGACCCGACCGCTCCCACAACGCAGTCTCCCCGCGGGATCCACACACCTGGCCTCCGCTTCCGGCTCGGTCCGCGGCTTCACGGTAAGGACCCCCGGCAGGGCTGCCCGGCCGAACGCCCGAAGGACCCCGCTTGGGCCGCACAGGCTAGCTGTCGCGGTGCCTGGTGGCCGGGCGCCACGGTGGAAGACTAGGTGCATCTAGACTTGAACTTCAGCCGGGCTGGGGCGCGAACAGCCCAGAGTCTGGGATGGGCTTAAGCCTGGGTACAAAGGACAGGAGTCGCGCGGCTGCAGGCCTAGAGAAGGGGGGGTGGGGGCAGCGAGGAGAGGGGCGGTGTCAAGAAATGGGGCTGAGTGCCTGGGGGATTGGAGAACTGGGCCTCGGGTGTCGGGGTGAGGGTAGAGAATGGGGAGCTGAGACAGAGCTGGGGGAGGGCTGCAGGTCTCCGCTTTGCCTAGGAGGACGAGGGGCTTTGCCGCCGCCCTCCCGGAATCGGAGGAATGGGTGCCTTCGGTGTGGCGGCGAATGCCTAGGCAACCTCCCAAATTTATGATTCTCTGATGGAGTGACTTTTAAGTTGAACACATTTCTTGACCTGTCAACATTTGTTGTAAACCGAGGGCCATGACAGTCATTGCTTAGTTGGCATTAGGAGAGGAAACACATCCTTCCCTAGAGAGCCCCTAGCAGCTTGGCCTTGGTATAGCTGGATGAGGTTCATTCATTCATTAATTCACCAAATACTTTTGAGAGCCAGCTATGTGCTAGGCACTCTGCATAGGTACTGAGAATAAAACCATGAGCAAAACAGATCCCTGCTTTAATGCAGCTGGCCTAAAGGGTGAAGACATAACTGAAGAAAAGGTCCAAGAAGATGTAATAGGGGAAGTGAGCTAAGATCTAGTGGGTGAGGGGCCCAGGGTGGCTCAGGTCATGATCTCAGAGTTGGTGTGATCTGATCGAGCTCGCATTGGGCTCTGCGCTGACAATGAAGAGTGTGCTTGGGATTCTCTCTCTCTCCTCTCTGCCCCTCTCTCCCCCTCAAAACAAAAAATATTAAAAGAAAAGATCTAGTGGGTGAATAGGAGGTAACCAGAGGAAACACATTTTGGACTGTGAAAAGGTCTCAGGCAAAAGCTTAAGGCGGGGACTGATATGATTAGATTTGTATTTTTAGTTCACTGGCTGCTGTGTGGAGAACAGATTGTAGAGGCTGGCAGGAGGAGAAATTGAGAGGCCATCGAGGAGGCTGTTGCAGAAGTCTGGGGAGGGTTGATGATGTCTTGGACTGGGTGGTGGCCCTTGAGAAGAGGATTGTATGGATTTGAGATCTATTGCTTAGGCAAAATTGCCAGAACTTGGTGATAACATGGATTTGGAGGGGGTGGGAGGTGAGGTGTCAAGGTTGTTTCTCCCTAGATATATGGTGAGGATTCCGCTTGTTTTTGGGTTACTCACAACCTGAGATGCAAGGGAGAGTGGGTTGGCTGATCTTGCACTAGTTAGGCTGGACTTCGTTTTGTGGTTTGAGTAAGCAAGCACTGCCTTTAATGTGATCATCAGGCTACTTTCAGCCTAAGGGAAATGAGGGTGTTGTCCAGACTGTCCCTGTGTGTGTTCATGGAAGCCTTCTCCATATTTGTTGGCAAATTTAGGAGCTCCACCAGATAATCTTTTGAGACCTAGTCTTTAGTCCTGAAGAGATGATCAGTTTCTCACATGTGAATAGAATTTCACAGTTGAGAGAGACCTCAAATTCTCTTAGTCTGGTTTATAAAATACTTTTATATTCTTTATATCATGTCCACAATTATTTTTTTTTAATTTTTAATGCTTATTTTTGAGAGAGAGAGCATAAGTGGGGAAGAGGGAGACACAGAATCTGAAGCCGACTCCAGGCTCTGAGCTGTCCGCACAGAGCCCGACGTAGGACTCGAACTCATGAAGTGCGAGATCATGACCTGAGCCGAAGTCGGACACTTAACTGACTTAGCTACCCAGGTGCCCTGTCCACAATTGTTTGTTGAGCTCTTACACCATGCTAGACACTAGAAATACAAAGATGGATAGAATAAGACTATATAGGTTCATTTAGTCAATAAAACTGACCTTTGTCCCAGGCAGTGTTTCAGCTGCTACAGATACAAAATGGTTACAACTAGTTCTTGACCTTGGAGTTGCTTGTTCACAAGCCTTGCCCTGAGGACAACCGAGTGTGTTAAAGAATTTGATTTGGGGGGTGCCTGGGTGGCTCAGTTGGTTAAGCGTCTGACTTCGGCTCAGGTCATGATCTCACAGTTCGTGAGTTCGAGCCCCACGTCGGGCTCTGTGCTGACAGCTCAGAACCTGGACTCTTCTTCAGATTCTGTGTCTCCCTCTCTCTCTGCCCCTTCCCTGCTCATGCTGTGTCTCTCTCTGTCTCAAAAATAAATAAATATTAAAAAAAATTAAAAAAAAAAAAGAATTTGATTTGGGCAGGGGAAGTCCTGACCTATCTGTAAGATTAGATAAGAGATGGTAGGTATCCAGCAGACTTTTTGGGGAGGATGTCCTGGGAACATCCCAGTTCTTGTCCATCCAATTTTCCAATTCTAGAATCGATGGGAGAGCACTATGGGATAGAAGGCCTTATGAATGGAAACAGTTATTGTACCTTTGTGGCCAGGCTGTTTAGCAATGTAAATTGTAAATCCTCTAAAACACCAAGAAAAATTAGGAAGGGAAGGGAATATTGCAGAGATAGGTAGAGTTTAAACTTGAATTCCTCCTGAATGGGTAACTTCTTTGTACGTAACTGCCACATGCTTTGGGAGTGTCAGGAATGAGATCCGCTGTTAGCTTGCAAGGCTGCATGGCTCCGGAGGAGGAAGGGTGGGGAGCACAGCACTGAGGGGTCCCTAATCCAGCTTTCTGATGGCAGGAGTGAGATGACCTCGATCTTGAGAAGCCCTCAGGCTCTCCAGCTCACTCTGGCCCTGATCAAGCCTGATGCGGTTGCTCACCCCCTGATTCTGGAGGTAAGAAGGAATCTTAAGCCTCTACTGTATGTCCTGGGCACTGCTTCTGTTTCCTGTGCCACAGGGCCACTTGTGAAGACTGACAGCACAGTCCTGTGCAAGATGCCGTGGAGGTAAAGCTAGGAGCCATGGACTCTGACCCTGAGAAGACTAAAAATCTACTGGAGAATTGGGGCAGATAAAAAATATAAGGATCCAATAAAATAAGGAGAAGAACCAAACCTCTAGACAATGTGTGTATATTAGTTTTCTATCGTTATGAAACAAATTACCATAAATTTAGCAGCTTAAAACATTTATTATCTCACAATTCTAGAATTTAGAGGTGCAGGAGGTTCAGCTGAGTTTTTCCTCAGGGTCTCACGAGGCCAAAGTCAAGGTATCAGCAGGCCAGGTCCTTATCTGGAGGGTCTGGGGAAGAATCCACATCCAAAGTCATTCAGGTTGTTGGCAGCATTTGGTTCCTATGGTTCTAAGACTGAGGTCCCCATGTCCTTGCTGGCCTTCAGGCGAAGACTGCTCTCAGTTTTTAGAGACCACTCACATTCCTCATCACACAGCTCCCTCCATCTGTAAGACAGGAACAGCGTGTTCAGTGCTTCGAATGCTTTAAACCTGACTTCCTCATTGGTGCCTGGCCATATAAAACTCAGCTTTTAAAGAGCTCATGTGATTAATTGGGCTCATCTGGATAATCTTTTTGATTCAACTAATAGCAACTTTAATATCCCTTTTGCCATGTAATGTAACATAATCATGTTGCATGGTATTCAGAGCCCTGTAGAGTAGGGTGCGGAATCTTGGTGGGACTGGGGGAGGGTCATCGTAGGGTTCTGCTGAGGATAGTTTGATAAGTACTCGCTGTGCAGCACTGCTGGGAAAGCTCACCGTGGTGCGGAGAAAGACCAGAGCAGTCAGGAATGGTGGCCTGCAAGTGCTGGGCCCTGGCCAGCAGGAAGGAAGGGTAGACTTTGGTCAGTGCACAGGAGGGCAGGTGTTCCACAGAGGGAGATGCTGAGGCAGGAACGCGGGTGGTGGATCCGAGGGCCACAAGCAGGCTGGGGTGACAGGACGAGAGAATTGGAAGAGGTGGAGGGCAAGGAAAGTACAGCCTTGAGCACTGGCCTAAAGTAGTTATACCTCACTCCATGAGTAAAGTTCTGACCAGAGTGTGACATATAAATTATGGTGTTTTTAATCTGTCACGTGTGATGGTTTGGAGAGAGTGGGACAAACTCAAGGCAGGACCACTATCAAGAGATTTGTATGATGATCCGAGAGGTGGGTTGTGTGGGCTTCAGCTGAAGGGAGGGGCCGAGATGGCACCAGAGGCTCATGTTCTAGCCGTGTGACTGAAGGTCTTTACCTCACCCCACCTTCTTTCTCTTCTGACCCAACACAGGACGGACCATCAAGTCCTGGGCTCTGATGGGTTCTTTTGGTCAGCCTGGATTTCCTTTTCACTCAAATGGTCGCTTTGACTGATTTTTTAAAAATGTTTATTTTTGAAAGAGAGAAAGAGAGTGCACGTATGCCCATGCGCATGCACAGGAGAGGGGTAGAGAGAGAGGGAACAGAGGATCTGAAGCCGGCTCTGTGCCCACAGCAGACAGCCCAATGTGGGGCTTGAACCTGTGATCCATGAGATCATATCCTGAGCCAAAGTCAGGTGCTTACCCGACTAAGCCACCTAGGCGACCCATCCTTTTGACTTATTTGTATCTTTTTTTGTTTTGTTTTGAGAGAAAGAAGGGGTGCAAGTGAGTGAGGGGCAGAGAGACAAAGGGGGGCAGAGAGACAGAGGGAGGGTGGGAGGGAGAGAGACACAGAGAGACAGAGAGAATTCCACGAAAGGCAGAGAGAGAAAGAGAGAAAGCCTGGGCTCACTCAAAGTGTGGCTGTAGTTCACCTGAAGTGGGGCTCAAGTTCATCTGATGTGGGACTTGAACTCACGAACCGTGAGATCATGACCTGAGCTGAAGTCAGACATTTAACCAACTGAGCCACCCAGGCACCCCATCCCTTTGACTGATGTTTATCTTTGACGTGGTGTTTATCCAGGCTGTTCATCAGCAGATTCTGAGCAACAAATTCCTTATTGTACGAATGAGAGAACTTCTGTGGAGAAAAGAAGATTGCCAGAAGTTTTACCAAGAACACGAAGGTAGGATCAGCAGTCCTCTGAATGGGAGGCTTCTCTGTCCCACGAGGTGTGCAAGGACACATAATGGCAGGCTGTCTCTGACCTACCAACTGTAAAGTTATAGCCATTTTCTAAAGTCTGGCTTTATACACAAACTTTTCATGATTGTCAATCTTTTAAAAATATTTTCTAGGAGGGTTCTACTTCGTAGCCCAACCAGAAATTTAGTTTTATGTCCTGATGATATCAGTAGGTATGGGGGATGTTTACTCTGTCGGACATTGTCCTCATGCTCATGGTTTCTCTGAATTTTCCCCACAGCCCTATGAGGTAGGTACTGTTAGGTCTCCAGCACATGGATTAGGAACCTGAGCTGGGGAAATTAATGACTTACCTGAAACTGCACAGGCTGTAAGTGGCAGAGCCTGTGTTCAGACCCAGTATATCAGACTCCTTGTTCCTTTTTTTCCAAAATGGTTTTTATCATTCCAAGTAAGGAGACCTAAGTACAAAAAGTGCTCTTGGGCACCAGTGTCTGGATGAAGTTATTCTCTCTCTTTGCAGGTCGTTTTTTTCTATCAGCGGCTGGTGGAGTTCATGGCCAGGTACTTCTAATTTTGGTTTGGGCATCTTTATCCACCAAGATTTCTCTCTGTTGCTCCTAAACTTGTTAATTTCATGTGACGCTCTTTGAAGTTGTAATCGGTGTTAAATGTCTGAAGAGACATGGGCTTGGAGCCATGATTAAGCCAACACTGACCTGGTGGCCACCTGCCATGGTGCTTATTGGTCCTGTGGCTATAGAAGAGTATTGTTGAATGCTACTTAACAACTCTGCTGACCTCTGTGGCCTTTTGTGTGTACACAGCAGGGGCCTTCCATCACCTCCTGTTTGAAGCAGTGTTGGTACTGAGCTAGAAAGGCAGGGTAACTCTCAGGGTGGAATGTCCCTTTATTTGTGCCCTGCTCACAGTTTGCCCTCCTAGACCACATAGCCGGATTCCTGACACCTGCTCCTTTTGTACACAGTGGGCCAATCCGAGCCTACATCCTTGCCCGCAAGGATGCCATCCAGCTTTGGAGGACACTGATGGGACCCACCAGAGTGTTTCAAGCACGTCACGTGGCTCCAGATTCAATTCGTGGAAGTTTTGGCCTCACTGACACCCGCAACACAACCCATGGCTCTGGTGAGTCTGCCTCCCCTGCCCTCGGCCACAGTGAGGGAGGATGATTTAGGGCTGGTGGTCAGGCCCTGTGAGGGAGTTGAGAGCCAGGTATCCCGCCATGAACTTTCCTCCCTCCAGGCATTTCTGGCCCTGTGTGGCCGTCTGGGCAAATGTGGCCCCAGGACCGAGGGTCAGCAGGACTAGAGGCTCAGGTTTCTGAATCTGACTCTAACTGCCTCTTCCCTCCTTCCTGCACTCCCTATGAGAACCCCTTCTCTTTCTTACCTCCTCTTACAGACTCTGTGGTTTCAGCCAGTAGAGAGATCGCGGCCTTCTTCCCTGACTTCAGTGAACAGCGCTGGTATGAGGAAGAGGAGCCGCAGCTGCGCTGTGGCCCTGTGCGCTATAGTCCAGAGGGAGGCATCCACTGCGCGGCCGGAGCAGGAGACCCGGGACCAGCCTGCCGCAGGCCTGTGGGTCTGTGAAGACTGGTGGAATTGCCCAGCCTTCTCTCGGAGACCTCGTAGGACCGGGGAGGCCTGGGGATCGTGGCGCCAACTCTGCCGGGCACCACGCCTACCTGAGGATCTAGCTCCTCACTGCCACCTCCTCTAGAATCTAGCTGTCTATCTACCTCTTTTCCAGAACGTTCATGGGTGGTTCAGAGGAATAATGGCTCCTCTTTTTTCCTGAGAACTAGTCATCTTTTTCAAAGAAGAGGTTGCCTTAATCGACTTGCCTGAAAAATGCAGTGACTCTGTATAAGCAACATTTGGCCTGCCTTCTTCAATAAAAGTCAGTCTACTGAATCCTGAAGGCTAGGAACCCTACTCTAGGTGTTTTCTCTCTCTCCTTCCATGGAGTAATTAAACCTTTCCTGAAGCCAAGTTTCCGGTCTGCGCTAAATGGAGAGAATTGTGTAGAAATCCCCCAGGAGGTTCACACACAGTGTGCAGCTTGTCAAGTGCATAAAGGCACCCAGCGCTGAGTGTGGGCGCTTGGTATAGGGCTGCATCCTGCGGGAAGGAGCACCTTTTATTTGAATAAAGATGTGTCTGCTAGCGGAGGCATGTGTTTATGATTCACTTTTTTTCTGATTTGCACAAAGCAGTAAAGTTAGCCATGTCTCTGTTGTAGCTGAGGATGACAGTTATCTATTGCTGCATTACAAATCATCTCAAAATTTACTGGCTTAACACGATAATGGTCTATTTTTACGTGTCTCTGGATTGGTTGAGTGGTTCTGCTGGTCTGACTTGAACTCACTCATGTGGCTGCATTCGGCAGATGGGTCAAATATGGTCTTTTATCCTGAGCTTCTTCATAGCATGGTTGTTTCAGGGTTCTAAGAGGTCAGGCCCCCATTCGCAAGCTTCTGCCTATATCATGTTTGCTAATATCCCATTGACCAAAACAAGTCATGTGGCCAAGCCCAGAGGCCATGTGGGAAGAGACCACATGAGGGCACTGATACCGGGAGGTACGAATCATAAGGGGCCATTATTATGACAATCTACCATACTGGGAGTAGTGAGGAACCTTAAATTTATATAGGATTTGTGAAAACAGATATTTGCACAAGCCAACAAAGGAGATGAAGAGATAGCCAGAGAAAGAAGGAAAAAACCAAGGATGTGTGCATCAGGAAAGTCAAGACAAGAGAGTGTTTCTGGAAAATGAAGCAATGTTGAATGTTGAGAAGTCCAGGATGAAGCCTTTAAAATACCTCTAAATGTGACAGCACAGAGGTCACTGTGACCTTGGCAACAACAGCATCTCTGTGGCAATAAGGGGCTTACCTCACATGGAAGATAATGGGCTAAAGCATTTATGCTGTTGTACTACCTTTGGGCTTAGAGTGACATGCCTAGGAGTCTTACATCTGAATCTAGAAATGTACCTGCATATGCTCCCATCTTCTCTTCTCTTCCTGTTACAACACAGGAAAGGGCCCTGCTTCCCATTAAGTCAGCCCTTCCACGTGCTCTGAATCCCATCTTGCTCTTTTGGTTTTCTAGTCTCTAGTACACTTTTACCTCTCTCTACTGAGTCCGTTTTAGTGTCTCCCACTTTTCAAAATCTTTCTAACCTCACTTTCCCCTTCAGCTACCTGTGTTTCTTCCTCTCTGGACAAAGAACCCACATTAGTTGTCTATGCTAACAGGCTCATCCCCCTTGTCTCAGCAGCCCACTCCAGTGTGGCTTACACACTAACCCACCGGAAGAGACTGGTTTCTTCATGCCTTTGTCACTGTTGCCCAGCACAGTGCCAGACATAGGAGTCATTGCTTTGTTAATAGAACTAGGCTATTCATACTCTGGCTTTTGATATCACTTAGGATTCCTCTATCTCTGAAGTCTTTAAATCCTACTTTTTTTTTTTTTAAGTTTATTTATTTATTTTGAAGGGGGGGTAGGGCAAAGAGAAAGAGGGAGAGAGAGAGAATCCCAAGCAGGCTCTACTCTGTCGGCGCAGAGCCCTGTGTGAGGCTTGAACTCATGAACTGCTAGATCATGAGCTGAAACCAAGAGTTGGATGCTTAACTGACAGCCACCCGGGCACCCCTAAATCCTGCTTTTATTTTTTTTTTAATTTTTATGTTTATTTACTTATTTTGAGAGAGAGAGAGAGAGAGAGAGAGAGACAGCACAAGCAGGTGAGGGGCAGAGAGAGAGGGGGATAGAGAATCCCAACAGGCTCTGCACTGAGTGCAGAGCCTGACGTGGGTCTCAATCTTGAGAACTATGAGATCATGACCTGAGCTGAAATCAAGAGCTGGTCACTTAACTGACTGAGCCACCCAGTTACCCCTAAATCCTACTTTTAAATCATAGTCTTCTGTATCCCTCTGTCACGTCTTCTAAATCTAGACCATTCACTAGTCCACTCTCCTAGGTAACTTTTTCATATATTCTCTCTCCAAATCTCCAACAACCTCTTCCTTCTTTTTCACTGTCTAGCTGTTGACCCTGCTTCCTCTTTCAGGAAGATAACAGAAACAGTCAAGAGAGAAATTCCTCAGACTCCCAAGACCTCACTGAGTACCTACTTGCATCTGTGCTCACATACTCTGCTTCCTTCCTGTTAGGATGGGCAATGGACAAACCTTCTAAGCTCCTATCTAAAGCTCTCCCAAATTTGTACAGGAGATCTTATTGCCTCCTACCTTTTCAAGTAATTATTTCCTATGCTTCCTGCACCATCAAGAAATAGATCTTACAAACATGCTATAGTTTCTCTCATTAATAAATTAAACAAACAATTCTTTATCCTTTCTTGTTTCTTTTTTTTCTTTACATCCAAGTCAGTTGGCATACAGTGCAATAATGATTTCATGAGTAGAATCCAGTGATTCATCCCCTGCATATAACACTCAGTGCTCATCCCAACAGGTGTCCTCCTTAATGTCCCTTGCCCATTTAGCCCCTCCCACCCACCCACAACCCCTCCAGCAACGCTCAGTTTGTTCTCTTGTATTTAAGAGTCTCTTATGTTTTATCCCCTCCGTTTTTAGATTATTTTAAAAGCAAACCTTTCTTAACACCACATCTCCTTCATGCCACTGTCTCATGTCTCTGCTCATCTCTATAGCAAAACTCTCAACAGAGTAACCTACAACAGCAATGACCAGTGACTTCAGTCTAGACAAAATGGTATAGACCCATTTATCTCTGCTCCTCCCTGCTGAGTACAACTATAAACCTGAAAATATGCAAGAAACAATCAAGGAGAACTCTAGAAGGTTGCCTGAAGGATAAATGGTTTGAGACTTCTGGACTGGAGGAACAACACAGCAACAGGGCATCTTAGGTCTCCCCACACAACAGAACAAGGTGGTCCAGACGAGGCATTTCCCAAACCCTAACCCGGCACTAGATGACAGCCCATCTGGCCTATTCTTTCCCATGACTAAACAGACTAAATAGAAAGTCCAGCTGAAAACTCCAGGCAAACTGACAAAGGAGATTGATTAGGAGTGCCAGCTATCAATAAGCAGCCAGGGGAAGCACTCTACTTCCTAGCCAAGTCTGAGGCTACCCTCCCTCATGGAAAGATACCAAGGTGGTGGCATAGCACCCACAAGAGAGACCAAAACAAATGCCCCAAGTCCAAGTTCTGTGACCAACGTTAGATGTCAAAGTTAAAGGTACAGTTGCAAGATCCAAATCAATCCTATATCTGAGTTCAGTGTCCAGGACAAGTTGAGTTTCAAACCAAGATTCCAGTCTAAGACCAAGGTCCCCTAATCTAGGTCTAGAATTCTGGTTCAGATCAATATTCCAGATCTAAAGTCATATCCTGATGTAGGTCTGATGTCCAAGTCTGAGGTCTTGATATGAGATCAAAGTCTTAGGATAGAAGTTGAAGCTCAAGTAACAAGGTCCAAGGCCTGGGTCCATCACCAAGGACCAAGTCTGAGGATAGGTCCAACATCACAGACAAACAGAGTTCCACAATTGAGTTTTGATGTTCAAGTCCACGGTTCCAATTCTATGTCCAAAGACCAGTTTGAGATCTAAGGGCCAAGTCCAAGATCCAGCCCCAAGTCTGAGGTTCCAGGTTCAAGGCCCAGGTCCAGAGTTTGAGAACAAAGTCCCTAAGTCTATTCCAACATTCAGGTCAAGGTCCAGGTCCAAGATCCATGTCCATTTCCAAAGGCCAAGTCTAACATAAGTATCCAAGATCAAATGCAGATCCACATCCTAAGTTCAGGTCCAAAGGGCAGATCCATGTTTAGAACATTCAATGTCCAAGATACAGTTCTAATATCAAAGTCCAAGTCCATGTCCAAGGACCAGGTTTAATGTCAGGACTAACTTACAAGCCAATTCCATATCCAATGTCTACAACAAGGTTCAGGAGCAGGCCAGTGTTTAGTTCCAAACACTATATCCTAGATCTGGATCCAAGTCGAGGTCCATGGTCCAAGTCCAATATCTATGTTCATATTTGAGGCTCAGGTCCAATGTCAGCATTTGATGTTAAATCTAGGTCCAGGTTTACAGTCCAGATTCAAGACACCTGTTCAAGGTTGAGGTACATTCAACCACTTCCAAAGTCCAGGTTCAGGTCAAGACACAAAGTCTGGATCCAAAGTCAGGTCCAGTACAGAGGTTCAATGACCAAGTCCAGGGTCCAATTCTAGGTCCACTTCCCAGGTCTAAGGTGAGTCCAAAATCCAGATTAAATCCATGTCTGAAGTCCAGTTTGAATATCTAGTACAAGGTTGAGTTCCAGTTCCAAGATCCAGATTGAAGTTCTAGTTCCAAGAACATGTATAATCCATTCTAAGTTATAGGATTGGGGGCCAGAAATGAGGTTCAGCTTTAAGGTCTGATATTCACATTTGAGATCTACATCCAGGACTGAAGCCTAAGTCTAAGAACTAAATCCAAGTCTGAGGTCCAGGATCATTGCCAAAATTCACTGGTGAGATCCAAAATCTTGTTCGTAGATTCAGGTCCAGGTCAAAGATCCAAATGTAGGTACAATTCTATATTTCAGGTAAGATCCATTATCCAAGGAAATGTAAGATTTGAGATCCAAGTCCAAGATCTGGGTAGAGATTCAATTGCCAGATATAAGGTCAAGTATAAGGAATACAGGTCACTGCCAGGTTTAAATTTCAGATCTGAGGTCCAAGATACAGTTCCAAGTAACAAGTCCTGGTCCATGTCTAATGACAAAGTATAGTGTCAAAAGTATATGTTCCAGGAGCACCTGGATGGCTCAGTTGGTTGAGTGTCCAAGTCTTGGTTTTGGCTCAGGTCATGATCTCCCAGTTGGTAAGATTGAGACCTGCATTGGGTGCCACACTAACCCCATGGAGCCTGCCTGGAATTCTTTCTTTCTTCCTCTCTCTCTGCCCCTCCCCTGCTCATTCTCTCTGTCTCTGTCTCTGTCTCTCTCTCTCTCTCTCTCAAAAAATAAATAAATTTTAAACAAACATTTTTTTAATTAAAAAAAAAACAACAACCAGTATATGTTCTAGGTAAAATCAAAGCTTTAGGTCTAAGTCCAACATCCAAAACCAGGTCCAGATTTAGATCCAAAGATTAGTCCAAGTTCATATACAAATTCTGGCCCAAGGTCCAGGTCCAAGGTGCATTTACATCATCCAGATCATGGTCCTAAGTCCAAGATACAGATTGAAATCTGAGTCCCAGCTCCAAGCATGTGTCAGATCCTTGACCAAGGTCCAGATCTAATGTCAGTTCCTAAACACTGAACAAATCCAGGTCTGTGGTTGAGTTCTAAGGTTCAGGTTCAAAGTTCATGTTCATGTCCAGCTCCAATGACCAAATAAAAAAATCCAGGTTCAGGTCCAAATTCCAGTTAAAGGTTATATCCAAGAGGGGTGCCTGGGTGGCTCAGTCGGTTAAGCCTCCAACTTTGGCTCAGGTCATGGTCTCACAATTCTTGAGTTCAAGCCCCATGTTGGGCTCCGCACTGGCAATGTGGAACCTGCTTGGGATTCACTCCCTCTCTGCCCCTCTCCCACTTGTGCTTCCTCTCTCTCTGTCTCTCTCAGTAAATAAATAATGATTTTTTAAAGGTTATATCCAAAAAACTTGGAAAATCTAGGTCCAAGTTTCAGGTCCAATGTTCATATGCATATCTTAAGTTCATGTCTAAGATCCAGATCCAATGTACAAGTCTAATGTCAGGTATAAGTTACAGGCCCCATCTAGGTCTAAGTTTCAAGCTCAATGTCCAGGAGAAGGTCAAAGTTCAGGATGGACATCCAGGTCTAAATCCTTGGCCCAAGGTCACATCCACATCCAGGTCTGAAGTCTAGGCTGGGGTCAGATCCAGGGTCCAGGTATAAAGTTCAAGCCCTCTGTTAGAAGTTCAGATTCAGGGGTGTCTGGTGGCTCAGTTGGTTGAGTCTGACTTCAGCTCAGGTCATGATTTTGAAGTTCATGGGTTCGAGCCCCATGTCAGGCTCTGTGCTGACAGCTTGGAGCCTGGATCCTGCTTTGGATTCTGTATCTCCCCCTCTCTCTGCTCCTCCACTGCTCATTCTCTCTCTCTCTCTCTCTCTCTCTCTCTCTCTCTCTCTCTCTCTCTCAAAAATAAACATTAAAAAAATAGTAAAAATAATAAATCCAGATTTATAAGCAAATACAATGCCTAAGGTTAGATTCAAAGTCCAGAACTGTTCAGATACATAGTTCAGATATGAATCTAGTTTCAAGGTCCAAGTCCAAAGACCATTACAATGTCCAAGGCCAAGGACCAGGTTGAGATTCACGTGTGATTTAAGTCCTAGGTCAGGGCCAGAGATCAAGATTTGGAATCAAAATTTAAGGCTCAGGAACAAGGTCCAAAGTCTACTTCCAAGATCCAGGTGCAGGTCCCATGGTCCATGTCTACATGAAAGTGTAGGTCCAATGTCCACAACCAAGGTTAGGTCCAGGCCCACATCCAAAGTTGAGGTACAAGGTGAATGTCCAATTTTAAGGGGGGAGGTTGAAGATAAACCAGTAAGTTCCAAGGCACAGTTCCAAAACCCAGAGCCAAGTCCAAAGAGTAGGCCTAATGTCAAATCTAATTTCAATGTCAAATTTAGGTCCAGGCCCAAATCCAAGTGCTGGGTCCAAGGTCCAAGTCCATATCCAAAATCCAGATCTGATCTCCCAATCAAAGTTTCAATCACTCTTCCAAAGGCCAAGGTCTAGGTCTAAGGTCAGGTTCAATGTTCTGGTCAGGTCGCATCCAGTTCCAAGTACAAATTCAAAGTTCATATACAGAGTTCAGGTCAATGTCCCAAAGATACCACCTCACGCCTGTAATGGGTTGAGTTGTGGCCCTCAAAAATTCATATGTTGAAGTCCTAACTCCAAGTACCTCAGAATGTGACCTTATTTGGAAATAGGGTTGTTGCAGATGTAATTAGTTAAGATGAAGTCATACAGGAGTAGGTGGACTCCTAATTCAGTATGACTGGTGTCCTTATAAAGAGAAGAAATTTGGCACAGACACACGTACAGGGGGAACTACCATGTGAACATGAAGACAGATATTGGGGCAATTCGTCTACAAACCAAAGAATGCTAAAGATTGTCAGAAAAACACCAAAAGCCAGAAGAGAAGTATGAAATGCATTTCTCCCTCCCAGCCCTCAGAAGGAATCAACCCTGCCAACATCTTATCTTGAACTTCTAGCTTCCAGAACTGTGAGACATAACTTTCTGTTGGTTAAGTGACCCAGTTTGTGGTACTTTGTTACGACAGCCCTACCATATAAAACTCACGCTCCAAATCAAGGTCTAAGGTCCAGGTCCGTGACCAAGGTCTAGATATAAACTCAGGTCCAAGATTCTGGGAAAATAAAGGTGAAGAACTGAATTATAAGGTTGGAATCCAGTATCTAAATATGGTCCAAGGCCCAGGGTCTAAGTCCAGGACAAATTCCAAGGTCTGATTAAAAGGTTCACATCCACTTACAATTTCTAGCTTACGATTGTTTCTAAGGAACTGGACAAATTCAGGTCCAAGGTGCATGCCCAACATACATGTGCAGACCTAAGGTCCATGACCAAGGTCAGGTTTAGATGTACACATGAAGTTAAAGCTCCAGATCCAAGTATAGTTCAAAGGTAAAAGTGAATAAATACATATAATAAGAGGTAATCTTTTACTTTCACTTTCTTAATGGTGTCTTTTGAAGCACAATAGCTTTAAGTGTTTATTAAATCCATTTTGTCATTTTTTTCCTCTTATTTGTTGTGCTTTTGGTGATCTAGAACTTCATTGCCTAACCTAAGATCATAAAGGCTTGTGCCTATGTTTGATAATTTTAGCTCTTACCTTTAGGTCTTTCATTCATTTTGAGAGCAAATTACATATCTGATAAAGGGCTTGTATCAAAAATATATAAAGATTTCTCAAAACTCAATAATAGGAAAACAAACATTCAATAAAGAATATGAGCAAAATGAAAAGATGTTAAACATCATTACCCATTAGTGAAATATAAAGTAAGACCATGATGAGATAGCACTATACATCTATTAGAATGTCTAAAATTTAAAATATTATCCATTCCAAGTGTTGGTAAGAATGTGGAGGAACTGAAAGTCTCATACTCTGCTGGTATAAAAAAATGGAACAACCACTTTGGAAAAATTTGGTAGTTTCATAGAAAGTCAAACATACACCCATCATAAGACCCAGTCATTCCACTCCTAATGTTTTTACCCAAGATATCTGAAAGCATATGCCCATACAAAGACTGGTACATGAATGTTCACAATATAGCCAAAATTGGAAACAATCGAAACGGGTAAATGAATAAATTGTAATTTATCCACATAATGAAATATTATTCGGCAATAAAAAGAATGAGCTAGGGGCGCCTGGGTGGCTCAGTCAGTTAAGTGTCTGACTTCAGCTCAGGTCATGATCTCATGGTTCGTGGGTTCAAGCCCCGTGTCGGCCTCTGTGCTGGCAGCTCAGAGCCTGGAGGCTGCTTCCGATTCCATGTCTCCCTCTCTCTCTGCCCCTCCCCCGCTCACACTCTGTCTCTCAAAAATAAATGTAAAAAATAAAAATTAAAAAAAGAGAATGAACTATTGATACATGATGTGGATAATTCTCAAAATAATTATGCTGAGCAAAATAAGCCATTTTTTTCTTTTTTTTTTAATTTAATTATCATACAGTATAGTCCTGGCTTCAAGAGTAGAATCCAGTGATTCATCTCTTACATATGACACCCAGTGCTCATCCCAAAAAGTGCTCTCCTTAATGCCTATCACCCATTTAACCCTCGCCCCCCAACCACCTCCACTCTAGCAACCCTCAGTTTATTCTCTGTATTTAAGAGTCTCTTATGGTTTGCCTCCCTCTCTGTTTTTACCTTATCTTTTCTTTCCTTCCCTATGTTCATCTGTTGAGTTTCTCAAATTCCACATATGAGTGAAATCATATATCTGTCTTTCTCTAACTGACTTCTTTCACTTAGCATAATACCCTCTAGTTCCATCCACTTTGTTGCAAATGGCAAGATTTCATTCTTTTTCATCACCACATAGTATTCCATTATATATATATATTACATCTTCTTTACCCATTCATCAGTTGATGGACATTTGGGTTCTTTCCATAATTTGGCTATTGTCAATAGTGGTGCTATAAATGTTGGGGTGCACGGGCCCCTTTGAATCAGCATTTTTGTATCCTTTGAGTTAATACCTCAAAATTCATCAAATTGTATACTTTATTTTTAAAAAATTGTTTTATGTTTATTCATTTTTGAAGGACAGAGAGAGACAGAGCACAAGCAGGGGTGGGGCAGAGGAGGGGGTGGGGACACAGAATCTGAAGCAGGCTCCAGGCTCTGAGCTGTCAGCACAGAGCCTGACGTGGGGCTCAAACTCACGGACCGTGAGATCATGACCTGAGCCGCAGTCGGACGCTCAACCGACTGAGCCACCCAGGTGTCCCCCAAATTGTATACTTTAAAAGTGTTCAGTTGGCTGAATGTCAATTATACCTCAATAAAGCTTTAAAAAAGGAAAACAGAATATCTGTCCAAGTATTTTTTTTAAAGAAAAAAGTTGGGTAAGGGGCGCCTGGGTGGCTCAGTCGGCTGAGTGTCCGACTTTGGCTCAGGCCATTATCTCACAGTTCATGGGTTGGAGCCCCTCGTGGGGCTTTATGCTGATAGTGCTGAGCCTGCTTCGGGTTCTCTATCTTCCTCTCAACCCCTCTCTGCTTGTGCTCTCTCTCTCCCCAAAATAAATAAACATTAAAAAAGTTGGATAAATAATCAGGGTTAACAACAGTTCATTTTCACCAGTAATGGGTTTTTGGCTTTAGAATGTAAACAGTTTTTAAGCAAATTCATTGTCTAAGATTTACTGGGTTCATGTAAATAGTGAAAGAATGAATCATTGCAGACACTGAGCTAGTAGAAGTCTGGGTACATCAAGAACCTTTTTGTCAAGGTGTGAAGGCTTAAAATAATTGCTGAAACACAAAGATGTTTCTGTGCCCACCACTCCCTCAAACTCTGGGCCCCTAGTGTTAGAGCACACAAACAGACACAAGAATGAGCCTTTGCCAGTTCCCAAATACAATGCATGGGTTTGTAGTGGGGAAAGGGAACTAAAGTGAACTTGTGAGTAGAGCTTCTGAGCCAGTTCAATGCACCACTGTTGCTGCTCCCACTGCTGACTGCGTAACTGACATGGGTGTTGTACATCCTGTACTGAGAATGCTCCTGTGTGTTCAGGGACTTGCACACATATGTAAGTGATCTCTGGCTGGCTCAACAGAAACAACAGAGAATCCCAGGGGCAGGAGAAACCACGGCTCCAAAGACCTAACATCTGTCAGAGAACTCAGAATGGACAAGGTCAGTGGGACAGAAAGGAAAGGGCCCTGGAATGAGAGCTGGACTTCAAAAACTGGTTCATCTTCCAAAGCTAAGTTTAACAGTGAAAAGAAATCGTAATAGATGCTACATGTTGTGCAGTTACTATCTCCCAGACACAGATCTGGCTCCATATGACCATTATGTCCTGTAAGAGAATAACTTCTAAGGCTTAAAAATGATTATTTACAGAAGATGGCAATATGTATTTGTTTTAACCTGAAATCAAGTAAATTCATTTTCTATTTCTGCAACTGGGTACATCTTATTTCAAATCAAATAAAACACTTATGATTAAAACACACCAGATTAATAAAAAATATTTTCAGTATAGATTCAGCTTTAAAACAGGTGGTAACAGAAATCCAACAAAATGTGGACATTTCAAAAGACAGATACCTCTTCACAGTAGCTATTAGAACATTCAAACGTTTTCTCACCTATCAGCCTCCCACCACACAAAATCCTCTCCCATAGAATTGGAATCTCTAAGCTCAAACACTCGTTTACCCAAAAAATTCTGTCCCATGAATTCATTATCCTACAAATTCTCCCTCGGGCTTATTCTTCTCGGTCACATATGGCCCTAAGGAGCCTGGGCCCTTGAATCATCCAAGGTCAGGGTGAAGAGTGGGACTTGCTTCCCCCTATGAGCAGCTCTGGATGCCTAAGCTGAGCCCAACTTTATCCCAGCTCTCCAAGAGCACCCTGGATTCACCAACCTGCATTCTAAGGCTCTGAGATCTCCTTAAGATCCATGATCTCCTTAAGACTTATAAATGCCTAAGTCTCATCCCACCTTTCTCTCTTCCTCCCTGGAGAGAGGCTCACCTTAAGGCCCAGCAGAAGCCACATGTGAGGGCTTTAATTCCCATCTCTCACCGCAAGGTCTAGAAAGAGGTATCACTGAGGTCAGGGTATGAAAGGCGCTCTCACGAGGTGGAAAGTAGGAGCAGAGGCAGGGGAGGTGGGCATGATGATGGAAGCAGCTGCAGAAAACCAGGACCCCTGGGGGCACCTGGGTGGCTCAGTAGGTTGAGCGTCTGACTCCTTTTTTTTTTTTAATTAAAAAAATTTTTAAATTTATTTTAGATAGAGAGAAAGAGTAGGGGAGAGGCAGAGAAAGAGTAGAGAGGGGCAGAGAGAGAGACAGACAGACAGAATCTGAAGAAGACTCCAGGCTCTGAGCTGTCAGCACAGAGCCCGACGTGGGGCTCCAACTCATGAACTGCAAGATCATGACCTGAGCCGAAGTTGGACACTTAACCAACTGAGTCACCCAAGCGTCCCAAGTTTCCGGTTCTTGATTTTGGCTTAGGTCATGATCTCACGGTTCATGGATTTGAGCCCCACATCAGACTCTGCACTGATGGTGTAGAGCCTGCTTGGGATTCTCTCTCTCA
The DNA here is from genome assembly GCF_018350195.1 of Panthera tigris. Lineage (NCBI taxonomy): Eukaryota > Metazoa > Chordata > Mammalia > Carnivora > Felidae > Panthera > Panthera tigris. Next base: position 17,549,710 of record NC_056661.1, on the reverse strand, counting down.
CTCTCTCTCTGCCTCTGTCTTTCTCTCTCAAAATAAATAAACTTAAAAAAGGAAAGGAAAAGAAAGGAGAGGAAAGGAAAGGAAAGGAAAGGAAAGGAAAGGAAAGGAAAGGAAAGGAGAGGAAAGGAAGAAAACCAGGACCCCTGGGTTGAGTTGAGAGTGCACTCCTACAAAGCCTCATGGGAAAATGGCCTCTAAAGGCAGATCTGTTAACATGTTAAAGCTGTGCAAAGGTAGGATGGTGTAATGGGAGTGTCTCTATTACCCAGGGAGGCAGAGGGTAGGGAATCAGTCACAGCAACATGAGCTGACCTTGGAAGGTTCTATCCTCATCCCCATGAAGTCAGGAAAGGGGCAGACACAGCAAGTAGCCCCTCCAGTGCCCTCTCTGCACACCCCCAAAAACACTCTTCCCCACAGTCCCAGCCTGCAGGCACTTCAACATTAAAAGAAAATTTGGGAAACAAAGGAAGGAGTCTGTACTGAGAGACAAAGCTAAGAAAAAAAAAAGGGGGGGGGGATGAAGCATTTGTGGGGCTAAATAAAACTTCCCCAAAAGGGGCAGAACCAGAGAACCTTAGGGGCATGTTTGAAGGACGAAGCCAGCAGGAACACAGGAACTGAACACCGGTCTCAGTTTTACTCAGCAGGCCCTACAGTTTTTGAGTCTGAGATCTCTTTTTTTTTTTTTTTTTAATTTTTTTAATACATTTATTTATTTTTGAGAGACAGAGAGAGAGAGAGCACAAGTGGGGGAGGGGCAGAGAGAGAAGGAGACACAGAATGCGAAGCAAGCTCCAGGCTCTGAGCTGTCAGCACTGAGCCCGATGCGGGGCTTGAACCCACAAACTGCGAGATCATGACCTGAGCTGAAGTCGGATGCTCAACCTACTGAGCCACCCAGGCGCCCCGAGTCTGGGATCTCTTAACATCCATCAGAAACCAGCCATTTGCCCCTACAGCAAAACTTCAGCCATTCCTCCCTAGGCAGGACATTCTATGAACCCCAACTGTCCTCGGAGTGTTTGCCTCCTTTTCCCATCCTTTCCTCCACCCACAACCCTTTATTCTGAAGATCTCACAACACCTTAAGCCTGTCATTGTGGAGACTGTGCCATCCTAGACCCGATCTCAATCCCTTTTCCACGAAGGAAGACAAAGGAGGGAGGGACTTCTGACTGAAGACTCCTGAAGCTATCTGCCCCGGCCTGGACAGAGGTCTCCTTTGCACCTCTCCCGTGATTCCCGAATCTGACAGTGGTCTCACTAAGCCAGGCCCGTGTAGTATCTCTACAACCTCTGTGTGGATTTGATTATTTTTTACAGTTTTTATTTGATTTTGAGAGAGAGAGAGCATGTGTGTGAGGGAAGGGAAAGAGAGAAAGAGAGAGAGAGAATCCCAAGCAGGCTCCTCTCTGACAGCATGGAGCCTGATGCAAGGCTCTAACTCACAAACCATGATAACATGATGCAAGCTGAAGTCAGATGCTTAACCATCTGAGCCACCCAGGCACCCTGTGTGGATTTTAATAGAAAACAAATATTTTTTCTTTCCATCATGTTGGCCAAGAAGGGAGTGAGACAAATCAGGAATCTGGGCCATCTGGGCCCTGGGGATGTAAGACAGGTGAGAGCGGCTTTAGCAGCATAGTGAGGACGGATGTGGGTGGGTGGCTAAAAGGCTGGGCACTGAGATTGGGGGATGGGGGTGCTTCTGAGGGGCTGTGCTTGAAAGCCTCGAAACCTGGTATTATCAGACTGGTGGTGGGCATGGCTGGTAATCTTACACCTGCCAGGAGAGGGCCAAAGCAGCATGGTTATGAGGTGTAAGTCTTGAGACTAAAGAACTTTTGGGGGGTGGTTAAAGGGACCTGGGCTTGGGATTAGAGGATAGAAGGAAGACATGGCTGCGGAGTCCCTCAGATTGCAGGGTTAGAGACCCAACCTTGAGCAATGCCTAAAGGTGAGGGTAGAAGAGGATACAGCAGGTTAGGAACATAGGAAAAAAGAAAACAGGAGAGCATGGCAGAAGTCAATGGAAGTCAATGGACTTGCAGAAGGAAGTAAGAAGTCGTCAATCGGGTGCAAAGACCGCTTCCCCAAGAGGACCATAGCTCGGCACCTCTCTTCTCAGAAGCTGGGCCTCTGCCATCTTCACGCTCACAGAGGGCATAAGGAGTCAGAAGACTGTCCCTGAAGCCCACTCATGTACGGTGGACAGATTTGACTCTCAGTGTTTCTTTTTTTTTAATTCCTTTTTTAAAGTTTATTTATTTAGAGAGAGAGAGCGTGCACGCAAACTGTCAGCACAGAGCCTGACGCGGGGCTCAGTCTCATGAACTGAGAGATCATGACCTGAGCTGAAATCAAGAGCCAGGTGTTTAACCCACTAAACCACCCAGGCTCCTGAGTCTCAGTGTTTCTTAAGAGGCCACCTCCAGCTAACACTATACCCTCACTCCCTGTACATAAGATTTCTCCCTGAGCATGTCCTCTGCTGTGTAATGAGGAGTGATATCCAGCTAACGCCTAGCCCACATTCCCTTACAATCAAGACTTCTCCCCTGTGTGTGTCCTCTGGTGTGTCTGATGGATAACTTGTTGCTAGGTCACACCCTTGCTCCTTGCACACCTAAGGCCTTTCCCCTGAGTGTGTCCTTTGATGTGTGCTGAGAGTAGACTTGTGGCTAAAGCCTCACCCACACACCATGCACTTGTAAGGCTCCTCTCCTGTGTGTGTCCCCTGCTGTGTGCTGAGGACTGTCTTGTGGCTAAAAGCTCACACACACACATAAGGCTTCTCCCCAGAACGCGTCTTCCGGTGGGTGATGAGGTATGATTTCACCCTAAAGCCACAGCCACAGTTCCTGCACACATAAGGCTTATCTCCTGTGTGAATCCTCTGGTGCTTCATGAGGTCTGATTTTTCCGTAATGCCTCACCTACACACTGTGCACACGTTCTCCCTTGTGTGTGTTCTCTGGTGTCTGATGAGGTGTGACTTGCGGCTAAAAGCTTGCCCACACTCCCCGCACCCATGAGGCTTTTCCCCTGTGTGTGTCCTCTCATGTCTGATGAAATGTGACTTCCCACCGAAGCCTCGCCCACTCCCTGCACACACGTGTTTCCCCTGTGACTGCCTTGTGTCTGAGTAGGTTTGTCTTCCGGCTGAAATCTAGTCCACGCTCTCCAAACTCCACTGCTCCAAATCCTCAGGTTTCTACCCTCTCAAGAACCTTGTGCGCTTTCCCAGAGCATGCCCTAGGGGCTGGCCTGAGTTGTACCTCCAACACTCAATTGCCTGTCTGGGAGCTGGGGTGAACTAGGGGAGTCCCCCTCTCAGTTATACTCCCAGACAAGGGTTTAGAATCTCCCCTTGCTTGATTGTCTGCTTCGGCCCCCCGGTGGTTTTCATCAGAATGCTGTTGCTGCCGCTGCTGATACTCTGGGCAGGAATCTCCTGGTCGGAGTGGATTTACTGAGTGCAAATCTGGAATAGGACGACTGCGCAGCTCATGTTGACTAAGAAATTGCTGCTCGCCAAAGGCCAGAGGGCAAGAGGGCCAGGGACGGACTTCTGGATTTGATTCTGCTGAAGAAAGGAAGTTCCCAGAGTATTCACAGGAAAAGTTCACTGGGTTCTTCTTCCTTGTCTTACAGTTAAGATCTAGCCCGTCAATTGTTCACAATGACTCATGTCTGTCTCCCCGAGATGTGCTTTACAGGACCTACGTTTCCATTCACCTTCTTTAAACTTTTTATTTGGATACAATTTCAAATGTACAGAATAGTTGCAAGATTAAGAACAATACAAAGAAAACATCTAAGCACCCTCTACCCAAATTACCTATTGTTAACATGTATATGTTATATGTGTGTGTGTGTACATGCATATGTATGTATATGTTTTCTCTGAACCATTTGAGAGTATACAGCATACATCATGGCTCTTTACCCCTAAATACTTTGGTGTGGATCTCATAAAAGTAGGGATATCCTCGGGGTATCTGGGTGGCTCAGTCACTTAAGCATCTGCCTTCAGCTCAGGTCATGATCTCACAGTTTGTGGGTTCGAGCCCCACATTGGGCTCTGTGCTGACAGCTCAGAGACTGGAGCCTGGTTCAGATTCTGTGTCTCCCTCTCTCTCTGCCCCTCTCCCACTTGTACTGTGTCTCTTTCAAAAATAAATAAACATTAAATTTTTTTTAATTTAAAAATAAGTAGGGAGATTCTTTCATAACTGCAATATAGTTATCAACTTCAATAGATTTGACATTTATGTTATAACTGTATCTAACTCCCATATATATTCCAATCCTGTCATTTGAACCAATAATGTCCTTTATAGCACTTTGCCTGAAGTACAGGATCCAGTCTAGGATCAGGTATTATAAGTAGTTATTATGTTTCTTTAGTTTCCTTCCCCTATTTTTAGAGAACACTCTCATGTTCTAGAATACATGAAGAGCATTCCTGATGTTTTTCCACAATTAGATTCAGATTATGCACTACATTCAAATTTTACATATCACATCTTTTACTAGAATGCAAAAAAACAAAAACAAAAACAAAAACAAAACACAGCAGAACCTATTGTTCACATTATCCCAACAAGGAATACTCCAAGTACACATCAGGGGAATCTTCTGCTCTGTAAGTATCTGCAAATACACTAAAATTATCTTCTAGGGGGGCGCCTGGGTGGCGCAGTCGGTTAAGCGTCCGACTTCAGCTCAGGTCACGATCTCACGGTCCGTGAGTTCGAGCCCCGCGTCGGGCTCTGGGCTGATGGCTCAGAGCCTGGAGCCTGCTTCCGATTCTGTGTCTCCCTCTCTCTCTGCCCCTCCCCCATTCATGCTCTGTCTCTCTCTGTCTCAAAAATAAATAAACGTTAAAAAAAAATTAAAAAAAATAAAATAAAATAAAATAAAATTATCTTCTAGGCCATAGCCAGCTACACTGACACATATAGCTACAACCATTTGTTAGCGTCAAGAGAGAACAATCTTTGTGATCTCTATGGGAATGTCCTTTGTGACTTTTCCTATGGGAAGAAAGAATAGTTGACGTAGGAATCACTCAGTCTGGATGTCCTCCAATGCAGAAGGCAATGTGGAACGGTTGTTAAAGAGCATATGTGAAAACTACATCTGAGTTTCCCCATACATTCACAGATATCTGTTAGAGGACTAGTATGAATCAGCTTGTGCCAGGAAGTGGAAGTTCAGCAGCAGAAAAACAGGCAGGCAAAACAGACTTAAGTGATGTTGGCTCTTGCCCTCCCACCCCCTCAATTAGTTCAAGATCTGCTCTGCTCTGTTTTCCACAAATCAGCACGTACCAAAATGTTTACCATTTGGCGGCACTAACCTAAGAAATATCAAAACTGGATTGCAATTGTTTCTGATCAGCTGAAGATGATAAAACATGGACTCTTGGTAATCACAGGAGACCAGACCCTTTACTGACCCTAACTGAAGACTCTTTCCTGATTAGTAAGAGGATTGCTTTAATCAAATATGTACAGACCCACAGATTCATTCCATCCTATTCAGAATGCTAACTTTTTAGCTTTTATTAGCACAAATGCCATAAAACTGCCTTTACAGTCCTTTAACATCACTGATATTTCTCTGCAAACTATTCAGTAAAAGGTGTTTGTTTATTTTACTGGTTTACATCTTTTTTTAAATGGCTGACTGTAGATTTTTTTTTATTTTATTTTTTAAAATTTACATCCAATTTAGTTAGCATATAGTGCAACAATGATTTTAGGAGTAGATTCCTTACTGCCCCTTACCCATTTAGCCCATTCCCCCCCACACAACCCCTCCCATAACCCTCAGTTTGTTCTCCATATTTACGAGTCTCTTCTATTTTGTCCCCCTCCATTTTTATATTATTTTTGTTTCCTTTCCCTTATGTTCATCTGTTTTGTCTCTTAAAGTCCTTTCTGATTTTAGTGAAGTCATATGATATTTGTCTTTCTCTGACTAATTTCGCTTAGCATAATACCCTCCAGTTCCATCCACATAGTTGCAAATGGCAAGATTTCATTCTTTTTGATTGCCGAGTAATACTCCATTGTGTGTGTGTGTGTGTGTGTGTGTGTGTGTGTGTGTGTGTGTGTACCCCACGTCTTCTTTATCCATTCATCCATTGATGGACATTTGGGCTCTTTCCCTACTTTGGCTATTGTTGATGGTGCTGCTATAAACATGGGGGTGTCCCTTCGAAACAGCACACCTGTATCCCGTGGATAAATGCCTAGTAGTGCAATTGCTGGGTCATAGGGTAGTTCTATTTTTAGTTTTTTGAGGAATCTCCATACTGTTTTCCAGAGTGGCTGCACCAGCTTGCATTCCCATTTACTGGTTTACATCTTTAGCTGACAATTAAATAAATTCAGAATTTTTTTCTCAGTAAGCTTCTTTGTTTCATGACCTGACATTTGGGTTGTAAGAGTTGTTATTATTACCATTATTATTCACCATAATAAATAGCACTTGCAATAGGCCCAGTATTTCACTATACAGTGCTCTTCATGAAAATCAAATTTAATCCTATTATCATTTAATAGATAGGGAAACAGGTTTAGAGGAGTTAAGTAACTTATCCACAGTCACAGAGGAAGAAGAGACAAAACAGGGTTCAGGATGTCCTCTTAAACAAACCACAGATAACTCTGACTACTTAGCATACAAAGGTTTATATCCTACTAAATCTGTCCTTAAAGGAAAAGAAAATCTTCTAAGCAAAAAAATGACACTCTTGTTGGTTTGATTAGGTCTTTGAAGAAGAGAAAAGAAGCCAATGAGAATTAAGCCCCTGACACAGCTGCAGTCTTGTGGGGGGAAAGCTAACCAAATCTGGCCTGTAGACTAAATCTGGGAGCTGTCTAGGGCTGCAAAGCTGCCACGCAGACATCCTGAGCAGGAGATTCACAGACACCCAGCCCACTGCACTGACTCTCTCAGGACAAAATGAGGGGTGGCTAGGTCATGCTGCTCCAGAGGGGCTACTGAACCCAGTTCTACCAGGACCCACATCCATCCAAAAGGTAGTATTCCCTGGAGCCCAGAGAGCTCTGCCCTGAGATCAGGAATAGAAGTAGGGGTAGGAGGGGGTGCCTAAAGCCAATTCTCTTTCTTCCTTCTTCGTTCAACATTCCTAATAAATAGGATTGTTCACTTTAAAAAATAAAAAGGCCAGGGCACCTGGGTGGCTCAGTCGTTAAGCATCTGACTTCCACTCAGGTCATGATCTCATGGTTCAGGAGTTCAAGTCCCACATCGGGTGAGCACGAGCCTTGCTTTGGGAATAAATAAATAAATAAATAGATAGATAAATAAATAAACAAAACCACGAGCTCCACTTCAGATGAGCCCCACTTCTCTCTCTCCCTCTCTCTCTGCCCCTTGCTCACTTACATTCTCAAATAAATAAATAAATACATACATACATACATACATACATACATACATACATACATAAAATAGGAAGTACATAATGTTTAGAGTAAAAGCCAAGCTCCTCAGAGGCACCTGCCAGGTTCCACATTCCCTGGTGACCTATGGCCTGACTCCATCTATTCTCCACCCTTCATTCGCTCCATTGGAGCCACACTGACCTCTCCTCCTAAAGCCTTGCACTGGCTGGTTCCCATGTCTGGAATACCTTTCTCCCTGACATATTGCTGGTATTTCCCAAGAACGTGGACCTGGGCCTAACATTTAAGAGTTAATAAATATTTTTGAATGAATAAGTGGTAACAGCAGAGTTAATTAAGAAAGAACTAAAAGGTTAGGCAGAAGACAGATAAGAGGTTGTCAACACTGTCAAAACCTAAGTCTCCTATTTTTTAAAAAAAGATTTTATTTTGGGGGCGCCTGGGTGGCTCAATTGGTTAAGTATCCGACTTTTGATTTTGGCTCAGATCATGAACTCAGGAGCCCCACTGGCTTTGCAATGACAGGGTGGAGCCTGCTTCAGATTCTGTGTCTCCCTCTCTCTGCCCCTCCCCCACACAGGCTCTGCTCACTCTTTCTCTCTCAAAATAAATAAATAAACTTTAAAAAAAATGAATTCTTTAAAATTTTTATCTATTTTTTTTTTAATGTTTACTTATTTTTGAGAGAGACAGAGTGTGAGTAGGGGAGGGGCAGAGAGAGAAGAGGAGACACAGAATCAGAAGCAGGCTCCAGGCTCTGAGCTGTCAGCACAAAGTCTGACACAGGGCTTGAACTCACAAACTGGGAGATCATGAACTGAGTGAGGGAGATCATGAACTCACAAACTGGGAGATCATTAACCAACTGAGCCACTCAGGCTCCCCTTTAAAATTTTTATTTTAAGTTTCTTTACTTATTTTGAGGAAAGGAGAGAGAGCACAAGTGGGAGGGGTGGGAACAGAAAGAGAGAGAGAATCCCAAGCATACTCCTTACTGTCAGTACAGTTCCTGATGAGGGACTTGAACCCACGAACCATGAGGTCATGACCTGAGCCGAAATCACGAGTCAGATGCTTAACTGACGGAGCCATCCAGGTGCCCATAAAATGAATTCTTTAAAAAAAGATTTTATTTTATTTTATTTTATTTTATTTTATTTTATTTTATTTTATTTTATTTTATTTTATTTTATTTTATTTCATGCTCAGCACAGAGCCCCACTCGGTGCTTGATCCCATAATCCTGGTATCATGACCTGAGCCTAAACCAAGAGACAGATGCTCAACTGGCTGAGACACGCAGGTGCCCATAAAGATTTTATTTTTAAGTAATTCTTTAACACCCAACATGGGGCTTAAACTCATAACCCCGAGATCAAGAGTTGCACGCTCCACTGACTGAGCCAACCAGGTGCCCCCAAGGCCTCCTTTCGATAGTCTATGTATTCTAACATCTCATTTACTATCTTGAAATGAAATTTATATTTAATGAAATATACCTATACAAAGAACATTTTTAAAAGAATGTAATGCTCTATCCAAAATGTAAAAGAGGATTTTAAAAAGTAATTTACAATAAAACTTTAGGCATTTCAATATTAATTTCTTGTCAGGACTACGTTAGGGGACATAACAAAGCAATCACATGCTTATAGCTATAGACAGATCATTGTGGACATGACAGGTACAAATGCCGAAAGACACAAATGTGCCTTAATGATGATAAACACGTGCATATTTTATTGGTGATAGACACAGTTGTGCTGAATAGATGGTGACTTAAACACTACAGTCAGCACTGTCATTGGTGATGGGATTTTTTTCATATTGGTGAACACCTCTTGGTAAATCTGGAAAGTATTTTCCCTCGATTTATAAACCATGAAAAAATTACTTTTTGATATTATCTAAAACAGATTTATATTCTAGATTAAGAGCATTACATACAGATCCAGGGCCTGTGGGGAAAAACCAGGATAGGGAGGAAGAATTGATACAGATTTAAGAGACATTAGGGAAAAAAAAAAAATGAAATGGGTGGATTTTGTCCGGATCCTGATTCAAATCTGCAAAAAGACTTTTTCGAGATGCTCAGGTAAATCTGAACATGGGCTAGGTATTAGATGATATGGAAGGTGCTACTGATAATTTTGTGGCATGTGATAATGATACTGTGGTTTTGTAAATCAAAATGTCTTTATTTATTAGAGGTACACTGATATATTTAGGAGTGGTACGTCACATTATATGCAATTTGCTTTAAAAAAATTCAGCAATGAGAGGAAAAAAGATATGAAGAGAAAGGAAAGGATGAATCAAGGGTAGCAAAATAGTTTAAAGCCTGAAATGTTTCAGTGCAAAGATTAAATTGAATCAGGCTATTTTAAGACAATGTTAACAGAGTCCTCAGAATCAACAAAATGTATCAGCATAGAGACTAAGAAGACCTGGTGAAACAAGATAAAAACAAGACTGAATCAGATTGGCAGTTGAAAGCAAAATTAAATGGATGAATCTACATTGAAAGAGACAGAGAAACCAAGTCAAAAGCCAAATGGAGTAAAATGGGGCCAATTCAGATTAGATGAAAAGAGCTCAAAACAGATCCAAGCAGTTGAAAAATAAAACAGACAAGAACTACCATATTCTTAGCTATGTCAAATGAAGAAAAATCCTGAAAAATCTCCTGACAGAAATTTGTATGCAACTCTGAAAATGTAACTCTTAAGAACTCAGGAATATCCTGGATAATTTTGTACTTGCCAACCTAAACAAATAATGTTTTAGGTTTTAAGTAAGTGAGCAAAAATATGATTTATGATACTCAAATAATTTATGAAACACAAAACTGATGGATTCAGTTACACTTTAAACTTGAACTTCTAAGACACAGACGTCATCTCTTAACCACTGTCCTTTCCTCCTGGCTCTCTGTGCTCCAATCACACTGGCTCCTTGCTTTTCCTTAAAACAGCAAGGCATGCTCCTTTCTTGGGGCTTTAGCGCTGGGTGCTCCCCTACCTGGAACAGTTTTCCATCACATTCACATATCTAACTTTTTTACCTCCTTCAAGCCTCTGTTCAAACATATCCCCTCATAGAAGACTATCCTGATCACCCAATTTAATAATTCACCCAGCTGCCTCCACACCCTGGCACTCTGGATCCCCCTTATTATTCTGCTGTACTTAATTTATACATATTATACATATTATTAGCCGTGTAGAGCTTATATTTTACCTAGCTTATAATTTATCTGTATATACCATTTATTATATTTGTTAGTCTCCTACACTAGAATGTAGGCATCGTGACAAAAGAAATGCCTTATTACTTTATTCAATGATGTGTTCTTAGAACATTGGCTGGCGCAGTGTAAATGGTAAATAAATATATGAATGGAAAAAGGATGGAAGAGAATAGGTTGTCACCCAACTAGATTCCTGAAATTCTCCAGCATCACTTCTTTATACAGGTTCCTCTGCTCCAGGTCAGTTTCTTCCACTCTGCCTCAGTGAAAATCACAGCCACATCCTTGAATTTCACTGGTCCCCTAAATCAACCTATAAATTCACATTCATCACATCACCATCAATATTCACAAGGAGAACGAAACTGGTGGTCCTGAAGAATCTAGCTACATAAGAAATGGATCTGAGGGTTTTCAGGGTTGAGCATTACTCTATACTTGGCTTGGTATTAAAACATATGAGAGGCACAACTAATCCACAAAACACACTCCTTGCCCTGGAACGCTTACAATTTCATTGGAAAAAACTATTTTTGAATCAACAATAAAACACATCAAAAAAGAGTTCAGAAATATGAATTTGACAACTCATAATGGATGAAATTCAAAAAAAGAATAGAAGACAAGTAAAAGCAAGGAAGGCAGCACAGAGGCAGGGCTCATACTGGCATTAGGGATAATGAAGATTAGAGAAGGAATGAAGGCAACTCAGACTATAGAGGAAAAGGGGGGGGGGTTGCTGAGGCTAGGTCTAGAATGAACATTTGTGAACCCTTATTAAAACAGACTTCTCAGGGGTGCCTGGGTGGCTTGGTCAGTTGAGCATCTGGCTCTTGATTTCGGCTCAGTTCATGATCTCACAGTTCATGAGATCGAGCCCATGGCAGGCTCTGCACTGACAGTGTGGATCCTGCGTGGGATTCTCTCTCTCCTTTTCTCTCTGCCCCTCCCCCACTCGTGCCCACACACGTGTGCACGCATGCTCTGTCTCTCTGATTCTCTCTCTCAAAAATAAATAAACATTTTAAAAAAAGAAAGAAATTCATATTTCAATGTCCATAAATAAAGTTTTATTGGAACACAGAAATATCCATTTGTTTACCTATCGGCTGCTTTCACACAATGGCAGAGTTGAGTGATTTCAACAAAAACCATGTGGCTCACAAAGGCTAAATAAAACATTTACCATCTGACCCTTTATAGAAAAGTCTGCCAAGCCCTGTCTTAGACTGCTCTTGTTTGTTACATCCAAAGTTATTTGCTCTGGATTCTGATCTGCTTTCCCCAAGGTCTTTGCCATTACTGAAGCAATTTGACTTTTGGCATTCAGGTCAGGGGCAATAGTCAGAAAAGGGAGCAACGTGTCTCCAGGTCTGCTTTCATATTTCTTTGATTCCAAATTTCACTGCCAACACAACACACCTTTCAATTTAACAGCTGGTCATTTGTTGTTGGGTTGGAGCCTCTTAACTCCAATCAGCTTGTAGCCCCTATGGGCCCGTTCCAACTTGGACTTCAGCTTATCTTCCAACACCCCAGAGCTGCTGCAAAGGACTTGCTGATTCACACCCTAATTTTCTCTAAGGCCTGGTACATGGCCTTCCTATCAGAAATCAGGTTATTGAAGGTAGCCATGTGACTTGCCTCCCAGTGAAATGTGAGTGGAAATAGCATGTCTTTCTTCTAAACAACAACTTTAAGAGCCACTATGTGGTTTCACCTCTTCATCTTCTCCATGTTATAAGTACTGTAGCCAAGCTAACCCACTGAGAGTTAATTAAGATTAGGGTTAGATTGCTGTTGTTAGATTACTGTTGAGATTTGAGGGCCATTGTTACTGTAACACAACCTACACAGCTCTTCTCCTTCCAGAACTACCAGTAGTGTAGCGAGCATTGATTGAGCAGGTAGTGCATGCCAGGCAGGCACTGTGCTAAGCCTACTGTTTCATTAATCTTCACAACAAAGCCATGATGTCAGAGCTGCTATTACCTCCATCTCACAAAAGAGAGAACTGAGAACTGGCTCATAAAATCATATTCCTGGGCCACTTGGGTGGCTCAGTTGGTTGAGCATCAGACTTCGGCTCAGGTCACAATCTCACCGTTTTTGAGTTCGAGCCCTGTATCGTACTCTGTGCTGACTGCTCGGAGCCTGGAGCCTGCTTCAGATCCGTGTGTGTGTATCTATGTCTCTGCCCCTCCCCTGCTCGCACTCTCTATCTCTCTCTCTCAAAAATAAATAAACATAAAAAGATCATGTCATTCCCAAGTGGCAGAGCCAAGCCTAGAATCCAAGTCTTGGGTTTCAGAGCAGTTTCATTTAACCACTGCCTCAATAAATGCCTACCCAACCAACAACTGAATGAAAAAGCAAAGTAACCAGACATCTAGAATTCACACTGAAGAAGCTAGACTTTTTCAGAGTGACACGGAGAAAAGGATCATTATTAAGCAAAATATGCTAGGTTATGATGTAGTAACAAATGATATCCCAAGATCTAAGTAGCTAAAAGCAACTAAGGATTTCCCCCTTACTCATGCTACAAGTCAATCACAGGTTGACCATATCTACAAAACAGATTGTAGAGGAAGAAGAACAGAAGGATGTATGGATGATGGATAGATACATGGATTGATGAATGGATGGATGGATAGGTGGATATGTAGAAGGGAGAATGATCTAATTATAATATATGGCAAATACGGCATCTCAAGTCAGTGAGTAAACAATCCCCCTTTAATAATTGGTAGGAGCAAACTACTATCTACTAAGCAACCCAGTATCTATTAAAATTGCAAATGTGGGGTGCCTGGGTGGCTCAGTCGGTTGAGCTTCCGGCTTCAGCTCAGGTCATGATCTCACAGTTTGTGAGTTCAGGCTTTGTGCTGACAGCTTGGAGCCTGGAGCCTGCTTCAGATTCTGTGTCTCCTTCTCTCTCTGCCCCTCCCCCACTTGTGCTCTGTCTGTCTCTATCAAAAATAAATAAAATACTAGGCTGATGCCAATTAAAACAAATTTTTTTTAATTGCAAATGTAAAATGGCTTCTAAAACCATTAGAATCAGGGCACCTGGGTGGCTCAGTTAAGTGTCTGACTCTTGGTTTCAGTTCAGGTCATGATCTCATGGTTTGTGCTCCTCCCTCACTTGTGCTCTCTGTGTCTCAAAATAAATAAATAAACTTTAAAAGACTAAAAGTAAAATTTCATTTAAAAATATTGTCACTTCAACACAAAATCAATATTGAAAGCTTATCAGTAGTTTATATTCCTTTTTCCAATCATCTCTTCTAAATTAGGTGTGTACTTGACACAGCACATCTCAGTTATGACCTTAAATTTTCAAAGGTTAAAGGGAAATGTAGTCTCACCAAAAAAATAAATAAATAAATAAACTGGTGGGGCAGAAGACATGAACAGACATTTCTCCAAAGAAGACCTCCAGGGGGCGCCTGGCTGGGTCATTGGGTGGAGCATGTAACTCTTGATCTGGGGGGGTGGGGGGGGGACGGTTGGGTTTGAGACCCACACGGTGGTCTCCCCCTCCGCTGAGAGCGCAGAGCCTGCTTGGGATTCTCTTTCTCCTTGTCTCTCTGTCCCTCCCTCACTCACACACTCTCTCTCAAAAATAAATAAGCCTTAAAATATATAATCTTAGAAATAAATTTGTTTTTGCATTTTAAGCTATATTTCCTCTCTCAAAAAATTGGCACCTTCTATGATACAATTGTTTTTTTGTTTTTTTGTTTTTTGTATTTTTGTATTTTAAGCTATATTTCCTCTCTCAAAAAATTGAGAAGTAAATTTTTTTTTAAAAAGACACCTGGATGGCCAACAGGAACATGAAAAGATTTTCAACATCACTTATAATCAGGGAAATTCAAATAAAAATTACAATGAGATATCACCTCACACCCGTCAGAACAGCTAAAATAAAAAACACAAGAAACAAGTTTGGCAAGGATATGGAGAAAAAGGAACCCTCCCGCACTGCTGGTGGGAATGCAAATTGGTGCAGCCACTGTGGGAAATAGCATGAAGCTTCCTCAAAAAGTTAAAAATAGAAACTACTCTATGATCCAGTAATCACACTACTAGGTATTTACCCAAAAAATACAAAAACGCTAATTCAAAGGCATACATGTGCCCTTATGTTTATAACAACATTATTTACAATAGCCGAATTATGGAAGCAGCCCAAGTGTCCATCTATAGATGAATGGATAAAAAAGATGTGGTGTATATAGACAACGGAATGTGATTCAGCCATAAAAAAAAAAAAATGAAATCATGCCATTTGCAATGCCATGGATGGAGCTAGAGAGTACAATGCTAGGCAAAATACATCAGTTAGAGAACGACAAATATAATATGATTTGACTCATATGTGGAATTTAAGAAACAAAACAAATGAGCAATGGGGAAAAAATAGACAAACCAAGAAACAGATTCAACTATAGAAAACAACCTGATGGTTATCAGAGGGGAGGTAAGTGGGGAATGCGTGATAGGGATTAAGGGGTGCACTTGTCCTGATGAGCACTGGGTGATGTATGGAAGTGCTGAATCACTATATTGTACACCTGAAACTAATATAACACTGTTAACTATACTGGAATTAAAAAATTTTAATTAAGTAAGTAAATATGTGTTTGGTGGGAATATATTTTTTACTTCTTCAGTATTTCGTTACAAATTAATGGAAAGTAAATTTAAAAATGTACTTCCTCAGTAGCACTCGCCACAACAAGTGGTCCACATTCACTTGTGGCCAGTGGCTGCAAGAGCGGAGATCGCAGATGGTCTCCCACCCCGCAGCGGGGGGCAGGCTGGGAGATTTGGGGCAGAGGCTTTTAGCACCATGGACAGTGTGCGGGACTCCAGAGGAAGGAAACCCCGTCCAGCTACAGAGCAGGTGTCCTGGGCACCGCCCACAGTACGCAGCCCGAAGCTACTGCACTTCCTGAGGGACAGCCTCGGCATCGGATGATGCTGACACCAGCTGGGTGCCTAAGGTCCGAGAGCGGGAGAAGGTAGGTGGTCACCCTCCTCTCGCCCTGTCCCTTCGCCAGGCAGAACCCCGCCTGGCCGGCCGACTCACCGTGGTCCGCCGAACCCCGGAGCAATGCCGTAGGGCCCATCTCAGAGCCTGGACTGACTTGAAGGCGAGGCGGGGGCGACAGCACGTCGAAGAAGGATCTCTGGGCCAACAGGGGAGTCAGAAAGAGGAGGGGATTCTGCCGGAAGTGCTTCACGGTACAGCGAGCAGCCTCCTGGGAAGCGTAGTTCGTAGTTCGGAAGCGGACCTCCTCCTGCAGTGACTCCCGCCTCTAGCTCCTAAATGTGACTGGGAGCCGTGACCACAGGTGAACAGTGCCGTGACCTCATGTGATCAAGATGGTGACACCACATGATCAGACCAATGACCCCAAGTAATGGGAACTGTGCCCCACATAACCATGACTGTGACCACAAGAGGTCAGAACAGTGCCTCAGGAGAAAGTGTTGTGACCCCGCATGCTGGAGCCATGACCCCGTGATCAGGGCGTGCAGCCCATGTGCTGAGCCCCCTGACCCCACATCCTTGTGCAGAGCAGTCACCCCTATAGTCCTCAGGGCTTAACCCTGTGTTCTTCCCCAGGAGACACAATTTCACTGGGGTCTGGACTGAACGCCTTTGTGGCCGTGACCCCCTATCCTATGTGGAGACCCAATTTCATGTGGTATTGGCCCCACGTACTCAGGGCTGTTATCCCACGTGCAGGGCATGACGCCAAGATAGCATGTCATAGGTGTAGATAGTCAGTGAGTTAGATGGATGGAATAGTCAATTTGTGGGGTTTGCAAACTGATTGCCATTCTTCCTGTTAAAAACTATGGAAGGAAAAAGGGAAGGGGGGAGGAAGGAGACAGCAAAGGGAAATTATTGCTCTGACCACAGTCTGAACGGTTTTGTTATATATTAAAGGATGGGAGAGATTTTAATGCCCCTTTCTCAGGGCTGTGGCCCTCTGACCCCACTTGATGGGTCAGGACCATGGTCAGGACCGTGACCTCACATGACCAGAGCCCATGTGATCAGAGCTGTGACCTCAAGAGATGGGTCTGTGGCACCAGGTGATCAGGGCCATGACCCCCACGTGCTCAGGGCCACAAATTCTCCTTCCGGCTGTGACCAGGTTCTGCCCTCTGCTGGGCCCTCAGGAGGTGGCAGGCACCTACTGCTCCTTGTGCTGCCTGATGGAGAGGCCCCTAGAGGTCTTAGATCCAGGAGTAGTCAGCCAGGTGCGGGGCAGGAGTGTGGAGGACTTATTTTTCCCTTATGCTTTCCATGTTTTTTAGTGACCCTTGGTCCTCTAGGGTTATCTCATATTAAGTAATTTAGAAGCAATATAATATTGTGGTTGAAGACACTGAATTTGCAACCCAAAAGAACTGATGGAAAATCCAAAACCCACCACTTCCTCACTTTGGAGTCCTCATTTCCTCATCATCAAAATGTAAATGAGGGGTCCTGTGTCTATCCAACACACCACCTCTCAGGTACAGGGAAGGAGGCTTAGAAATCACTACCCCTAGGCAGTTTAACGGGATTTCCTTTGTAGATAGAGCTGAGTATTTCACACTAGGTTCATTAAAACAAACAAATTCAGCATTTTCTTGTGTTCTGATGTGATTACCCATTAGGTAAAGAAATCAGATTCAAAATCATGCTGTAATTATAGACATTATACCATCATTATTGTGGAAATATTACAGCATTATTATCCCAAGAAGAAAGGGAATAATGTAATTTAGGGACTGGCTGGATTAAGCGTGTCCACGGGAGAAAGTGTGCCCCACAGCTCTGGCCTGAGGCAGCCTTATCCAGAAGCCTCCTTCACTCTATCTGGTCAAGGATAGCCACAGCCGTTACAGCCACCTCCCCGACTCACCCAGCCCACACAAGGCCCTCTCCTCTCTGCATCCCTGGGACTTTGATCTGGAACCGTCAACCAGAACACTCCCAGGGTAGAGGGGAAGTATGGATGGGCCTGAGCACAGCCGTGTTTGGATGAAAAGTGGAACATCCCGGGTGCACACGGGCTCGGGGGTGGGGCCATGCTAGCAGACAGGAAGGGCAAGCAAGACCCAGGATGGCTCTGAGGCTGGGGCTTGGCGCTGGGCAAGAAAACCGTCTTCTCTTTTACCAATTGTAGCGGAGGCTTGCCAATTTGGACCTTATTCAGATTTTGGAATCGGACTAGTCAATGTGAAATTTCCATTCCCTAACGTGCAACGGATTATGCGATAAAGATCATTCCCCAGTTGGTGATACTGTGCTATGTTTAGCTCACCAAACTCTTTTCAGGCAATTTTAGCAAATCTGTCTGTCCTGGGGAAGTTATTTGACCTTTTCCTACCTTGTGTGTGGCGTTTGTGGTTTTTTACTTTTTCCTGGTTTTTTTGTTTGTTTGTTTGGGCTTTTTTCCCCGTGTGCAGTGTGGGGAGGTTACCCTTTACCTTCCTCAAGGGGAGGAGAAGAGCAGACGTTCCCAGTGGCTAACTTTGGTTGAGGCTTCCAAGTGCCCTCTCCCTGCTCTTGACCAAGGTTGCAGACAGCCCTGGAAGAAGCCCAAGGGGCTGCAGGTTCAGCTTGAGGAAATTCCTTCTGGCTCCTCGTGAAACCACCACATCTGGTTCAGCTGTCCAGCCCACCCCGGTCCTCCTACAGGGATTCTCCTCCTGGCCTATCCCCCTGCAGACCAACAGCTTGCTTGGGTTGCTTTTTCAGCTCAGGTTTTTCTTCTGGATCCCACAGGCTCGGTTTTCTGCCCCAGGTCAAGGATGCAGTACCCCAGGCTCCTGAGGTGGTTAGCCAGACCTACCCGTGGGCCCCAGAACAGCCACAGGGTGATGTACTATAACCAGACCACAGATCCCCTCAGAACCACACTGATGTACATGTCCTCATCCCTGGAAACAGGATCTGGCCAAAATAGTAACAGGCGCTCGGTGTCTTTCAAATGCCACAAAGGCCTTTGTGAATGTGGAAGACCATTGGTGGTCACGAAAACCATCAGGCTGACCGGCTGCAACATGTGGAAAAGGGGGAAATGCCCCCCTGCCCCAAGGAGCTCTGCTCAATCACCCTCATCTCATAAAAGCCATGAGCCCACGTGGTCTGAGGCTGAAGCTCTTATTACAGGGACATTACGGTGACAAACAATATGTCTACAAGCAGCAAGAGGATAATATAGACCCAAGGAAACATTTCAGTACCCACACTACTGATCCATTTCGTTGCTCAGAGGCCCTTATACCAATCAAGAGCTTTAAAAACAAAAACAAGCAAAAATCCCCAAACTGACAATGAGATCACAAATAGAGAGTCTTGCTTATCTCTGGAGCAACACAATGACTTTGAGGTCCAGGTGAGCAGATGCTGACCAGCTGGACCCCCCTCATCTCTGCTCACGGGAGGCCTCTGGCTGGTCACAAGGCACCAGTTTTTGACCCTCACCTGCTGTGTGTTCTGAGGCTGCTCCAGGGAATGTGGCCCCAGACACTGAGCTCCTATCAGTGATTTTCACCATGAGACCACAGCTAGACAACACGTTTCCTCTGCCTCATGTTTAAGGACATTCCAGTCTGGAGTCACCCAAGTTGTCCTTGGAATCACCAGAAAACACAGGTTATCCATCAGCCAAACCTCTCCCCTCAAGGGAAGGGAGGGACTGCCATTTCTTGAGTGCCTACTATGCGTTCTGGAGGCAGGAGCCCACAGCCTCAGTGACCAGCACAGGTCAAAGTCACCAGATGTTCTGATCTTGTCTCTTTTGGGTAGTTTCTCTCATCGCAAACATCTGTGGGGGCCATCCTCCCCCAAAAGGACCAGGCTCAAAGTGCGGCTCCTGTTCTCTGCTTTTACCCCAAAACCAGCCACAAGGAGCAAAGACCATCCAAGGAACTGCCAGAGGATTGACTCTAAAGCAACTACAAAAGTAATTAAAGTAAAATAGTGATTGTAGATTCTAACAGATGAGTACATGTTCACTATACAATTATTTCAATTGTTCTGTATGTTTAACTACTTTTTAATTTTTTATTTTATTTTACTATATATTTTTCATATTTTATATTCACTATATATATTATACATATATATATATATATATCTTTTTTTTTTTTTTTTTTTTTTAGTGAGCTCTACACCCAATGTGGGGCTTGAACTCAACTCTGAGATCAAGAGTCACATGCTCTACCACTTGACCCAGCGAGGTGCCCCTGTTTAACTAGTTTTTAAATAAAATATTGAGAAAATTTTTAAAACTAAATAATGCACACAAAGATGGACACCTTTGGTAGAAGCAGAAAACCCATTTCCTAAAGCGAGAGCCTTTTCAGATCCTTGTAATCAGAGTAGTCCATGTCCCATCACTGAGACAGTTAACTGGCTTCCAGGGTGATAAGAACAATGGCCCACAACTGGTACAGGGAATTCAGTAATTTATGAATAGCAGCTGTCACAGAAGGGAAAGTCCAGTGGAGCCCACTTGATATGGTCACACTGTGGAAGGTGGGAGCCACTGAAAGCAGAAAACCTTAGTGTGACCTGCGCACCAAGAAGAAGCAAGCATGACAGATAACACAGTAAATGCTATGTGATATCCTGCCTCCTGTTGCTCTCAGAGCTGGATGTCTGTGTCTTATTTTAGGTTGGCCCGGAAGCAGATCTAAGACAAGGATGCAAGTGGAAGTAGTTTATTTGGGAGACAAACACAGAGAGCAGCAGCGGGAGTGTAAGGAAGTGAGACGGGGCAGGAAGAGAAGACAGAAGAGGGGGTGTTCATGAACAGGTCATTGCAGGGGCACAACCAGCTGGGGACCTGGGAGATGTGTAACACATCTTGGCGTGGGCCCACCCACGGAGTGAGGAAGAGAAAATATGTTTCCACCACTCCCACCAATTGTTGGTTGAGGCTGCTCCCTGGAATGCCTACTCCCAAGTACTTCCAGGCTGCCCTTAGCAAAGAGCCGCAGGTGCTTCGGGTCAGCTACAGAATGGCAAGTGGGCAAGACACGGACGTTGTCTGAAACACCCAATGCAACAGAGTGTGTCACCCTGCTTGTCTCTCCTAGCCAGAGCTCTTCAGCCCCCTGAGCAAGACTCTTGCTTTGAATGGTACAAAATGTTGGTGCTATTTGATCGCTAAACACAAGCCCACAACTTAAATCTGCTGCCCAGCTAAAGAAACAGTGAGTTTTCCCATGCCAGAGGAGATGCCAGAAGTGGTGGGCTTTTCCAGAGTTAAGATGTTGGAAGGGAACTGGAACTTGATGGGAAATGTACCAGCAGGCTGGCCTTAGAACCCAGCCAGCCATGAGACTGACCTGTGTCTCTGTGTTTAACAAAGTGGCTTTCACCTCCATAGGAGTAGGAACAGCTCTGCACATCCACACTACCACTGCACACAGGGTAGATCTCCTTAAGTCACACTGGGTGTTCAACGAGGCTGGTGGGAAGCATGTGATGGGCATGGGAGAAGGACCCTGAGAATGGAGCCACTTTTCCTGGACCTGCCACCTCACCCCGTGCCCTTCTGGGTGAAATAGCTGCTCCACCTTTGTGTTTTGCATGGACACACACACACACACACACACACGTCCTCCCAGAATTCAGGATTCAAGTCATGGTAAGTAGGAGGAGACAGAAAAGTACAATTGAAGACTTGAGGAAGTTGCTTTCACAAAAATTTATTTTGCAGGGTCCGGAAGCCTGAGCCAGGGAAAAGCAGACCCTTAGGCCTCTTGCCTGGGGCGAAGATTGCTAAAAAAGTCACGGATTCTCTCGCCAATTTTCTGAATCTTCTCACCAATCTTCTGCCCACCTCGTTGGATGAGCTCACCCAGCTGGCCCAATTTGCTGACTTGTAGAATCTGTGCATCAGAAGGAAGCAGTTTCTTTGTGGGGGCTGGACCCAGGGTCAAGACAAGACCCCTCCCCTCCTAGACACCCCCCTTCTTGGGCCATCCCAGTTCATCCTCTGGCTGTAACCTTTGGAGTATGTAGTTGATTGAATCGCCACACCCACAAACAGATGAGGAAACTGAAGCCCAGAGATAGCAAGGGGCTTCCCAGGGTCTCACAGCTGAAAGCGTATTACTCTAAGTGGTTCTCAAGCTTTATCAGGAATCAGAATCCCCTGGAGTTTGTTAAACTACATATTGCTGGGCCCCACCCCAGAATCTGACTCTGCAGATCTGCATGGGGCCTGAGAAGTTGCATTGCTAATAAATTACCGAGTTCTCACGGCCACACTTTGAGAGCCTGTACTAAGGGATCACAGAGCCTGTGAGGTCCTGGAGATGAGGCCCAGGTTGAGGAAGAAGCCCAGGCTAGGAGGGGCTTTCTGTGCCCTGGATGGGACAGTGGTTAATTGGCCCATAGGATGTTCTATGTACCACCACCCCATCAACCCCTGCAACCTACAGGGAGCCACTCACCGCATCACAGTTGATGTCAAAGTAGCCCCTGTTCTGGTCCAGGATGACTGTCCCTTCACACTGCTTCACCAGCTGAGAAGAGGAGGCTCCAGGTCAAATTGGAACCCCTACGCCATAACCTCCCAGCCTCACCCCAGTGCCTGGAAATATTCCCAGGAGGCCTCTTGTTCAGCTCATTTGGGGGCTTCTGCCAGAGCCCCCAGCCTCACCCCATCGTCCTTGAAATCACACTGCTCCAGTGGCCTCTGTGTCGTCTTGGGGCACACAGTCTCCTTCACTTTGAAACTCACAGGCTTCGGGGTGTTTGGATCCCCGTCCTGGTCAGGGAAGCAAGCAGGAAGACCAGACTCAGGCTCATGATTGCCTTCACTAATCTGTCTCCCTGCCCCATCCCGAGCCACCCAGCGAAGAGGGTAGCCTTACAACAGCCCCTGCTATGTGCCTGACACTGGCTCTGTGCTAAGGTACGGAGGTGAGGATGACAAAGCCCATTCCTGCCCTCACCAAGCTGACAGAGCAGGAGAGGACCTCAGAAAAGCTCTAATGAATAGCACCTCCCCCTTAGGGAGCCAAGGGAAAGCAGGGGCCTCCTGGGGACAAAACATTGCCACTGGAATCTCAAGGCTGAGCAGAGCCATTCCAGGGAAGTCACATCCCAGGGCCAGTAACCCCACTTTTGTCCCTGGAACTTCCAGAAGCCTGAATGGGAGAGAGTAAGGGTGGGGGGCACCTCTTCACACAGTAGAGATACTTTTTTTTTTTTAATTTTTTAAATGTTTATTTTTGAGAGACAGAGAGACAGAGCATGAGCAGGAGAGTGGCAGAGTGAGAGGAATACCCAGAATCTGAGGCAGGCTCCAGGCTCTGAGCTGTCAGCACAGAGCCTGATGCGGGGCTCGAACCCACGAACTATGAGATCATGACTTCAGCCAAAGTTGGATGCTTAACTGACGGAGCCACCCAGGTGCCCCAACATAATAGAGATTCTAAGGCAAGAAGCAGAGATTCTAAGACAAGAAGCACTCGCGCTGATGGGGGTAACAGCTCTGGGAAGGTCTCCTGAAAGAGGTACGATCACACTTAAGGGAGGGGGGTTCCTGACATGAACAAAATGTTAACAATGGGAGGGACAGTATGGCCAAGACTGGCTAGAGCAGAACCTCCCTCCCCTCCATCCCCTCCTCGACTCACTCCCTCGGGCTGTGAGTCCTGCTGAAAGAGACGGTAGAGATTCTTCTCTGAGGACCGCTGGTTGAAGCCATCCACAGCACGGAGCACAGCTTCCTCGTAGCTAAGGGTCTGGGGGGTGGCCGGAGTGATAACGAGGCCCAACAGCAGTAGCAACAGTGACCACCGCCCCAAGGAAGGGCTGTCCCTCTGGGTCTCCATGGTCCCCAGTAGGCTTCCTCCCCACGTGCAAGTCCCTCCTTTATGCCCAGCCTGGGCCTGATGCAAAGATCCAACCAGGAGCCTTCCTGACCCGCCCATCACAGCCGCCTGCCCGGATGTGGGCTCAGGCTTGCCTCACACCTACTGCTGTTGCCTCACAGGGCTTGCTGGGCAGTGGGCAAAGTCCACCTTATGTGCAACTAAAGAAATAGTTTCTCCATCTCCCTGACAATGTCTTGGCCTCTCCTGGGACCCACAGAGGCAGGTCATTGCCAGGGTTGCTCAAGAGAGTTGAGTCCTCCAGAAGAGAAAGGAAGACAGGCACCTACATCCTTCTCCCCAGATGGCCTCCTCAGGAATCAGGGTAATATAGTGTATTCACCATTCAATCTCCAGCTCTAGGCACTGCCTAGCACTCAGTAGCCACTCAGCTAATGTTTGATGAATGAATAATAGTAACCACCCCTCATCTAGAGCCTGACCCACCCAGTCAGTCCTTTCCCTTCCCCCATGGTCTTCTGTTAAGTTTCTCAACTTCCACATATGAGTGAAAACATATGGTATCTGTCTTTCTCTGACTGACGTATTTCATTTAGCATAATACCCTCCAGTTCCATCCATGTGGTTGCAAATGGCAAGATTTCATTCTCACTGCTGAGATATATAAATATATCCAAATTTATCATTTGGATAAATTCCTAGTAGTGCTATTGCTGGGTTGTAGGGTAATTCAATCTTTAATTTTTTGAGGAACCTCCACACTGTTTTCCAGAGTGGCTGCTCCACTGGTGCATTCCCACCAACAGTACAAGAGGGTTCCGCTTTCTCCACATCCTTGCCAACATCAGCTATTTCCTGAGTTGTTAATTTTAGCCACTCTGGCTAGTGTGAGGTGGTCCACCCAGTCAGTTCTAAGGGAGACCTTCAAGGCCACAACATCCTATTCTCTGGACCCAGCCCTCAACCAGTTCAGGCGCTCAGCTCTGTCTGTCTCCTTTTCCTGGGTTTTTTCTGCTGCGTTTCTCAGTCTAAAAATGGCCCCAGCCACCATCAGATGTGGCCTGTTGCCCTGGCTCCTCACCACCTGAGCCTGGGAAAAGGTCATTCCCTCACCCACTTCTTCACTCTCTCTCACACTCAGGGCCACTGCAAGCTGACCAGACCTCGCTGGATGCGGTGGTTATTCTCAAGCCTTAGCTTTACCTATGCAGGCACTAATGACCCTTGCTCCATTGTCCCCTGATGCCACTCTCCTGGTTTCCCTCCCACCTCCTTGGTGCTCCTTCTCAGTCTCCTCCAAAGCCCCTCCTCTTAACATGAGGGCTTGCAGAGTTGTATCCTGGGATGCTTCTGTTTCCAGCCCTCACACCTCCCTGGAGACACCCCTCTCAGGGCACCAGTTGTCACAGACAGACCTTGTCTGCATCTCTGAATTCAAGACTCCCATGAACACCCCTGGTTGTCCCCAGGGCCACCTGGTCTGCTGTTTTGCTCAGTGCCACCGCATGAACCTTGAGATGAAAGCTTGGGGAGTGCCCCACCTGCTCCTTCTCCTGGGGATACTCCCTTCTGATCCCCCCCGACACACATACCCCTGTTCTGGTTCCTACCATCATCTTCTCTCCTCTGAAGTGTGATCATTCCTGCACATCCCAGGCACCAGGAAGCCATATAGACTCCAACTGCTCAGACCCCTCTGAGCCTCCTTCTCTTTCTCTACCTCTGCACCTGATGCTTGGCACACTCTTCACCTTGTGAAGACTTCCCTGACCTCCCACCAGACACAGCAACCTCCTCCTCTTTGCTTCCTCCAGGAAGTCTCCTCTGAATTGACCCCAAATGACTCCCTGTCCAGTGCTCTGGTTGAGACACCAGGCTGGGGTGGCCCATTCTGGGAGGGGGACGGGTGTGGAGAAAGCATAGCTGGGAGAAGTGATTAGCCAAAGAGATGGATGGGTCCAGAGGCCATGAGGCAAACGCTAGTCCCAGCTCTCCTGTGGAACAGCCATGAGGCTGTGAGGCCTGGGGTGGCTCTTGGCTCCAGTTGGTCCGTAGGACTCTTGGGGACTTGGGTGGGGCACCTCGGAAGGTGGCAGCCTGGATGAATGCTGCTGGTTGCACACTCAGCCTTGGGAAAAGGAAGGAGAAACGGGCTTCTGTGCAACCTAGTTTCACAGTCCAGCTATTGCCCCACTGGCCTCTTGGTCAAGCAGGGCTTCACATCAGGGCCTTTATAGCAGTTCTGCCCAGACTCCACAATTCCCATTGTGCGCCTTTCTCTCACCTGAAGGACTGTACTGCCAGGAGACCTGGCATCATTTCCTAGCTGTGTGACTTTGAGCAAGTTACTTTGTTTTCCTGGGCCACGTCTTTAGGATGGGGATTACATGCCCTGCACTGCCCGCATGGGGGCACACGTGACAGTGGGTGCAAAAGTGCATGTTTACTGTCAAGTCCTGTGCTCCCAGGGCACTTCTGTGAGTGAGGTCAGGGTCAAGTCTCCTTGCTCTGCAATGACTCTAGTTCAACTGTCCCCCAACAGATACATGCACACATGCAAGTCTGGGAGCTGTGCCCTCTTTGCCAACAACACCGCCCACTGCCCCAGGCTCCTGTCACATTTCCACTCAGAGTCAGCCTCCCCAGGAGGTCTGTCCCAATATCACCCCCAGTCGGCATCCTCTACCATGCACCCCACACCCAATACCAGGGTGGGAGGCAACCCACCACCCTTACCTTTAGTCTCAGGCTAGTTCCCAGGATAGTCATGAAGTCCTGAGCTGCCCCCTCAGACTGGGACTCCCCAAGTCATCCCTTCTGTCCAGCCTCCCTGTGGTGAGGCTATACCTCCTCCCAGGCAAGGGCTTTGCAAATGTGACAAGTTTGTCCCACAGAGGACAAGACTCTCTATTCCCTTCAGCCCACAGGTTCCCCAGGGGATAGGACCCATTTCTTCTTTGAGTCTCCTCTCAGGACTCAGCACCGGGCTCTGCGCTCAAAGGAGTCCAGCAGCCAGCAGGTCCTGAGCCAGGTTCAGAAAACATTTGTCAAAAAAACCCAAAAAACTAGGGGCGCCTGGGTGGCTCAGTTGGTTGAGCATCCGACTTCAGCTCAGGTCATAATCTCGTGGTTCGTGAGTTGGAGCCCCGCGTCGGGCTCTGTGCTGACAGCTCAGAGCCCAGATCCTGCTTCAGATTCTGTGTCCCCCACCTCTCTCCACCCCACCCCTGCTTGTACTCCGTCTCTCTCTGTCTTTCAAAAATGAATAAACATAAAAAAATTTTTAATTAAAAAAAACAAAAACAAAAAAATACACAGCATGGGGTGGTGATAGGTAATTTCTAGCAAATATGCCCTTGTTTCCTTGGGGACCCTCCCAAGAGGGTCCTGGGGCCTGGTGTCCAGGGAGGTGGAGGCTCTGTCCAGGGGGAGACCCAGATATTGCCTAGATGTCAGCTCCCAGGGCCCATCTGTCTTTCCCCGGTGGTGGTTGCAAGGGGAAGGGGAGCAGGAAGTGTCCAATCAAAGCATGTGTCCTCCTGGGAGAGGCCAAAGCAGCTGTAAGCAATCACACCCTGTCCTGTGCAGGAATATCCACCCTGGCCAGGGAC
Source organism: Panthera tigris (assembly GCF_018350195.1). NCBI lineage: Eukaryota > Metazoa > Chordata > Mammalia > Carnivora > Felidae > Panthera > Panthera tigris. Next base: position 17,522,522 of record NC_056661.1, on the reverse strand, counting down.
CCTTGTAAAATCAGATTTCCGTCCGCACATTTGCTGCCAATTGGGAAGATGAGACCTCCCGCTTCTGACCTGGGCAGCCCCTCCTTCTTGCCAGGTGACCTTACCCTGGGCCATTCCCCATTCCTAGCCTCTTCCCTTGTCAGTGATCCATAAACCCTGTGCAGCTCCAACATTTCTGTGCCTCCAGGTGGCTGGGGACATTGCAAGAGCAGGAGAGAAGACAGTCCCCTCTTTCAGCCTTCCCTTCCAGCCCCCCCCACCACAGAACCCCCCAGAGTGACGTCACTGAAGTCAGGACTGGCCCATGACCAGTCTTCCCTCTCTCCTGCGGGCAGGGCAGCATGCACCTGTAACTCTCACCCGCTGCCTGTGGCTGTAGGGATTGGAAAGCAGGCATCTGCTCCCAAATCAACTCTCTTTTTGTAAGAGTTTTAGTGAGCTGTAACCGACATGCCACACAGTTCACCCATTTAAAGCGTAAATCATTATAGTGATTTTTACTACATTCACAGAGTTGTGTAGCCATCACCACAATTTTATTTAGTTTCATTATTTTAATTTTTTTTTTTGAGAGAGAGAGCGCAAGTAAGGGAGGGGCAGAGAGAGAGGGGGACACAGTGTCTGAAGCAGGCCCCACGCTGACAGCAAAGAGCCTGATGCAGGGCTCAAACTCACTGTGAGATCATGACCTGAGCCGAAGTGAGACGCTCAACTGACTGAGCCACCCAGGAGCCCCACCACAGTCCATTTTAAAACATCTTCATTATCCCCAGAAGAAACCCCCTGTTGGCAGTCACTCCCCATTTCACCCCAAGCTGCACCCTCGGCCCTAGGCAACCACTAATTTACTGTCTGTCTCTATGGATTTTCCTATTCTCAACATTCCATATAAACAGTTTGGTTTCTTTCATTTAGCATGATGTTTTCAAGGTTCATCCATAGTATGGTATCGACACTTCATTTCTACAGCCAAATAATATTCCATTCTATGGTTATACCACGTTTTGTTTACCCACATATCAATTGATGGACATTTGAGTTGTTTCTACTTTTTGGTTATTACAAGTAATTCTAATTGACTCTTTTTTTAAATTTGTTGTTTTTAAGATTTTTTTTAATGTTTTTATTTATTTTTGCGACAGAGAGAGACAGAGCATGAGCAGGGGAGGGGCAGAGAGAGAGGGAGACACAGAATCGGAAGCAGGCTCCAGGCTCTGAGCTGTCAGCACAGAGCCCGATGCAGGGCTCGAACCCACAGACCGTGAGATCATGACCTGAGCCGAAGTCGGACGCTTAACCAACTGAGCCACCCAGGCGTCCCTAAGATTTATTTTTAAGTAATCTCATCACCCAACGTGGGGCTCAAACTCACAATTCCGAGATCAAGAGTTGCATGCTCTACAGACTGAACCTTCCAGGTGTACCTCTAATTGATTCTTAATGTTTGCCAGGAGCACAGTATTAAGAGTGGAACTACACATGTCACCTCCCTAGCCCAGGACCACAGGGGCGAAGTCTAGCCCTCTAGCCAGGCATTCAGGGTTGTCCATCATGTGCCAACCTCTTCACCCTCCTCACTTCCTATTCTTCCCACCTACATATAAAGGCCCTAAATTTTGAAACACTATACTGGCTTCTCTACCTGTAAACCTTGCTAAGGCCTCACCTCTGCCCTTCCTGCGTGTCCTTGGTTCACCCCACAGCATATTTAAACTCAGTCCATCTCTCAAGGTCAGCCAAAATCACACCTCCCCAAGATGCCCTCCTTAATTGCCAATGGTCCAGAAGGAATTCTCCCAGCCACTCCCTGGGGGTCCAAAGTACACAAACTGTCCCTAACTGGTCTTACTGTTGATGCTTTATTCTTTATCCTTTACCCCAGAGAGTTATAGAGGCCCACAGCATCAGGGGAAGAACCTCAGAGGGAGTAATCCTGAACTCAAAGAGAGAGCTCCAGGACCAGGGACACAGCCTGGGCAAAGGCATAATGGCCAGTAGGGGCCATGTGAAGAGACAAGAGGGGAACAGTAAGTGTTGGAAGCAGTGATGGGGCAGTGGGGGAGGGAACCATGGTCCTCAAGAGACTCAGTGGGGACTCAGAGCAGGAAACAGGGCTTGTTTGAAGTCTGAGCAGGGCAGAGAAGGTAGATGGGTCAGAAGGTTGAGGGAGTGGGGGGATTCCCAAACACCAAGGGAGCCGAGGACAGAACAGCCTTGCTAGGACATTTCACGGCATGAGGGATATCAGGGACACTTAAAGAAATTCAAACGGAGAAAAAAAATCTCTTAGAGTCAATGACCAAACTTTAATTTTCTAAATGAACCATTCACACAGTTGACTAAATTTACTGACTTGTCCAAAACATATATCATGTCACACTGTGGGATGAGGGGAGGAGTGGAGTCATGGGGTCTGAGAATGTTAGAGGGGCCAGGCCTCCAGGGACCCCAACCTTCCCTGTGTCCTCAGCCTCCCTCTCTCTGTCTCCCTCTTTCAGGTTCACCATTCTAGATTATGTTTCTGGGGCACCAGGGTGGCTCAGTAGGTTAAGCAGTTAAGCACCTGACTCTTGGTTTTGGCTCAGGTCATGATCTCACAGTTTGTGAGTTCAAGTCCCACATGGGGCTCTGCACTGATGGTGCAGAGCCTGCTTGGGATTGTCTCTCTCCTTCTGTCTCTCCCCTGCTCATGCTCTCTCTCTTTCTCTCTCCCTCTCTCTCAAAATAAATAAAACTTAAAAAAAATAGATTATGTTTCCATGTCTGCTCAAATGGATTATAAAGAGAAATAAAAGCAGATCTAGTAAAATTGCACGTAAGTCTTCAAAATATTCAAACCAACTCCTGTAACGTGCTATAAATGGTATAAAATGTTTGAAGAACTGTTTTGGTTGATACACTTGCTAGATTCTGTGAATTGCTTAGTCTGAAAAATAGAGCAGTGTTAAGATACTAAAAGAAGGCACATCAGAAAATTATTCAGTGGGGGCACCGGGGTGGCTCAGTTGGTTAAACATCCAACTTCGGTTCAGGTCATGATCTCACAGTTTGCAAGTTTGAGCCCCGCATCAGGCTCTGTGCTGACAGTACAGAGCCTGGAGCCTGCTTTGGATTCTGTGTGTGTGTCTCTCTCTCTCTGCCCCTCCCCATTCATGCTCTCTATCTCTCTCTCTCTCTCTCTCTCTCTCAAAAATAAATAAACATTAAAGGAATGCACTTGGGATGAGCAGGTGATGTATGGAAATGTTGAATCACCATATTATACTAATAACTAATACCATACTGTATGTTAACTAATTGGAAGAAAAGAAAAGAAAAGAAAAGAAAAGAAAAGAAAAGAAAAGAAAAAGAAAGAAAGAAAGAAAGAAAGAAAGAAAGAAAGAAAGAAAGAAAGAAAGAAAAAAAGAGGGACACCTGGGTGACTCAGTTGGTTAACCATAAGACTCTTGATTTCAGCTCAGGCCATGATCTCACGGTTCATGAGTTCGAGCCTCGAATTGGGCTCTGTGCTGATGGTGAGAAGCCTGATTGGAATTCTCTCTCTCGCCGTCTCTCAAAATAAATAAATAGACCTAAAAAATTAAAAATGAAAGAAAGAAAGAAAGAAAGAAAGAAAGAAAGAAAGAAAGAAAGAAAGAAAGAAACAAAGAAACAAAGAAAGAAACAAAGAAAGAAAGAAAAGGAAAAAAAGGAGAAGAGACAAGACAAGACAAGACAAGACAAGACAAGACAAGAAAAGAAAAAAGAAAAGAAAAGAGGATCCTCTGCTCCCCAGAGGTAGAACAGATGGGATGGGCTCTGGGGAAGTGGGTCCTGATGAAGACCATGCCATAAAGTGGTTAGGGCATGGATGTTGAAGCCAATGTGCCCGAGTTCAGGTCCTCACACTGCCACTTACTTGCTGTGTTCTTTTGGGCAAGTAGCTACCCAACTTCTCTGTGCCTCCATTTACCTCTTTGTAAAATTGCCTTGGAAAGTACTGACCTCAGGTAGTTGAAAGGATGAGGTCTGATAAAGAAGTCCAAGCAGATAAAGAACTTGGAATGTGGCTGGCCCATACTGATGCTTTGCTATTATCAACAATGAGAGGAGCTACCCCCAAGGGTTGATCAGGACCTTAGATTCTGGGGCCGGGAAGATGTATGTTTGAATCATTGGTTTACCTCTCACTAGCTATGACTTTTCTTGGGAAAATTCTGCCCTGGTAGGCACTCTCAGCAGCAAGTGAGTGTGAACCCAACTCACTTTGCCTCAGGCATAACTGAGAAGCCAAGCTGTAGAACTGGTCCATCTGGATGCTGGCTCCATTTTCCTGCAATATCCTTGGCCCTGTGCTTGCTTGGAGATGGAGAAGGAGGCAGAGAGCAAAAGGAGAGTAGAGTCAGGATCTCAGAGGCTGTGGTAGCTAAGCCCTGAGATGGTCAGGTTGGGCTCTAGGCACGCTTCCCATGCCCACTCCTAACCCAGTAAAGGATACCAGCCCAGGAGATGGGAGCAGATGGTTCCGCAGAGGTTGGTGCAAGAGTGTTATCACTACCTCATCCCCAACTTTGGACCCCCACCTTTCCCAGTCCTCCTCTATTCCCCCTCCCAGTCTGGTTGAGCCAGCTGTTCTCTGCCATCATGCTCTGCACTTAAAACCTGAACTTTGGACAAAGCCCAGGCTCACCTGTGTGTACACACCTCCTTCAACCCAGCCCTGGAGCCCTGGATTTCTAAGCCATCGAAGCTAAGTGGTATAAGAGAACTAGGAGGAGCTGGGGCTGAGTGACCTGGGTTCTGATCCTGTTCCCTGCCCAACCATGTGAACTTAAGATTTTCACCAGCTATACCTCCTCCTTGTCTATGAAATAAAAAAATATTATACCTGCATGGAAGGTCATTCTCTTCTCCATGGAGGAATTCCTTCCATATGGACTTTGAGGTGAGGGATCAGAGACCCAACCTCCATAGAGCCTTCCTTACCTTCTGAGGGGGAAGGAGGTTAGCAGTGATCCCCTCCACATCTGCCACTTAGGACCTGCTCACTTGGAGAAGCCCTGATATAGCCCAGGCCACTGAAGACCCCTGGAGACCCACTTTTCAGGACCTCCCTCAAGGATGTGAATTCAAGGATGTTCATGAGGAGGCATGAGCCAAGATGCTCACTGAAGCTTTGTTGGGACTAGTTGGGAAACTAGAAATTATCCAAACATGTCCGTGGGGAATGGTATGTCCACTCTATGCCTACAGTGCAGCCATTTTAAGAAGAATGAAGTAGAGAGGTGCTTGGATGGCTCAGTCAGTAGAGCATGTGACTCTTGATCTCGGGGTTGTGAGTTTGAGCTCCACATTGAGTGTAAAGATTACTTAAAAATAAAATCTTTAGGGGCACCTGGGTGGCTCAGTTGGTTGAGCATCCAACTTCAGCTCAGGTCATGATCCCATGGTTCGTGGATTCAAGCCCCACATCAGGCTCACTGCTGTCAGCCTGTCAGCACAGAGCCTACTTCCAATCCTCTGTCCCCCTCTCTCTGCCCCTCCCCTTGCTTTCTCTCTCTCAAAGATAAATATTTTTAAAATAATAATAAAAAATAAATAAAATCTTAAAAAAAGAATTTTAATAAAAAATAAAAAAGGATGAGCTGGAAACTACCCAAATAGCCATCAACAGTAAAAGAATAACTATATTGTAGTATATTCATAGAATGGAATACTACTCAGGAATAAAAAACTGAACAAACTATAATTATATACAACAGTATGGGTGATTCTCACAAACATCATGATGCACGAAGAAACTGGATGCAAAAGAGTATATATTTGGGGTGTCTGGGGGGCACAGTCAGTTAAGTGTCCAACTCTTCATTTCCACTCAGGTCATGATCTCACAATTTGTGAGTTCGAGCCCCACATAGGACTCTGTGCTGATGGCGTGGAGCCTGCTTGGGATTCTGTCTCTTCCCTCTCTCTCTGCCAACTGGTGCACACACACACGTGCTCTCTCTCCCTCCCTCTCTTTCTCAAAATAAATAAATAAACTTTAAAAAAAGAGTAGGGGAGGGGCGCCCAGGTGGCTCAGTCGGTTAAGTGTCTGACTTCAGCTCAGGTCATGATCTCATGGTTCGTGGGTTCGAGCCCATGTCAGGCTGTGTGCTAACAGCTCAGAGCCTGGAGCCTGCTTCGGATTCTGTGTCTCCCTCTCTCTCTGCCCCTCCCCCGCTCACGCTCCATCTCACTCTATCAAAAATAAATAAATGTAAAAAATATATATATTAAAAAAAAAGAGTAGGGGTGCCTGGGTGGCTCAGTTGGTTAAGTGTCCAGCTTCGGCTCAGGTCATGATCTCATGGTTCATGGGTCTGAGCCCTGCATTAGGCTCTGTGCTGACAGCTTGGAGCCTGCTTCAGATTCTGTGTCTCCCTCTCTCTCTCTGCCCCTCCCGACTTATGCTCTGTCTCTCTCTCTCTCAAAATAAATATTTTTTAAAAAAGAGTATATACCATATGATTCTATTTTCTATAAATTTTAAAATCTGGCACCACTAGTCTATGAAGTTCAAAGTCAGGATCATGGTTATAGAGAAGGGGAACAAGGGGAACAAGGGGAACTCTGGGTACCAGTTACAAAAATGTGTTCACTTAGCAAAAACTCAGCAAGCTGTATACTTTCGATTACTGCATTTTTCATACATATATTTCAATTAAAAGTAGGAATTTTCCAATATAATCATTAAGGGGAAGAGTCAAACTGCAGAATAATATGCACAGATGATTCCATTTATGTAAACCATCAATCACCCCCTATAAAATAAGACCCCCTAGGGGCGCCTGGGTGGCGCAGTCGGTTAAGCGTCCAACTTCAGCCAGGTCACGATCTCGCAGTCCGTGAGTTCGAGCCCCGCTTCAGGCTCTGGGCTGATGGCTCGGAGCCTGGAGCCTGTTTCCGATTCTGTGTCTCCCTCTCTCTCTGCCCCTCCCCCATTCATGCTCTGTCTCTCTCTGTCCCAAAAATAAATAAAAAACGTTGAAAAAAAAAAATAAGACCCCCTATTTCTTTATGTTCATCAAGGTATATAAACATCTAGAAAAATATTAGGACAGGTATCCTCCCATTTGATGAATGAAGATTATTTCTAATGTGGAGATTGGGATGAATGGGGCAGAGATGTAAACTGTCAAAAAGATTTTAGTTGTACTGTGATTGAATTTTTATACGAAAAATATATCCTTTAACAATGTTTATCATTAAAAGAAGAGAAGAAGGAGGAAGAAAAGGAAAACCTAGAGAGATGAAATGTAGGAAGTGCCTCTGGGGAGGACAGTGAGCAACTTGAAAAGACCAGATCCCCTGAAGGGCCAGGGTCTGCATGAGGAAGAGCAACGGACAGAAACAGGTGGAGTATGCACTTGACAAAGTGGAGCTACACAAAGGCAAGGGTCCCCTGTGGGTCCTGGGAGTAGCCCCATCCCACCTACTATGAGATTCTTTCTTCTATTCTTATTATGAAAAGAATCCATGAGGGGTGCCTGGGTGGCTCAGTCAATTAAGCGTCCATCTCTTGATTTCAGCTCAGGTCATGATCTCACGATCTCACAGTTCGTGAGTTTGAGCCCCACGTTGGGCTCTGTGCTGGCAGTGTGGAGCCAGCTTGGGATCCACGGTCTCCCTCTCTCTCTGCGCCTCTCCAACTTGCACTCTCTTCCTCTCTCTCTCAAAAATAAATAAACTTAAAAAAAACAACAACGTTTCCTAAATCTTTGGTAATTTCCACTTTCAGAATTTTGCTAAGTTATGAGATATAATTATATCATGGGAATTCATTGAATATGTCATTTCCAAATAAGATGAAATACTGAAACTTTAATTGCTAAACAAGTCTTGGTTTACTTACTTTTGACTTCTTATCACAGAGGAACTAAAGATATTCGGACCTGTTAGAAAACATGTCTTGTGCCACATTGAAAAATTATGCTATGGGGAAATGTATGTTTCTAGACATTATGAAATGTATTCATCAAGTTACCAATCTAAAGAATGCTGCTGTAACATATCATAATGGCTTACTTTTTAGTTCACAATTGCGTACTTCTTGATTTTCCCTAAAATTCAGATTTCTAAGGATTAAGAATTCCAAGTAATGTGTATAACTAAAACTACTAGCAATAGTAAGGGAACATCTCTGTATACAAAGAAAATAGGCTGTGTTTTTGGGTAAGCAAGGTATGAGGTATGGAGATGAATTTTTAAGGGAAATGAAAATAATTTTGTCCTAAAGTAAAGCTAGTGATTTCAGAATGGGAAAAAGGAGCATAAAGAACAAAATGGTATAGAAATTTGGCAAGAATTTTCCCTTGTGTAGTCAAGTTGGCTAAAATTGACTTGCTATTATAAGGATTTTTAAAACAAGCTTTAATAGCAATAGTATACTTGTGAGCCTTTCTTTCATTGCTAAAAGGATGTAGTTCTGAGTATCGCTCTGCTTCTGATAAGAGATTGTGAAAGGTTTTTCTTTTCTTTTTTTTAAATTTTTTAATGTTTATTTATTTTTGAGACAGAGAGAGACAGAGCATGAGTGGGGGAGGGTCAGAGACAGAGGCAGACACAGAATCAGAAGCAGGCTCCAGGCTCTGAGCTGTCGGCACAGAGCCCGACGCAGGGCTCGAACTCACGGACCGTGAGATCATGACCTGAGCCGAAGTCAGAGGCCCAACCGACTGAGCCACCCAGGCGCCCCAAAAGGTTTTTCTCTACCTTTTAAGTAATCTGGCTAGAAAACAAGGAATTTGTGTTTTCTCAAAATAATTTCCTATGCTTCATGTTGTCTTTGTCCAGTCTTTGATTACCTAAGAAAGTTAAATCTTCCCTACTAAGAACTAAAGTCTTTTTTTACAATTATGTAATTTTTATATTTGCCTACAAAGTCTTTTACTGTCATTTTGGTTAAATGCATAACTAAGTAGGGGCGCCTGGGTGGCTCAGCCGATTAAGCACCCAACTTCCGCTCAGGACATGATCTCGTGGTTTGTGAGTTCCAGCTCCATGTTGGGCTCTGTACTGATCAGTGCTGACAGCTTGAAGCCTGGCGCCTGTCTTTGGATTCTGTGTCTCCCTCTCTCTCTGCCCCTCCCCTGCTCATGCTCTGTCTCTCTGTCTTTCTCTCTCTCTCTCTCAAAAATAAATAAACATTAAAAAAAAAAACTTGAAAAATGTATAACTAGGTATTGTTTCACAGTGACTTATAATCCTATTTAATCAAGCATCCAAAAATTTTGATATTTTTTACAAATTCCCCCCAAAATCAAATTTCAAATGAAGACTTGTTGACTTCAAACTAACTTTGAGTTTACCTAGAAGGTCCCTGGACCATCTTAAGAGATCTGTTTTCTGGGGCGCCTGGGTGGCTCAGTCAGTTAAGTGTCCGACTTTGGCTCAGGTCATGATCTCATGGTCCGTGAGTTCGAGCCCCGCATCAGGCTTTGTGCTGACAGCTCAGAGCCTGGGGCCTGCTTCGGATTCTGTGTCTCCCTCTCTCTCTGACCCTCCCCTGTTCATGCTCTGTCTCTCTGTCTCAAAAATAAATAAACATTAAAAAAAAAAATTAAAAAAAAAGAGATCTGTTTTCTCTCCTTATAAAAAGAGATACATTAAAATAATTAGACATATTTGATATATTAAATGGGAAGCATTGTCAAGTAAGAAGTAATATTAAATCTTCTTTATGTTGTGTTTATATAAGTATATAAGTGTTTGAGAAATTGTATGAAACTTCTAAAATTCTGATATATCCTGGCAAAATGTTGTCAGTCATAAATCTAGATATCATCTTGAAATGTATGTCACAGAAATAACCACATTTCATTGTCAACTGCATTGTAATGAACTCTAATAAGATCTTTAACCATGGCCATTTTTAAGTCTTTTGTTAGTTACAACTATTGTTTTACTCTGAAGCTTTTGCAAAAGTGCTTCATCTTCAGTGAGATTCACGGAAAGGACTCTGACAAGTACAGGTTTGTGATGACATTCAGATCCTACCATTGAACAGATGAGAATGTACAGAACTCAGGGGCACTGGGTGGCTCAATCCGTTAAGCATCTGACTTCGGCTCCTGAAGTTTCTGAATTCAATCCCTGTTTCAGGCTCTCTGCTGTAAGCACGGACCCCACTTCAGATCCTCTGCCCCCCCCTCCCTGCACCCGCTCCCTGACCCTTCCACAGCTTGCACTTTCTCTCTCTCAAAAAGAAATAAAAACATTTAAAAAAATGTTCAAAACTCTAATGGAGAAACTGATGGCTTCATAAAACTGCTAACAAAAGATCGAGATCAATAAGAATTAATTACATGAAACTGAACAGATGAGGATGATTATAATTTTTATGACTTTTTGTTTGAAACATTGCTGGTTCTTTAATGTTTTGCTGTCTCCAGATTTAAAGAAACCTCTTCTCTTAAGCTATATATGACTTACAGCAATTTGGTAAAGTATATCTTTATGAACAAAGAGAAAACAACTACTCTTTCTCCCTACCCAATAATTCCAAAATTAGAAAACTCTGAGTATTCTTATTTTTATGGCAATATAGTTATTTGCATAAGCTCAACAAGAATCTGTTCTCCTTAGGGTGCCTGGATGGCTGGGTCTGTTAAGCATCTGACTTGGGCTCATGTCATGATCTCAAGGTTTGTGGATTCAAGGCCTGCATCAGGCTCTCTGTCCCCCTCTCTCTCTGCCCCTAGCCTGCTTGTGTTCTCTCTCTCTCTCTCTCTCTCTCAAAAATAAACATTAAAAAAAAAAGGAGGGGCACCTGGGTGACTCGGTCAGTTAAGCATCTAACTTCGGCTCAGGTCATGATCTCACCATTCATGAGGTCAAGTCCCACATTGGATGAGCTGGAGCCTTGCATCAGATGAACCTCACTTCTTTCTCCCACACTCTCTCTCTGCCCCTCATGGGATTCTCTTTCTCTCTCTCTGCCCTCGCTCACTTGTGCCTTCCCTCTCTCAATTAAAAAAAATACAGAATTTGTTCTCCTTGTAATAGGACACATTTGGAAATATTGGTTATATTACCAGACTTTGACTGCAATGTTATATTTGAGAGAAATGTATATAGATTCAGACATGACCAGACAGCTTTAAGAAACTAAGGCTGACTTTATGGAGCCAATAAAATTTGGAAAAATCAGCCTAGTACCTTGCTTACAAAGTTCTAGGCAGCCTTACCAAGTGAGCAAGGGCAATCACTTCCAGGTACGCCCAGGAACGTCAGGATATTTGGGGGACATCAAGAAGACAAGAATTCACCCAATTTATAGGTATTCCAGGTGAAGTCTGACGGCAAATTCTTGGCTTGGCTTCTTAGCCTGGAGAGACTTTTAAAAGGTTAATCTGAGATTTCTTATGAAAAGTTCCAGGAGCGCCTGGCTGGCTCGATTGGTAGAGCATGTGACTCTTGATCTCAGGGTTGTTAAGTTAGAACCCCACATTGGGTGTAGAGGTTACTTAAAAGTTTAAAAATCTTGGGGCACCTGGCTGGCTCAGTTGGAAGAGCATGTGACTCAGGGTTGTGAGTTCGAGCCCCACGTGGGCTGTAGAGATTACTTAAATAAATACAACTTTAAAAAATGGTAATAATAAACCATAAAATTTAAAAATCTTTAAAAAAAAGAGAAAAGTTCCAGCAAAGCGGACTTAAAAGAGCATATAAGGTCAATCACTGTTCTTGCTGCACTTTTGCAAATAATCAGGCCAATTTTATTGAAATTAGACTTAATTTGCAAATAAATTAGTCTTATTATGCTTATCTTTGCTAGAAATGGGGGTGATTGTAGAGAAAAGTTACATTTCAGTAGAAACTATAATACACACTTGTGTATATTAGATTCTAGTTCTGTTAAGTATCTTTGAAGTTTGGTTTTTCTACCTGCAAACTAGACTGGATTTCTTCTTATTTCTTCCAATATCTGGCTGCAAGTCTCCAGACTAATGCTTCCAATTTTTCTCCCATCCTTCCGAGTTGAACTCACTGAGAACTAGAACTGTTCTTTTCTTAAAGGCACACAAGCTAAAATGGTACATGATATAAGCTTCAGAGAAATCATTAAAATAGCTCATATATGGACAATCTTGCTGTTACTATGGGCCACTCAGAAAGATCTCCAGATCTCCCCCACTTGTGCTCTCTTTCTCTGTCTCTCAAATAAATGAAATTTTAAAGAAATTTTTTAAAAAAGAAAGAAAAATCTCCAGAGACATTCACACTACAAACCAGGAAAATCATTCAGATTGCCACTGCCTGCCCTCACTCCCTCTGAAGATGCTTCAAGCCCAGCACCTAAAAGCATCTCAACTGGCTGCCTTCAGAACTCAGAACCTGGGATTATAATTAATCTGCTCCAATTATTAACCATTTGCTATTGTTGTTGTTATTTCCATAGAAATGCCTCTTGTCAAGTAGGCATTTGCTTGCTCAATATAGGTCTAATTTGGTGAACCCACCTGTATCACCACTTCCTGAAATAAATACAACCTTCTAACTAAACTGACCTATTCTCAGGACTAAGAGACTGGTTCAATAAGATATGGACCAATCCACCAACTCAAGACAGCTTCAAACCTATGACACGGGATGGCCCAAAATATCAACATTTCCACGATATTGCCCAAATCCTTATGCAGATTCCCAGGGCTCCCAAGATCACTGACTTGCTTTCATGGCTCTTGGCAAGACCCTTCAAGCTTGAGACGTGGTTACAGACTGGATTTCAGACTACTGCCTATATAATTATTATAAAATTTGCTACGATAATCCTATTTAGATGTGTGCTTTCTGAGTTATGACCCCTGATTTTTAGTTCATCAGCTACCCAGGCAGTTAACGTCTTCACCATTGACTCTGATGCCTTGGCATTACAGGGTGGGCTGTGGTGTTAACCCTGACCATTGGTGGTGGTGTTTTTTTGTTTTTTCTTTCTTTTTTGTAATGCAAGTACCTGATTTAAGCTTTGATTACCTAGGAATCCACTTTAAAGAGGCATCCATTCCAGATGGCTACCTTGAAGAAACACAAGGCCAGCCACACCACAAGATAAAAAACCAGGCCACCTCCCTTCCACTGACACTTCTTTGTTCTAGAGATCTTGGTAGATTTTGATAACTGTCCATTTGGGCTACTTGCTTTTCCTCTTTCCATGCTTTAAATTCCTCCTCTTATATTTTGTTTGTTTGTTTGTTTGTCTGTTTATTTATTATTTTAGAGACAGAGACTGCAAGCAGGGGAGAGGAGCAGAAGGAAAGAGAGAGAGAGAGAGAGAGGGAGGGAGGGAGGGAGGGAGGGAGGGTGGGAGAGAGAGACAGACAGACAGACAGAGAGAATTTTAAGTAGGCTCCACACTTAGCAAGGAGCCTGATGCAGGGCTCAGTTTCACAACCCTGGGATCATGACCTGAGCCAAAATCAAAAGTCAGACACTCAACCATTTGAGCCACCTAAGTGCCCCTCTGTTCTTATATTTTAAATTCAGCAATAGAGAATGAGCCTCAGAAACCCTAGGCCCCCATTCTCTACCCCAATAAAAGCAGAACCCCAGCCTCTTGCTAGCTCTCTCTCATGCTCTCTCTCTCTCTCCCTACAACCTCGCTGTGTGGCCCCAAGTGTGTCATGTAATTTCCAGGTCTCATAAGTAATAAACCTTTGTTTTTTTTCAAAGTTTCCTGACGGTTCTGCTGAAGGGCATCTTGCTGTCATGATAAGAACCACAAGGGCTGGTCCAGACACAACATTGTTCATTGATAGGCTGAGACCTGCACACAACACTGACCTTTGAGAGTCCTGCTGAGATCACCCAGCAGAGGGCTGCCTTCCTGAAGACAGCTGGACTCAGAGCAGGCGGTGGCCACAATTTTCCCTTGTGGGGCTTTGGCCAAGGAGGTGGTCTCACTAGGCCTAGCTCATTTCTCCTGGAGTCTCTGATGCTCCCCAGCCTTCCTCCTCACAATCTGCAGAAGGCCCACTGCCCACGCCTTAAATGGAACTACCACATCTTCCCACTTGCAAACCATCCCCCCCAACATCTGCTCCACCCGGTCACCTCCTTTTCCACACTGCCTGAACCCTACCTCTGCAAGGCCGTCACCATGTCTGCCTGTCCATCTCAGGGGCCATCGCCCCCACCGGCCAACCACAGGGTCCCTGTGTAGTCAGCTCTCTCGAGATGAACTCTGCCCACTGAAACTACTGGGATCCTTTTCTATATAAGCCAGCTGACCTTTATGGGGCCTGCCTCAGTCTACCATATGGTATAACAATACTGACCCTCCCAAAGGAAAGATCTTGGGGGCTCAATCAGGCTGTCCATTAGAACTTTCTGTGATCAAGGAAATATATTATGTCTGTGCTATCCAATGTGGTAGCCATTAACCACACATGGCTATTAAGCACTTGAAAGGTGGCTAGTGTAGCATCAACTGATTTCTTAATTTAATTGTCATTAAGTAAGTTTTATTTTTTTAATTTACCTTTATTTATTTCGAGAGAAACATGGAGAGAGAGTGGGGGAGGGGCAGAGAAAGAGGGAGAGAGACAGAATCCCAAGCAGGCTCCACACTGTCAGCACAGATTCCAATGCGGGGCTTGAACTCATGAACTGTGAGATCATGACCTGAGCCGAAATCAAGAGTCGAACACTCAACTGACTGAGCCACCCAGTGGCCCCTAATTTTCATTATTTTAAATTTAAGTAGCCACATGTGTATAGGACAGTAGCAGAGATACCTTTTTCCTTGGTCTCCTTGCACAATGGTCTTCCTCCTTTACAGCTCCATATTCCAAGGTGTTTATGGCAAATGGATGGCCTTTGAGAACCCAAAAAAATATTAGCCCATGCCCACTCAGTTCAGGGCCAAAAGGAATCGCTCAAGATTCACAGAAACTGGCTCTTGTCAAGTCCATGTGGACTTGAGAGAAAAAGAGCTCTCTTCCAGGACCACATTCTGTCTCATAAGCACCACTGACCTCTGCTCCATCCCTCAGAGTACAGGCCCCTCAAAGCTTCCAGAGAGATCCCCTGCTCATCTCCTTTCACCCCCAGAACACACTCTGGGGCAGACAGGAAGGGTTGTGATGCTATTATCATTTCACAAATGAGTAAAGTGAGGCCGGCCCAGGGCAGGACGGAGCAACTCACCCAAGACACCAAGCTACTCAGAGACAGATGGAAGTAGGGCTGAGGCCCAGGTTACTCCTTAGCCTCTCCCAGCCTCAGCCCACCCTCTCACCCCCACCACTCCCCTCTGTGGGTGATGGGAGCAGGACAACCAGGAATCATTTTGAAAAAGGTAAGCTCTGACACTTATCATACAACCCAGAAATTCCACTTCTGGGTGTTTACCATCAAGAATGTGGGGCACCTGGCTGGCTCAGTCGGTAGAGCACACAACTCTTGATCTCACAATTGTGAGTTCAAGCTCCACACTGGATGTAGAGCCTACTTAAAAAAAAAAAAAAAAAAAAGAGGGCGTCTGGGTGGCTTAGTCGGTTAAGCATCCAACTTGAGCCCAGGTCATGATCTCATAGTTCATGAGTTTGAGACCCCTGTCAGGCTCTGCACCGTCAGCGCGGAGCCGACTTCGGATCCTCAGTCTCCCCCTCTTTCTGCCCTTCCTACGCTTGCTCCCATGTGCGCGCTCCTTCTCTCTCAAAATAAACGAACTTAAAAAAAATAGGAACATACCTCCACACAAAAACTTGTATGAGAATGCACATAGCAACTTTATTAATAATAGTCAAAAACCAGAAACAAGCCAAACGGCCATTAGCAGGCCCATCAAACTGGAACACCCACACAACGGAATGCTACTGACAAGTAAAAAGGAAAGAAATGCCAGCATACTCATCACAAATAAACCTCACAGACATTATGTTCGGTGAAGGAAGCCAGATACCAAAGATCACCTACTGTATGATTCTATTCACATGAAATTTCCAGAAGAGGCAAAACTATAGTGGTAGGAAGTATACCGGTAGCTGCCAGGGGCCAGGGTTGGGAAGAAGAGATTGACTACAAAGGGGCTCGAGGGAATGCTTTGGGGCAATGAAAATGTTCCACATCTTGACTGTGGTGGTGGTTACACACTTGTAAATATTTGTCAGAACTCGTATCATTAATCTTAAAATTATGAATTTATACCACTATTTTAAAAGTTGTAGGGTAAGGGGGCACCTGGCTGGCTGAGTCGGTAGAGCACGTGACTCTTGATCTCTGGGTTGTGAGTTCGACCCCCCACACTGAGTGTAGAGATCACTTTAAAAAAATAAAATATTTAGGGGTACCTGGGTGGTTCAGTCAGGCAGTTAAGCGTCCGACTTCGGCCCAGGGCATGATCTCGCGGTTCCTGAGTTTGAGCCCCACGTCGGGCTCTGTGCTCACAGCTCAGAGTCTGGAGCCTGCTTTGGATTCTGTGTCTCTCTCTCTGCCCCTCCCCCACTCACACTCTGTCCCTCTCTCTCTCTCTCAAAAATAAATAAAAAATTAATTAATTAATTAATTAAAACATTTTTAAAAATAAAATAAAATAAAAGTTGTAGAGTGGGGAGATAAGTGCTGGCAATGTGTGGGCACGCCTTTCCAGGAAAGAGCGTTGTTCTCTCTCCTCAGCTCTCTGTGACAGCACAGCCCTGGCTCACATGAGCTGGCCCTTGAGCCCATCTAGAGATGGGAGAAAGGGCTGACTGTGAGGAAGAAGGGTAGTTCTGTGGTACCCCCTCCCTGCCCACTTGGGAAGGCTCTGAGTGTTCCCAGGAAAGGGAGACCCAGGTCGTACTCAGAGTAGAGCCCACCAACCTGGGGCTAAGGGCAAGCCCCTCTCTCCTCTGTGTTTCTGTTTCCTCATGTGTGAAATGAATGTGGGGGCCACACGGCTCAGAGTGTGTTCCATGAAACAGTGGTCATGCAAGATTCTCTATGAAAAGCATCCCTCGTTCAAATAACTACATAAAACCTCCCTTGCTGGTTCTTGGATACTCACAATACACATTAACTTCTTAAAGGCTCTGAAGAGTCTTGCAGAAAAGGAACCTGTTTCGCTCTGATTAATCCCAATTTCCTCAAATTTGCTCCTTTTTTCACAGAAGTCAGAAACATCCTGGAAGGGCTTGGGCAGGCCTTAGAGTCTGGATTTTAGGCTTAAAGGATCAGGGGTCCAATCAAATTCCCTCTAGGGCAGGCATTGCTCAGGGCTAGAAAGGGATAGGTCCTGGAAACCCAGCCCCATCCTCCCACTTGCAATTCCCCCACCACCACACACACACAACACCTTGCCTAATGTGACCATTTGTCAATCAGCTAGTGGGCGGATGGTGCAAGGTGTTCTAACTCAACCAGGATGGAGGGAGCCACGGGAACAATTTCACCTCCTAGAGGCCCAGGGATTGAGAAAGACTGGGACAGGGCAGTGATACCACAGGTCCAGCTTGTTGGTCTCTAGCTGCCTCCAGATACCAGCACAGAGTGTTTCCTCTCAGTGTATTAGAGGTCGGGGGCAGGGGCGGGCACAGCATCCAGTGCAAGCTGTAAGAAGAGATCAGCTGCTACCCAGGACCTCTGACTTCTAGAGGGATGACCCCAGGAAAGCTCACAAGAAAACTTGGCCCTTTGGAATAAAGCCTTCCTACTGCGCTAGAACCTACTATGACTCCCTATTGCCCTAGTGTCCTCCATTCCCTGCCCGCTGCTTCTGACCTCAGGCCTCATCACCTCTGGGGAATCACCTGTCTCAAATGTCCAGCACTGGGTACTCACACACAGTAGTGCACATGAGTGTGTTGTTGAAAAATGATCTCTGTGCTCTGGAGCCGAAATACAAAACATGGAGACAAAGTTTGGGATAAAGAGGAACAGCTGCTTTTTGCTTTGGCAGGCAAAGGAGGCTGCAGCAGGCTAAGGCCTTCAAAACTGCAAGCCTGCCCAGAGGAAGTGGCTGGGTTTATAGGGAAATACAGGATCTGTCCAGTTTCCACTGGGATCGTGTACCTGCTGCCACCCTCCTTTGTCATGTCCTCAGGATGGAGTTCCTGCAACAAAAGGCCAGGAAGGGGGGTACCTAGCTGGCTTAGTCAGTGGAGCATGTGACCCTTGATCTCAGGGTGCTGAGTTCAAGCCCCACACTGGGTGTAGAGATTACCAAAGAAAGTAAATAAAACTTAAAAATAGGGGTGGGTGCCTGGGTGGCTCAGTTGGTGCCTGACTCTTGGTTTTGGCTCAGGTCATGATCTCACGATTCCGTGGGATCGAGCCCCAGAGTCTGCTTGGGATTCTCTCTCCCTCTCTCTCTGTCCACCCGCCTCAAAATAAATACTGAAATGAAATGAAATAAAATGAAATAATGAAATGAAATGAAATAATAAAATAAAATAAAATAAAATAAAATAAAATAAAATAAAATAAAATAAAATAAAATAAGATAAGATAAAATAAAATAATTTTTTAAAAGGTCAAGAAGGGAGGAGGGGAGATCTGCAGAAGAGGATAAGATTACTTTAAAATGAAGCTTTGCTGGGGTGCCTGGGTGGCTCAGTCGGTTGAGCGCCTGACTTTGGCTCAGGTCATGATCTCACAGCTCTGTGGGTTCGAGCCCCACATTGGGCTCTGTGCTGACGGCTCAGAGCCTGGAGCCTGCTTCGGATTCTGTGTCTCCCTCTCTCTGCCCCTAACCCACTTGCATTCTGTCTCTGTCTCTCTGAAAAATAAATAAACATTAAAAAAAATTTTTTTTTAAATAAAATGAACCTTTGCTGGGGCACCTGGGTGGCTCAGTCAGTTAAGCTTCTGACTTTGGCTCAGGTCACGATCTCACAGTTCCTGGGATCTCACAGTTCCTGGGATCAAGCCCCATACTGGGTTCTGTGCTGACAGCTCAGAGCCTGGAGCCTGCTAGAGATTCTGTGCCTGCCTCTCTCTCTGCCCCTCCCCTGTTTGTGCTCTGTCTCTCAACAATAAATAAATGTTAAAAAAAAAAAAAATTAAAATGAAGCTTTGCTAAAGCATTAGTGTAGCCATTTTGATTTTTGTTCAACTTTATGATTTTAAGTGGTTTTTTTTTGTTTGTTGTTGTTTTTTAAAGTTTATTTATTTATTTTGAGATAGAGCGCAGGAGAAGGGCAGAGAGAGGAGAGAATTCCAAGCAGGCTCTGCACTGTGCCACCCCTGGGACTTGATCTCACAAACCATAAGATCGTGACCTGAGCAGAAGCCAGAGTCGTACACTTAACTGACAGAACCACCCAGGCACCCCTTGTAAGAGGTTTCAACTGTACCGTCACACATTCAGCATTAGCACAGGGGCAGGATGGGGGACAGGGAGGATCAGCAGTTCCCTGCTTTTCTCCAGTACACTTCATTTCAAATTTCTGAAAAGTATTTACACTATTTACTTTGTTCTCTCTTGCTAATGCCTCTGTGTGGTAGGCTGAGCAGGAATCATCCCTCCCATTTCTTTGAGGGTAAAACTGAGATCAAGAGTAGTCAAGAGGTTGACACAAGATAAAGGACAAGCTGAGACCAACAACATAAGTTTGGGGCTCCTGGCCCTGAGCAGGCCCCACCTTTCAAAAGGCTCTGGAAACAATCCCCAGCAATTGGGGTGCATTTGGATTTTCACACGTGCTTAACTTTCAGCCCAAGTCGCTCTAATTATAGCTGCCTCTTTTGCCAGCAACACTCACTCAATTTTTTTCCCAGAGAATATTCTCCTGGGAAACAAGCGCCCTCTGGCGGCTTCCTCGGGTGTTATGCCTATGACCACCAGGGAGAAGAGTGGCAGAAAACAAGTCCTCAACCTTTTCGGGAAAGAAACAGGACCCTAGGGACCTGCCTCACTGCCCCCCCCCCTCGCCCCCACTCCCACCAAGCCATAAGTCCAGTCCATCTTCCATGGGGGAAGGCGAGAGGAATGACAGTTTCTCAGAGGCCCTTTCTAAACCCGCTACCTTCAGGGTAAAACTCATATTCTTAGTCTTCATCCATTCCCCACACATTCCTCATCACCGTTAGCCAGGTTCCACACACCGGCTGCGTAAGAGCTTCTGGCTTACCCAGGAGGCCCTAGGCACTCTCTCTCTACACCCAGTTCCCACCTTTAAGGGTCCAAATGGCTCCTTCTATCATGACCTCTCTAGAGCCTCTCTTTTTAGGAGCAATTTGAGGTAGGAGGAAAATCTGGAGAATAGTGTCCTGTAACAAGTGAAGTAAACATTTCTAGAAGGGAGTAGTCAGCTGTATCCAGTGTTGTAATGGACAGTTTCTGGACAGAATAAGACAAGGCGCACGCATTGGTCACTAGATTCAGCAAAATGAAGATTCCCTGAAAAACTTGCCATATGCCATTTCCACAGAGTGGAGAGGATGAAAGTCTGATTGGAGTGGGTTCAAGGCAAAATGGGAAGAGAGAAATTACTCCTTTTTTTAGTTTAACTGTGAAGGGAAAGAATATAGCTGGAAGGGAAAGTGGTGTATCAAGGGAAGGTTTTATTTCCTATTTTTATATTTACCTATATAATTTTTTAAGTTCATTTATTTATTTTGACAGAGACACAGACAGTGCAGGCGGGGGAGGGACAGATAGAGAGGGAGAGAGATAGAAACCCAAGCAGGCTCTGAGCTGCCAGTGCAGAGCCCAAAACAGGGCCCGAACCCACGAAACCGTGAAATCATGACCTGAGCGGAAACCAAGAGTCAGATGCTTAACCTACTGAGCCACCCAGGTACCCCATTATATTTATATATTTATATGTATATATATATATATATTAACAATTTTATTATTAATAAACATTTCACCGATATATACCATTTACACAGAAAAGTGAACAAATCAGGAGCATGCAGCTCAATGAATTGCCACAGGGTGAACGCATTCACGCTACTAGCACCCAGCTTAAGAAACCATTTGACCTGTTCCCAAAAGTTTTCCTTGCATCCCCTTCCAGTTACCCCCCAGACCCCCTCCTCCCCAGACAACCAG
Organism: Panthera tigris; assembly: GCF_018350195.1. NCBI lineage: Eukaryota > Metazoa > Chordata > Mammalia > Carnivora > Felidae > Panthera > Panthera tigris. The sequence continues at coordinate 17,501,521 of NC_056661.1, read as the reverse complement.
TACCCTCACTTCTACCACCAAAGATTAAAAAGTAGGATTTCTATTTTTTTTTATTTTTTAATATTTATTTATTTTGGAGAGAGAGACAGAGTGTGAGCAGGGGAGGGGCAGAGAAGGAGACACAGAATCTGAAGCAGGCTCCAGGCTCTGAGCTGTCAGCACAGAGCCCAATGCGGGGCTTGAACTCAAGAACCCTGAGATCATGACCTGAGCCAAAATCAGACGCTTAACCTAGGGAGCCACCCAGGTGCCCCTGGACTTCTATTTTTTCAACATTGCATATCAGCGGAATCAACAGCATGCCCTCTTCTGCATCTGGCTTATGTTCAATATGGATTCTGAGATTCAGCCATATTGTGGGTAGTTCTTTCCTTTTATTGCTGTATGTGAGAACCCCCATTTACCCATTCTATTGTTGGTAGGCATTTGGGTCGTTCTGTGCTTGGGGCTAAAATGATAATGAAGCCTTGGACATTTAAGTGCTCTTTGATGTGCTTATGGGCCACACTGTACCTTCTGTGCCATCTCTTACCTTCCCAGAGCCTTCCTGTGGCTACTTCCTTACCTCCCACCTTTCTCACCCACTCAACATGACCAAGACCTCCATTTGGCCACCTTCCATGACTCCCTTCAGGGCACATCTCAACCATGGACTGGCCACTCCCTCCCTTGTGGTTCCTTCCCCAGCCCCACCTTCACAGACCTCCCCTGCTACACACCCAGTTCTTCAACTCTGGTGCTCCCAAGACACGGTTTCCAAAACACTCTTTGCACACCTTCAATGGACTTATCATGCTCATGCTAATGAACCCCAAATCTCTCTCCTGAGTGCCAAGCCCATATAGTACACAAGCACAAAATGAAACTCATCAAATTCCTCCAAGAACTGTGCTGCCTATTGTTGAAATAGTTACCATCCACCCAGTTGCTTAAGTCATTACCTAGGAATCATTCTAGACTCCTTCCTCCCCCTTCCCCCCTCAACTCTCAGTTATCAAAATCCAATGAGCTCTACCTCCTTCCCAAGGTCACTCCCTTCCTCCTATTGCTAAAGCCCCAGCCTTGGCTCAGGATATCACCTTTTCTCAACAGAACTGTTTGGACAGCCCCCACCTTGCAGGCTTCTCCACTCTCCCCACTGACCCACCCTGATCCCATTATCACTCACCATCTGCACCCTCCACTGTCCACAGGCCCAACCCTTTGGCAAGCTCTAGGTCCTAAGAGCTGACTCCTTCCTCCCACTTGGATCCCTCACAAACACTCCCTTGTGCCCATTCTAAGACTTGGCTAGAGCAACTCAGAAATAGTTCCCAAGAAGTGCTGTTGTACCTCCTAGCTTCTGAGGGCTCCTCCTCCTCCTTAGAAAGCACCCTACCTCACCCCACCCCAAATTCCCCTTTTCCGGGGACCTACGCCAAGAACTATGCCAGCCTTCCAGCTTCCGCAGCAGCTCTAATCTCCTTTGGGAAGTGCCCCACCTCCTCCAGCCTTCCCCATCTCCATCTCCTCCCCTCCTCCAGGTCCTACCAACCCTGCACCAAGGGCAACAATTATCATGGTGATGATCCCATTATTGTAAGCCCCCTGAGGGTAGAGATTGCCGGCATTTTATTTCAAACCCTGGGTTTGTCCTAGTAAGCAATAAATAAATATTTGTTGAAGGCATGAATACAAGAATAGGGATGCTGAACCAAGTATTAAGCGTCCTGAACAGAAGCAGAGGGGAGAAATTTTTCAGATTTAACGGAGGAAAATATTTGAAATAGTGCTACTGGGCAGGGGAGGGCACCATTGGACCTTGGGATCTGCCATAGCAGCGAGGCCTAAATAGTGTCTGGCTAGCGCTGGGGTGCTTGTGAGGGAAAAAGGAGATGGAGCAGGAGAGGAGGGTGCCTCACAGTAAAGGATCTGGTGTCCTGGGCCACATGTTTTGGGCTTCAGCCTGTCACTGTTGCTTTTCAAATTATAGGTTGTAGGCGACCATAACATTTTGACATTAATCCTCATAACCAGGATTTTTTTTTTAAGTGACATAAAATAAAATAGAAAATCGCTGTATTGCATGTAGTATGAATAAATGATGCAATGGAAACTTTTTGCAATGTGTCTTCTGGACCGAGGGTCTAAAATGTATGGAAGCCCCTGCTTTAAGTGATATGGGAGGTACAGGAAGGGTTTTGAGCAGCAGGTGGGAGGAAGAGATCAGATTTGCATTTACAAAATCACTTGGAGCCAGGGGATGGGAGTCCAGATAGACCAGGGCACAGTGCGGAGGAAGAACTAGATGATGGTGCCATTTCCTGCCAAGGGCACTGGGGAGGGTAATAGGTTTTAAAGGAAAGGGATGTGAACTTGAGGGGAGTGGAGCTGAATTGCCAGTGGGCCATTCTAGGTGGATTCAGATGAGGGGCTGGAACTCAGCTGGGAGATTCCTACTGGAGACAGGAACTTGGGAATAAAGCTGAAGAAGCAGTAGGAGTGGGTGAAACAGTTCAGGAAGCAGCCATGAAAAAATGGAGGGGCTCCTGCTAGAAAAGTCTGTCATTTTAGAGCAAACATCTAGCCATGGGACAAGACGTGGCCTGTGCTCAGAATATCATCCTGCAAAACTTGTTACCCAGCACAACACAGTACAAATACAAATTATGTATTAAAATAATGTGTGTGGTCCTCAATGTCCTTAAAATCCATATAGCTCAGTGGTTCCCCAACCTGGCTGTGTATCGGAACAATTCAGGGAGCTTTCTGAGTGTACTAATTCCAGGCAGGGCCCCACACTGAAACTGCAAAATCAAAATATCTAAGGGAGACCAGAGGATCTGTATTTTCAAAAAAGCTCCCCAAATTGGTGGCCATTAAAAAAAAAACAAAAATAAGGAACTCTCTGTAATAATGAACCAACTCCAAGATAATATAAAGTAGTAAAAAGCAATGTTCAGGACAATGTTTATAACACATCACTGTCTGTGAAAAATCAAAAGTGTATATGGGAGAGGCAGGAAATGTTCAGTCAGTTGAGCATCAGACTTCAGCTCAGGTCATGGTCTTGCAGTTCGTGAGTTTGAGCCCTACATCAGGCTCTGTGCTGGCAGTGAAGAAGGAGCCTACTTCAGATTCTGTCTCTCTCTCTCTCTCTCTGCCCCTCCCCTGCTCATGTTTTTTTTCTTCTCTCTCAAAAATAAATAAACATTTTTTTAAAAAGTATATTTTGGAGAATATATGCTTGTTAGCATAGACACAGACTCCAAGAGATAAAAAAAAAAAAAACAAAAAAAAAACCTGGCCACAGTGGTGATCAACAGGAAAGAAAACAGGGTAGCTGGGACAGGGATAAGAAGATTTATTCTAGGCCTTTTTGGGCACCACTTGAATTTGGACCATATAAACGGATGATCTACTCAACAAATAAATCCCCAGATGATTGTGATGTAGAACCAGAACATGGGAACCTCTGATTGTAGGTACTCCTCACCTGACAGCATCTAAGACACTGGTTATACAGCCTCCTAAATAGCTCATTTCACCTTGGAAAGCTCTGTTAGTTCTGACCCTCCCTCTTAGTTTAAACTGAATCCTTCCAGCCTCTGGAAGGCTCCTGCAAATAAACCCAAACCTGCTACCAGTACAGTTGGGATAAAGGAGAATGGGCACATGTAAAACATTAAATCAGAAAGGAATGTTTCTTTTTCCAAAGAAATGAAGTCTGATAAATTGATGGGAAATTATTTGGACTTCGTGTTTGTTTCTAACAAGGGAAATCCCTTCTCCAAACAAAATGAATAGGGCACTCCAATACCTAATGCAGATTTAAAGGCCAAGTTTCTGCTTGGGTCGCTCCCTCTGTTAAGTGGCTGACTCTTGGTTTCAGATCACATCATGATCTCACAGTTTGTGAGTTCGAGCCCCAAGTTGGGCTCTGAGCTGACAGCATGGACCCTGCTTAGGATTCTCTCTTCTCTCTCTCTGTCCTCTCCCCCCAGCCCCCACAATGTGCTTTCTCTCTCCAAAATAAATAAATACACATTTAAAAATAAATAAATAAAGTCAAGTTTCTGTGGTTGCCAAGGAGTGGCAGGGAGGAGACTGGAACCCTGCTGGGACATCTCACTGAGAGAAACAGTGTGGCCCACCTCTGTCAGGAACCACCTCTGTCAGGAGGCCCACTTCTTCCCCTCTGCATCACCTCCTCCCCAGTTGCCACCATCTCACAGCAGGACCTTGTGATCCCCCCCAAACTAGTCTCCCCAGCTCTACCACTGCTGCTCTGAAATCAATTCCACACTCTGCAGCCAGGGTTATCTTCTTAAAATGCAAACGTAGGGGCATTTCTAGCTCTCTGAAATAAATAAATGTTTAAAAAAAAATTTTTTTTAATGTAAATGTAAACCCCGTAGCCCTTGAGATAAAGTCCAAGTTCTGCAAGAGTCTGAGCCTTCCTCAGCCTCTTCTCCCATTGTTCTCTGCTAAGCACAGGGGACTCCTTCCAGCCTCAGAGCCTTTGCTTAGGGCCTATCCCTCTGCCCAGAACACTCTCTCGCACCTCCTAAGGGCTTATCCTTCTGGATATTTCCTCAAGGACATACTAGATAAGATCAGATTCCCTTCTTAAACACTCAAAGCATTCATACTTTTTCTTTTGTATTTTTTCCCCCCCACAGAGATCCCACTTTTTCTTTGTAGCATGTACTGAGGAGTCCCCTGAGCCAAGCACTGGCTGGTACTATAAGGGGGAAAGAAGGCAAAGTCCCTATCCTTTTAAGTTTATAGTCATTTGGGTAGACACACCTGATTACATAATCACAGAAACAAATGTGAACATATGGTGCCTGGATGGTGGATGATACCAGGGGAATATATCAGTTAGGATGTCTGAGAGTAGAGCTTTCTTGGAAAGGGTGGATGTTTGCTGATTGAAGTGACAATGGAGGTGAGAAGGACACTTCAGGCAAATGTCCAGAGAAACACTGACCCTGTTTGGATCTGGCAAACTGGCAGGCTCTTAGTAGAGACGGAACGAATGAGCAAAAAGTGACTTGCCTCAAAGCAGAATCATATTGGAACTCAGACCTGTCAGTTCAGTGCAGGCTTCTTCCCTTCCCCTATTGCTCCTCCTGGATTTTGGAGAACATGCCGAGGTGAATGGGGGAAAGGGTTTGGTGATGTTATGCTTTTCCTTTTGCTTCAATTTCACATTTCTGACATCATGTTTTTATTCCAGTACTTGGACTCGCTGGTGGAAATGCTTCAGTATGTTAATCCACTTGGGCTGATCTCATTTAGGCAATGTCTGCTCAGACAAGGAGGGGGAGCTTTCCATTCCTTTATTTGTCTCTGAAACAAATATTGATTGTATAGTTACAATGCACAAACATGCAAAAAACTTAAAATGTTGACAGTTGTGTCTTTGATGGCGGTAAAATTACACATATTTTAAATTGTGCTATCTGTATTTTCTAAGGCTATAGTTATTTTGTATTATTTGTATAGTACAAATCTTTGAAAGCAAAAGCTTTTTAAAGAAACAATTTAGGGATGCCTGTGTGGATCAGTGGGTTGAGCATCTGACTCTTGATTTTGGCTCAGGTCATGATCTTACAGTTTCAAGAGTTAGAGCCCCTTGTCAGTCCAGCTCTGTGCTGACAACGCTGACAATCCCTCTCTCTGCCCCTCCCCTGCTCACACTCTCTCTAGCTCTCTCAAAATAAACTTTTAAAAAAGAAAAAAAACAAACCACTTCATTTAATGAATTTAATGGCTGGCCCTAAGCAGAGGTAAGGGTCATAATCTCCGCCAGACACCTAAATTAAATATACAGTGTAAAGCAGAGCGTTGGCTCTGAACATGCTGTCTATAGACAAGTTCTCTTTGCAGCCTGATCACTGTACCTATGGCCCTCTTATAAAATCATTCATTCTAGGACCTGCCACTGATGCAGGGGATATAAAAATAAATATGGTCACCTATAAAATGGGGACAATTCCTCCCTCAGAGTTGAAAGGATTAAATGAATTAATACCGATAAAACTCTTGCGACAGTGTCTGGCACAGAAGCACTATGTAAGTGTTAGCTGTTATTATATTTACGGCATTGCTATCTAGGAGCTCCCAATAGGGTAAGAAAGGGTAGAGAAGAAGGATTTGATTCTGAAAAAATACAGTACGAGCTTAAAATGGAGGTGAGCAAAGCATGCTGAGTCCCGCAGCCTGTACTGTGGGGTTCAAGTCTTGTGTGGTCAGTTTGTGGCCAGCACTGCGCGCAGGGGCTCTAACAACCCGCGGCACTGGAGCGTTAGCGCTTCGTTGTCTGGGCCTGGAGTTCGGGGAGGCAGAGTCCAGTCTTGGGGACATTCAGTTCCTGCCCTCGTTACAAAATTGGGACCTGGAGGCCGGGGGCGGAAGAGAAGAGCTCACAGTACCGTTGCTACAGGTCGAGCCGAGGCTGGGCCCGGCCTGGCCTCCAGTGGCCAGTACGGCTCTATTCAGCCCGCGCGTCCCTTCGGTATGCGGGGCGCCGGGGCCGGAACTACCGGCCGTGTGCCGAAGCTCGTAGGAGGTGCCTGGATCGCAGCGCGGGGTGGGAACTACGCTTCCCAGAATGCAACGGGGCAAGAGGGGCCTCTCGGCGCTTTCCGCGCCTCGCAGGGTCCGCTGGGAGTTTTCATTGACCTCTGAGCCCCCTCTCATTAGGATCGGCTCCGGTCTCCTCTAGGCCCCGCCCCTTTCGGAGAGCGGGTGACCTCGCAGAGCCCCGCGAGCTCCTTCCTTCTTCCCCTCTCATTGGTCCAGCTTAGCTGCCATTCGGGAGCGAGGAGGAGAAGTTGCTTACTGATTGGTGGATTCCGTTTGGCGCCAACTAGGAAAGGGGGGCGGGGCAGCTGCGGTCCCTAGTGAGCAGCTATTACCGCGAAAGGCTTTCCTCGCAGCGACAGTCCGGAAGGGAGGTGAAGATCCGCTTGGTGCTCTGTGACCCCGGTTTGGACAAGGGGGTGAGAGGAAAGCGAAGAAAGTGTGAGCCCTGGCCGTTGCCTCGCGGCTCTGGCCGCTTTCCCTTCCCGACCCGCGGCGTTTGTTTGGATTTAATCTTCAGGTTGCCGGCGCCCGCCCGCCCGCCGGCCTCGCGGGGGTGCGGGGGAAGCACCCGTGCATGTGACTGGCGCCTGCCGGGTCCAGACACCCGCCCGTCCGCGCCGCTTACCCGCGGCAGTAGCGTCCCTGAACCGCGGGGTCGTGTTTGTGTTTGACCCGCGGGCGCCCGCGGCGGGCCGCGCGGCCGAGGCCGGTGCCGGCGGGGCGGGGCGGGCCCGGCGGAGGCGGAGGAAGAGGGAGCGGGAGCCCTGGGAGGCCGGGTGCCGCCATGGAACTGGGCCCGGAGCCCCCGCACCGCCGTCGCCTGCTCTTCGCCTGCAGTCCCCCTCCCACGCCGCAGCCAGTCGTGAAAGCGCTGTTCGGCGCGCCAGCCTGCGGCGGCCTGTCGCCTGTCACCAACTTGACGGTCACCATGGACCAGCTGCAGGGGCTGGGCAGGTGAGAAGGGACTGGCGAACTCTGCCGCAGGCCGCTGGGCTCCCAGACGGCTCTCGGGGGGATCAGGCCGGGAAACGGGCCCAGAGAGGGGCGAGACCTGTCCGCCGCTCGTGGGCCGCCCCGCTGAGCTGGGGCCCGCCATGTGCACCCTCCCCCCAGGCGGAATGTTGGGCGGGAGAGGCCGTTCGGACCCTCCAGGCCGCCCTCAGCCCCGAGCCGGGCCCGGTAGGGGGTGGGGTCGGCCCGGGTTCCCCAGCTTGGCCACCCCTTTCGGATTGCCTTGTACTCTTCTGTCCCAATCTCAGGAAGCTCTTTGAAATCTACCCCCACGGGGGCAAAGCAGACCCTTTCAGGCGCTCACTTCCACCCTTTGCTGAACTACCTCGCAGGATCTTGGCTTCCTGTGAGCTTTGTTCCTTCTCTACAGAGAGACATGGCATTTTCTCTCTTGGCCTACGTGCAAAATCCCCCCAATGCTTCACCCCATGCACATTCCTGATGTCGACCCATGCGTTCCTAAGGTCGGGCCTTTTTACTCCTGTTTCCATCCTCAAAAGCTCCCTGGACTTTTCCTTGTTAGCAAAACGTGCATCCCACGATGTTTCTGGTGGAGCTGCTTTCACTTCAGTTTTGGACATCCCATTTTCTCTGTAAGCACACGTCTTGTACGTTTTCCAACCTCTGAAAAGCAGTAACTTGTCCAATTGATCTTTCATCCCTGCTCCCAGCACCGTACCTAGAACGCATGCTCTCGCTTCAGGAAATATTCCAACATCATAGTCATCTTGTCTACAATGTGACCCAGGCCATGCCTACTCGCTCCTTTCTCATCATTTATATTCAAGTGCTAACTGGGTGTTTTGGGTGGCAAAGTGGGGGGTCTGTGGTGTGGCCTAGAACAAGATGGTTATTAGCCCGGATACTTGCTAACCTCATGGCCTGTTTCCTGTATGTAACCTTGTAATTATGTTTTAGAAATAGAGTTATTTCTCTTGCTTTCAGTGAGTGTGAACAGCCGCTGGAGGTGAGAAACAGCAGTCTGCAGAGAATGGGCTCCTCTGAGTCAACCGATTCAGGTATTCCTTTAGTCTTCAACATTCATCACGTAGGGATCAATACTTGGAATTTGTTGAAATATGTGCTTCACCTAGAACTTAGATTGGGGACTAGTTCAGACCATAAACAAAAGTCATGGCATTCAGTGGCAAACACTCTTAAAGCAGGACAAAGAAGGCCCTGTGGTAGTTTACAACGGGGGGAAACAAGTGTCTGCAAGGAGGTGGTGTGTGCTTGATCTTGAGGATGTGTGAGTAAAGTAGTTGCATACCAAGAACCATAACACCAAGATCAGAAAATTGTATTGGTTGAAATGCAGGGTCAAATTATTGGAAGTATAATGAAACTGTTTCAGTGAGCCTGCTATGGAGGAAATGTGCTGGTGCATTTTATTCTAATTCGTAAACTTACGTTACTGCAGCGTTTATAGTTACACAGATGCTTTAGGTTAGGGAACTGCAAGAGCAAAGTTCTTAAAATGTAGGCTTCTTAGGAACTAGGGAGAGGATTCTTTCCTGTTTTAAGTTTATTTATTTATTTTGAGAGAGAGACAGAGGGAGTGGGGGGGAGGGGCAGAGAGAGAGAGTCCCAAGCAGGCTCCACACTGTCAGCCCGGAGCCCGATGCGGGGCTTGAACTCACGAAGGGCGCGAGATCATGACCTGACCTCAAACCAAGAGTTGGACTGAGCCACCGAGGTGCCCCAGGAGCTGGGGATAGAATTCTTACTTGTGGCAGTGTGGCAAGTGAGAATTTCAGAACTAGCACTTGACTTCCTGCAAAGTTACATGGCTATCATGAGAGGCAGGCGCTGGTGGGTCTGGGCGTACTGAGAGCAGCGTCTTTGCCACCTTGCTTCCTTCAGTGAGATGGGTACCTTGATTGGTGTACTTTTGTTCAAGGCAATGAATACTTGCCTTGTTTGTCATATGACTGACTGAGAAGTGTATTTTTCCAAACCCCCGAATTACACGTATGATCTGACAAAATAAAATATTTGAAGTCGAAACTTCAGAAAACTGGTACCTCTTCTTTCCATGGTTGAAACAAAGTTACGTGGGTAACCTCTATCCAACAACCAACCAAACATTAGAAGGTTGTATTTAATTCTCCCCACCTACTCTCTTGATGGTATTTGTAAGTAGGAAAATGAGATAGGTATGTTTACTGTGGAAGTGTTAAGACTTGGGGCAAATAGAAAGTTTTTGACAATCAAATAGAGACGCCACTTTGATTCTGCCAAAAGTCCAAGCCCTGAGTCTTGGGTGATGGCTCAAAGAAACAGTACTAGTAGTGTTTTTGTTTATTTAATGACAAAATGGTGTTTTGTGTATTATTTCCTGAGAAATTTTGTTATTTCCCACAGGCTTCTGTCTGGATTCTCCTGGGCCCTTGGACAGTAAAGAAAAGTATGTATTCACTGCTTTTAAAAGTTTGTTAGGAAAGTAAAAGTTAGGAAAGACTTTTCTTAATTTTTTAATGAAATTCGTTGTGCTCTGTATGGGAGCCTTGGATTTAGCTGACCCTACTGAGACTTCTGCATGTTAGAAATAAGTCTGGTGCCTTTAGAGAGTGAGTAGTTTGTGTCAGCAGTTTTTAAAACTTCCTTTCCTTTATTTTAGCTGTAATTTTTTGTGTTTAAGTCTCCCCCAAATCCTTAATTCACCCTCTGACATCATAGCCTTAAAGAACATGGGTATTTTAAGAGAAGACCTGGGCTTGTTCTTTTTACCTAGAAGCCCAATGTTGGGGGCGCTTATGAGAACGGGACAGCTTCAGAAATCTGTTCTTCCATCTTGCCTAAAATGGGAATGTGATTGTCTGCCCCCTTCCCCAAACTATAGGCTAGACACTGCATCTGCTCATATGAATACCTCTCTTGTTTTATTCTCATTGTTTACCTTCTGATCTCATTGCAGCCTTGGAAATCCCATGAGGAGAATAAATTCCCTACCTGTAAGTTAGTTCCCTTTTTTATTTTTAGCTAATTGACATTCATCTGTCTCCTTAGCTGTTAGTGTGATCTTAATTTAGACAGCAAAGATTGTTCTTCCTTCGTCTCATAAGTACTCAAAACACCCTACCTGAACAGCCTCAGTAATGGGCATTTCCCTTCATTTATCACTATCAAATGAATACCAGGAAAGTATTTATCAAAAAGAATACCAGGAAGTATTCTTTTTACGCAAATGATATTTTGGGGTTGGTTTGGCACCTCAATCTCTACTGAAAGGGCTGGAGACCTACCTTGTAAGGTTAGGTGTAAAGCCATGTAGTGGGATCTTCTACCCCGTGTTACTGCAAGGTGGAACCCTGGCCACATTTCTTGGTTGCCTCCTGCAGTGTGTGAGGATTTAGCCCCTCCACCACCACTTTTTTTTCTTTTGAAACTGAATTTCCATTGAATTTTCATTTAATGTGCCCTAATGTCTTTTTTCATTTTGACAGCAGAAGCTCTTGGGATGTAGCCCAGCCCTGAAGAGGAGTCATTCTGATTCTCTTGACCATGATGTCTTTCAGCTGATGGACCAGGATGAGAACAAGGAAAACGTGAGTGGCATCGATGTACTAACTTAGGCTAGAGGTAAAGCCACAAGTGTCAGTGGCTTACAAAAAAGTGGCTGGGCTGCTTTCTGGGAGACTAGACCTTCACCAAAGTCATGCATCATCTCTGTAGTCAGAGAAACCTGGATTTGAATCCTGCTTACTAGCTGTATGACCTTGACCCATTACTTCTTTTTTGGCTTCTTCATTTTCTTTGTAAAATACGAGTAGCAGTAACTTGTAGCGTATTATGGGAATTAAATAAGATAATGTATATAAAGCATTTAAAATGGTTCCTGGCAGGGAGGTGTTGCTCAGATGGCAGCCCTTAGGAATAATTATATCCATGAATAGCTTATCTAGAAGGGTCTGCCCAGGCCTTGCCTCTTTGTGCTCACCCTGGGATGAGTTGTAAGCTCAGGAAAAGGCTAGTAGTGCTTTCTACTGAACACACTGAAGCTGTACTGATGCCTGGTTTCCCCCTGAACTTGGCTTTTCTCAGGGTTGCCTGCTTGGAACTTTGTTCTGGGGAGGAGACAGCATACATAGGTGGTAGTTAAAGAACTCACATGATCTTAGGCACATCACTTAACCTGTAAGGTCTAGTTTCCTCATCTGTAAAATGGGGTGATTGGGTTGCAGTTGCTGGTTATATGAGTTAATACATAGAAAGTACTTTGTGGAGTGTTGGCGTATAAATACTCTGATATTAGCTGTTAACTGCTCTGAGCACTTAATAAGTGACTGTTTTGGGGTAGAGGGATTATAAGTGCTTTTAAACTTGAAGTAAATGGAATCATACAGAATGTATTCTGTCACTTCTGGCTTTCACTGAACATGTGAGATTCATTTATGTTGTTGACTGAAAGTTTTTATTTTCCATTGCTTTTAGTATGAAGTACAATAATTACAAGTGGAAAGAAAAAGAATGATGTTTGTAGGAAGGTGGTGGAAAACACAAAGCCTTCAAATCTAGAGTAAAAAGGGTTTTTTTTTAAGCATTTTTATTTATTTTTTAATTTATTTTTTAATGTTTATTTTTGAGAGAGTGCACTTGCACACGAGCTGGGGAGGTGCAGAGAGAGGTGGGGACAGAGGACCGAAGCAGGCTCTGCACTGGCAGCACAGAGCCCAACGTGGGGCTCAAACTCATGAACTGCAAGATCATGACCTAAGCTGAAGTCGGACACTTAACCAACTGAGCCACCCAGGTGCCCCAAGAGTAAAAGGTTTTGACTCCCACTCACAGGCAATTATATTGAAACACTTCGTTTTAGATTTTAGGAAGTTGTTGGTTCGATTTGGCTTATTAACTCAGTGTTTTGTATACTTGGCAGATATTTATGTCTTTGTGGTGAGAGAAAAAAAATGCTGCTTTAGAAGTTAGCTGTTGACAGTCTGTAAAATTCTTAGTGACACAGATCCAGTTTTGGAGTTAGCTCAGAAACGGGTAAACCCTTAGTTTGGAGGCAGTTGCAAAGGTGAGCAGTGCCTGCTCCCTTGACTGTCTCACCCAAGCTACAGCTAAGACCCTGGTTTTCATGGACAGGGGAAGATATATCGACTCTGCTGTCTTGCAGGAAGCCTTTGAGTTTAAGAAGCCAATAAGACCGGCATCTCGTGGCTGCCTGCACTCTCATGGACTTGAGGAGGGTAAAGATATCTTCACACAGAGGCAGAACTCTGCCCCAGCTCGGATGGTATGTGCTTTGGCTTTCACAGGGGAGTTCCTGGTGGGGAAGAATTAAAGCACCCTCTTTAACCTGGAGTCAAAGACACTAGAGCTCTTGTCTTTGTGATTTGAAACTAGACTGTCACATCTTTGGTGTTTTTGCTGTCTGGAGAGCAGACAGGCAGAAGCAGAGTGAAAGATGGTATGTTTGAAATACTGAACTTGAACAAGGAATATTTGATCTTGTCAGTTCTAGGGAAATAATCTACAGGCATCCTGGGTCATTCTTCTGTATGTGTGCATGGTGGGATTATGTGGCTTAAAACTTTCTTTCACAGTGCCTCCAGAGTGGTTTTGTCTGGAGATGGCACTTGGCTTCTTCCAAAGGTGGTTTATTAAGAATATTATGGGGACTCCTGGGTGGCTCAGTCGGTTGAGTGTCCAGCTCTTGATTTTGGCTAAGGTCATGATCCCAAGGGTGTGGGATTGAGCCCTACATCAGGCTCTGTGCTGAGCATGGAGCCTCCTTGGGATTCTCTCCCTTTGCCCCTCTCCCCTGCTTGCTCGCTCTCTCTCTCTCTCTCTCTAAAATGAACTATTATGGATTCCAATGAACACACTGCCTATAGGCTACTTGATAGTATTTGGGACCACTTGCTCCAGGGTTACTTATTTGCCAAACAGAAGCTGTCACTACTTCCAAAGTTCCCTACTGGCAATCTGATAGCTATAGACTAGAGAGGAAATTTGAGCAGAATGACCACATTTGGTTTCCAGGTTTTCCTGGGAACTTGCATACAGCTTTCCAGTCTGGCTTTTTGGTCTGAAGTTCAGGTTCAGTCAGTATTGCTGCTCTGTCTAGCATTTGCACAAAGCATTTTCACATATGTTTTTGTCTTAATCTTCCTAAGCGTGTGAAATAGGTGAAGTTAGCTCATTTTACAGATTGGGAAAGTCTGTTAAGGGGGTCGGGTAATTTGCCAAAGGATACCGATAAATAGAAGACCAGGATTTAATAGAATCTCCTGATTCCTGAGTACACGGTAACCCTTTAAGTACAGGGTATCCATGGGGTGCCTGGGTGGCTCAGTTAGGCATCTGACTTTGGCCCAGGTCATGATCTCACGGTTTGTGGGTTCGAGCCCCCCATCGGGCTCTGTGCTGACGGCTGAGAGCCTGGAGCCTGCTTCGGATTTTGTGTCTCCCTCTCTCTGCCCCTCCCCTGCTCGTGCGCTGTCTCTCTCTCCTTCAAAAATAAACATTAAGGGGTGCTTGGGTGGCTCAGTCGGTTAAGCGTCCGACTTCAGCTCAGGTCGCGATCTCGCGGTCTGTGAGTTCGAGCCTGCGTCGGGCTCTGGGCTGATGGCTCAGAGCCTGGAGCCTGCTTCCGATTCTGTGTCTCCCTCTCTCTCTGCTCCTCCTCCGTTCATGCTCTGTCTCGCTCTCTGTCTCAAAAATAAATAAACGTTAAAAAAAAAAAATTAAAAAAAAATAATAAACATTAAAAAAAAAGTTTTTTTTTTTTTTTTTTTTAAGTACAGGGTATCCAAAACGAAATAGTGTGCCCTTGAAGACCACAGCATCGGAGTTTATTGTGGTCACCTGGCCATCCTTCATTATAGATGACTTGTCCGTCATTTATTGTATCACACCTTCACTGGGGATCCCAGAAAACCCAGGTCACAAATACTGGTATTATAGTATGAGCCTTCAGTGTGTTGTCCCACAATAAGGTTACCAGCCTCTTGGTTCTGGCGGCTGAGAACTTGCGGGTGTGCCCAGGGCGTGCTCAGGAGCACTTGTGGAGGCTCAGGGGCAGCCTAGAACTTTTATGAAGCAAGCTGGTGCCCAAAGCAGAGTAGGCCAGGGGCAGAGAGGATCCCTCCCTGGGTGAGTGACTGAGTCCAAAAACCGGAAGGCCACTTGAGGATTAATGAAGTCCTATCCAAAGGGATTTGGGGCTTCTGAAGGATTCTTTGTAGGACTTAAGTTGAGACTGCCTTGTTACTGTGGGGAAAAAAAATATATCTCTGAACATTTTTCCTGGCTTTGGGAAGCACCTGGAAAAGAAATAATTCACTATCAGCAATGTTTGTTATTAGTAGTGTTGATCTCTATCTGGTAAATTTATGAGTTGTTTTTTCTAAATTTTATATATTAAATATATTTTATGATGGGGGTTCCCCCAAAAACAACAGGGTTGCCTAGTGAGATACCCCCATTTTTACTCGGAATGGTTCTCAGAGAATGTGCGGGGAGAAAAGCTTGGGCTTTGGAGTCAAACAGGTGAGCTGTGTGATCTGGGTAAACTCCCTTAAGCATTGGTTTCCTGGTTTGTTAAATAAGTAGAAAAGGAGTAACTCACCTTAATGCATTGTCAGGCGTCAGTGGGAGTAAACACTTAAGATTGTATCGTAGTGTCTGGCACACAGTAATTCCTCAGTTAAAAACTGAGCACCTGTCATTTGAATTCCAAGTTTAAAGAACTAGGATCAGGTGACAGTACTATATCAAAACCTGCATGTTGATCCGTGTTTACTGATTACAATCCTCTGATAAAACAAACCTTGCCCTTCATAAAAGAGGCCATCCCCACATCCCAGTGTAAGGTGAATCGCTTCTGGGAAGAGTCTTTTGCGAAGGCTCCTAGGCCTGATTCTACTCAGGACTATGTGTAGACATCAAATCATTTCTCATCTTAGGATACGTTATCCTTTGCTTAGTAGCTGCCAAAATGTTAGTTCTAATAAATATAGTATGTTTTCCTCATAAAATCTAGTGACCCATCCAAGGAAATCAAGTCTGATCATTAACAAGCTGTGAATTCGTCTTCCAGCTTTCCTCGAATGAAAGAGAGAGCAGCGAGCCAGGGAATTTCATTCCTCTTTTTATGCCCCAGTCCCCTGTGACTGCCACTTTGTCTGATGAGGATGATGGCTTCATGGACCTTCTTGAAGGAGAGAACCTGAAGGTAGTGTGTGTGTGTTTCTACCCGTTCCACTAAGTACTCTGGAAAAGTGATGTGAAAAACAACAGCAATTCCCCAGGGCTTGAGCTGGCTGATATTTTTGTTCATTTGGTGGGAATTTATTGAGACTCTGCTCCTAGTCTAATTAAATCTGAGGGGGGACAGGGTTCTTCAAAAGAAGAGAGTGATAGGCTCCTTCTTACCGTGAAGAAGGTGACAGTTATTTTGTATAAGAGACATGGAACAAGAACAGTGTAGGACAAGCCAGAGGGACAGCCTACCTCCTCAGTACCCTCAGGGTAGCGGGATGCTTTTAGCTACGTTCAGATGTCTGAATTGTGAAAGGTGATTCTCTTCTGGTCTTAACGTATTGGGGAGTGGGAAAGAGGAGCGAACATTAGATGCTTACTATGGGCGAGTCTGATACTCCTCAGGCAGAATCATACCTAAAGCATTCAAACTTAGTCTCTACTGAATCTTTTAAGTGTTTCTCTTTCTTTAGAATGATGAAGAGACCCCATCATGCATGGCAAGCCTCTGGACTGCTCCCCTTGTCATGAGAAGAACTACAAACCTTGTAAGTTGTTCTGGTGTGTCCAGAGAGAGCCTGGAAGCCTGGAGTAATTAGGCCTCGGACAGAGTCAACTAGACTAAATGGAAACTAATCCTTCTACCCACTTCACCACAGGAATCAAAAGTAGTTTCATTTGAGATTCAGTCTTTGGGTCTGTGGACCTTTCTCTTGACCAGCCGCTAGTGTTCTCTGGTGTAAAGCACACTGTTTCTTCGAGTATTTTTGGTCCTCATTGGTGTGTGAGGAAGTCTGGCTAATATATATACATGTAGTTCTTGTTTTTATACTTTCTAGTTCATCCCAGCTATTCTTGGTCAAATTAATGTTCTTGCTGTAGCTGTGACCACTCTTAACTTCTAGTTTAAGATCTCAGGAAAATATCTGCTAAACTGAATTTAAGGGGTTCCATTATTTTTTTTTTAATGTTTGTTTTTGAGAGAGAGAGAGAGACCAAGCAGGAGCGGGGGAGGGACAGAGAGGAGAGAGGGAGACAGAATCTGAAGCTAGGGGGGCTGTGAGATGGCCACTGTAGGGGCTAGTGAGGTTCCTGTAGCTGTTTGTTTTTGAGCCACAGTTAAGGTATGGGAAGGGAAGGCCAGGGGGTCATCCAGGGTGGGAAGTTGCAGAGGACAAAAAATAGCAGCTTGAGGTTCCTCACAAGTGACAGTGATTGATGGCACTTTGGCGGTCTAAGCTGTGGGTGCAGTGCAGGTACGGTAGTCTGGGGGTTGGTTGGCCCTGAATGAGGCAGAGTCCACAGGCCGGGGCTGTGGTTAGCCTCAAAACACAGCATCTCCCTCAGGAGCTATTGAGGAACACATCTACGTGGGCACTCTTAGGTCCTCAGAGCTCCTGTTTGCAAGATGGGGGAGCTGGCTGTCCCCTGTCATGGAGTCTCTGGCTCTCATTTTTCTCAGCCTTCTTTTGTTTTGTCCACACTTTTCAACATTTGCATGAAGTCTGCCAAACATTTGAAACGGTGCTTTTTCTCTGTTTCCTGCTCAAAGATTCTGTTTTACCTCAGGTATTTTCCACATAGAGTTTAGGATTATTTCGGAACTTAAAGGTGTTGAGAATATTACCTATAGATAATTGAAGCTTTATATAATTTTTATGTTTTTTCGTTTCTTCTGTGTATACTTCCCCACAGCTCATATTTAGGACAGATATTTGGGTTTCTCTCGCCTAGCTTAAGTTAGAATTGCCTTTGACCCAGCCAGGCATTTGGTTACAACCGTTACTGATCTAAGCATATCCTTGGATGACCACTTCATTGTTACGGGGTCCTAAAGTGGCCAGTGCTTCATATCTTTGCAGAGCTGAGCCCTCCTCTGGCCCTCACGGTTTGACCTGCTCTGAGAGGCGGTCTGGATTTGAGAGGGGGCAGGCAGCTTGCCATGGCCACCTTGCTTCAGCCAGGAATTCGAGAGGTCAGTAGATGAACTCTCAGACTGTGCTTTCACATGGAGACTTCCCTTCTAGTAGTGTCCTTAATTAGCCATTTTTATAGCCCGTATGTCATTGTCTTGTCCTAAATAGGGTTTGTCCCCGGTGTCATCCTCAGTTACACCTCTGTTTAACTCAGCCTGCATATTAAAACTT
This sequence comes from Panthera tigris, assembly GCF_018350195.1. NCBI lineage: Eukaryota > Metazoa > Chordata > Mammalia > Carnivora > Felidae > Panthera > Panthera tigris. The sequence goes on along the minus strand of NC_056661.1, from coordinate 17,483,579 downwards.
CACACTTTGAAGCAGTAAGACAGCAAGGAGTGGGTTCTTTTTCCACGTCTCGATCGTGGGATAGCGGTGGAGTTATGAAGCCACCCAGTGGTGTGGCGGACAACAGCTTACCCTGTGTGTGTGGCCTTGTTGAATTCATGCACGTGGCCATATGTATCCCATTGAATGGGTGGGCACTGTGGACGCTTCCAGGGCAGGAGTGTCCCTCACCCTGGAAAGAGCCATACACTGAGCAACCACCTGTGTGCCATGAGCAGGTCAAAGGGTGATCCCCCAGAGGGGACGTGTTTGCCCAGGGCCTCAGAGTGTGTGGGAACTTGTCAGCAGGGTGTGTTGATTCATGAAAGAGCAGTTCACCTGTGGCAGTAGCACGTAGCCCTGTGAAGCTGGAGAATGGGGCACGTGTCGTGGGCTGGTGCGAGGTTGTCTACCAGTCAGGGGTGTGGCTGGATTTCCTCAGGAATGCTAGAATTCCTCGAGCGTGACTCTGTTAACCAGAAGGGAGGAGGGGTCAGTTACAAACAGGGCGCTTTATTTATTTATTTATTTTTAATGTTTATTTATTTTTGAGAGAGAGCATGAGTGGGGGAGGAGCAGAGAGAGAGGGAGACACAGAATCCGCAGCAGGCTCCAGGCTCTGAGCTGTCAGCACAGAGCTGGTGCAGGGCTTGAACCCACGAACCGTGAGATCATGACCTGAGCCGAAGTCAGACACTTAACCGACTGAGCTACCCAGGTGCCCCACAAACAGGGTGCTTTAGGAGCACCCTGTGATTATTCAACAAAATGCTGAAGACTTTCTCTGAATCATGGGGAGAGGAAGGAACAGATTGAACAAATCTTTGCAAATTAGGAATGGGTGGTATTTAGGTGCAGTAGTGGTAAAGGAGAAGTCATGAGAATGACACCAAAGTTTTCAGTGTGAGAGACAGTCTTAAAATTATTCCTTGCTTTGTTGGGTGTTTCTCTGTGTGTTTAAGCACCCGGGGGGTATGGAATCTGCTGTCTCCTGTCTTCTCCATAGCATTTGGTTTGGTATAGATGTGCCCTCAATCATGCTACCTTACGTGAGCACAGCCATAGGTCAAAGGGAATGATAGGACTTAGGGATCTGGGGTTTAGACCCCACCTGAGCTACCCACAAATGGAGACCTTGAGTGATGCATTTTTGTTTATCTGCATGTTTCCCAATTTGTAAAATGAGTGTTGATTAGGAGGAGAGACCACATTTGTTTCTAGCTCTAATATCCAGGTAGTTTGAATGAAAAAGACTTTTCAAGTATCTTTTTAAATATCTTTATAAAGGCCTTTCTTTCTTTCTTTCTTTCTTTCTTTCTTTCTTTCTTTCTTTCTTTTTTAGAGAGAGAGAGTTGGGGGTTGGGGGATATATATATTAAGTAGGCTCCACGCCCAGCATGGGCCCTGACACAAGTCTCAACCCAGGACCCCGAGATCATGACCTGAACTGAAATCATGAGTCAGATACTTAACCCCTGAGCAACCCAGGTACCCTGAGGTGTTTTGTTTTGTTTTTTGGGTCTTTTTTAGGTCTTTCTCATTTATTTATATTCCATATCATCCATATCATCTAGCATAACACAGTTACTGCAGACTCACAGTTGCTGGAGCTATATTGGAATCGTGGTGTCCGCCCTGGATGAGTTCACAATTTCCTTTGAGACTCTGTTGAAAGCAGTGGATTCTCTTCCCCAAAATGCTCCCAGCTCTTCTAGGTTAAAAAAAAAAATCTCTGGGACGCCTGAGTGGCTCAGTCGGTTAAGCGTCCAACTTGGGCTCAGGTCATGATCTCACAGTTTGTGAGTTCAAGCCCCGCATCGGGCTCTGTGCTAACAGCTCAGAGCCTGGAGCCTGCTTCGGATTCTGTGTCCCATTCTCTCTCTGCCCCTCCCCCCACTTGTACTCTGTCTTTCTCTTTCTCTCAAAACTAAATAAAAATGTAAAAGTAAATAAATAATGTCTGGCGGTGCTTGGGTGGCTCAGTCGGTTGAGCAGCATCTGACTTGATTTTTTTGGCTCAGGTCATGATTTCACGGTTCATGGGATTGAGCCCTACGTCAGGCTCTGTGATGATAGCGTGGGGCCTGCTTTGGATTCTCTCTCTCTCTCCTATCTCTGCCCCTCCCCCACTTGCACTCTGTTTTACAAAATAAACTTTAAAAACGCTGGCGGTGCCTGGGTGGCTTGGTTGGTTAAGTGTCCGACTTTAGCTCAGGTCAGTATTTCACGGCTTAAGCGTCCAACTTGGGCTCAGGTCATGATCTCACAGTTTGTGAGTTCAAGCCCTGCATCAGACTCTGTGCTGACCGCTCAGAGCCTGGAGCCTGTTTCAGATTCTGTGTCTCCCTCTCTCTCTGCCCCTCCCCTGTTCATGCTCTGTTTGTCTCTGTCTCAAAAATAAATAAATATTTTTTAAAAATTTAAAAAAAAATAAATGAGCATACTTTTTAAAAAATAAAAATAAAATAGACTTCAGCAAAGTTAGGAGAAAATCCTTGGTCTCTGAGAGAGCTGGCATGGGAGTGGCACACTCTGCTGCAGATTATTGACCAGAGCATTTCAAAGAAGCGTCATTGAAATTTTAGTATCATCTTGGAAAGGAGCGGCTTACTGGGGCATAAAGAGATTCTGCATGGAAGGAAAAGCTGGGCCGGCCAAGGCACACTGAGTCATGAACCTAGAGATAAGTTTAGACTATCCCTACTGTTGGTCAGATTGGCTGCCCTCAGATGCTGGGAAATTAGTCTTAGACCAAGTGGAAAGGACTTTTGAACACAATTTTGAGGGCACCTGCTCCTCTGTGCACCCCTGCTCCCTACAGATTTACACCCTTAGCACTATTTTAACACCTTATTGACTCTGTTTTCTAGCATAGTCTAACTACATCACACCTTTTCTGGATTTAGGTGGGGTATTAAAACCTGTTGACTGCTGGGGCACCTGGGTGGCTGAGTTGATAAGCATCCTCTTGATTTCAGCTCAGGTCATGATTTCGTGAAACCTACTTGGGATTCTCTCACTCTCTCTCTCTCTCTCTCTCTCAAACTTTAAAAATAAAAAAAAAACAAGCAAGGTGCAAGTAATAAAATGGAGGGGAAGAGGCAAATCAAAAGGTGTTCCCAACCGAAAGGTGATAGTTACGTGACTCTTAGGACCCTTTGTAGACAGTGAGCTTTAGAAAAAGGGCATGGATTGTCTTCCTCCTCTCCATATGATGTCAACTCAGTTTGTATTCATTGAGCACCAGGTATTCAATGTCTAGTATGTGCTAGGCCCTACAAGAGTGCTGGGACTAGATGAATGGACAGTGTCTGTTACCTAATTTAGGGTGGATTTTAAACCATCCCAGAAAGCCCTTGGTCCATTCTCTTTACCATTCAAGTGAGCGGGTTTTAATGGAAGATGGGTCTCTTTTTTTTCCCCCACTAGGGCAATCGATGCAAGCTGTTTGACTCTTCTTCCACATGTAGCTCTGTCACCCGGTCGATGTTAAAAAGACCAGAACGATCTCAAGAGGAGTACCCATCTGGAAATACAAAGCGGAGAAAGAGCATGGCTGTGGCCAGTCCTGAAGAAGCAGCTAGTCCAGAGAAGCCCCAGGAGGTTAGTTTTGCAGGTGCCTTTTTGCTCAAGGACAATGATACTGTATTTTTCAATTCTGAAATTTCCATTTGGCTCTTTTTCTTTGCCAAGACTTAGAGTTTTCCGTTTGTTTCAAGCAGGTTGCTAATTGGCTGTTGAAGCATTTTTATGACAGCTGCTTTAAAATCCTTGTCAGATTATTCCAACATCTGTGTTGTGGTGTTGGCTTCTGTTGATTATCTTTTCCTATTCAAATTGAGATTTTCCTGGTTCTCGGTATGACGAATGACTTTTCAGTTGTATCCTGTATATTTTGGGTATTGTAAGACTGGTCTATGTAAATTTTCTGTTTTAGCAGGACTCTGATACTGTGGGGATGATAGAAGTAGAAGTTCATGTTCCCTAGCACAGCTTCCCTTGACACATAGGGTGGCCTCGTTATTGTGGGCAGGAGTGGGAGGTCAAGTTCCCCACTAGACCACCCCAGTGGAGTGGAGGTGGGGCACTTAATTACAGCTGGGCAAGAGTTGCAAGTCTAAGCTCCCCACTTGCTGACCAGGCATGGTGTAGGGCCATCATTTTTTCTTTGGTGTTTGGCTACAGTAGTCTAAAAGTTTTCTGTCTAGGGGCGCCTGAGTGGCTCAGTCGGTTAAGCGTGCGACTTTGGCTCAGGTCATGATCTCACAGTTCGTGAGTTCGAGCCCCACATTGGGCTCCCTGCCCTCAGCACAGATTCTGCTTCAGATCCTTTTCCTCTCTCTCTGCCTTGTGCTCTCTTTCCCTTTCCTTCTCTCCTTCTCTCAAAAATAAATAAAAAACAGGTAAACATTTTTAAAAATAAAATGTTTTCTGTCTTGATAGGCTGCCCTCTTTCTAGTCCTTTGGCTAAGGAGAACAGGTTTTCCTAAAGGCTTCTTGTTTCTTTGGGCTTGCTGCTACCATCTCCTGATCTGCTTGGAACTATACATTTTCTACTACTTATGTTTGTCTCACAACTTTGTACTGTTTTTCATTGTTTAATGCTTATTTATTTTGAAGGAGAGAGAGACAGAGTGTAAGTGGGGGAGAGGCAGAGAGAGGGAGACACAGAATCTGAAGCAGGCTCCAGGCTCCGAGCTATCAGCATAGAGCCAGCCCTATGCGGGGCTCGAACTCACAAGCCGTAAAGATCATGACCTAAGCTGAAGTTGGAACCTTAACCGACTGAGCCATCCAGGCGCCCCTGTAGTGTTTTTTATTGTATCTCTAAATATTTTAATTCCTTTCTTTTAATTCAGACTTATCATGACCTAGTAAAAGTTTAGTTTTTATAAAACTTTCATCATCTCTACTCAAGTCAATTGCTCATAGTTATGGTTAGCTTTCATGTTATTTTGGAGCTTTACTAATGTATCATGAACTTCCCTGTAGGTGAGTACACAAATGTAATTATTTTTATTTTTAAAGCACTTAGGACATTAATTCATTCATTTTAAAGTTTTATCTTGAGAAAGAGAGAGAGCACCAGCAGGGGAAGGGCAGTGAGAGAGGAAGAGAGAGAATCCTAAGCAGGCTCTGCACTGTCAGCATGGAGTGTGATATGGGCTTGAACCCACCAACCACGAGATCATGACCTGAGCCAAAATCAAAGAGCTGGGCACTTAACCAGCTGAGTCACCTAGGCGCCCCAGAGCACTTTTTTGAGAGGGAGAGAGTGAGCGTGCACACACTTGCGCAAGTGAGGGAGGGACTGAGAAAGAGAGAGAATCCCAAGCAGGCTCCAGGCAGTCAGCACTGAGCCTCAGGGCTCAATCTCAGAAACCAAGAGTCAGATGCTCAGCTGACTGAGCCACCCAGGCACGCCCATGATTGCTCCATTTTTATTAACTTGTTTATATATTTTGGCTTGTATTCATAGTTTTCCTGATTTTAAAACTATTCTTCATGAAATGTCATGTTTGGCTTATTTAGAATTGCTTTTATGTATGTGTAGTTTTCCTTCATTATACTATCCTTATATCAGGTTTTGGTATTGAGGTTTGATATTAAACATTGTAAAATAACCTGGAGAATTGCCCGTGTTTTCTGCAGCATGAAAAGGTTTGAATAAACACTACTCTTAAAAGGTCTACTAGATGACAGCCATGGAAACAACTGGGGCTGGCATCTTACATTTTATAATCTGCCTTAGTTACCTAATACTTGATGAACATTTTACTTTTTCTAATTAAAAGTGGAATTTGGGGGGCGCCTGGGTGGCTCATTTGGTTGGGCGTCCGACTTCAACTCAGGTCACGATCTCACCGTCCGTGAGTTCGAGCCCCGCGTCGGGCTCTGAGCTGATGGCTCGGAGCCTGGAGCCTGCTTCGGATTCTGTCTCCCTCTCTCTCTGCCCCTCCCCCGTTCGTGCTCTGTCTCTCTCTGTCTCAAAAATAAATAAACGTTTAAAAAAAAAAAAGTGGAATTTGGGATGCCTGGGTGGCTCAGTTTGTTCAGTGTCCAACTTTTGATTTTGGCTCAGGTCATGATCCCAGGGTCAAGCCCTGCATGGGGATCCATACTGAGTGTGGAGTCTGCTTAAGATTCTTTCTCTCTCTCTCTCTCTCTCTCTCTCTCTCTCTTTCTCTCTCTTTCTCTCTCTCTCTCTTTCTCTCTCTCTCTCTCTCTCTCTCCCCCCCCCCCCCCTGCCCCTCTCCCCTGCTTGTACTCTGTCTCTTTAAAAATAAACTCTTTTTTTGGGGGGGCGCCTGGGTGGCTCAGTCGGTTAAGCGTCCGACTTCAGCTCAGGTCACGATCTCGCGGTCTGCGAGTTCGAGCCCCGCGTCGGGCTCTGGGCTGATGGCTCAGAGCCTGGAGCCTGCTTCCGATTCTGTGTTTCCCTCTCTCTCTGCCCCTCCCCCGTTCATGCTGTGTCTCTCTCTGTCTCAAAAATAAATAAACGTTAAAAAAAAAATTTTTTTTTTTTTAAATAAAAATAAACTCTTTTTTTTTTTTTTTTTTTAAAGTAGAATTCTAGGTTAAAGCGCAGGAACATTTATGGAACTTTGCATTTTATACATGCTAGCAAATTGCCTTCCAGAAAGCTTCTGGTTTATATATCTGTCAATATTCAGGAATAAAAAGAATGTATTTATTTGTATATTTAGAGAGAGTGAGCAAGCAGGAGCAGGGGAGAGGGAGAGAGAGAATCCCAAATAAGCTTCATGCTGTCAGCATGGAGCCCAATGTAGGGCTTGAATTCCCAAACCGTGAAATCATGACCTGAGCCGAAGTCCATAGCTTAACCAACTGAGCCACTCCAGTGCCCACCTGCCTTTTCTCTTAATACTGTTCTTTTGATGAAAAGAATTTCTTGATTTTTAAATGTATTTCAATTAATCAGTCTTTTTTATTTATGTTTGGTGCCTCTTTTTTCCCTCTCCCCCTCACCTTTTTAAAGTAATATCTACACCCAACATGGGGCTTTAACTTACAACCCCAAGATCAAGAGTGGCATACTCTAAGGGCGCCTGGGTGGCTCAGTCGGTTAAACGTCTGACTTTGATTCGTGATTCATGGGTTTGAGCCCCACATCGGGCTCTGTGCTGACAGCTCATAGCCTGGAGCCTGCTTCAGATTCTATGTCTCCCTTTCTCTCTGCCCCTTACCTGCTTGTGCTTTGTCTCTCTGTCTCTCAAAAATAAATGTTAAAGAAAAAAAATTTTTTTAAGAGTGGCACACTCTACCAACTGAGACATCCAGGCACCCCCAAACCCTGGTTTCTTTTAGTGGAAAATAGTATTTGGAGACCATAGTGTCCTGTAGGAATGTTCATTGCACGTCTAGAGCTTCTCAGTGGATAGAGCTAAGAAATTTATTTTAGATTTAGCCTTAATTTTAATTCCCCTTTTTAAAAAGGTGGGGAAGAAGAAAAACTTAATTTCAGAGTACTTCAGTTAGACACTGAAATAATAGGAGACCTAAGTCAGTGACCCATGCTCCCTTTTTTTAGTCCAGATTCAATCAAATAAGAAAAATATTTTATTTGCTAAATATAGACATGTACATGTCACCCTCCTCCCAGTGACATGTTCTAGGTGAATGTTTTCAGAAGTCCTATTCAGAACCCTGGCCTCATTTTCCACCTTTGATTTGTTACAGATTCTACATCAGTCTTTATCCCTGGCATCTTCCCCAAAAGGGACCATTGAGAACATTTTGGATAATGACCCAAGGGACCTTATAGGAGACTTCTCCAAGGTAATTCTAGGCAGATGCAAGGAGAGCTGCTCTGGTTATGTGATTTAGGCTTTGGGTTATTTCCTAGAATTTCCCCCCCACCCCCTCAGTCTTTCTCCTCTCTTGGGTGGCTCTTACAGTGTCCCCCAGGAGATACAGTTTGAAATTTTTAAAGATAAAAAAACAAACACATGATCAGATGTATCTTGGTCTCTGTGGGACTATAGACCTTACTGGTACTGATCAGAGGAAGTAGGAAGCCACCTACCAGCCACCTGGACTCCAACCCAAAGGCCAGGCTCTTTGGGAACTGTGTTTCTGATTATAAAAATAGTAGTGCAGCAAAGTACAAAGAAGCAGGAATAAACCTATAGCCACACTACACATCTGTATATCAAAAGGTTGTCTTAAAAGGTCCAAGGTTGAGACTGAATTTCTCCATTGTCCAAAGAAGCACAGCCTTTGAGGGAGAAGGCCCCCGGGGAAGTAGGGAGGAAGATCTGCTGATGGCCTGATATGTATGAATTTGCTGTGTAAATGAGTTGGCTGCCTTTGAGCTGTGGTGAAACATGAGGGTGGAACAGAGAACATGTCAGCAGCTTGCTAAGCCACAGAAGATGTAAAGGCTACCCGATCAATTTCTTACTCATTAGTTTAGCTAACATTTGTTGAAGCACTTAATGTTATGTGTTAGGTAAAGATTCCAAAATGAGACCCAGTTCCTTCCCTCACACAACTTCCCATGTGGTCAGTAAGACCTGCTGTGCCACATACGACACGGGAAATTGAAGTGCACGTCCATGCAATGCAAGCAGCCTTGGAGAAATAAAGGGAGGTTGTCTCGTCTAGAAGACTAGGAAGGTATGAGTCTGGGCCATATTTCATATTTCAGCCAGGTGAATGTTGAAGGAATAGGGACACATAGGGGGTCAAAAATAGGAGATAGTTCTAATCTGAAAGGAAGAGTAAGCAAAGACTGGGTGTGTCCTCATTGGTGGAACCTTCCACTTGAATTGAAGCTGTTGGTTATGTTTGTCATAATGACCTTGCATATGGCCGTGGGGATGGGTGAGCTCTTGGTTCAGCCACTTGCCCTAGTGAGTAATTGCTGATGTGCCCATCTTTCCCCTCAAGGCCAGGCAAGGTCTCCTATTTTTCCCATTTCCAGTGCCCAACACCATGTTCCTCACAGTTGGCTATGGAGATGAAGGTTCCTGACCAAAGCAGGGAGGAAGGAAATTACCTGAAATTTCTGTATTTACGTTTGGCTTACTAGCTAGTAGTAAGGCCAGCTTTACATATTGGCTCGGCTTTACATTTGACAATGAGGATAATACACCTTGTAGGTGTGTTTGAAAATGAAATGTCAGGATGTTAATGAAGTGCCTCGATGAGTAACTTGCCTATACTATTAGATTAAGGTTTGTTTATAAAGCTGCCTCTTATTAGGCAGGCAAGCAATATAAATGTTGCATTTATAGGCTTTCAGATTTGCTAAGTATCTCTCTCTCTCTCTCTCTCTCTCTCTCTCTCTCTCTCTCTCTCTCTTTTTTAAAGGGTTATCTCTTTCATACGGTTGCTGGGAAGCATCAGGATTTAAAATACATCTCTCCAGAAATTGTAAGTCCCCTTTTTGGATCCTGTCACCCATGAAGTATTTGAATCTAGCTGTTCCTGGCAGCCAAAGTTGATTCTCCTGGGCTTTCTCCCCACAGATGGCATCTGTTTTGAATGGCAAGTTTGCCAACCTCATTAAAGAATTTGTTATCATTGACTGCCGGTATCCGTATGAATATGAGGGAGGCCACATCAAGGTATGAGTTCCTGAGGCTTACTGGTGAGCCCTGCTATCATGGGAGGCGTAGAAGGAGCCCTGACAGGATCTGTGATTTTAAAAGTGGGGTGGTGACATGACACCTGGAAGCTTACTGGCTAATGTGCTGGTTCTGAGGACGTTTTCAAGCAGCCTTGACTCCTGGTGCACTGGAGAATACTCCCTGGCCTGGACTACTCTCCACTACCTTGTACAGTAAATGCTCTCTGTCCTGTGTCTTACACCTTCACCGTCCTGTGTCTTACACCTTCACCATCACAGGCATTTGTAGGTGGTATCACTGATTTCTAAGTCAGGCCTAAGCACCAAAGGGCTTTTGACCAGAAGCCACCCTCTGGTGACATGTCCCAGTCTATGCCGGGCTTAGCGATGCCTCTCAGTTTGTAGTTGAATTAAGCTGCCTGGTGGAGGGCGGGTGTTGGGACACTTTCCAGGGAGGAAGTTAACTGGTTATGCCAATTTAATCTTTTAACCAATAAACTAGTGTTGAAATCTAGTAATGGGGTACATTAAATACAACAGTAGTGTTTGTCACTGTCTTAATGGCTTTTGAAAGTCCCAAATTCATAAATCTTTCTCAAGCCCACCATAGTCATAACAGAATTCTAGGGTCCCGATTACAGATGACTGTCACAGAATCAATCCGGCAAGTATGATACACGCAGGTGCCAAGAGTCTCTATGCCTTCTTCACAGGGTGCGGTAAACTTGCACATGGAGGAGGAGGTAGAAGACTTCTTGCTCAAGAAGCCCATCGTTCCTACTGACGGCAAGCGTGTCATTGTCGTGTTCCACTGCGAGTTCTCTTCCGAGCGAGGCCCTCGCATGTGAGTGCTGCATGGAACTGGGCTCTGGGGCACGGGCCCACAGTGCTTTTGTGGGATGAGGCAGTGGATGGCTCACACTGGCGGCCTTCACACCAAGGGCCCTCTCGCACGTCCCAAGTCATTTCCATGCCTCAGCCTACACACATGATGCGTAAATGTTCAGTTTTTTAAAAGTTCAAATTCATGTGTAGCAAATGTTTTCCCACATTCTTACCTATTGGGCAGTTTGTTGATTTGATGAACAGCTTTCTTGAGTGTGGCTTTGTAGGCTTGACCTGGCAGTTGCCAAGGGCTTTTGGCCTTATTCGGCCCAACCTTGTCTCTGAGGCTAGCGTGGTCCTTCTGGAAGGACAGGCAGGGACAGCCAGAGAGCGGGTGGGGGCTGGGGCAGGGTGACTGCAGCCTTGACTAGGATGGGCCAAGGTAGACTTCTTGCCAGCCCACAGGCCCGGGTTCTTGTGCAGTCTTTTTATTTTGAACTGGTTCAAAAGTCAGGCCATTTTCCTGCACTTGCTTCACCTGATTTTCCCAGTGGCTAATGTTGTGCCACATTAGTACACATACAACCACACATAAACAACTACACCAGGAACTTGGCTTACATGACCATCTCCCCATCTACCTCCTAAGGACAAGGACTTGCCCTGCGTTTAGCACAAAACCGTGGTCACAAGAAGTGGGATTTGAGTGAGGACTGATGTTCCTTCACAAGTGGGATTATTCACTCTACAGATACTTACTATTGCCTCTCATGTGCTGGTTAGTGTTCTGGTTACTGGGGAGAATAGCAAAACGTAGGAGAACAAAAAACCCTGCCTTCAGGGAGCTCGCATTTCAGAGGGAGCGGGAGGCAAATATGTCTGTCAGCTACTCCATGTGTTAGAGGTACTTCAGAGACATGACGAGAAGTGGGCGCTCCAGGGCAGGTTGGAGGAACAGCCGGGGGGCCAAAGTAAGCAGGTGGAGTGGAGAGAGGGGAAAGCAGCAGGGACGGGGTACCAAGGGGGTGGGTGGGAAGGAGCCACTGGCCATGTGAGGGTATTGGGGAAGAGTATAGGGTGCAAGCAGGTGTCCTGAGACAGAGCAAGCGCAGCCTATTTAAAAGCTATAGGAAAAAAGCTGCCAGCTGAGATGGGAGTTGAGGAAGGGACCCTGGGCAAGTTGTCTGGGGGTGTGGCAAGAGTGGAGAATGCAGTGGGAAGCTGGCTCAGGTGCTGTCACTGCACAGGAAGTGCAGGTGGTGGCGGGGAGGACACTGGAATGGGGGCCGGGCAGTAGGTCTGTTTCACTTGGAGAAAGGGCAGTTGGGGAGAGACCGTCTACCTTCCACCACCCGTGAACTCTTAACGATCACACGTGGCCAGTAGCTCACAGCTCAACACTGATTGTTCCCAAGAATGAACGTGAAGTTGGGAAGACGTGTGTAAGGAGTCCTACCGCACCGCTGCTGTCACTGTGCTGTTGTCTCACGTCTGTTGTCTCTGTATCAGAAGAGCTAACCCTGCCGTGGCCTTCCTTCTCGATAGGTGCCGGTACGTGAGGGAGAGAGATCGGCTTGGTAACGAGTACCCCAAACTCCACTACCCTGAGCTGTATGTCCTGAAGGGCGGGTACAAGGAGTTCTTCCTGAAATGCCAGGTAAGCTGAGGTCCCTGGAGAGCACGGTCCACCCCTTACCCAGGTTGGACAGCTGGGTCTGTCTGGTCGTCATGGCTGTTTCTCGTCCGGGATCTGGGGATTTGCTGCGCACGACGACACGGGCCCTAGAAGCTGCTGCACAGATGCGGGGAGCTGGCTTAACAGCATGAGACAGGCACCCCCTGATCATCCTCTCTTGTCTGCAGTCTCACTGTGAGCCCCCCAGCTACCGGCCCATGCACCATGAGGACTTCAAAGAAGACCTGAAGAAGTTCCGCACCAAGAGCCGGACCTGGGCGGGGGAAAAGAGCAAACGGGAGATGTACAGCCGTCTGAAGAAGCTGTGAGGGTGGCGGGCCCAGACCGCGGCAGCCAGAGCCTCCCCTCCATGCCACCTCTTCCCTCTTTGCTGCAGAGAAACTTGAGCAAAGGGGCCAACAAGTGTGGAGAAAGGGCCTGGGGCTTGCACGCCTCACCTGGTCCCGCGCTCCCAGGGTTCCTGCTGGCGGCGCCTCTTCTGTCCCCGTAAGACGTTCACTGCCTCAGGACTGTTTGCCAAGGCTGTCACTCGCCATACAGCACAGTTCCAAGCACCAAGCCAAGAAGTTCTGACTCCTCCCCCCCCACCGTTGGACAAACGACCTGGGGCCTTACTGGGCACTGTCCTGTCTCGTGAGAGGAGGGGTAGGAGAAGGAGAAGGAACACGAGTGGAAATGCTGCTGGCCAAATACCAAAGACAGCCTGGGAAGGGGGATGGTCTCTGTGGGATAACCCGTATCTTTAATTTATTCAACTTCGTCAATCACTTTAATTTTTTTTTTTTTTTAACTCCTGGAGACTTTTATTTAACTACTTCTTTAAGTCACAATACTGCCATTCTAGGTAGGGTTTTATCATCCCAGGGACTACCTCTGCTTTAAAAAAAAAAAAAAAAGATGGGGGAGAAGAGGCAAACTTGTGTTGAGGGACAGAAGTAGGAGCTCTGTCACCCCAGGAGGCACTGTGGAACTGGGGCTGCTGCTATTTAAAGCCAAGGACTGAGGCGCTGGTGGGAGCAGGCACTGGACTCGGACTTGGCCATAGGACATAAGCTAAACCTCCCAGACCTACCTCGAAGGCCACTGAGATCTATGGGTGGGGGCGGGGGGGGGGGCACCGTGTTCTTCCTCACCCCAGTTCCCTGTGACATTGGCTGGTATAGGAGTCACAGGAAAGCACTTCAGGCAGCTTCCATGGGGCCACCCCCAGGTCAGTGTTGGAACGTGGTAGTGTAGGTGTCCTAGACTAGGGGCGGCAGGGTGGGGGGGCTCTGGGATGGGGGACGGGAGCGTACACCGAGTGTCTTCTATTACTGATACTCTTGAATAGCTTTTAATTTTCTAAAAATAGTCATTTTATGAGTCAAGGAGTATCAAATCAGTGTTGGCTGGGCCACCCAAGGATGAAGAGATGGGCTGGAAGCCCTGGGCATTAGGAGAGGGATGTGGGTGCTGGCATGCAGATGACCGTATAGAATGTGTCTCTCAGGAGGCAGCGTGGTGGATTTTGAAGGTAAAACTTTGAGTTTATCATGTTTGAATTTGAGGTGCAGGGAGTGATGGCTCATCACTCGTTGCCCCCTCATCTAACCCCATGGAAATGGGGGTCTCAAAGGAACACCTCCTATCCAAGGAGCTGGAGCTGAGTTGGTTGATGCTGGACACGCCTATTTGGTTCCTGCGTATGCCCACCCACAGGCACCAGCCTCCTCACCATCTCTGCTCTGTTGGGGCATAGCCAGGTTTTTCTTACACACAAGTGCCGGTCTCCCCTCTTCACTTCTTGCTCTGGAAGTGGGGAGGGAAGCAGTCGTAATGGAGACGGCTGGTTGCTCTTCTGGGTTTGAGTTGTATTTGGCTATAAAACAATCTTGTTAGAAAAAGTAAGTGGGGAGGAGGGGAACGGGGGAGAGAGGAAGGCCTCTTCCCCCTCTCACCACACATTGAGACACATCTCAGTTGGTCTCTAATCTTGTTTATAGGGATTCTGTTGGTTGAATGCCTAGAAAAGGAGGTGGGATGGCCTTCAGATTGTACCAGCTTAGCTAGCATTGCTGACCAACTGTTGCAGGCTCTGAAAATAAAAACAATCCTGAGCCCATGCTCTCTACGTAGTTCTTGATGGATTTAAAGAGAATTGCGATTCCCTTCAAGGTTTTGGGACCATACTTGACTAAAACCAGTGGGGGCGGGGGGGTGGGGGGGAGCAGCCATATTTCCTCAAGAGGCCAAAGGACTCACATGTGCCATGATTTCAGAGATGGCCAGAATGATCTCTAATTGCTACCCTGACTCCAAAAACTTGTCATTCAGATTGATTTGCAAGATGAAAGGCACAGCACATACAAAGCCTGCCTGAACCACTAACCTTTCTTTCCAAGATCTGTGAACTCAAACGGATGAAGCAACAGTGCAAAGGAAGGATGCTAAAGACAGGAGTTTCAGTTGTGCTCTGAAGGAGAGGATACTGCAGAAGGGCAAGTCATGGGCCCACACAACCACCAGAGAGACTTGGAGGTGTGATTGATGCTGGGGGCTACTGGCCAGAATGGATGACAGCAGGAGCAAAAGTCTATTAATAAAGCAGAGTACACTCTGCATGGAAAATAACTTCTGTTCCTTTTATGTATACTTCAGATCTTCCCTAAACATGTGGTAAATGCTAAAACCTAAAAGATTTACCCTTGGTCCCACCTCCAAGTTAAGCTTCATTTAGACCTTGAATCCCTTCTTTTGCATCTATAATAGACATTATTCCAGACATTTTTTAGAATTGTAAGACCATGCACGAAGAAAGGAAGTCTCCTATAATCCTGATCTCCAGTATTAGCCTATTTATGTCAGACGAGAGTGGCGCCTGGCTGGCTCAGTGGAGCATGCAACTCTTCCCTGCCCCCCCCCCCCATGTTTATTTTTGAGAGAGAGCACAAGTAGGAGAGAAGCAGAAAGAGATGGAGACACGGGATCCAGGCTCTGAGCTATCAGCAAAGAGCCCGAAGCAGGACTCAAACTCATGAGTTGTGAGTTTCATGGCTTCAGCCAAAGTCAGACGCCCAACTGACAGCCACCCAAGCGCCCTTGGAGCGCTCTTAATCTTGCTCCAGATTAAGATTGCAACTCTTAATTCTCGAGGTTAAAAATTCAAGCCCCAGCTTGGGTGTAGAAATTATTTGAAAATAAAATGGGACGCCTGGGTGGCTCAGTAGGTTAAGCATCCAACTCTGTTTTGGCTCAGGTCATGATCTCATGGTTCATGAGATTGAGCCCCAAATCTGGCCCCTGGCTGACAGTGCAGTGTGTTTAGGATTGTTTTCTTCTCTCTCTGCCCCTCCCCCGCGCTCTCTCTCACATTCTCTCTCAAAATAAGTAAACTTAAAAAAAAAAAAAGGGATGGCTATAGTCTAATGTATCCCATATTACAGTCCCTTCCCAAAGACAACAGTCCATATTCCTAGTGAGAAGATACAAAAGTTTTGATTAATTAGACTATGTAAACTTTAGGTTTTCAGTGGAAATAGCTGATCACTACTTGTGATGAGTATTATCTGTACATATTTAAAAGCACATGGAAGGGGTGCCTGGCTGGCTCCAACAGACCACATGACTTGATCTCAAGGTCACGAGTGAGCCACATGTTGGGTGTAGAGATTAGTTTAAAAAAATAATAAACTTAAAAATTAAAGCGCATATAAGGGTGCCTGGGTGGCTCAGTCTGTTAAGTATTCAGCTCTTGAAACTGCTCAGGTTGTAATCTTGAGGTCGTGGGATTGAGTCCATGGGCTCTGTGCAAAGATATTCTCCTGCCCCCCCCCCTCAAAAAATTAAATGCCCATATAAAATGTTAATTTGGATATGCTGTTTTTTCTCAATTTTTCAGAATAATTTAAACTCTTTAACATTTGTTTCTGGACCATATACTAGTTTTCCTTAAACACATCTTAACCAAATTATTTGTGAGGACAGTAACTTTCTAGTTTAGGTATGAAAAAGTTTATCCCAAGTGTCCATTCTTATAATTGGGATTTGATTTACTTGTCATGTAGGTGTATATGATTTCTACTATTGCTTTTTTTAATCACGGAGAACTCCAAACATGAATAACCCCTTTTCTGCCCATTTACAACAACTTCAGCAACATCTACTCAGCCAATTTTCTCTTCCTCACTCCTCCCTGACTTTGCTCTTTAAATTTACTCTGAGCAGGTAATACTTCTCTGGATTATTGCAAAAGCCAGCTGGTCTTTTGGCTTAGCCTATTGCCACAGTCAACTTGCTAAACGTCTAATTAGGTAGGCCCATTCTTACCGGAGAGTTTAATGGCTCCTTGTTGCCTATAAAATCAAACTTGAACTCAAGCCCAGGGGCTAAGATATAACCCAAGCCTTTACCCTATGTTCCTCTTATGCTCCAGTAACAGCCAGTGTTCCATTTCTAGGATGCACCCTGTCCTCTGAGCCTTGCTTCAAAGTTCAGTTGAGAGCTAGTTACCTAAGAATCTTGGGTAAGACAACTCACTAATAAAGTTTGGAGGTAAGAGCGCTTGGGTGGCTTAGTCAGTTGAGTGTCCGGCTCTTGGTTTTGGCTCTGGCCATGATCTCATGATTTCCTGAGATGGAGCCCAGCGTCAGGCTCCATGCTGACGGTGCAGAGCCTGCTTGGGATTCTCTGTCTTCCTCTCTGTACACCTCCCCCACTCACACTGACTCTGTCTCAAAATAAATAAACCAAAAAAAATTGGGGGTAACTGTGTGCAAGCCATGATCCCTTAGTTCCAATAAAAAATTGAGTTCAGGAGCACCTGTCTGGCTCAGTTGATAGAGTATATGACTCATTCTTGGGGCTTGTGAGTTTGAACTTAATGGTTAACTGTCCAGTGTCACTCATTTCCCCCAAGGTAAGTAACCGTTGCCACTGGCATTATGACTGTTTCCCGAGCAAAGAGATATAGAATTGTTTTTCATGTTTTAAAACTACATAAATACCTCCATTTTGTGCACATTCTTCTGCATCTCACTTTGGCTTTTACTACTGTGCTTCTCACACCAAACCACATAGGGGCACTTGGCTCCAGGAAGGGCAAAGCTGGAGTCAGGGATGACTCACGGGCCACACCTCTCCAGCCAAGGAAACTGCAGTAAGTCCCTTCTCCCTCCCTGGTGCCTTTCCTCATAGTTAACAAAGGGCACTTGAAGTAGATACTCCACTGTGGCTACTCTCATCCCAACATTCTGTGACTTGGGTATTTGGATGCGTCAATACCGACTTCAGATCTACTTGGAAGAAGGGCATCCATGGAAGAAGAGCTGTTTCTTTTGTGTGCTCATTTAACAAACATTTCAGTTGTGCTAGGTACTGAGGATGAGGAGGTATATAACAGGCAGACTTTGCTCAAGGAACTCACCAACTAGTGGGGGAAATAGTCACTTCAAGACCAAGAGCCCATGCGAGTGACACTTCCATGGAACAGAGGCTAGGAAAAAGGTCTAGAGCAAATAGGGCTTAAGAGGGATGGAAGGAAGCACGCCTCAGAAGAGGTCATGTTTAAGCCTGATCTTGAGTAGGAGTCTCAGAGACCAGGCATTCCAGGAAGAAGGAATAGAAGGGTGAAACAGCACGCATTACATGAATGTAGATGAGGTAGGGGACAAGCTTGGGAGGGTGGGGATGGTGGAGGGGGGAGGACACCAAAAATCTTGGATGTGAAGCTGATGAGTCTGTAAGTTTCAGGATCTCTGAGAGCAGGACTTTTCAGACTTAGCAAAAGAAAGACCTGGGAACTCATTAAAATGCAGATTCTAGTTCCATAGGCCTGGAATGGGGCTTGAGATTCTGTATTTTCTTTTTTAAGAATTTATGTTTTGGGGCACCCAGGTGGCTCTGTCGGTAGAGTGTCCAACTCTTGATATTGGCTCAGGTCAAGATCTCATGGTTCATGGGTTCAGGCCCCATGTCAGACTCTGTGCTGAGAATGTGGAGCCTGCTTGGGATTCTCTCTCTCCCTCTCTCTGTCGATGCCCCTCCCCTGCTCTCTCTCAAAAAATAAATAAGTTTTAAAAACATCTTAAAAAATTATTTTTTAAGTAATCTCTCCACCCAGCATGGGGCTTGAAGTCACAACCTGGAGATCAAGAGTTGCATGCTCTTCCGACTGAGGCAGCCAGGCACCAAGAGACTGCATTTCTATCAAGTTCCTGATGGCACAGATCCTGGATCACACTTTGAGAAGGCAGCCTGTGTGAGGCAGTAGTGGCTGAGGCTGGCTGGTTGGTGAGGAATGACAGGGGCAGAAGCCGTGGGCATGGAAGACAAGGGTGCTGGGCACTAGGACCTGGTGGTGGCTGGATGATAGTAAGGGAGAAGGAGAGACCATGATGGTGTCTTGTCTCCTACCTGAGGAACTGGGTAGGCCACTGGCACTTAGAGCAAGAAATACAGGAGGAAAGGAAATATCTGCATTGGGGAACTTCATAAAGCTGCTGGCCTATATTCTTCATAAATGTCAGTGTCATATAGGACAGAGGGGCTGAGGAACTATTCCAGATTAAAGGAGACTCAAGAGACCTGACAACTAAATGAAGTATGGGATCCTGGACCAAAACAAAAAGAAAGTGCTGTAAAGGACATTTTTGGGACGATTGACAAAACTTCAATATGGACTGTTGATTAGGTTAAAATATTGCCTCAGTGTTGTTTCCTGAATTTGATAATTATATAAAGATATCCTTATTCTCAGGGAATAACACTGCAGTTAAGAAGTATGATGTAGGGGAGTGCCTGGCAGGCTTGACTGGTGGAGCCGACTCTTGATCTCAGGGTTATGAGTTCAAACCCACATTGGGTGTGGAGCCTACTAAAAAAAAAAAAAAAAAAAAAGTAAAGGACTGATGTAATTTACTTCCATATGGAATAATAATAATAAAAAGATGCAAACGTGTGTGTGTGTGTGTGTGTGTGTAAGAGAGATACAGAGAAGAGAAAGCAAATGGCATAAATGTGAAAAATCAATGACTTTTTTCTTCTTTTTGAGTAAACTCTATGCCCAAGGTGGGGCTTGAACTCACCACCAGGAGATCAAGAGTTGCATGCTCTAGCAACTGAGCCAGCCAGATGCCCCCCAAATTAATGACTCTTGATAAAGGATATAAGGGAGTTCTTTGTACCATTTTTGCAACTTTTCTGTAAGTATAAAATTGTTTGAAAACAAAGATTTCAAGAGGCGAGGACTGCGGTGTTCAGCTCCTGTGTGAACAGGGCAGGTGTGGGCAGATGCTTGGGTGGTCAGGGAATGAACGTGAGGGAACTGCGCTGGAGAAATATCCAGGCCGGTGACAGCAACATGTCTCAAACACCCTAATGGCACTGGACACTGACTTGAACAGGTGTAGGAGGGGTGGGTGGGTGCAGGTGGAGGTGAGCCTCGGGAAGCAGCCAGAGGTGGGAGGGCAGGAAGTCAGCACCCCCCCGGGGCAGGGACAGGGACGGGGATGGGAACAGGGATGGGGAAGGGGAGTGGAGCCATGGGCCGGGCCGTGCCATAGGAGGGCCTGGGAGATAAGAGAAAGTTCTGCAGGCTGGAGCCAGCACTTGGCCAATGACCTTGGTGAACAAAGGCTGCCTACACTAGGGTGGGGGTGGAGGAGCGACAAGGAGGGAGGAAGAAACGTCAGGGGCGAACAGGGTGATCTCCAACAGTTCTCAGCCTCGATGTGACTGTGACCTGGAGGGAGGATTGGGAGTGGGGATAACCTTGATGATTCTCAGATGTTAAGACCTTGGTTGGTCGTTCGGACTGCCAAATGGTGATGCCTGGAAGTCGTGTAAAAGTTCAGTCTAGGGCTCGCTGCTCGCACACTCCCACGTCAGGGGATCTCGCTCTTTCCAGGAGGTAGCCCCTTGCAGTGATGGCCAGAGCGGGTCAGCTCTTTTTCTGGCAAAGGCAGATGGCCCAGCCTGACGCCTCCACCCACAGGCGTCCTTTGTTCTCGAATTTCCCCCAGCTGGCCTTGCAGCTGCGACCGCTGCCACAGCCGGGTACGCCACCAGATGGCGGTAGTGCCCCAGCTTAGCCTCCCGTGGCGGCTTCCAGCTTCTCTTCCCCAGAACCAGTAACTGGGAGGAGCTGGGGTCTCCGCAGGAGCTCCCCACCCCACCCTGGCTTCCAGCTGCATTTAAGGTCATTTTGCCTGCCCTGAGTGCAGGCAAAACTGTGGCTGTTCCTTGTTCAGGCTGCAGTTGCCAATGCCTAGTTCAAGCACAAGAGCACTGAAAGTGGAAACAAAAAGGAGGGGTGGGGGTGGATTATCAGTGTATATTTTTATTCTTTTAATAATTATTTCTTTAAGTAGTCTCCAGGCCCAACGTGAGGATTTAAATCACAACCCTGAGATTAAGAGTCATGGGCTGTACGGACTGAGCCAGCCAGGTGCCCCATCAGTGTATATTTTTAATAAATACAGCAAAGTGGTCATTATGGAAGAAACGTCAGATCTTTGTTGGGTTTCTTTCTTTCTTTTTTAAGATTAAAAATTTTTTTAATGTTTATTTATTTATTTTGAGAGAGAGAGAGAGAGAGAGAGCGCATGAGCAGGGGAGGAGCAGAGAGACAGGGAGAGAAAGAATTCCAAGCAGGCTCCACACTGCCAGCCAGCACAGAGCCTGAAGTGGGTCTCGAACTCACAGACCATGAAATCATGACCTGAGCCAAAATCAAGAGCCGGATGCTTAACCAACTGAGCCACCCAGGCACCCCAAGACTTTATTATTTTTAAGTAATTTCTATACCCAACATGGGGCTTGAGCTCACTACCCTGAGATCAAGAATCCCTCGTTCCACTGACTGAGCCAGCCAGGCATCCTTTGTTTGGTTTCTTTATATTTCATTCATGGTTTATTTTGGATGACAGAAGGTGGGAATCATCTCGATCTTTTCAATGCCTAAACTCCCCCTTGGACAGTGCCAAGCAATTGCTAGGCCCTAATCAAGAAATAAGAAGGCCTACAGTCCAATTTTGGTTTTATTCCCAACTTGCTGTGTGACTCTGAGCAAAACACTTACCTTCTCTGGATTTTACAGGTCTTTTCTATACAGGATGAGCTTGGGCAATACCCCCAACCCTCCAACCCAGGCCTCCTGTGCCATTCCTGCACACGTGTCCTCACCTTTGCTGACACTTCTAGGGAATGCCCTTCTTTGTACACAGAACTCATTATTCTTGTAAAAATGAATAATTATTGAAATCTAAAACTCAATTGATGGGTTAAGCTACAGATTAGACCCAACTGAAGAGAATCCACTGGAGAAATATGTTAAGAAATTATTTAGAACACAGCAGTAAAGCATAGACTTATAATACATGTCAAGAGAGCCAAAAGAAGTGGAAAGAGAGAAACAGAGCATAATGAGAAGGTCTAACTGCATCAAATTTGAGTTCCAGGAGGAAACAGTAAGAGAATGGAGGGAAGACAAATTTTAAAGAAAGAATGCCTGCTGAAAAACTTGAATCCACAAAATTGAGAAACTCGTAACTCCTAAGCAGAGTAAATGAGAAATCTGCACCTGGGCCCATAACGTGGGCAGAGTAGCAAGGGCACAGGATCTTAAGCACTTGCTGAAGAGAAGGCCAGAGCACTTACACAGGGACAGCGTGGTGGCCGCTCACCAGCAGCAAGTCGGAGACTGGAGCCTTCAGAACACTACGCACAAAGTGCCGAAAGTCTGTCTGAACTAGAAGGATGCAGCCGGCAAAGCCACCTTATAAGAATGAGAGTAAAATAAAGAGAATCACAGATAAATGAGAAGAACGAGTTCTGCACCAAGAGAACTGAACTAGACGAACTTCTAAAGGCTACACTTTGGGGTGCCTGTGTGGCCCAGTCTGTTAAGCGTCCAGCTTCGGCTCAGGTCATGATCTCACGGCTTGTGGGTTCGAGCCCCGCGTCGGGCTCTGTGCTGACTGCTCAGAGCCTGGAGCCTGCTTCGGATTCTGTGTCTCCCTCTCTGCCCCTCCCCTGCTTGTGCTCTCTCTCAAAAATGAAAAAACATTAAAAAAATTACAAAATAAATGATATGCTTCCAAAGCACGGGGAAGAATCCAGAAAGAAGGTCAGTAATGCAAGAGGGGACAGGGAACAGGCACAGCGGTAAACAATACAGATGGAAGCTCAAACAGCCCCTCACTTCACTCTGGTGGGAACAGGGTAGTGGGCAACCCTTGCTCACATGTCCCCTCTAGGCCGTGTGCTCCTGGAGACCAGGGACAATGAACGAATAACAGACAAAGTGACTCTGAGGGTGCCCCACAGCATCCTGATACTGCCATTCGAAATCCTTCCAAGCATTTTCCAAACCTATTTGCCCATGGAGAGTCTCATGGGACTTAGGTTCCTGAGGGCTGACTTGAGGGATGCTGCTTTTTCTTCTATGGGTCCATTCTCACTTGAGTCTCACAGAGTGGGATTTACTCCCATTTCCTGGATGGGAACATTCTAGCTCAGAGAGGTGGGTGAGTTTCTTTTGGTTACTTGGCTAACAAACAGCAGATTCCAAGTCCAAGGACTTTCCTGACTTTCTCTTCATTCAAGCCGCATCCTAAGATGCACACTGCCGAACCCACTTGCAGAGGGTACACTGACCGGTACAGAGTTGGAAGGAAAGGTTTCCAGAGCCACCACCCCCGGAGGTGGGGGGTGAACTTTGGAGTGAGTGATTGGGACAAAGCTTCGTATTGGATTTTGCAGGCTTCATCCAGGTAACTCCTGCTGCCACCCAAACGGGGAAGTGAGGGCTCAGCCTCCGAGGCCCTCTCACCTCTGCCGCTGGTCCCACACACCTCACTGTCAAGGCTTGGTCTCTGGCCACAGGAAGGTGAATGGGACATACAGGTTAGGTGACAGACTTCCACGAACACCAGGGTGAGAAAGCAGCTGGGGAGCCTGCACCCCGAGTGTGCAGGGGACCGTGAGGAAAGAGGCCCACAGAAGAGGACCTGGAAAAAAGTACCCTAAGGCCTGACTCGTTGTCCCCTTCCTGCAAAGTGCTGCCCCCACCCCCCTCCAAGGAGCACAAGGCTCCTGGAATGAGTGGGAGATTGTTTTCAGGGTCCTTTATAGCATTCTTCACCTATTTTTGTCTTCTTTTTCTGTTAGAGGTCCTTTCACATGGGACACTTCCTTCCTCCTACACAAAGCAACACAGGGTGCTGGGAAGGGCAGGGCTGGTGTTGGCCGGCTCGCTGAGGACGGGACGAGCCACCCCTCTTGGGCCTTCAGTTCTGTGTCAGGGCTTTGGCTTCTTTTTAAAAAAAATTTTTTTTAATATTTGTTTAGTTTTGAGAGAGAGAGAAAAAAAGTATGAGCAGGGGAGGGGCAGAGAGAGGGAGACACAGAATCCGAAGCAGGCTCCAGGCTCTGAGCTGTCAGCACAGAGCCGGATGTGGGGCTCGAACTCATGGACTGTGAGATCATGACCTGAGCTGAAGTCGGACGCCCAACTGACTGAGCCACCCAGGAGTCCCTGGGCTTCAGCTTCTTGAGCTCAGAAGCCATCTCTGGGCAACAGCAGTGTTGCTGAATTCCCATGAGTCTTAATTCCCTAATTTATGCTGGGAAGCTTGCTTTCCCCCTCTTCCCTGGGCTCACGATGGGTCCCGAATGGTTCAGAACAAGGGGAGAAGTTGGGGCACTTGAATCAAGTTTGAAGAACGAGATAAATTGTCCCCTGCACCTGGGTGGAGGACACCCCTCTGGGCTCAGCTTCAAGGATACCATGTCTCTCCCTGGATCCAGCTGGACACGCACAGGCTCTTGTTTTCTTCAGAGTTCCAGTTCTAGATGAGTTACCACCGTGATTCATTCAGCTGCCGTCCAGTCTCAGCAATCCTGAGCCCGGGAGACACCCTGTCTCTCCCCTGCTCCCTGCCCCACGCCTACCTTGAGGGCGAGGGCAGCCAGGCCGGCGGAGAGCTGCGGCTCCTCACCTGCCTGGCATTCGTCAGCACCCAAACAACAGGGGAAGAATGATGGGCCTTGGCAGCTGCCGGGCTATCCAGCAGGGCAGGGAAGGTGGCCAGGTGGGGCTGAAACAGGGCGCGGCGACAGGCCTGGGAGCTCCAAGGCCTGCCCAGACACCTGGCTGGCCCAAGAGGCCTGGGTGTGTTGACAAGTGTGGGCTGACCCAAAGCCAGGCTACTGAGCACCCGGTGAGCACAGTCCTTGGTGGGCAACTGAACAAATAAGGCAAGGGGGGATGGAAGCCTCTGATTGGTTATTTGCAAGATGCAGATAACAGCAGGGTGGTTTGGGAATGAAATGACTTGATACATATAAGGAACTTAGAACAGTTCTAGTAAGTGCTCAAAAATGCCAGCTATGAGTCTTATGGGCCCAACACATAGGGCACAGCAGGTTCAGTGTCGGTTCATCTCTTATCCTCCACGTAACTCAAAAACAACAGATGAGATCAAGATAGCCACAAAAATCACTGCACACTGAGTCCTCACGAAACCCTATGAGGTAAATGTCATCATTGAGCCCACTTAGTCGATGGGTAAACAGTCATGGAGGGGCTGTGACTCACCACGAATCACCAGCTGAAGCTGACACATAGCAAGGAGGTATGGAGTGGCCGCCCAGTGGAGGACCCGGTCCAGCCCGGCTCAGGCAGGGCTGGTGTCTTTCCTTCCTCCGCCCTCTCCCGACACCCACCACCTAAGAAAAGCCTGCTGAGGCAGGTATGAGAATCTGCCTTTCACAGATGGGGAAACATGGCACCGAGAGGTGAGAGGCTGACATTCTTTCCCCAGGTGGCCTCCACCAGACTCTGTCCTCACTCCTGAGCCCATGCCCCACTCCCCCCCATCACTTAGGCCTCTCTCCCTCCAGGAAGCCTTCCCTCCCTGACTCACCTGACTGGGAAGGAACACTCTCACCCTGGGCGCCATTACAGAAGTGCATGGAGCCCCTTCCTTTCTGCGTGACTTTGGTGAACCAGAGAGACTGGGAGTTACTTCCGGAGGGTGTTGGCCAAAGCTAGGAGACTACCAAAAGAATTACTTACAGAAAACTTCATCCAACAGCTATTACTAAGCATCTGCCAAGCATCAGACACATGGGCCCCACCACGGAGAAGCCTCCGTCTGGGGGTTCCTTAACAGGTGGCTTGTTTCAGGTGTTGAGTGTTATGATTTTGGGTGGTGCTATGGTGGCCCAAAGAGGGGACCCAGGTTTTAGATCTTAAGATCAAAAGAGAAATTTTTTTTTCTTTTTAACGTTTATTTATTTTATTTTTTTAAAAACTTTTTTTAATGTTTATTTATTATTGAGAGACAGAGAGACACAGAGCATGAGCAGGGGAGGGGTAGAGAGAGGAGAAGGTGCAGAATCTGAAGTAGGCTCCAGGCTCTGAGCGGTCAGCACAGAGCCCGACGTGGGGTTCGAACTCACAAACTGTGAGATCATGACCTGAGCCGAAGTCGGTCGCCTAACCAACTGAGCCATCCAGGTGCCCCACGTTTATTTATTTTTGAGAGAGAGAGAGAGAGAGAGAGAGAGAGAGAGCGCGCGCGCATGGGGGAGGGGCAGAGAGAGAGGAGACAGAGGATCTGAAGCAGGCTCTGCACTGACAGCAGAGAGTCTGATGCAGGGTTCAAACCGACGAAACTCAAGATCACGACCTGAGCCAAAGTCAGATGCTTAACTGACTCAGCCACCCACACCCAGACACCCTGAGAGAATTCTTTAATAAACTCCAACTTGCTTCCTTCCATGTGAGAGGGTCTTCACCCTCAAGGGGGTGCTATGTCTCTGCCAAGGTCCCTTCAGTCCTGCTCTCTGCTCACGCAGGGCTACTAGTGTAGAAGAACCACGGCTGTGTCGTGTCTCCATCTGTAAAATGTGCACGCAGTGTGATGGAGAGAAAATGCTTATGAAGCCCCTGGGCACAGAGTTGGCACTCCAAACACAGCTTTATTTCTCAGCACAAATGTTAATTTCCCTTTCAAATGCAAACTGCTCAACCTCCCAAGCAGTTTGGTCTCTGTCTGAAGGTCACAGCCAGGTCTGGTTTTGCCCTGCTGGCCTTTCCAGGCTGTTTCCTGCCTCCCATGCAGCCAGCTTGTCGGGCGTTCCTCTCAGCAATTTGTCTGCTCAAAGCTTTTTGTCCCTGAATATGCCGTTCCCTTGTGTGAAATGCCTTCCCTCCCCTGCTTTGCACAGCACACTCCTGCCGATCCTTTTCACTTGGTTCAGTTCTCCTCCTCCACAGCTTTCTCAGACTCTCCTGGGCAGCATCAATCACCTCTCCCTCTGCTCTCTCGCGATGGCTTGTCCATGCGATGATTTTGCTTATCCTAACTGCCATTTCTCTGATTCTTTTCCTATTTCTCTGGTTCCCCCTAGTCTTAATAGCTCACCAGAGAGAAACTGAGGTGGATAGAAGACTTGTGTACTTTTTAGGGTATCAGAGCATGGGGATCAGGATGACCTTCTTGAACCCACAGCTCAGGCAGGGCCCTGTTTGTTGGAATGCTCAAGGTCAGACTTGATGACTCCTCCCAAAACTGGTGCCCCTGGAAGGGCCATATCCTGCCTCTAAGTATCGAGGCTCCCACTGCACTGGGGGTGACCAAGTCCCAGTGAATCCTGCCCATGCACTTGGACAAGGCAAGGCCGGAGGCTTGTGTCTCTATGCCTGGTGCAGAGTGAGGCCTCCTTGGCCAGAAATCCACCTGAACGCCTTTGGCCATCCAAAGTCTTGGATCCTGGCTTTGAGCCCCCATAGGGGCTCTGAGTCTTGGCTAGAAGGATTCTTAGCTCTTTAATTAGGGCTAAACATATATACAGGTCTTTCCACCCACCCAGATTCAGGGCAGGACACGGAACATCTGGCATCCTCTTTGGCTTCCAGAATCATTGAATACTCTCCTGCTCTGAATCCCACTCCTTCAGATAGAAGCTAGACCTTCACTTCCTCAGCCTCTTTATAGCTGGAGCACCGCAATGACCTGGGCTCTGCTCCATTATTGGCAACTAAGAATCCAGATGGACACAGGCATCGTCCAGATGCAATACCTTGTTCTGGGAAGGCTCCTAGAATATGGAGATGAGTCAGAACAGACAATTCTAATAGGGCATCCAGGAAAAGACTACAATGAGGGGAGGTGTCCAGGGCTATGAGAGCATCAGTTTTGGAGACTTGCAGGGAGAGGTCCCGTCTTACTCACTTATTAATTGCCCTGTCCTTCTGGCAGTGAGGTGTCCTGTAAAATAAACTGGATTTACTATCTGAAGACTTGAGTTTAAGTCTGTTGTGGCACACTTTAGTTGGTATCTTGGGCAAACTGCCACATCCTCAGAACCTCTGTTTCCTTATCCTCACCTTGAAGGATGTGGGAAGGTTAAACAAGGCAATGTGTGCAAAAGAGCTTTGAAAGTGGTCCAGCACTGCATAAATTGTCACTTTTTCTTTTTTTTATAGTGCATTTCATAGGTTCTGGCACACTGTTGGCACCTGAAAGGTTTTACTGAATGGACAAGTGAACAAACAAATAGATGATCAGATGGATAGCAGGCACGCAGGAAATGCTTAAAAATAAAACATAGGGCACCTGGGTGGCTCAGTCAGTTGAGTGTCCAACTTTGGATTTCAGCTCAGGCCATGATCTCATGGTTTGTGTGATTGAGCCCCACATCAGGCTCTGTGCTGACAACATAGAGCCTGCTTGGAGTCTCTCCCCTTCCCCCTCCGCCACTCTCCCCTGCTCTCTCTCTCTCAAAATAAATAAACTTTAAAAATAAAAATAAAAGTAAAACGTGAACAAGAAAAGTGTCACTTTTGGCACATGTATTATCAGTTAATGAGCCATGAACTTCACATACACTCTTTTCACTTTTCACGGTAACCTTGGGAGATGATTATCACCAATTGATCGATGAGGAAACTGAGGCCCAGAGATGTTAAGTGACTTGCCTAAGGTCACACAGCGAGTAGGTGGCAGAGCTGGGATTCATACTCTAAGAACGTCCACTTGCTATAATCTTTTCCACACTACAGCAAATGCCCAGGCATTTCCCAACAGTTTGGCCTAAGTCCCCCAACCTTTCATTACTACATAAAAATGTAACTTTAGACCATCGCTTTGATGCACCTCTTTAACTCCTGGTGTGAGGCCACTGTTTGACTTGGCAGATCTGGGGAGCCAGTCAAAGATAGCAGTTCCTGAGAAGCTGTTTCCCTGAAAAGGTCCTTGTTTCCACGTTCACTGGTGCCAGGAGCAAAGTCTTTCCAGTTCTCTGAATCCCTCTGACCAGGGAGGGGTCCTTAGCACCAATGATTTTCACAGCAGGTACCCCCCCCATGTCTTCCTATTATCCCTAGAGACTGGCAGAATGCAAAGCATCACCCCCACTTGTAGGTAAAGAGCCTGAAGTCACAAGCCTACACAGGAGCACAAACCCAGATCTTTGGGCTCTGAGTTTAGAACCCTCTCTACCAAATGATTTAGCCTAAGATTTTTTTTTTAATGTTTGTTTATTTATTTTGGGGGGGGAGGGGCAGAGAGAGAGGGAGGGAGGGAGAGAGAATCACAAGCAGGCTCCACACTGTCAGCACAGAGCCCTGCACAGGGCTCGATTGCACGAATCATGAGATTATGACCTGAGCTGAAATCAAGACTCAGATGCTTCACCGACTGAGCCACCCAGGTGCCGATTGGCCTAAGATTTGAATCCAGAAACTGGCTGGACACAGGAGAGGTTTACTGGAACGAGAGGGGAACTGGCTCGGGACAAAAGGCCCTCAACAGCCTTTGCTCTATCGATTCCTCTAGGGCCCTTGCAAGGGACAGTGTCTGTGTGCAGGTTAACAGCTTTGGTGCCATGTGGTAGAAGGAAGAGCTTGGAAGTGGAGCAGGAAGAATACTTTCCTGCACAGCAGCCGGACGTCTCTGAGATATAAGGAACGGAGCCTAGGTGCTTTAGACGCAAAGACTTCCAAGCCAGGGGAGCTGACTAGCAGCAAAGAATCAGGGGGCTTTGGGGGTAGAAAACCAGCGTCTGGGTCCTCAGTTTGTTCTAACTGCTGTGCACACTGAGGATGCTACTTTGGGACCAGACAGTGCGTCATCCACAGGGACACTGCAGGCCCAGTGATGCACAGGAGGGATGAGAAGCCCCAGGACTTTCAGGAGATCTGGGTCAATCCTGTTTTCATTCTCTTCCCAGCTGGCTGCTTTGAGCAATTTAATTTAACTGAAAGGCAAAAGCCTTTATTCCCCAACCCTCAATCCAGGCATAACTTTTGGGGTAACGAGGGGGAGGGCGATGACAGTGGGTAAGGTGAGGCCACAGGGTGGAGGGGCCCGGGGAGGGCTCTGAGTTTGGTCTCAACTGGTTAGCTTCTGGTAGGAGAGGCTGGGTTCTCCTGTTAGCCCTTTGGAATCAATCCCTTGCCTCATACCTCTAGTGGCATTGGCTACAGACACCCGGAGGAGTGGGGAAGAGTCTTGGTGAATTAGGGTTTATCTTTAAAAACAGCATTTGAGAACACATGTCCACACAAGGGCTTGCACATGAATGTTCACAGCAGCGTTGTTCACAATACCAAAAACAACTTTAGCACTCATCACGGATGAGTGGATAAACCACCGCGATACACCCATAGGATGGAACACTACTCGTCAGTGAAGAGGGATGATTTCCTGACACGTGCTACGAACACGGACGAACCTCAAAACCGTTATGCTGACTGAAAGAAGCCAAACACAAAAGACCACATGCTGCATGAGTCCATATGAATGACCTTTCTAGAAGAGGCAAAACTTAGATACAGAAAGCAGACCAGTGGTTGCCTGGAGCTTGGAGTGGATTTGGGGCCTGACCGCAGATGGGCCCCAGGGAACTTTCTGGGGTGGTGAGAATGTTCTAAAACTGTATTATGGAGATGGTTGCACAATTCTGTAAAGTTACTAAAACTCATCAAGCATTTAAAATGGGTGAATTAAACCAATTTGACAGTAAATTTCATATATTAAAAAATAAAAAATTAAAAAAATTAAAAAAAAAAAAAAATAAAATGGGTGAATTAAAAAAAAAAATGGGTGAATTTTGTGGCAGGTCAAGTATGCGTCAACAAATACCTGAAGTCTTTTGCTTCTGAAAAGTCTGTCCCAGAGCTTCCCTATGTGCCAGGCTGGGAGTAGAGGGCACAACCCCACCCCCTCCTCCTCACAAAGGAAATGAGGGCTGTGGAAACTTTGTCTCACACAGTGGTTCTCAAAGTGTGGCCTCTGGGCCGCCCTCAGCAGCAGCCCCTAAAGGCTTGTAAGAAATGCACATCTCAGGACCTGGCTCAGAACTGCTGAATCAGAGGCTCTGGTGATGAAGTCCAGCGACTGGGGCTTGAACAACCCTCCAGGGGAGTGAGGATCATGGTCTGATGGAAGGGGAATGGACAGCAGGAAGGTCATCTATGTTGAGCACTCACCTCGGGCAGCCAGCCGACCGACAAGCCCTGAGTCACACCATCCTCACAGCAACTGTGTGATGTCAGTGTTATTATCAACCATGTTCTATTTTGTGGACGAAGAAACCAAGCTTCAGACAGGCTGAGAGACTTGTCCGTTAATAAGGGGGCGGGGCTGGGATCTAACACTCAACTTTCTGACTTGAAACACGCCTGCTCCATCACCCCATAGACCTTGTGAATGTGAGCAAGATTCACGGTGTCTGAAAGCCCAGAGACGGGACAGGAGACTTACAATAAATACAGCCCCCTCAGGTTCTATCTTGGAACAAAGCGTGGGTACAAAGAAATAAACAAGAAGCGTAGCACTCAACATGCCCGGTATTTTTTCCTCAAGGCTGAGGCAGCCGGCTTTGTTTAAGGTTATATTGTTTACTCCCAGGGGACAAGAGGGTGGGGGAGTTTAGATAATTAGCTGCTTGGACAGAAGCCCAGGAGGTCCTAGCTCAGTTCCTTGGGAGCCTGGAATGTAAAGGGCTGGGGATGCAGAGGGAGGGGAACCTAAGGATCTTGCTCAGAAAGTAGGAGAGCCGCGGGGGATCCGGGAGGGTGGGTCTGTGGTTTCCAGATGCACGGATGACATAACGTCTGCCTGCCCTGCATACACCAGTCCTGATCAGAGTGGCCTTCCAAGTGCATCGGGGACAGAGGCCCTTCCCCAGCTTTAGCCTGCTTCTTAGGGGTTAGGCTGTGTCCTGGAGCTGCTCAGGAAACTGAGACTGACCCATCTGGCCTCCCTGCTTAAACCCAGCACTGCCAGAAGCTAGGCTCGATGCCATATGTGTCGGGGAGGGGGTGGTGTCACTTTGTCACTTCTTTTGGTCATTCAGCACTGGCTGCTGCTGTCTGGTTGCCTTGCCTGGCCTTCCCACGCAAGATTCGCACTCACTGCTTTGCCCACCACGGTCACCATTGACTGTCAGCCTTGATCAAACAGAGAAGCTCTTCTAGCCCAACTGAGGGAAGGGACTTACCCTAAATAAAGGCAGAGCCAATACCGGAGTGCAGAACTCCTGGCTGTGGAGCTATTTCATACTAATAATCCTTATCATTCATGTAATTTCATCATATACCAAGTACTTTCATGTGGTATCTTCCTTGACTCTCTCACTAACCCTGTGAGATGGAGGGTTTATGACTGCTTGATTTATACATGAGCAGCTTGGGGTTTACAGAGTTTAACTGACTTGCTCCAGATCACCAACTGGTAAGTGACAAAGCCAGTGCTCATGCCAGATGCTTGGGCCCCAAGTTATTTGCTTAGCTCTTCATTCTTGATGATATGAGCAAGACTCCCCAGTGCCTAGGGCTTGGGGAGGAGCCAGAGGAATCATGTTAACCACAGGCCCATCAGGATCTATCTTGGAACGAAGTGTGGGTATTTGTCTTGCCTGTCAGCCGAACAGGATTCTCTAAATTAAGCAGCTGTGTGTGTGTGTGTGTGTGTGTGTGCGTGTGGTGGTGGGGAGGGGGCTAGTGCTGGCTAACTCAGTTGGTAGAGCATGCAACTCTTGATCTTGGGGTCATGAGTTTAAGCCCCATGTTGGGCATAGAGCTTCCTTAAAAAAGTAAAATAAAATAAAATAAAATAAAACAAAACAAAAAGAGCAGGTAGGTTCCCAGCTTGAGCAAGTGACCTGGGCAAGAGCTGCTTCTGATGGTTGAAAATAGGGCTAGTGACTGACCTGCCTCACAGGTCCATGGGCAGCCTGGAAACAGCTTTCTGCTCCTGCCCACTGTGTTCTTGCCATCAGTCTTTTCTGCATTTTGCATGTTGTGGATGACAAAACACACAAGCTGTCATGGTCAACCTACTCTCCCCTCCAACTGAGCTCAAATATGATGATGAGGAGGAGGATGATGAGGATGATGATGATGATATGGCCCTTGATTCCATTTGCTAAGGGCGTACAAGGTTCTGCTACCTTTTATACATCTAGAGGCCTCACAGTTCCCAATGAAGGAGCCACGACTAGAGCCCAAATACAGGGTAACTTTGGAGTGCAAAACATTATACTTCTCTCCCATGCTTTTAAGGAAGGATGTGGAGCACACCCGTGGGTCTCAGGTCTGGGACAGGAGGGTACAGAACCTGGTTGCTGCTTAATGCCTTGTGGGATCTCAGCCAAGTTCTGTGGGGCAGGGTCTTCCTTCCATACATAGGTTGTTAACTGTTCTCACCTGGATGCTCTGGAGAGCCAAACCAGGCTGCCATGTTCCTTTCTGCAGGCTAGATCCTGGACACGAGTGCCAATTGTCTGGGATTCCCCACTGACATCAGTGCCGATCTCTGGCTGCGTTCTGGGGTGATGTGTGCCAGGAGAAATGCCTGGAGGTGGCTTTCACCCAACCGGCTTGAGCAGGGAGGGGAGTGGCTAGTCATGATGAAAGAGTCAGATGTGTGTTTTGAGCTTGGTGTCAGACTTCCTCAGTTCATCTCCTCTGACTTAACTGCCCCTTATTTTAAATTAAATTAATTTCAATTAATTAGTTAATTTATTTAATTGAGTAAATTTGATGTGTAGCATTGTGTAAGTTGAAGGTGTGCAATGTGTTAGTTTGATACATTTATACATTGATACATTTATATGTCATAATATAGGCCCATTGTAGAGCAAGGCAAAAGGACCGACAGGGACCACCCAGCTGAATGCACACAGGCTCATTAAGGGACCTACCTCGAAATAGCCATAGACCCTAACTGACCAATTACAACCAGGCACAGTTCCTAAGATTACCAAAAAAACCGGAACCTTCCTCAGGTCCTCATACTTCCTCACTCTGCCCTATAACTGTGGCCCCTTATCACTGCCTCCTTGCAGACAGTCTCTCCTTTGCTGTCCTGCCCATCGCTCCATTATGGTGTATTCAGTATACTTCTATCTCTTCTGTTCTGCCTTGGGTGAATTCTTTCACTGCCTGCACCACCGGCCTGGAGCACCCCACGTTTGGTAGCCCCCCACCATCCAATTCGGGACACCCTATATCCATGTCATGATATTTATCATATTACATAATTAAAGTACAATGTCATTGTCTATATCCATTGTACTGTGCTTACCTGCCCCTTGCAATGGACTTTCCAGGCCAAGAAAGGGTGCTGACCTAAAGCTATATCCCTTCTCTGTCTAGAGAACACACAATCCACCCATTCCTGCCCAACGGACAGATGGAGTCTGGGTCCAAGGCTTCAAAAAGGCAAAAGCTATGTCATAGCCATGTGGAAGACCCATGTGAGCCCTTTCATTTGTAGAGAGAAACTGAGGCACTGACAGAAGAAGGATTCAGAATGTGAATGTTGAAGCATTAAAAAAAGCTCCAGTTATGCTCAAGGCAAGGATGCTCATAAAATGTTTATTTTTATAAAAAGTGTTAAATACATTCTGATGTAATTGAGTGGGGGTCAGGGGTTGGGGGTGGGGATTAGGCATTAAAGAATAAAAAAAAAGAAAGTGTGAAATGGGGTATTACTCAGCCTTAAGAAGAAATGCAAGTCTGCAAGAAGGCATGCTACAACATGGTTGAACCTTGAAGACATTAAGCTAAGTGAAATAAGCCAGTCACAAAAGGACAGAATGGACAAATTCACAGAGACAGAAAGAACACTGGTTACCAAGAGCTTGGGGACAGGGAGGAATGGGGAGCTAATGTTCAATGGATGGAGAGTTTGGGATGATGAAAAGTTCTAGAGATGGATAGTGGTGTTGGTTGAACAAAAATGGGAATGTACTTAATGTCATTGAACTGTACACTTAACAAAAAAGATTAAAATGATAAATTTTATGTTATGTATATTTCACCACAACTTAAAGTGTTAAGAAAGCTTAATGCTTGAATCCAAACTCTACTACCAAGAATCCTTGGGAAAATAAACTGTTACTTCATCAGGTAAGTTTGTTAAGTAAAATGCTGCTCAGTACTTGTGTGAAATCCTACCTCTCATGAGACTTGGCACTGTAATATTGTGATTTATAATAAATATATGTTTGGTCTTCATCCCCTGTTCCTGGCACAGAGCTCTTAAAACCCTTGGAATTTCCTAGGAGATAAGAATGTAAAGGTGTCTTAGTATTCAAAATCTATAAAGAAGTTATCAAACTCAACACCCAAAAAACAAATAATCTAGTGAAGAAATGGGCAGAAGACATGAATACATACTTTTCCAAGGAAGACATCCAGATGGCTAACAGACACATGAAAAGATGCTCAACATCACTCATCATCAGGGAAATACAAATCAAAACCACAATGAGATACCACCTCACACCTGTCAGAATGGCTAAAATTGACAACTCAGGCAATGACAGATGTTGACAAGGACGAGGAGAAAGGAGAACCCTCTTCCACTATTGGTGGGAATGTAAACTGGTGTAGCTACTCTGGAAAACAGCATGGAGGTTCCTCACGAAACTAAAAATAGAACTACCCTACGACCCAGAAATTGCACTACTAGGTATTTGCCCAAAGGATGCAGGAGTGCTGTTTTGAAGGGGCACATGGACCCCAATGTTTATAGCAGCATTATCAACAATAGCCAAAGTATGGAAAGAGCTCAAATGTCCACCAACATATGAATGGATAAAGAAGATATGGTATATATGTATATACATACAATGGAGTATTACTTGGTGATCAACAGGAATGAAATCTTGCCATTTGCAACAACATGGATGGAACTAGAGTGTATTATGCTTAGTAAAATTAGCCAGAGAAAGACAAATATCATATGACTTCACTCATATGTAGAATTTAAGATACAAAACAGATGAACATAAGGGAAGGGAAGTAAAATAATATAAAAACAGGGAGGGGGACAAAACAGAAGAGACTCTTAAATACAGAGGACAAAATGAGGGTTGCTGGACAGGTTGTGGGTGGGGAGATGGGCTAAACGGGCAAGGGGCATTAAGGAAGACACTTGTTGGGATGAGCACTGGGTGTTATACATAGGGGATGAAACACTGGAATCTACTCCTGAAATAATTATTGCACTATATGCTAACTAACTTGGATGTAAATTAAAAAAAATAAATAAAAAGAATGGAAAGGTGTCTTGATATTGATAACAAACTACAGTCAACCATACCTGAGTTTATGTTAACAAAGTGCTTTTGGGGAGCACCTAAGAATGGGGGCTAGTTGCCAGGAAAATCAACCATGTGATTAAGTTGGAACTTTCAGGCCCACCTCCTGACATCTGGAAGGAGGAGAGGGGCTGGAGGTTGAATCAATGGCCAGCTGCCAATGATTTAATCCACAGTGCCTCTCCTCTGTCATGAAACCTCCATAAAAACCCAAGAAAAGGATGGGGTTTGAAGAGCTTTTAGGCTGGTGAACACGTGGAGGTGGTGGGAAAGTGGTACCCTCAGAGAGAGCCTAGAGGCTCTGAGCCCCTTCCCTTATACCCTGTCTGATACATCCCCTCTGGGTGTTTGTAAGTTATATCCTTTTATGATAAACCAGTCATTTAGGAAGTAAAATGTTTCTTAGAGTTCTGTGAACTGCATTAGCAAAGTAACTACATCTAAGGAAGAGGTAGTTGGAACCTCCAATCTGTAGCTAGTCAGTTAGAAGAGCACGGATCACAATCTGGATGTGCAAATGGTGTCCAAAAAAGGTAAGTTGAATTGTAGGACACCCATCTGGTGTTGGGGAATTGCTTGATGGTATGGGGAGAAAATACATACTGCAACTCGTGTCAGAGTCAGAACACTAAAACAGGATGAGGTCTATTGACAGATATGATTTGACTAATTTACTCAGCATGTATGTACTGTGGGTGTATCCTATGAGGAACACAGAGCTTGATGAAGGCTGTTTGGGGATGAGGACCCAGAGGTGGTCCCACTGGACCAGCCAAGAGGGTCCTTGGTTTTGCACAAGGTGGATATCAAAGAGCCGAGAGGAAGTTAGAGGAGAGTTTATTGAAGACATAGAGAATCCAGAAACAGAGCATCTGGGAGACTTGGAAAGAAAAGTGAGTCTTGGTTTTGCTTGGGGCCTGAGGGTTTTTTTTTTTTTTTTTAAGTTTATTTTAGTTTTTTAGTAATCTGTACACCTAAGATGGGGCTCAAACTCAGAACCCCGAGATCAAGAATCTCAAGCTCAGGGCTCCTGGCTGGCTCAGCTGTGACTCTTGATCTCAGGGTTATAAATTTGAGCCCCATCTTGGGTGCAGAGATTATTTAAAAATAAAATATTAAAAGAGAAAAGAAAAGAGTCACATGCTCTTTCAGACTGAGCCAGCCAGGTGCCCTGGGCCTGGGGTTTTTATTGAGGATGGTGGTCTTCTCAGTAATCCAGGAACAAAGACAAGTGTTTAGGTGTCCTTCATAAATCACTCATGCTCTGGACCAGGGGTCTTGATGAGTCAGTGGTTTTGGAAAATGGTTAGTGACAGGACCATTTCCAGGCACTCCTAAGATGTTATCTATTGTGCTGGAAGACTCCAATGAAATCACTAAATCCTTGACCTTTACAAAGAGGACAAACATTATCTGTTCTATAAGGTATGTGGAAGGTGGAGGTGTAAGTCCTAGTAAGAATGGAAGCAGGAAAAGGAGGGAATAAAGTAATTTTTCATGGGGTCCTTTTAGTTTCTCTGTTTCAGGCTGGGGGTTACTAACATTTTATTGGTTTTGTTTAATTAAGGTATAGTTTACATACAGTAAAACACAATATGTATACAGGTCAATTAATTTTACCTACATATACATACAGTTAACCACTACCAAGATCAAAAAAAATTCTTACCACTAACCCAGATCAAGAAAGTTCACCACCCTAGAAAATTCCCTCAAGCATCTCCACCCTAGGCAATGATCTCCCCCAGAGGTGATTATTGTTATTGTTCCAACTTCTATCACCATAGGTTAGTTCTGCCTGTTCTGAATGCTGTATAAATGGAATCACTTATTCCTCTGTGTCCACTTCTCACATTCAATGTAATATTGTTGTGATTTACCTATGTTAGTACACATCCCAGTAGTGTTTGTTTGTTTGTTTGTTTGTTTGTTTGTTTGTTTGTTTAGAGAGAGTGTGTGTGTGTGAGTGGGGGAGGGGGGCAGAATGAGAGAGAGAGAGAGAGAGAGAGAGAGAGAGAGAGAGAGAGAGAGAGAGAGAATCCTAAGTGGGCTCTATGCTCAGCATGGAACCCAATGCAGGGCTCAATCCCACAACCCTGGGATCACAATCTAAGCTGAAATCAAGAGGTAAGACACTCAACCGACCGAGCCACCCAGATGTTCTGTAAGTTATTTTTTAAATTGTTGTGCAGTGTTCTGTTTATAACTATATCTCAGTTTGTCTATCTATTCCTTTGTGGATTTTAGGTAAGTTCTAGTTTGGGTTTGTTATGCATGAAGATGCTCTGAACATTTTTTGTAAGTTTTTTTTTTAGTAATCTCTATACCCAACGTGGGGCTCAAACTCACGACCCAGAGATTAAGAGTCTTGTGCTCTTCTGACTGAACCAGCCAGGCGCCCCTCTGAACATTTTTGTACAAGTCTGTTTGGGGCACATGCATCTATTTCTCTGAAGTGTGTGCTTGGGAGAAGAATGGCTGGATCACAGAGGAGTTGTATGGTGGATATTATTAGAATCTAATAGAGTTTAGTTCATAGACACTTCCTGCTTTTTCGCCCAGTTGGTATGCACCTCCCTGCCAGCTCCTAGCATTGCGTTTGTTTTTCTCTGCTGGCATTCAGTTTGTCTTTGTTATATTATGGACAAGCCATTCACATGTTCATTTGCATAATGTACATTTCTTGAATGCTAACTATGCACGTGGCACTTGGTACACTGGCTGTGTGAATACAGTCATGAATAAGACATCCATCCCAAGGAGTCTACAGCAGCTAATAGGGGAGGTTATAAAAATAAATAATCATAATACAAAGAAGATGTTAAGTGGCCAAACTAAGGTTGAGATAAAGCATTATAAGAGTTCGGAGACGAGAAACATAATGTTCAGTGGGCACTTAGAATAGCTTCACAGAGGAGACAACATTTGGGTTTAGTGCTGATGGAGAAAAGTCAACTAAAACATGTTCAGGAGGTGCCAGTGTGGCTCTTTCTATTGAGCATCCAACTCTTGGTTTTGTCTCCCGTCATGATCCCAGGGTCATGAGATGGAGCCCCACATCGGGGTCCACTCTGAGCGTGGTGCCTGCTTAAGATTCTCTCTCTCTCTCTCTCTCTCTCTCTCTCTCTCTCGCCCTCCCCCCTGTCTCTCTTTCTCGGGGCGCCTGGGTGGCTTAGTCAGTTAAATGTCTGACTCTTGATTTCGGCTCAGGTAATAAATGATGGAGTTTCTGGGTGTTGGTGGGGTTCGGAGCTGAAGGCCAAGAAAGAATTCTTGAAGACGTCTTTGGTGCAAAAAGATGATTTTATTAAAGCACAGGGACAGGGCCCGTGGGCAGGAAGAGCAGCACTGGGATTGTACAGTGATTGTTTATATACTGTGGAGTTGGGGGAGGTAAAGTCAAGAGAAGGTTTCTTAAAGGGATTTTCCTGTGCTAAAGAGGGTTTACAGATTACTGGAGGCCTAGCTATTGTCAAGCTAAGGTTGTTTTTCCTTCTAGCAAAGTATTACCAGTAAAGTAGCAGGGAGTTCCTGGAGATTAGGCTATTGATAAGATTGCCTTTTTCTTGTAATATTACTAACATATTTGTAAACTGATGGAAACTCTATCAGTTTAACCGTTTGTTTTCTGTCCTTTCCTTTGTTCTTGGGCAGCCAGGAGTGTCTGAGGAATATCACACATGTCCCATCTTGTGTGTGTGTTGGG
This sequence comes from Panthera tigris, assembly GCF_018350195.1. Classification (NCBI taxonomy): domain Eukaryota; kingdom Metazoa; phylum Chordata; class Mammalia; order Carnivora; family Felidae; genus Panthera; species Panthera tigris. The sequence goes on along the minus strand of NC_056661.1, from coordinate 17,444,138 downwards.
CGGGGTAATGTTAGTTTGTGCCTGGCCCTCTGCTTGCCTTATGGTCCTTCACCAATGATCTCACCGTTCATGAGTTTGAGCCCCACATTGGACTCTGCGCTGACAGCATGGAGCCTGCTTGGGATTTCTCTCTGTCTCTTCCCCTCCCTGGCTTGCTCTCTCTCTCTCTCTCTCTCTCTCTCAAAAAAAATACCTCTCTCTGCCCCTCTCCCCTGCTCTCTCTCTTTCCAAAATTAAAAAACAAAAACAAAAACATAAAACATGTTCAGAATGTAGTATAAGGGGTGGGCAGGGTTGAGCTTTCTGGATGGAGGGCACAATTCGGGCCAAAGCAGGATCTGTCAACGTTTGGAGTGTGTGACCCCTTAAGCTCATGACGACAGAGCCCACGCTGGTCTAGCAGGCTCACTGCCGTATCCCTAGTGTCTGGCCAGGGCTGGCACACAGAAGGTACTCAATCAAAATGTATTTCTTTAACAGTGAGTGGTTCATCTTGGCTGCAGCAGAGGGAGCTTGGAAAGAGTCAGTGGGGAGAAGGATAATGTCTTAGTTATCCACTGCTGTGCAACAAATTACCTCCAAACTCAGTGGCTTAATTCAACAAGAAATATTTATTATCTCTCACAGTTTCTGTGGATCAGGAATTCGAGAATGGTTTAGCCAGTCAGTTCTGGCCTGGGGTCTCAAGCCCTGCAAGCTTGTGTTGCCAGGGCCATAGTCATCTGTGGGCCTGACTGAGGCTGGGGGACCCCCGTGGGCCATGGCTCACTTGCACACGTGGCAGGTTGGTGCTGGCTTTGAGAGCAGACCTCACTTCCTCCCTGCAGCGGCTTCTCCACAGCACTCCTCAAGCGTCCTAAGGGTATGGTCACCAACGTCCCCCAGAGCGAGCCCTTCCAGAGGAAGGAGCCAGGAGGAAGCTGTAACCTTTTTATTGCTTGGCCTCCCAGTCAGAGCATCACTTCTGCCACATTCTATGCATTAGAAGCAAGTCACTAAGTCTGGCCCACATTCAAGGGGAGGGGAATTCGGCTCTACCTTTGAAAGGGAAACATCTCAAAGGAATTTTTGGATATATTGTACATCACCATGTTGATGGTGGGAAGATTTGTCTGCTCAGAACTCATGGGCTCTTAGGGCCGAGTGGGACCCTGAGGGACCCAGCCTCCTTGGGGGATCCAGCAGTCCTGCCCTGCTGTTATCTACCCAGTGGACCCTGAGCCCTGACAGCAGGTGAGGTAGTAAAATAAAAAAAAAAATGAACAAGAAACAAGCACTGCGCACTGTGGAGAACTCAGAAGTGGCTCAGACCAGGGCAGGGAGCACTTAACTCTCTGGGAAGAAGATAACTGGAGGACACAAAAGCTCCTTCCCCAGGAGAGTCAGGGAAGGCCTCCCAGGGGTGGCCTCTGAGCTGTGTTCTTCCAAAGCTTCTACCCAGCTCACAAGTGTGGTGCTGGGTACACCCACGGAAGGTTAAACATGTACAGCCCGCCTGCTTAGAGAGTGTCAGAGGCCTGGAGGGGCCTCCACCGACCATGGCAACAGACACTGTCCCTGCCCCACATATGCTGAGACCTTCTGAGGCCACTCATTGTTGGCATCCAGCCTTTCAGATGGGTACAGATTTTCCCAAGAGAGAACCGTGAGCCCTTCTGGGCAGTAAGTACCCTGGAGGTTGTGTGTGTGCATCCTTTACCCATCTTCCCCCTTCAAAGGTCCTTCACCGTGGGGTGCCTGGGTGGCTCAGTTGGTTCAGCGCCAGACTCTTGATTTCGGCTGATCTCACGGTTTGTGAGTTCCAGCCTCGAATCGATTGGTTGGGATTCTCTCTCTTTCTGCCCCTCCCCCCACCCATGTTCTCTCTTTCTCTCTCTAAAATAAATAAGCTTAAAAAAAAAAAAAGTTCCTTCACTGTGTTGCAGTCCTCTCTCCCTCTCTGTTCCTGCTTCTCTGATGGTGCTTGCCCTGCATGCGTCTCGCCATTTCTTAGCTTCTTGACTCTGCATCTGAGAGAATCTGGAAGGGTCTCCCTGCCTATCTCTTTCTCCCCTCAGCAATTGACCCTCAAGGTAAGTTTCAGGATTTGCTCAGTGAAGGGGTGAGTCTGGGCAACTCCTGTTGTCCCTCAAGAAGCAACAGAGTCACCTCTGGGCCTTTTCCATTTGTTGCCCCAGACTGATGAGCAACACTCCCCACCCCCTGCCCCCCGCATCTCCCTGTGTGTACTGGCCAGCCAAGACCCCTGGGTAGGCTCCTCAGGGCTGCTAGAGTCTATTTGTGGGGATAATAGTCAGTGCTGAGTGCATAGAACACAGTGAAACTGTTCCTTTTGATACATTGGTTGTAATTTCTTGGAAGTGGCTGTGTGACCTTGGGCAAGTTATTTAGCCTCTCTGAGCCTTAGCTTCCTTATCTGTCAAGGAGGGAACATTGTGAGAATTAAAGTTGATGAGTGTAAAATTTCGGGCTATCTCTGAACTCTGTGAAGGTTGAGAAACTGAGGCATTTCTGTCCTGTCCTTCTTGCAGGGCTGTTGTGAGGACTGGAAACAGGGGCTGTGGCTGCTGGACAAATGAAGGCTGTGACTATTCAGGTAGGTCACTACATGTCCTCTGTGAGCTTTAGGAAATGGAGGGAAGGTGTGGAGGAGAGAAGCTGGGCACCTGTGGTACCCAAGGCTCAGAGACTCCTGATTTGCCAGACTCCTGACTCTTTCAAGCCCAGCCTGGATCAGCCAGGAGCTGGAGCTGGACACTGCAGTGACAGTGACACTCCTAACTAGGAGGAAAGAGACAAGACTACGGGGCTGTGATCAGAAAGACACCTGCAAGTCAAGGGGAAAAGGCACATTTGAAAGCTCTAGAATCCTAGCCACTAGATCACCAAGGGGCTGGAAAATGAATGTTTGAGAGCCTGGAAAGGCTGAGGTCGTGATCTCATGTTCACATGAGGGTGGTTGCAAGAAGACCAGAATAATGGGGTGCCTGGGTGGCTCAGTCTGTTAAGTATCTGACTCTTGGTTTCGTCTCAGGTCATGATCTCTTCGTTTCGTGGATTCAAGCCCCACATCAGTCAGTTGGGAGCTGACTCCGCACTGTCAGCATGGAGCCTGCTTGGGATTCTCTCTCTCTCCCTCTTTCTCTTTGCCCTGCCCCCACTCACACTGTCTCTGTCCCTCTCAAATAAATAAATAAACTTTAAAAAAAGAAAAAAAAAAGACCAGAATAGAGAAGTCTTGAAATTGGGAGGAAGCATGGAGGACAAGCAGGCCAACACAACAAATTTCTAAAGGAGGAGTTCCGACTCCCAGTGTGTTCTTGCTGACGGGTGAGCTGCATCTTCTGGACTGTGGCTGAGGGTCAGAGGGCAGGTCAATAGACAGACTACAGCTTCAAAGGGAAAAGGAAGTCTTTAGGGAGATCAGAGTTTCCAGTGAGCTGGGAATTAGGACAAACTGAATTCTCTTCCCCACTCACTAAAGACTTTTCACCTCTAGGAAGGGCTTGTCTTCACCATTTTTTTCTGTCACAAAAATTGCCCTCATTGTCAACTGGCTAATACAAGCAATAGAAAACCTTGACCACCTGCCCTGCTGTTGTCCCCACTGATGGCTCTATCCCTGCCTTCCTCTAGTCCGGCTGTCAGATGACAAAGCCTTGCACACACACACGTGCACACACACACACACACATGCATGCGTGCTTGTCCAGCTCAGTGTCTCCCTATTGTTTACTGAGTCAAAATCAAATGTCCTTGTCTGTCTTTCAAGGCTGTCCCAGCTTGGGCACAGTTCAGCTCATTGGCCTCCTCTCCCGCCACTCTGCCCCCAGAGTCCTCTGCTGCTTTGCAGCTTCTGCAAAGTGCCTTGCATTTTCCTACTGCCCTGTTTTTCCTACTGGTATGCCCTCTTCCCCCTTTCCTCCTTCTGCCTTTAAGATATTTATTTATTTATTATTTATTTTTTAATTGAGTGAGAGAGAGAGAGAGAGAGAGAGAGACAGAGAGACAGAGAGACAGAGAGAATCTTAAGCAGGCTCCATGCTGACAGTGTGGAGTCAGCTCCCCACTGACTGATGCAGGGCTTGAATCCACGAAACTGAGAGATCATGACCTATGTGGGGCTTGATCCCATGACCCTGGAATCATGACCTGAGCTGAAATAAAGAGCTGGATGCTCAACTGACTGAGACACCCAGGTACCCCTGCCTTTAAAATCTTATCTTTCAGGCTGATTTCCTAAGATTCCTCCTCTAGGAGACTGCCCTTGACCCCTGCTACCATCCATCCCCAGCGGAAACAACTTCTCCATTATACCATTTATCAAAGTCAGACTTGAATTATACAGCCCTGTCTCCTCACTCACAACATTTTATTATGAAACATTTCAAATGTACAGCAAAACTGAAAGAATTTTACAGTTAACACCCATTTCTCTAGCATCTTGTTTCTACTCTTTAACACGTTATCAAGCTTGTTTTTATTACGAATCTATTCATCTTTCCATGCTGCTATCCATCTATTATTAATCCATGTTTTTTGATACAAGTCAAAATAAATCTAGACATCAGTACACTTCTCTCTAAATAATTCTAGATGTAGGGTGCCTGGGTAACTCAGTCGGTTAAGCGTTCAACTCTTTTTATTTATGTATTTATTTATTTATTATTAAATTTTTAAAAATGTTTATTTCTGAGAGAGAGAGCGTGAGAGAGAGAGAGCGAGCATGAGTGGGGGAGGAGCAGAGAGAGGGAGACACAGAATCCAAAGCAGGCTCCAGGCTCTGAGCGCTCAGCATAGAGCCTGATGCAGGGCTTGAACTCACAAACTGCGAGATCATGACCTGAGCTGAAGTCAGACACTTAACCGACTGAGCCACCCAGGCACCCCTCTTTTTTTTCTTTTAATGTTTATTAAACATGAGAGAGAGAGAGAGAGAGAGAGAGAGAGAGAGAGAGAGAGAGAGAGAGAAAATGCTAGTGGTGGTGGGGGGATGGGCAGAGAGAGAGAGGGAGATAGAGAATCCAAAGTGGGCTCTGTGCTCACAGCAGAGAGCCTGATGTGGACCTTAAACCCACCAGCTGTGAGATCATGACCTCAGCCCTCATCAGACACTTAAACTGTCTGAGCCATCCAGTGACCCCAAACATCCAACTTGTGATCTCAGCTCTGGTCTTGATCTCAAGGTTGTGAATTCAAGCCCCCCACTGAGCTCCATGCTGGGTGTGAAGACAAAAAAAAAAAAAAAAAAAAAATTAAAAAAATAAATACTTCTAGAGGTATACTATTAATCAGAGCTCTTTTTTACAGTTTTTTTTTCTATTTTGATGTGAAATCCGTATACAATGAAATACACAAATCTTAAGTGTACATTTGCTGAATTTGGACAAGTGGATACACCTGTGCAATCCACCCCCTATCAACATATGGAACATTATCATCATGCAGAAAGTTTCCCAGCAACCTCCTCCCTGCCTCCACCCTGGGCAACCACTCTTCTGATGGTTTTTCCTGTTTTAGAACTTCATATAAATGAAATCACAGTGTGTATTCTTATGCAAGGCTTCTTCCACTCAGCATATTTTAGACCTGTTACATAAAAGCAGTTGTTTGCTCCTTTTTATTGCTGAGTAGTATTCCATTGTATGGATGTACTATAATTTTTGTTTATCCATTCACCTGTTGATAGATGTTTGGGCTATTTCCTGTTTGGGGCTATTAAGAATGTAGTTGCCATTGTCAACTATAATTAAAAAAAAGAATATTGTTGCAGTGAACATCCTTTTTTTTTTTTTAATGTATGCTTACTTTAGAGAGAGAAAGAGCAGGAGCATGAGTAGGGGAGGGACAGAGCGAGGGAGAGAGAGAGAATCTGAAGCGGGCTCCCAGTTCTCAGTGCAAAACCAACGTGGGACTCAAACCCACAAACCGTGAGATCATGACCTGAGCCAAAGTTGGATGCTCAACCGACTGAGCCACCCAGATGCCCCTACTGTGAACATTCTTGAACGAAGCTTTGTGTAGATGTATGTTTTCATTTTCTTGGCTAAATGTGGAATTAAGTTGGTCTTTTTCTTACTCTGGATTGTGAACTTTTTGAGGGCTGATTTATTTAGTCTCTAGCCCCAAGCACAATGCCTTGTTACATGGTAGGTTCTCAGTAGACATTTGTTGAAATGAAACATAATTCAAGCACTACATAATTTTCTTATATTCTATATAATATGCACCTCTCATTTACTATGGGCCCAGTAAGATATGAGCATTATTCCAATCTTCCATTGAGCCTCCGAGGTAGGAATTATCCCATATTACAAGTTAGGAAACAGGCCAGGAGAATCTAGGTGAGGTGTTGGAAGTCACAAAGTAGGTGAGGGGAAGAGACAGGATTTGAAAGTGATACTGTTTGTGTGAAGCATATTCCTCTATGCTGCTTTGCTTCTCTGAAGGTCTCAGCTCCTTTAAGTGGAATCCTTGGAGTGACTGTCCCAGTTGACCCTTTATCTACTCTCAATGACTAGGCAAAGCAGGCTCTTTCCCTTCCCTCTATTCCCATTAGTCACGTGGAACTCCAGAACTCACATACCTTGACAGAGGCCAAAATTGCACCCCTCCGGATGGAAGGCATACAGTTTACCTCAAAATCCTGAGTGTCAACAGGTAAATGTGGACAGAGAAGTGGAATGGAAAGACCACCACTATGCAACCAGCACAGTAGAGACTGGTTTAGGCAAGACTCATGAATGGATGTGAAATCTAGGGGATAATTTTGATGAGGAGCAGGATGTAAGCATGTCTTAAAGTGCCTCTCCACAGATTGCTTATTAGTTCCAAGGGGAAAATACAACAACAATACACTGGAAAAATCAGAAAACACCGTAACTTGATGATTGAAATTCATACCACTAGTGAGGGGCAGATGGACACCACATGCCTCCTGATACGATGCCCTGAGGAGGACATGGCATCATTTCTACTGTATTCTAGACTGAATCTAACCATGAGAAAACATCAGACACCCAAATTAAGTACATTCTATTTTTTTTTTAATTTTTTAATGTTTATTTATTTATGAGCATGAGAGAGACAGAGCACGAGTGGGGGAGGGGCAGAGAGAGAGGGAGACACAGATTCCGAAGCAGGCTCCAGGCTCTCAGCTGTCAGCACAGAGCCCGACGCGGGGCTTGAACTCACAAACTGCAAGATCATGACCTGTGCCCAAGTGGGACGCTCAACCCACTGAGCCACCCAGGTGACCCTAAATGAAGTACATTCTAAAAGAGAGAGAGAGTGAGCAAGAGAGAGCACTATATTCTTCAAAAGTGTTAATTTCATAAAACGCACATACATACACATGCACATACATACAAACGCTGTGAAAATGTTCCATATTAATGAAACCTACAGACACATAGCAACTGAATGTAATATTTAATCCTAGACTGGATCCTGTTTTGGAGGAGAAAAAAATTAGGGACACTACTGAGTCAAGTGACAAAACTGAAATATGGATGGTAGATTGGATCAAACTCCTGAGTCAATTTTAACTTACTGAGTTGATATCTGTATTGTGGTGATAAGATATATATTTATTATTAGAAATGCACACTGAAGTATTCAGGGGTTAAAAGCCATCATGTATGTGATCTACCCTCAAATGGCTCGAAAAATATGTTTTTGTTGTGTGTGTGTAGTACATAGAGCAAATGGGGAAAACGTTGAAAAGAAGTGAATTTTGGTAAAGGGTATATGAGAGTGCTATATACCATTTTTATCCTTGCAGCTTTTCAATGAGTTTGAAATGGTTTCTAAACAGAAAGTTTGGAAAATGCTCTACTGCAAGGTCCCTGGAATCCTAATTCAGTCAGTGAGGACTGTGCTGACAAGAACTCCATGGACATGAGCATCTCTTTTCTAAATATGTTAGTTTGTTCCAACCTGCCAAATGTGTGATCTCAAGCTAAGTGAAAAAGTGCCAAGGACCTACAGTGGGCATCTTCTAAAAGAATCCCTTCATCTTGGTCCCCTCTCAGAACATCTTTCCCACAGCAGGCTCTCACTAGAGGCTTGTTAAATCGGCTGGGTTGCTTTTGGCTTGTGAGTGATGGTGGTGAGCTCTGAATGGGTCTGAGGGCTGGGTCCTGCCTCCTTCTCTCCTATTGATCTGCTGCATGATGTCAATCTCCTTATCCATGGGTGATGGGTTTGGACCAGAGCAGAGGTTGTAAATTGGCAACCTGAGAGCCGCCAGTCCACAGACATTTGTCCTATATGGTATTTAATTTATTATTATTATTTTTTTTAATTTAAGAGAGCGAGAGAGAGACAGAGAGAGAAAGAGAATCCACACTTAGCGAGGAGCCCAATGTGGGGCTCGATTCCACGACCCTGGGATTGTGACCTGAGCTGAAATCAAGAGTTGGACATTCAACCAACTGAGGCACTCAGAAGCCCCTTTTTAATTAATCAATTAATTTTTATGTCCTACATGGTACTTGCTGACATTCAACAGCCAGGACACTGCACATAAAAGTTTGGCTCCATCTTCTCCAACCACACAGGGCCCACATTTCCAGCAACTGGCAGCAACTGATTGGAGTTGGGGCATGTGCCCTGTGCTCTCCACAGTCTCCAACCCACTCTTCTTTTTTCTTCATTAAAAAATTTTTTTTTAATGTTTATTTTATTTTTGAGAGAGAGCATGAGCAAGGGGAGGGGTACAAAGAGAGAGGGAGACACAGAATCTGAAGCAGGCTCCAGGCTCCGAGCTGGCAGCACAGAGCCCACTGTGGGGCTCGCCTTGAGCCCATGAACCGGGAGATGACGACCTGAGCCAAAATCAGAGGCTTAACCAACGGAGCCACCCACACGCCCCTCCAGGCCACTCTTTTATAACTAATCAGCTTTCTCATTTACAGTTTCTGCTTGGTCTTTGGCCTGGAAGCCCTCAAAGGACCTTCCAGTTCCCATCTTCTCTGACCATATCTGATCTCTTTAGGGATTTCACATGATGAACGAGAGGTTGGATGGAGTGAACAGTGAGGTGCAGAAGAATAACAGAACCAAAATGAGAGTTGTGTCAAGTACAGAGGCTTACAAAGGGCCAGACCGTGGTTCCAGACATTGACATAACCACTGGAGTTCCAGATGGGATGGGATGCTTGGAGTCAGAGTTGGGAAGAAATTAGGAGGTCGTATTTAGGACTGAGGGTCAGGACAGAGGATGGAAGAAGAATTGAGGGAAAGCCAGGTTCCTGGGGAGAGTACCAAATACCTGGAACTGAGGGCATCACTGTGTGCAGTCTTGGGGTCACAGCTAAGAGCAATTATGATTTGTAGCCAGGAAGTGGATCCTAGAGAGAAAAGGGAAAGGGAAGAAAATTTCAAAATCAAGGTACAGTGGCAAGGAATGAAAGGACGTGGTGTTTAGTTCCAGATCTGCCACTTACTAATTGCGTGATCTTGGGCATATCACGCCTCATCCCTGAATCTGTTTCCTCAGCTTCAGAATAGGGATGACAATACAAGCCCTGCCTAACTCAGAGTTATAGAAGGGCTAACCAGCAGTACCAGAGAGCAAAGCACTTAGTAACTGGGGAAGCACTATCCCAAAGTGAGATAAAATCTAGAAGGTGTAATTGAGCCTTAGAATTCTGGAGCTTGAAGCTATTAGAATTGAAAAGAGTTCAGCAAGGTTACTACATATAAAGTTAACATACAAAAAGGAATAGCATTTCTATATACCAGTAATCATTTACAAAATGTGATAGGAAAAAAATAAAATCATTGTGGTACCTAGGAATTAACCTCACAATAGGGTTGTAAGACTTCTACAGAAAAACATAAAACTTTACAATTTTTATTTTTTTTAATATTTATTTATTTTTGAAAGAGGGGGGAAGAGTGCAAGCGGGGGAGGGGCAGAGAGAGGGAGACACAGAATCTGGAGCTTTCATTGTCTGCAACGCTCTCATTTAACGAACAGTGAATTTGAGGCCCCAAGAGGAGAAATTACATAGCAAGTTTAGGAGAGAGGGGGGTGCTGTGCTCCATTAGTTTTAGAGTGGAACCCCCTTCTGAGCTCCCTCTGGGAATAGGTGAATAAAACTAAGCAAAGGAAGAGGAAAAAGGGACCTAGTTAGGGGGATTTGTGTAACAGAAGGCCCCCAAACTGTGTGTTTTATCACATTCGCTCGAAAGGGACAGGTCTTTGTAACTAGTCCTGTGGTTACAGGAACAAGGAAATACTTAGGGAACCTTGAAAGAGGTAGTCTCATTTCGAGGGAAAGGAGGTCCCCCATTGCACATTACGAGGCATGCACAGTGAATGAAATCACAGAAAGTGAGAGGTGAGAAGACCATCTTGTTCTACCTCCTGTGATAGAGATGAGGAACCTGAGGCCCAGAGATGGAAAATGGCTTGCCCAAGGCCATACAGCTTGTTCCTGGAAGAGCTGGGACCGTAACAGGGTTTCTTAACTTGTAATCCAGGGCTTTTACTCCATGTGCCAGTTTGGATTGCGTATCCGGCAAATAAGAGACTGATGGTGGCTTATACCATTGGAGACTTATTGACTAACGATGGCTTTCAGAGATAGGGGTTACTTTCCTCACTTTACAAGAGGTCCAGAGGGGGACAGTCAGATAGGTGTAGCTGCCAGAGGATGCTAAGGACCTAGTCTTCTCCTATCTTGCCACTCTTCACCTTCAGCCCATGACTTTTGTCCTTACCATCGTAAGATGGCTGTATCACCTCTAGGCATTGTGTCTGTATTCCAGGCAGCTGAGTTTGTCTTTTTATAAAGACTTACCTGAAAGCTCTGCTCCATCCAGTGAGGCACATAGCAATCCCAACTGCAAAAGGAGTCAGGATAAGTGTCCAGGCACTAAAGTAGGAGGTGGCAGGGGACTTTTGAGTAGTTAGTATCTAATGTTTGCTGCATCACTATGCTACACCATTTCATCTCTATCTATCTATTAAATATTTTATTTTTATTATCTTTTTGTTTAAAAAAATTTTTTTTGAATATTTATTGATTTTTGATAGAGAGAGAGAGAGAGAGAGAGAGAGAGAGACAGAGCATGAGAGGGGGAGGGGGAGAGAGAGAGGGAGACACAGACTCCGAAGCAGGCTTCAGGCTCCGAGCTGTCAGCACAGACTTTATTTTATTTTTTAAAGTAATTTCTACACCCAATGTGGGGCTCAAACTTACAACTCCCAGGATCAAGAGTTGCTGACTGAGCCAGACCGGCACCCCTATGCTACACCATTTTATTTTTAAATTTTTAATGTTTATTTATTTTTGAAAGAGAGAGACACAGTGTGAGCAGGGGAGGGGCAGAGAGAGAGAGGGAGACACAGAATCTGAAGCAGGCTCTAGGCTCGGAGTTGTCAGCACAGAGCCTGACGTGGGGCTCGAACTCACAAACCGTGAGATCATGACTTGGGCTGAAGTTGGATGCTTAACTGACTGAGCCAGCCAGGCACCCCTTTGCTACAGCATCTTAAAGATGAAAGAAGGAGTGGGTGTAACAAACTCCTGCCTGAGAATCAGAAAATAGGTTCAAGTTTGGATTCTGCCACTTATTTGTGGGTCTTTGACATGTATCAGTTACCTCACCTGAAAATGGTTTGGGCTAAATGACCCCAAAAAACCCTTCTGGCTCTTAATTCTATGACTCTATCCTATTCAAATCCTAATCCATGTACTTTTATTTCTCTCTCCCTAGGGAATTCTAACATAAACATTATAAATTATGATAATAATTGGTATGTAAAAATTGCGTATTTATCTGATAAGTGTTTGTACCAGGAAATTTCAGCCAGAGGTTCCTACCTTGAGAGCATCAAGGTATCTCCATAAACGTATTTTCTTCTAAAAGTTGTAAAGTTTTGGGGCGCGTGGGTGGCTCAGTCGGTTAAGCACCTGACTTCTGATTTCATCTCAGGTCATGATCTCACGGTTGTGAGATTGAGCCCCATGTCAGGCTCCACGCTGAGCACGGGAGCCTGCTTGGGATTCTCTCTTTCTTTCCCCCCACTTCTCTCTCTGCTCCTCCCAAGAGCACATGCATGTGCGCGGGCCCTCTCTCTCTCTCAAAATAAATAAATAAACATTAAAAAAAAGAAGTTTAGGGGCGCCTGGGTGGCTCAGTCGGTTGAGCGGCCGACTTTGGCTCAGGTCATGATCTCGCGGTCCGTGAGTTCAAGCCCCGTGTCGGGCTCTGTGCTGACAGCTCAGAGCCTGGAGCCTATTTCGGATTCTGTGTCTCCCTCTCTCTGACCCTCCCCCGTTCATGCTCTGTCTCTCTCTGTCTCAAAAATAAATAAACGTTAAAAAAAAAAAATTAAAAAAAAAAAAAGAAGTTTATGTTAAATCTGGAGGTGGGGAAACAGAATGAACCTGTACTTTGAGAAAAAAATCTACTAGGGCAGATGCATGTTTACACGAAAATTACCACATATGTGGTGAGTGCTGTGGTAGGCAGAGAATGGGTGCAGGACGAGGTGTATGAACTGGAGAGGGTGGTGCCTAAATTGTGTAACTTGGACTGAAGTAGGTGGGAGGGAGGGCTTGGAAGTAGCTGTGGCAGGAAAGAGAAAAGGGACTGAACCAGAACAGCATCAGTGTTGGTGGAGATGTTTCTGATGCAGAAGGAATATCTGGTAGGCCTGAGGTGGGGAGAAGGGAGGGAATAACTGAGAATGACTTTTGAGTGTCTAGCTTGGGATACATAAAACATGGTGACTTTATCACCTTAAAGAAGGAATGGAAGATTCCAACACTTTTGAATTTTCCCAGCCATCTGACTTCTAAGGAGCTCACAGCTTATTCTATTCTTGAAGCCCAGGACAGGCATTGGGGCTGGCTACTCCAGGCAGCAGGAAGGATCAGAGTAACTTTTGAAGCTCCCACCTGTGTGTTTTCCTTAAGCATGCACAGTTAAGTGCATGCTTGGACAAAATCTGTGGGCTTTGGTATGAAATAATGCTAATTTCATCAGGACAGGAAACCTATTTTATTTACCTTTTTATAAATGCCCCTCACTGTGTGGCCTTTTCTGATGTGCAGATCATCATTCAGTATCTGTTGGATGAATGAATTCAGGCTTGCAATGGTAGTTCCCCTGCTCTGGAGTCTGGGTGTGAAAGAGGGGAAAAGCTTTGAGTTTGGTCCCAGGACACCTGCCTTATTAATTAGTCATTTCAGTTCTCCGTGATTGGCCTAAAGTTCTTTCCAGGGCTCCAAATTCATAGTTCTATACCTTTTCCACTTATCCTTTTATCCTTCATTCCTTCATCTTTGTATAGGCTATAAATACTTCTTTAAAGTCATTCTGAGTAGTACTCTGTAAATGCTTGCTAAGTGCTAGGCACCAAGCTAAGTACTTTATTTATATCAACACATTTGATCTGCCTAACAACCCTAATAAGGTAGGTGTGACTATTATTCATTTTACAGTTAAGGAAACTGAGGTACAGAGAGATTAAAAATCTCCCGCAAGCTCACATAACTTGTAGGTTGCAGTTCCCAGATTTGCACACAGGGACTCAGGGTCCAGAGTCCAAGTTTACCTCACTATGCTACCTCTAGGTCACCGTAACAGGGGCTATGACAGGCTGGTGACTTGCATTATCTCATTTTTTACTAAGGCAATTAAAGCTTAATTTCCCAAAGTTACACACAAAGTAGCAGGGCTGACCTTGAACCAGGGCTTTCAACCAAGTCCAGTGTTCTTTCTGGTAACCAGCCTGCTCTACAGGTTGACTGACTACATGTCCCAGTGCCTGGTTGCCTGAGTTAAAAGCACCACACTTGATTGCTGGCTTGTGGTCATTAGATAAATTACTAAACTTGTATTTGTTTCTCATCTGTAAAATGAGAATGGGAACATTGATACCAATTATAAAGCATTGTTTTGGCAACTAAATGAGTTTTTGGGTGTCACGTACCTACAAGAGTGCTTGGTACATAATAAGCACTCAAGAGGTGTTAGCTGTCCCTTTTCCTTCTGAACCACTTCTATCCAGCAGAAATATATCGCGAGCCAAATAGGGATTTTAAGTTTAGCGGCCATATTTTAAAAAGCAAACAAACAAACAAACAAAAATTATTTTTAAAAATGCTTATTTGTTTTTGAAAGAGAGGGAGAGAGAGCACAAGCGGGAGAGGGGCAGAGAGGAGACAGAATCCCAAGCTGGCTCTGCGCTCAGCACAGAGCCCCACCTAAGGCTGATCCCCAAATCATTTTCCTGGTATCAAGGCTTGAACAGAGATCAAGAGGAGGCTGAACCGATTGAGCCACTCAGGTGCCCCATGAAATTATTCTAAATGTGTTTTATTTAACCAAATATATCTAAAACTGTAACCAATTTTGTAATCAACTATCCAGTTTATAATCAATATAAAATTATGAGATTTTTATATATGTTTTCTACTAAGCCTCGGAAATTCGATGTGTATTCTACACCTACAGAACATTTCAACTTGAACCCGCAACGTCACGGTGGCTGGTGGCAGCGCAGCCCTGGAGAGGCCCCACACCCGCGTCCCTGTCCCCCTACGGTTCCTTCCCGCGACCAGCTGGCCCGCGCCCTAGGCCCCGCCCCGCGCCCCTCCCAGGTTACATCACAGAGCCCGCAGGCCCCGCGGGCGGGGAGACCCGGGCCCGGCCGCGTGTGCCCGGCTGCTCGCATCCTCCCAGTTCCAGGTACCCAAGTTCTGAAAGGAAGCAACGTCCAGCACAGGGCAGCGGCGGCGGTCGGTGTGCCCGTCGGCCGCCCGGGCCCTAGCGGGCGGGAGTGGGGAGTCTGAAGCCCCCATGCGTACCTCGCCCCAACGGCCCTTCCCTCGCGCCGCTACCACTGCGAGGTCGAGGCGGCGGGGCCGGCGCCCATTGGCTTGCCACAGCCCTCCGCCCGCCCCCTCACCGCGCTTATTGGCCGGAGCCGCGGCGCCCGCGGGATAGGCGGTGGCGGCGCCCCGCCCCCGCGCCGGCCCTCAAGAGAGCGACGAGGAAGCGGCCGCCTCCCTGCGCCCCGCCCCACGGGCTTGCTCGGTGGCTCCGGCTCCTCCCGACTTCTCCCGGCTCCTCCCGGCTCCTCCCGGCCGTCTCCCGGCTCCCTCCGGCTTCGGCTCCGACGCGGCGGCGGCGGGTAGGTGCGGCGACAGGCGGGGCCCGATCGGAGGGGCGGCCTCTCCATTCTCCCGGGGGCTGCCCGAGCCGCTCTCTGCGGCTGCCCGGGACCCCGCAAGGCCCGCCCGGGGCGGGGAAGGGCGGTGGCCGCAGGCCTGCGGGACGCGGGGGCGGGAGGGCAGGGGGCCTGAGGGCGTGATCTTTCTAGGCTTCGGGGCGCGATCCCGGGGCCCCTTGGGGCCGAGCGGGCTGAGAGGACCGGCTTCGGGCGTCTGGAGCGTGGGGCTGAGCGGCACGCCTCGGGCTCGGGATGGGGCTGCGTTCGGGGAGCGAGGGTCGGCTGCGTTCGGGGGCCCTGGGTGGGGCTCGGGGACGTAGGAAAACTCAGAGGTCGTTCCGTGAGGCTTTGTGGGGGTCAGTTGAGGTGGAGCTGATGCGAGCTAGAGAGCGTGCCCAGTCCGGGGTTACGGGCGGGGCTGAGGGGCGGTCTGGAGAACCGGGCCCCAGCCTAGGCTCCCTGCGTGCGTCCTCTCCGGCACTGGGCAGACTAAGCGTTGGGTTGGGGGACTAAGTGTGTGGCTGCGAGACGGCGAAGTAAGTATGGGGATGGGAGGATTGGGACGGGGACCGGGAGGGGGCAGTTGGAAACGTTACCCCGAACCGAGATGGTGGTTTAGCACTTGGACCAGGTTCTCCGCTGGTGTGTTGCCTGAACTCTTTTTTGGTGAAATTACCCCGTGGGGGAACGTTGGGGTTTTTGCTTCCACCCAGGAACGTGTAAATTAAATGCATTTATTTCTTTTCGGAGGAGGCAGTGATTACGCCTCGTTTTGTGTTTTAGGACCCAAACCTGGGGTGAAACGTGCTTCTCGGGAAGGTTAGTGTTACCCAGCTTTCTTCTGGAAACCCCCTTTCTCCTTTCCCTCCTCTGGTTCGGTTACAGTATTGCTCCCTAGGGCCTCTCGATTCCCTCTCCCTGGCTGCATAGCATTGCAGTGTTTCGTCTGTGTGTGTGTGTGTGTGTGTGTGTGTGTGTGTGTGTGTGTGTCTCTCCCGCCCGTTTCCCTGCTGCTGAGCTTTTGGCAACTGCCACTGCGCTTTCCCAGGGATGGTTGTGGCATTGCATCAGGGGATATTTGTGCTTGTAATTTGCTCACTCAGCCCAGGAAGAGGGAGAATAGTATGCTGCAGAGATGGGGGGGGGGGTGCCGTCAGCTCGGCTGGGTAGGCAGAGAAATGGGTGTGGTGAGGGAATACAGCTGCTCTAGGCCTATAGGGTAACACTGCCCAGTCATCAGCTCAAAGAGATTCAAAGAGCAGCAGCAACAGCTATTTTTATAAATCAGTCCTGAATCCAAGCTGAGCACATGGATTTAGAGTGAACAGTTGTCATGCTCTAACTATTACCGGCTGGGTGTTTGGTAGACAACATTGGAGTTGCTAAGCGAGAACTGTACAGGGCAGCCGGTACTTGAAACTTTTTAACTTTGCTCTTCTCACACCTCTCTGGGATGGCACATCTCCCCCCCCCCCCCCCCCCCCCCCCCAGTGTCTTTCAAAACTTGAAGTGGTTTGATGGTTCAGGCTACTTTTCAAATGAAATGTTTCTCTATCATTGGTAGTCTTCCTCTCACGTTTGGCTTAAAAATAATAAAGCTGTCACCTTTTGAGCACTTGCTATCTTCCGGGCACTAGTAGGTATTTATTTACAGATGGGGAAATTGAGACTGACAGGAATAAGGAGTCACACAGATAGTTAAGTATCAGAAGTGGCATCCATATCAAGGTCTCTCTGACCCTCTCTGCCCTCCCCTCCCCCCAGTAGTTCAGAAACTTGAAATTTTTGATTCACACTGGGGTGACTCAAGTGCTTGAGAATTTATTCATGCAAAGTAATCTCGCTAGAGACTGATAAACCAGATACCAGTTTATTTACATGGAAAGTATAAAGTGCCATGTACACAATTGGAATTAATTATCCACTGGCACCTCCTTTGTTTCTGGGCAGCCAAATCAGTAATAAAAAGGCAGTTGATTATAGAATGGGAACTAAGGGCCCTGGATGTTTTTAGGCGGATTTTTTTTTTTTAACGTTTATTTATTTTTGAGACAGAGAGAGACAGAGCATGAATGGGGGAGGGGCAGAGAGGGGAAGACACAGAATCTGAAACAGGCTCCAGGCTCTGAGCTGTCAGCACAGAGCCCGACGCGGGGCTCGAACTCACAGACCGCGAGATCATGACCTGAGCCGAAGTCGGCCGCTTAACCGACTGAGCCACCCAGACACCCCTTTAGGCGGATGTTTTAATCAAGTTACTGAAACCTAGTGAGTCTTCCTTCTTCTCCCAATTGTATGAACACATATATTGATGTTTGACAGTGCTGGGAAGATTCTAAAAACATTTTCCCACTTTGTCTCAGTTGTGTGTGTGTGTGTGTGTGTGTGTAAGTTATTCTCTTCATATATCTGTCATCTCAGCATATATTTATCTGTGTTAAAATTCTCAAAATTACAAATAACCTTACATTACATGTTAACATCATTTTCCATTGTTTGCTTGACAGTGAAGGAAGCACCTGGATTTTATTATGTCTAGGTGGCTTAGGTCTATCTTTACTTTTTGTTTTTTTGAGGGTATGAAAACTTTTTAAATTACATACTCTGGCTTTCAGGGGAGAGTAGGACAGGTTTCCCAAGCTTGCTTGAAATGATTTGAGAGCTGGGAGAGATACTGCCTTGTGATATTTATTTCAGTTACGGATTGGGGGTCTGTATGGAAGTACGTGTTCCCCTGTGTGAAGGGGGACTTGTGTGGTTTGAATCTCTTTCTTACATCAGGTTAGGTGGGTTAGCTTTAGTCAGAGAGACTGAGTTCTTTTTGATTTCAGTGTCTTGTTCTTTTTCCCAATTTTGTTTTTGAATTTGGTGATCCGTCTTTTATCTCTTTAAATTTGTGAGGTTGACACTTCAAATTTAGGCATTGCTTTTCTCCATTGTCCTCGTCCTCTTTCTCCTTCTCTTCCTTCTTCTCCTCCTCTTCTTTCCCCCCCTTTTTTATTATTATTATTTTAAGTAATCTCTGCCCCCAACATGGGGCTCAAACTCATGACTCTGAGATCAAGAGTCATGTATATGCTCCACTGACTGAACCAACCAGGCACCCCCTTCTTCTTTTTTATTTTTATTATTTTTCTTGTTTTTTTTTGTTTTTTGTTTTTTAATTTTTTTTTAATGTTTATTTTTGAGACAGAGAGAGACAGAGCATGAATGGGGGAGGGGCAGAGAGAGAGGGAGACACAGAATTGGAAGCAGGCTCCAGGCTCTGAGCCATCAGCCCAGAGCCTGATGCGGGGCTCGAACTCACGAACCGTGAGATCGTGACCTGAGCTGAAGTCGGACGCTCAACCGACTGAGCCACCCAGGCGCCCCTATTTTTATTATTTTTTAAAAAATGTTTGTTTATATTTGAGAGAGAGGGAGAGAGAGAGAGAGAGCCACTGCTAGCGGGTGAGGGGCAGAGAGAGAGGGAGACACAGAATCTGAAACAGGCTCCAGGCTCTGAGCTGTCAGCACAGAGCCCAGTGCAGGGATCATGACCTGAGCCAAAGTCAGACATTTAACTGAATGGGCCACCCAGGCACCCCTCCTTCTTTTTTTTAAATATTAAGCATGGTTAGTTGATGTGCAGGTTTTATGTTTCCTTAAAATGTAAGAAAATCTTGAGAAGCATTTTGACCCATGGAAGTCATCTTGGTGGTTCATTTTATTTGGTCCATTTGAGAAGGAAACTGAGGCAGGCCTGAGTGGCTCAGTGGATTAAGTGTTGACTGTTGATTTCAGCTCAGGTCATTTCATGGTTCTTGGGATTAAGCCCCGCATCAGGCTCTGTGATGACAGCATGGGGGCCTGTTTGGGATTCTCTCTCCCCTTCTCTCTGTTCCTCTGCTGCTCACATAGCATGCACACTCTTTCTCTCTCAAAACTTAAACATTAAAAAAAATAAGAAAATATTTTATTTTGAGTAACTTTGTTTACAGAAGAGTTGTAAAGATAGTACAAAACTTCATCTAGCTTTCCTTAATGTTAACATTTTATGTAACCATGATACATTTATCAAAATTAAGAAACCAATATTAGTTGGGGTGCTTGGGTGGCTCATTTGGTTAAGGGTCTGACTCTTGACTTCGGCTCAGGTCATGATCTCATGGTTCATGAGTTTGAGCCCCACCTCGGCCTCTGCACTGACAGCCTGCTTGGGATTTTGTCTCTCTCTCTCTCTCTCTCTCTCTCTCTGCCCCTCCCCCAGTTGCTCTCTATTTCTCTTTCAAAATAAATAAAATAAAAATAAACTTAAAAAAGAGAAATGAGTATTAGTTCCATATTATGAAGTAAATTATAGGCTTTTCTCTCATTTCCCTAGTTTTTCCAGAGTGATGCTCTTTTTCTATTATAGGATCTGATCCAGGATACCACATTGTATTTAGATGTCTTATTTCCCTAGTTTCTGACAATCTGTGACAGTTTCTTAGCTTCTCCTTGACACCTTTGAAGAGTAGCAGTTATTTGTAGAATGTTCCTGAATTGGGTTTTCTGGTATTTTCTCATGATTAGCCTGAAGTTGTGCATTTTGGGGAAGAATACCAGAGGTGGTATGCCCTTCTTGTCACATCATATTGCATATCAGGGGATATCTGATATCAATGTGACTTATTACTGATGTTAACCTGATAATTTGATTAAGGTAGTATCTTCTTGGTTTCACTAAAGTGACTGTTTTTCCATTTCCTTACTTTATTTGTTAGAAGCTAGAAATGAGTCATCAAGTCAAGCCCATTTCTGGGGGAAGGAAATGAAGCTCTACCTCTTGAAGGAATGAGTGTCAAAGAATTTGTGTCTGAGTTCAAATCACCCACAGTGATTCATAACTATTTGCGGGGAGGTTCGGTGAGGCTATACAAAGATCTGAGTTTCATCCACTAATTTTAGCATTCATTAGTGAAATTTGCCTGCGGCAGCAATTAGTGTATAATTGTAGTGGTGACTTTCTATTTCCCTCATTCCTTCTACATTTATTATTTGGAATTCTTCTGTAAGAAAGATTGTACACTCCCATCTACCCCTGCCCCTGGTTTATTTCGTTACTCATTTATATCAGTATGGATTCACGAATATTTATTTTTTTCTTTGGGTTGTAATACTGTACGTCGTTGCTCACATTCTTCTGCCTTTGGCCATTTGACACTTAGGTGTTTTTGATATGTTCCTCTTTTCATTTTTTTGGAGCACTTTTTACTTCCTGATGCTGCAAGGTGCTCCAGTCTTGTATTTCCCTGCCCCAGCCCTAGAATCAGCCATTTCTCCAAGGAGCCCTGGTTTCTTTTATTGGAAGAAAATATTTAGAAACCAGGATCTGGTTTCTAAATGAACTAGGTGTGCTCGCTAATACTGAGCTGTCACTGCTTCTAGGCCATCCTAGAGGGCAGAGCTAGGAAATACGTGTGTGTGTACTGGCCCAGGTGTACATACATGTTTGTGTTTATTTCCATATCTGTCTGGATATGAATGTGAACATGCACTCATACTGGTCTCTCTGACTCTAGTCCAGTACCACAGGTTTATTCCAGCATTCCTCTCCTTGCCTCTTTGTAACTTCTTTCTCTGACAGTGAGAAACTTGGCTCTTGTTATTTATAATAGATTTATTTAACTATTCAGCCTTAGTGTATGTGTAAAGTAGGAAAATGCAGTTTTCGTTATCACATAAAGTAAATTTCCCAAGTATTTTGCAATTGTTAACTAATTCAAATTATACTCCTGTAATATTGGTATTTTAAATTATTGTTTTTTAGCTTAAGTGGAGAGGTGATGTCATTTGCCCTTGGCCAAACAGGAAGTGAGTGACGGCAGCTGGAATTGATGACCTAGTCTCACTCCTAGTGCTATGCTTGATCCCATGCAAAGCAGACTCTTCCTATCAAGTATCTTAACTACAGGTCCTCCTTTATCCCTTCTTGGTGGGATTGCTCCTTTTAATTAAAGAAGTTCCTGGTTTTTAGATTTTTTTTTTTTAACTTTTGACAATGTTGACAGCAAGTATAATTCCTTTTCTGGAATTATTTTGTCTCACTTAAGTTTTTTCCAGACTAAACAGTTTTTTCCCCTAGCCACCTCTTATGAAATGTGCTTTCTAAACCTTTTATTATGTTGGGCATCGACTTGTGGACATGCTACAGATCGTATGGTCTGATCCAGGTATTGTGTTAAGCCCTAGAAATGAAGTGATTAAGGAATTCAGAATGATCCCTTCCCTTGGGGAGCTTACCACTTTTTCGTCATTGGTGCCTTAAAATAATTTTTTTCAGGGCATCTGAGTGGCTCAGTTGGTTAAGCATTGGACTTTGATTTTGGCTCAGGTCGTGATCGCACAGTTTGTGGGATTGAGCCCCACATCACGCTCTGTGCTCACAGCACGGAGCCTGCTTGGGATTCTCTCTCTCTCCCTCTTTCTCTCTGCCCCCTCCCCCACTTGCACTCTCTCTTTCTCAAAATAAGTAAACGTTAAAAAAAATAAGTAAAATAATTGTTTTCTTTCTTTCAATATCCACTTTTCAGTGTTAGCTTATACTTGTTTGTCAGTAAGCTCACCTCTAGGTCTTTTTCTCTAGAGCTGTGTTAACCCAAATCTTCATTCTTTTCTTTTTTTAATTTTTAAAAAATGTTTCTTTTTTTAATTCTTTTTAATGTTTATTTGTTTTTGAGACAGAGAGAGACAGAGCATGAACGGGGGAGGGTCAGAGAGAGAGGGAGACACAGAATCTGAAACAGACTCCAGGCTCTGAGCTGTCAGCACAGAGCCTGACGCAGGGGTTGAACTCATGGACCGCAAGATCATGACCTGAGCCGAAGTCGGACACTTACCAACTGAGCCACCCAGGCGCCCCTAAAAAATGTTTATTTTTGAGAGAGAGACAGAGTGTGAGCGGGGAAGGGGCAGAGAGAGGGAGACAAAGATCTGAAGCAGGCTCCAGGTTCTGAGCTCTCAGCACAGAGCCCGACGCAGGGCTCGAACTCATCAGCCACAAAATCATGACCTCAGCTGAAGTGGGATGCTTAACCAACAGGCACAAATCTTCATTCTTGATTGGTTGGCTTTCTGATTCTGTGTTGGACTTTTTTACACCTATTTTCTTTCTGTAAGTCCAATTTCTGTCTGTTGTTCCAAAGGAGACTTTTTGAATCCTGATTCTGTTATCCTGTGCCTTTGTTACCCTTCCTATATCTGTAATTTTGATATGTTCTTTCTATATTTTGATTTGAATAGGTTAAGAAAATGTTCACCTAGAGAGTGCCATGATCAGTTCCTAGTAGTATGTAATTAGAGACAAAACTTAATTTTCTCCTTGCTTCTGACTTTTATTACTTAAGTGTTTTCAAAGGTTTTGGTTCTCAGTTTCTACTCTAGTTTGTGTGCAAAATAATAATTAAAATATTTCACATCTTAAACTCTGAAGTCACAGCTAGTTATTTCTAATGGTAGTTATTGATTATTGATTGAAGTTAGGCTATATGATTGCTTATTATCACAAAGTATAGGTTCTGACTTATGATTCACATGTGAAATAGTTACGCCTTTTATCTCATTATCTCTCCCCTTCCCCCCATACATGTTGGAACTGTTGTGGAAAAACTTAAAGCTCTTAGGGAATATAATTTAAAGAATGAAGCATTTAGGGAGATTGGGGATAGTGGTGAGTGGGAGTAGAGGTTAGAGACCCTTAAGAAAAATGTTGCTTCCTAAAGTGACTCCTCTCTCTGAGCTCTGTTTTTGTTAAACAAATTCTTATTCAGATGTTCATTTGGTTAACTCATTTTCCCTGTTAGGAATAGAAATACACTGGGACAATTCAAGAACCCTCGTTCATTTTTTTATAGGTAGAACATATTTTCATTGAAATAGTTTGTATTGGGCATATAAATGTTCCTTTGGATGATAGGTAAATGATTTCTGAATTTAAGGAGGAGTGGGAAAGGGAGAGGGTATGGGGCAAGACAGACTTACAGACTTTTTTCCTTGGTATCAGCTCAGGTATCAGCTTTAGAAAGCCTTTGTGACCATTTTCTTAGTCTGGTCAAGTATTCCTCTTCGGTGTTTTCACCAATATATATCTTTGGGCATATGTTATTCTAGGTTAAAAAAAAAAGGTATAATTCACATCATAAAATTTATCATGTTAGAGTATACGAGTCATTTTGGTTTTTGGTGTATTCAGTGTTGTGCAGCCATCACCACTATATGATTCTAGAACATTTGCATCATCCCCAGAAGAGATCCCAAACCCATAAGCAGTCATTTCCCATCCTCCCCCCACTTCCATCCCTGGCAATCACAAGTCTAATTTCTGTTGATGGATTTGCCCATTCTGGATGTAACCTATAAATGGAATCATACAATATATGGCCTTCTGTGTCTGGCTTTTTTCATTAGTGTGTTTTCAAGGTTCATCCTTCATTCATATTGTAGTACATATCAGTACATCATTCCTTTTTATGGCTGAGTAGTACACCATTGTATGGGTGTTTTGTTCTTTCATCAGTGGGTTGTTTCCACTTTTTAGCTGTTATGATAATGCCTCTATGAACATTTATGTACAAGTTTTTGTGTGGACATATGTTTTTATTTCTCTTGGGTATATACCTAGGAGTGGAATTACTGGGTCATATGGTAACTCTATATTTAACCTTTTGAGGAACTGTAGACTGCTTTCTATAGTGGCCATACCATTTTATGTTCCCATTAGCAACATATGAGGGGTCCAGTTTTTCTACATCCTCACAAATACTTGGCTATTATAAGTCTTTAAAAAATTAAAAACTTTTTTTTTTTTTTATTACATACCGTATCCATTAATGTGTCTTCACGCTGAGACAGTTTAACCTATCCAGATTTAATCTGTCGATAGAAAAAAAAGCCTATTTTAAAATGGCTGTGACAGCCAATATCCTTGACTTGGTGCTGGGTAGTGTCTGAATTTTAATAGCTTACGGTTGTTCAAAATATTTCTCAGTTACTCTTTACTGCTTGCACTTGAAATGATTCCTCCAGATTTGTTAGTCACTTTCTGCTCGCTGGCCAGTCTTGTTCATTAGTGTCTCCCTTCTTCCTCCCTTCCTCCCTCCCTTCCTTCCTTCCTTCCTTCCTTCCTTCCTTCCTTCCTTCCTATCATCATCATCATCATCATCATCATCATCATCATCACCTTTTGACCCCCTTCACCTATTTTTCCCACCTACCACCCCTCTGCCTCTGGCAGCCACCAATTTGTTATATGTTTTTGATTCCATCGTAGTGAGTGTGAAGTGATACCTCATTGTGATTTTGATTTCCCTGATGACTGATGTACTTATTGCCTATTTGTAGATCTCCTTTAAGGAAGTAAGTATTAAGGTCCTTTGCCCATTGCGAGTTAGGGTCTTTGTTTTTATTTTGGAATTATAAGAATTCTTTATATTCTAGACACACGTACCTCATTAAATACATGATTTGCAAATATTTTCTCTATTCTGTGGGTTTTCTTTTTTTTAAAGTATCTTTGAAGCACAAAACTTTGTAGTTTTTTTAAAATTTTTAGTTTTACTTATTTTTCAGAGAGGGAGAGAAAGAGAAACTTTCTAATTTTGATGAAGTCTATTTTATTTGTTTCTTTCATGGTTGCTTGTGCTTTAGGTGTCACAACTAAGGATCTCTTGCCTACTGTAAGATCACAAAGATTTCTGCCTATTTTTCTTTTATAGTTTTAGTTGATACATTTAGGTTTTTGGTGCATTTTGAGTTATTTTTTATATATGATGTAAGGGAGAGGTCCAAATTCTTAATTTTTTTGCATGTGGATATCCAGTTGTTCTTGTACTGTTTGTTGAAAAGACTTTTCTTTCTCATTGAATTGTCTTGGCACTCATTTTGAAAATCTCCTGACCTTAGATGTGGGGGGTTATTTTTGGACTCTGAATTCTGTTCCATTGACTTACATGTCTATCCTTATGCCAGTACCACACTGTCTTGATTACCGTAGACATTATAGTATGTTTTGAAATCAAGAGGTGTGAGTCTTCCAACTGTGTTCTTTTCAAGATTGTTTTGGGTATTCTGGATCCCATGCATTTCTGTATGAATTTTAGGATCGGCTTGTTGATTTCTGCATAAAAGACAGTTGGAATTTTGACAGGGACTGCATTAAATTTATAGATCACCTTAGAGTGAATTGCCATCTTAACAATGCTGTCTTCCAGTCCATGGACATGGAATATCTTTCCATTTATTTACGTCTTCTTTAATTTCTCTCAGTAATGTTTTATAGATTTCAGTGGACAAGGCTTGCACTTTGGTTACATTTATTGCTAAGCATTTTATTCTTTTTGATGCTGTGGTAAATGGAACTGTTTTCTTAATTTCATTTTTGGATTGCTAATTGCTAGTGCATAGAAATACAACTGATTTTTGTTTACTGATGTGGTGTTTTTCAAACCTTGCTGAATTTATTATCTTTAAGAGTTTTGTATATGTGTGAATTCTTTGCATTTCCACATTATGTTTTACTATGTATGCTTTTCACTGGATCAAGATCCTCTTGAAGTCAGAGACTGTGACTTGTATTTCATTTTCTTCCCCCTATTACCAAATGTATAGTCAGTTAACAACTCTGGGATAAAAATGCCATTGTAGTAGAGTTCATTGTAGCATAATGTCGCAAAATGGCACAGAAGAAAAGTGGGGTATTGTTAAGACTATTTTACCTATTATAAAATGTTTCCTGAGGTTCAAGAAAGTTAATTCTTCTTTCTTCTGTGTCTCCTCTGTACACTTGCCTCTAGTTACTCTTTGTTACTTTGTTAACTCAGAAGTTGTTTTTGTTTTTTTGTTTTTTTTTTTTTAACTTAAATTTTAGCTAGTTAACATACAGTGCAGTATTGGTTTCGGAGTAAAATTCAGTGATTCATCACTTACATACAACACCCAGTGCTCATCACAATAGGTGCTCTCCTTAGTACCCATCACCCATCCATCCCAACTCCCACTCACTTCCCTCTGTCCACCCGTAGTTTGTTCTCTATCATTAAGAGTCTCTTGTGGTTTCCCCCCCTCTTTCCCATATGTTCATCTGTTTTGTTTCTTAAATTCCACATATGAGTGAAATTACACGGTATTTGTTTTCTCTGATGGACTTATCTAACTTACCAAATGCATTCTAGCTCCATCTATCTCATTGCAAATGACAAGATTTCATTCATTTTTTAAAAATTAAAAAAAAAATTTAACGTTTATTCAGTTTTGAGAGAGAGCAAGAGAGCGAGTGCACAAGCAGGGCAGGGCCAGAGAGAGAGGGAGACACAGAATGTGAAGCAGGCTCCAGCCTCTGAGCTGTTAGCACAGAGCCCGACATGGGGCTCGAACTCATGAACTGCGAGATCATGACCTGAGCTGAAGTCAGATGCCCAACTGACTGAGCCACCCAGGTGCCCCTTAATTTTTTTAAATGTGTTTTAAAAAAATTTTTTTTAATTTATTTTTGACACACAGAGAGAGACAGAGCATGAGTGGGGGAGGGGCAGAGAGAGAGGGAAATACAGAATCTGAAACAGGCTCCAGGCTCTGAGCTGTCAGCACAGAGCCCGACATGGGGCTCGAACTCATGAACTGCGAGATCATGACCTGAGCTGAAGTCAGACGCTCAACCGACTGAGCCACCCAGGCCCCCCTTAATTTTTTTAAATGTTTATTTATTCTTGAGAGACAGAGAGAGACAGAGTATGAATGTGAGAGGGGCAGAGAGAGGGAGACACAGATTCCAAAGCAGGCCCCAGGCTCTCTGATCTGTCAGCACGTAGCCCAATGCTAGGTTTGAACTCATGAACTGTGAGATCATAACTTGAGCCGAAGTCAGACACTTAACCAACTGAGCCACCCAGGCACCCCAAGATTTCATTCTTTTTTTATTTTTAAAAAAATTTTTAAAAATGTTTTTATTTATTTTTGAGACAGAGAGAGACAGAGCATGAGCAGGGGAGGGGCAGAGAGAGAGGGAGACACAGAATCCAAAGCAGCCTCTAAGCTCTGAGCTGTCAGCACAGAGCCTGACGTGAGGCTCCAACCCACGGACTGTGAGATCATGACCTGAGCTGAAGTTGGACGCTCAACCGACTGAGCCACACAGGCGCCCCAAGATTTCATTCTTTTTGATAGCTGAGTAATATTCCTGTGTGTGTGTGTGTGTGTGTGTGTGTGTGTGTGTGTGTGTGTGTATGTGTGTGTGTGTGTTTATACTACGTCTTCTTTATCCATTCATTAGTTGATGGACTTTTGGGCTCTCCATAGTTTGGCTATTTTTGATAATGCTGCTATAAACATTGGGGTGCATGTACTCCTTTGGATCTGTATTTTTGTATCCTTTGGGTAAACACCTAATAGTGCCATTGCTGGATCATAGGGTAGCTCTATTTTTAGTTTTTTGAGGAACCTCCATACTGGTCTCCAAAGAGGCTGCACCAGTTTGCATTCCCACCAATAATGCAAGAGGATTCCCCTTTCTTTAATAAGGTTCCGCTTTCTCCGCATCCTTGCCAACATCTGTTGTTTCTTGTATTGTTAATTTTAGCCATTCTGACAGGTGTGAGGTGGTATCTCATTGTGGTTTTGATTTGTATATCCCTGATGATGAGTGATGTTGAGCATCTTTTCATGTGTCTGTTAGCCATCTGGATGTCTTCTTTGGAAAAATGTTTATTTGTGTCTTCTGCCCATTTCTTAACTGGGTTACTTGTTTTTTGGGTGTTGAGTTTGATAAGTTCTTTATAGATTTTGGACAGTAACCCTTTACAGATATGTCATTTGCAAATATCTTCTCCCATTCTGTAGGCTGCCTTTTAGTTTTGTTGATTGTTTCCTCTGCTGTGCAGAAGCTTTTTATCTTGATGAAGTCTCAATAGTTCATGTTTGTTTTGTGTCTAGTAAGAAGTTGCTCTGGCTGAGGTCAGAGAGGTTGCTGTTTTCTCCTTCAGGATTTTGATGGTTTCTTGTCTCACATTTAAGTCTTTCATTCATTTTGAATTTATTTTTGTTCATGGTGTAAGAAAGTGGTCCAGTTTCATTCTTCTGCATGTCGCTGTCCAGTTTTCCCATCACCGTTTGTTGGAGAGACCGTCTTTTTTTCATTGGCTATTCTTTCCTGCTTTGTTGAAGATTAGTTGACCATACAGGTTTCAGTC
Source organism: Panthera tigris (assembly GCF_018350195.1). Lineage (NCBI taxonomy): Eukaryota > Metazoa > Chordata > Mammalia > Carnivora > Felidae > Panthera > Panthera tigris. The sequence goes on along the minus strand of NC_056661.1, from coordinate 17,415,740 downwards.
TATTTCTGGGTTCTCCATTCTATTCCATTGATCTCTGTGTCTGTTTTTGTGCCAGTGTCCTACTGTCTTAATGACTGCAGCTTTGTAATATAGCTTGAAATCCAAAATTATGATGCCTCCAGTTTTGTTTTTCTTTTTTCAGGATTGCTTTGGCTATTTGGGGTCTTTTGTGGTCACATACAAATTTTAGGATTGTTTGTTCTAGCTCTGTGAAAAATACTGGTGGTATTTCGATAGGGATTGCAGGTTTTTTTTTTTTTTTTTTTTTTTTTTTTAAGTTTTACTAAGTAAAATTAAGTAATCTCTACTACACTCAGTGTGAGGCTCAAACTCATGATCCCAAGATCAAGAGTTGCATGCTCTTCCAGCTGAGCCAGTTAGGCACCTCCAGAATACTTTATATTATAAACTTCTGTGTGTTGGAATGGGAATATTAATTTGGTTTTATGTATTCTCTATGGGATACATGTTCTGGAAATGTGTTCTGTCCTCATTCACAGAATTGTTCATTCATGAACCTAGGAGTATTTAAGATAATATGATTGGTTATGTTGGTAATTTTGTGTTTGCATTATTTCTTGGGTAAACTTAAGCTTGCTCATTTTCATTTTCCTTCTTATCACTAAATCACAGAGAGACAAGAAAGACAAAACATTGGCTGTCAAAGGGCAGGATCTGACCTGTTCTATTTTTATTGTTCTGTCTACCTTTCATTAGTAGATATGAAGAAATGCTTTTAAAAAGCATTCTCTTCTTCAAAAAAGGGAAGAGTAGCAAATTTATATTATTAAAGTGATTTCTTGAAGAATTGCAATGGTAGTGGTGAATAATATATGTAAATTATGGGGTTGCTGAGAATTACTGTATTCATTGTTAAAAATTTAGTGCTAAAATAATAAATTTAGTGCCAACAGTAATCAAGATAACTATGGTGGCTAGGCCAAATTAGAAATTTCTGAAAGTAGCCACAGGCTGCATGGTTATATGGATGAAGAAAGCAAGAGCATGTAATTGTTCCTTCTCTAATCCATTTCTCAGCACTAGTAGTGAAGTAAAGGGATATGGGATATACCTGTATTATTAAGTCTGCCCTATTTAATTAAGATGTGATCTGTGGGGCCACCCAGGTGCCCCAAAGATTAAATAGCTTTTTTAAAAATACATTTTTTAATGTTTGTTTATTTTTGCGAGAGAGAGAGAGAGAAAGGGAGAGGGAGAGAGGGAGAGACACATAGTGTGAGTGGGGAGGGGCAGAGAGAGACACACACAGAATTGAAGCAGGCACCAGTCTCTGAGCTGTCAGCACAGAGCCTGAGGTGGGGCTCGAACTCATGAACCGTGAGATCATGACCTGAGCCAGAGTCCGATGCTTTACCGACTGAGACATCCAGGTGACCCAATAGCTTTTAATAAATATGGGTTTTGGCTCAGGTTGTAATCTGTTTCATGGGATCGAGCCCCATATCAGGCTCTGTGCTGAGTGTGGAGCCTTCTTGGGATTCTCTGTCTCCCTTTCTCTCTGCCCCTTCCACACTCGTGTGTGCTCTCAAAGAAATAACCTTTTAAAAAAACTTTAATCTTTAATGGTTGCATAATGTTGCATCCTATTGACAGGTTCTGATTTTATTTTTTCCTTGTTATTGCATAAAGACATGTTTTTCATCTTGGGCTGTTTTATGCATAAGGATCTGTTTATATTTCAGATTTTATTATGATAGATTTTCTTTTTTAGAAACATTTATTGAGATGATTTACACAACACAAAATTTACACATTCATTGGTTTTAGTATATTTACTAAGTCATTCTATCATCATTGGTATCTAATTTTTGAATATTTCATCACTCCAAAAGAAACTTAGTATGCATTAGCAATCACTTCCCTGCTTTCTCCCCCATAACCCCTGGCCACCACTAGTCTACTTTCTTTACAGATTTGCCTATTCTGGCCATTTCATGTAAATAGAATTATAATAGGTGGCCTTTTGTACCTACATCTTTCAGTTAGTATACTGTTTTCAAGGTCGATTCATCTTGTAGCATGTATCAGTACTTCATTCCTTTTTATGGGCACATAATTTTCCATTGTCTGGATATCTACATTGTGTTTATCCATAAGTTGATTGATATTTGAATTGTTTCTATTTTTAGCTATGTGAATACTACTATAAACATTCATGTACAAGTTTTTGTGTGGATGTATGTTTTCATATCTCTTGGTTATATACTTAAGAATGGAATTGCTGGATTATATGGTAATTAATTCTGTTTCATCTCTTCAGTAACTACCAGACTAAAAGTGTTTTTAAAAGTGGATGCACCAGGGGCACCTGGATGGCTCAGTCAGTTGAGCGTTCCAACTTCAGTTCAGGTCATGAGCTCATGGTTCATGAGTTCGAGTCACACATTGACTTGCTGCTGTCAGCCAGCACAGAGCTCACTTTGGATCCTTTGTCCTCTGCTCTTGTTGCCCCTCCCCTGCTCATGCTTTTTCTCAAAAATAAACATTAAAAAATAAAATAAAGTAAGAAGTAAAATAAAATGGGATGCACCATTTGACCTTAACAGCAGTAATGTATGAAGGTCCCAATTAGATTCCAGTAAGTCTCCATATTGTGATAGATTCTTAAATATATATTTAATTACTGGGTCAGAAGGTACGTAAGTGTAAGGCTTTTGGTGCATTTTGCAAAATTTCTTTCTGGAAGACTGCACATTCTTACTTAAAGACCATCTCATCAGACCCTTGTTAGCATTGAGAATTATAATTAAAAAAATTGCTCATAAAAAATTGCTATTTTGATGGAAAAAATTCACTTTAAAATTTTTTATTTATATTTATTAAAATTTTTTTCTTTCTTTTTCTTTTTCTTTATTTTTTTAAGGTTTATTTTTGAGAGGGAGACAGTGTGAGCAGAGTATGGACGGAGAGAGAGGGAGACACAGAATCTGAAGCAGGCTTCAGGCTAGCTGTCAGCACAGAGTCCAACATGGGGCTCATACCCACAGACTGGGGGCCAAAGTTGGACACCCAATTGACTGAGCTACCCAGGTGCCCCTACTTATTTATTTTTTTAATAAATGTTTATTCATTTTTGAGAGTGTGAGTGGGGGAGGGGCAAAGTGACAGGGGGACAGAGAATCCGAAGCCGGCTCTGCGCTGACAGCAGTGAGCCCGATGTGGGGCTCAAACTCACAAACCGTGAGATCATGACTTGAGCTGAAGTTGGGCGCTCAACCGACTGAGCCACCCAGGCGCCCCAAAATTTCACTTTTAACAACATCTGCTTTTCACAATAGTGACATCAGTATTGCATAGTCAGATACGTAATAGTTGAAGACAAGATTGGATCACTAAGAATGAGGTTCTCTGATACAGTCAGTTGCCTGATACTCTATCACTGTCTGTTTAGTGTAATTCTCTTGAGCTGTGTATAAGTTAGAAGTGCATGTCAGTAGGCTACTTAGGCATGTGTTCTTTAGCAAGCTAAAATGGGGGTGACAATAATAGGAACAAAAGAAATGATTGAAAGATATTGTGAACAATTGTATATACTTAATATGGCTGAGGCTTGCTGAGGTCCCTTATGGGCAAACCAACCAGCTTATTAGTTCATTAGTTCAGGGATGGGGGCCACCTTTGAACAACAAATTGCTCTGGGTCTGAGGTAGACTTGTCAAAATTAACAAACTGCAGTTACTGGTGGCAGACAGTTATATTATGGTATTAATGGTACTGGACCAGATGTCAAAGACCAGGATTCGGGTCTTCAGCTATCACATAATAGCTAAGAGGTCTGGGCCAAATCAGTGAATCTGTTTATGTATAAAATCAGAGTGCTCATCATACCTTCCTCACAGGTTGTTGTGAGAATTAAGAGATATGTGATGAGGATAAGTACCTTTTAAAATACTAATAAGGTATTGTCTAATAATCCAAGTCAAAGAATAGTTTTGGTGCATATGGATTTGATGGTGTATCGGTGTTTTCAGTGGAAAATGCATTGCCTCTAGGTTTCATTGAAAAAAAAATACATATATATATATATTTACACACACACACACACACACACACACACACACACACACAGTAAATTGGCTGTTGAAATTCATGGACTTAAGCAACCACTTTGAGGCCCAGAATAATTTTTTTCTTTTTGAGGTCACATCCCGAATTTGTAGCTGAATCAGGACTTGAACTTTAATCTTGAGTATTGTTTTTACTACATCCAGTTTCATACCACAGTTATTTATATATCTCCTAGGTGTATAGCAGATAAGCGCTGCAGATGATTTTAAAAAGTAAGTTGTAACATAGAAGAGAGGACACACACTGTTTTAATAATGGTGTCATGATGTAGACTGTAAATGTTCTACAAATTTGACTAAGTGGATTCATATGGATGCCTTATGTATTTCAGGGGTGTTTTGTTGAATTGACTCATAACCAAAGGTTCAGTTCCTTTCATTAAGTTTTAATTAGTAGAGCTGAATATTTATCATTAACTGTTCTTTAAAGTAGTTCTTCACGTTTCCTTGTTGACTTTTAAAAAAATACTTGTTTAAGGAATCTCTACCCCCAAGGTGGGGCTTGAACTCACAATCCCGAGATCAAGACTCGTATGCCCCTCTAACTGAGCCAGACATGCACCCCTGTGCCTTTGAGATTATTCAGTCAGGTAGAAGCATGAAGATTATAGATTCTTAGGATTGAAAATATAAGGACCCTTAGAGGGGAACATAATACTTCATACCTTTGGTATTGTGGTTATTTTTCAGAGCCACATTTTCAGAGACCTTGATAATCTAGAGCCTATCCAGAGGAAGACAGTCTGGCTTGTGATAAAAGTAGAAATTAAGTGACTTGAGGCCCTATTTAAGGAATTAGAGATGTTTCACTTGGAGAAGAAATATGTTGGCAGCTTTTTAAAAATATATCAAGATCTGGCAAGTGGAAGAGGGATTAGTTTTAGTATTTTGTTTTTTTGGCAGAACTAGAACTATCAAGTAGAAGTTAAAGAGAAAAGCGGAATGGAACTTCCTTAGGTGGTAGTTTCCTGTGACTACTCATGTTAAAGCAGAGCCTGAGTGGTATTTTAGGGATACTGAGAAGCTGGTTAGGTTGAGTGATTCTCAAGATTTTGGTAAGTAAGTGGTTCTTAATTTTATTGGGTACAGACCCCTTCAAGAATTTAACCTACAGAGGTGCCTGGCTGGCTCACTGGTAGAGCATGCCCTCTTGATCTTGGGATTGTGAGTTGGAAGCCCCACACTGGGCATAGAAATTTCTTAAAAAACAAAAAACAATCTAACCCACAACAAAGACTTTGTCCACAAAAAAGCTTCTAAGTGTGCGTATGTGTATTTTGCTGTCATTCTTGAAAAATACTTTTTCTGGGTATAGAATTGTAGGTTTTCTTTTATTTTTTTCCAGCATATTGAATTTATCATTCCAGTATCTTCTGGCTTACATTGTTGCTATTTTGCAGTTAGCCTTGGTGTACATTTCTGTCAGGTATTCTGTAGCATTACTAGTTGGTGATTATCCCAAACTAGGTTTACCATTTGAGGGTCCTTGGCTTATCCAGATTTATGAGGGTGCCAATGCACATGAGGGGTATTCCATGGCCATAATTTCTTAGGAATTTTTGGTTCTTTTGCCACTAAGGCAGGCTTTTGTATTGTCTCCTGTGGTTGTGGGAAGTTTAGGCTTTGGTTTAGATCTGGTTCACCTTCAGAGATATAGTGGGGTGTCTCCTTATAGGAAAGACAACCTTGGGAGGGCCCTGATTTCTGTCCTGCCTGCCCTGTGTGGCCCCTGAACTGAAGCTCTAGATTAGGGCTTCTCAGATTTTAGTGTGCATATGTATCTCAGGATCTTGTTCTAATGGAGATTCTGAAGGTTCAGAGGGTGGACCAAGATTTTCCATATTTGATAATCTATGAGGTGATGCTGGTCCTGCTGGTCTACAGATCACACTTTATATAGCAAGTTAGATTGTTTTATAATTAAGAGTGTTAGTGGTATTAGTGAGACTAGTGGTGGTAGTGAGATGGTACAGTAATGTATAATCTATAATAACATGTACAGTAATAATGCAGAATGAAGAGTTTTCCAGTATGTGGAGGTGGTGGTGGTCGTGGGTTGTTTGCTTGTTTGTTTGTTTTGGTGGGGGGAGTTTTGGGTTTACAGAAAAATGAGTGGGAAGTATGCAGTGTTTCCATATATACAGCCTCCTGCCTCCTCCTCTGATGACCACCCTCCCAACTCAGTTTCCCCTCCTTAATCTTGCATTAGTGTGGTACAGTCATCAAAACTGATGAGCCATAGGGCACCTGACTGGCTTAGTAGAGGATGCAACTCCTTAAATCAGGGTCTTGAGTTTAAGCCCCATTTTGGGCTTGGAGCCTACCTAAAATAAATAAATAAACAAAATTGATGAGCCAGTATTGATACATTATTAGTTTTTAAAAAAATGTTTATTTATTAATTTTGAGAGAGAGAGAGAGAAAGAGAGAGAAGCAGAGAGAGAGAAGCAGAGAGAGAGGAGAGGGAGAATCCTAAGCAGGCTCCATGCTGACAGCACGAAGCTAGGGCTCAGTCTCACAAGCTTTGAGATCATGACCTGAGCCAATATTAAGAGTTGGATGCTTAACTGATTGAGGTACCCAGGTGCCTCAACTACTGAGCTTTTTACTGTCTCTGTAGTTTGTTTTGCCTTTTCCAGAATGTCATATAGTTAGAATCCTATAGTTTATAGTCTTTTCAAATTGGCCTCTTTAATTTAGCAATATTCATTTAAGGTTCCTTCACATCTTTTCATGGCTTGAAAGCTCATTTTAAATTTTATTTTATTGTAAGAACACTTAACATTAGAATTACATAACAATTCTTAGAAATACAAAATTTTAAGTGTACAATACAGTATTGCTAACTATAGGCAAAGTGTTAAATAGCAAATCTCTGGTAGCTCATTTCTTTTTCTTGCTCAATAATACTCCATTGTCTAGGTGTACTATAGTTTGTTTATCCATCTACCTTTTGAAGGACGTCTTGGTTGCTTCTAAGTTTTGACAGTTTTGAATAAAGCTGCTATAAACATTCATGTGTAGGTTTTTGCATGAGTGTTAGTTTTCAGCTCATTTAGGTAAATACCAAAGAGCACAATAGCTGGATTGGATAGTAGTGGTATGTTTAGTTTTGTAAGAAGCTGCCAAACTGTCTTCCAAAGTGTCTGTGCCATTTAGCATTCCCACCAGCACTGAATGAGAACTCCTGGGGCATCACATCCTTGTCTGAGATTGGTTTTGTCAGTGTTCTGGATTTTGGTCTTTTTTTTTTTTTTTTTTTTTTTTTTTTTGAAGTGGGCTCCGCACCCAATGTGGAGCTCAGTGCAGGACTTGAACTCTTGACTCTGAGATCAAGACATGAGCAGATATTGGGGTGCCTGGGTGGCTCAGTCGGTTAAGGGTCCGACTTGAGCTCAGGTCATTATCTTGCAGTTTGTGAGTTTGAGCCCTGCATCGGGCTCTGTGCTGACAGCTTGGAGCCTGGAACCTACTTCGGATTCTGTGTCTCCCTCTCTCTCTGCCCTTCCCCTGTTCGTGCTCTGTCTCTCTCTGTCTCTGTCTCTCTCTCAAAAGTAAATATTAAAAGAAAAAAAAGACACGAGCGGATATCAAGAGTCAGATGCTTAACTGACTGAGCCACCCGAGTGCCCCAGGAGCATCTTTTCATATTCTTATTTGCCACTATATATTTTCTTTGGTGAGGTGTTTTTTGTTCACATCTTTTGCTCATTTAAAAAATCTGATCATTTTATTACTGTTGACTTTATTTAAAAAATTTTTTCTTGGGGCGCCTGGGTGGCTCAGTCGGTTGGGCGTCCGACTTCAGCTCAGGTCATGATCTTGCGGTCCGTGAATTCGAGCCCCGTGTCGGGCTCTGTGCTGACAGCTCAGAGCCTGGAGCCTGTTTCAGATTCTGTGTCTCCCTCTCTCTGACCTTCCCCTGTTCATGCTCTGTCTCTCTCTGTCTCAAAAATAAATAAACGTTAAAAAAAATAAATAAAAAAATTTTTTTCTTAATGTTTGTTTATTTTTGAAAGAGAAAGAGTTGGATGTTTAGCTGACTGAGCCACCCAGGTGACGCTCTTTTTTTTTTTTTTTTTTTGAGAAAGAGAACGCATGTGCATGCACAAATGGGGAAGGGGGGAGAGAGAGAGAGAGAGAGAGAGAGAGAGAGAGAGAGAATATCCTAAGTAGGCTCTATGCTGTCAGTACAGAGCCCAATGCAGGGCTTGATCCTTTGAACTGTGAGATCATGATCTTAGCTGAAACTGAGTCAGATGCCCAACTGACTGAACCACCCACCCAAGTGCCCCTAAGTATCTGACTCTTGATCTCAGGGTCGTGACTTGAAGCCCTGTGTTGGGCTCTGCACTGGGTGTGAAGCCTGCTTCCCATCCAGCCAGACCCAGTTAAAATCGAATACACTGATCAAAGTTAGGCAAGTAGAAGAAGAATTTCGGTCTGAAAAGCATTTGGAAGTGGATGGGTATACATAGTGTTTATGTGTGCTTTTTGGTTCTAAAGAAGCACTGCTTTATGCACATTTTCACATTACATACATAGTACTTGTAAGCTATACAAGCTTGCTTGCTTTTTAACAAGCCAGCGATAAATTGGCTGAAATGATGAGGTAATATCTTTCTAGCTCATTATAGTCTAAGAATGAGTCACTGTTCTCTGTGAAAAAACTCCAGGAAACCTTACTTTCTTGAAAGCAACTTTTTTGCACTTGAGTTTTAAGGTGTTCCTTGATTTAAAGCCAGTGAAATGGAACTGCTAGGTTTTTAAGCATCTTATATTTTTGAAGTGCTTATATTTTCAATCTAATTCAGTTAGTATTTGTTGACTGTCTAATATGTTCAAGGTTTTAACTTAGGTACTAAGTACATAAGGATAAGTAACTCATAGTTCTGCCTTAAGTCTAAATATTTAATATGTCAGTTTTTAATGTAGTTTTTTAAAATTTTAAAAAGATTTTATTCTTTTAAATTTATTTATTTTGAGAGAGAGGGAGAGCTCTAGTTGGGCAGGGGCAGAGAGAGAAAGGGAGAGAGAGAGAGAATTCGAAGTAGGCTCTGCCCTGCTGACACAGAGCTGGACATGAGGCTCAAACCCATGAACCATGAAATCATGACCTGAGTCGAAGTCAGACGACTCTACCGACTGAGCCACCCAAGTGGCCTCCTAAAAGATTTTATTTTGAAGTGATCTCTACACCCAACATGGAGCTTGAATTTACAACCCTGAGATCAAGTCACATGCTGTACTGACTGAGCCAGCCAGGTGCTCCTCAATTCTGTTTATTAAATTCTGTGTGTTTTTTGTTTGTTTGTTTTGTGTGTGTGTGTTTTGCGTTTTGAGATAATTACAGATTCACATGCATGTATTAAAAAATTTTTTTAAATGTTTATTTGTTTTTGAGAGAGAGAGAGAGAGGGAGAGAGAGAGAGAGAGAGAGAAAGGCAGAGTGCAAGCAGGGGAGGAGCAGAAAGAGAGGGAGACACAGAAGCAGAAGCAGGCTCCAGGCTCTGAGCTATCAGCACAGAGCCTGATGTGGAGCTCGAACCCACAAACCATGAGATCATGATCTGAGCCAAAGTCGGACACTCAACCGACTGAGCCGCCCAGGTTCCCCATGTTTGTTTGTTTTTTACGTTTACTTATTTATTCTGATACAGCATGAGCGGGAGAGGGGCAAAGAAAGAGAGAGGGAGAGCAGGAGAATCCCAGGCAGCTCTGCACTGCAAGGTGCGGAGTCTGATGCAGGGCTTGAACTCATGAACCCCGAGATCATGACCTGAGTTGAAGCCAATAGTCAGATGCTTAACCGACGGAGCCATCCAGGCACCCCCACATGCAGTTGTAAGAAAACGATATAGAGAGATCCTTTGGACCCTTTACCCAGTTTCCCCCTGTGGTAATATTTTGCAAAACAATATTACAACCAGAGTATTGACATTGAAACAGTTAATAGTAAATGGTACAGCCACTCTGGAAAACAGTTTGGCTCTTTGCCTAGGAGTGCAGTTGCTGGGGCATATGGAAGTTGCATGTTTAGTTTTTAAAGAGATGCCATGTATATTGATACAGTATGGTGGAAATCCAGGCTTTTCACTGACAGTGCAGTTACCTTATTTTACATGTCTGCAGGGATGAAAGTCCTGGCTCCCTTCCTTGGCCTTCTCTGACTCTGCTCTGGAGGGGTTGTTGAGTGCCTCATTCCAGCATGGAGAGGATGGAAGTCGGCTCCCCACTCAGCCTTTGCCATATGGGTGGTGTTGGGCCACCGTGTTTTGAATGGTGTTTGGCTGGAACACAGTGGCTGTTGTCTAAAAGTTTTGTCTTGCTTTGCTGGTGCTTTGGTTAAAGAGAGTAGGGTTTTGTTGGGGTTTTTCTTGTCTGCACTCAGGCATTTCTGGGTTGCCAGATTCGTCAGTTCCAATGATGAGATCTATAAGGAAAAAAAAACAAACCTAAGGAACTTGTCACTGTATTATTCTTCCGTTCCTGAGGTCCCTAGCCATTCTGCCTTCTTCTCTCCACCTTTCTCCACCTTGTTTTATATGAAATCTTAGGTGTGGGAGGAATAGTGAAAAGTAGATCTCTATCTTCCCCAAAGCAGAAGAATTTTATATAGATGTCTTTTTTTAAGATTTTGTTTTATTTAATTTATTTTTTATTTGTGTGTGTGTGTGTGTGTGTGTATTAGAGAGAGAGAGAGAGAGAGAGAGAGAGAAAGAGAGAGAGATGTGGGGGGAGGGGTAGAGAGAGGGGGACAGAGGATTCAGTCTGCTCTGTGCTGACAGCAGAGAGCCCAATGTGGGGCTTGAACTCCCGAACCGTGAGATCATGACCTGAGCTGAAGTCGGACACTCAACCAAGCTGTCCAGACGTCCTAAGATACTATTTTTAAGTAATCTCTATACATTACGTGGGGCTCAAACTCACAGCCTCGAGATCAAGAATTGCATGCTCCACTTAATGAGCCAGTACATATAAAAGTACATATTTAATGGAGAAAATTTAGAAAATACAAAAAGTGCAGAAGAGAATAATACTTTTTTCTAGCTATATTCTGTGAATATGTATACATATTTTTCTTGCCGAAATAAGAACTATTTATACTATTTAAGAAATTTCCACTTAACTGTATTATAAGCATCATTTCTTGTCAATAAATACTTATGTATAATGCCTTTTTTTTTGTAATACCAATTAAGTTGTAATGTGTACGTTCAGGAGATAATTAGTATCTGTTACTTTCTTAGGTTAAGTGCTTGAGAGTTCCTGTGCAAATAAAGAATATACTGTTTCACATGAGTCTCAGTGTTTAGACATTGCTTTTTTACTGAAGAAGTCTGAAGTAGACCAGATTTAGCCATTAGTTTCAGAAATTCTGGGTGTTGGGTAGGTATTTATTTAAATTTTAAAGTTTAAAAATAAAAGTATCCACATGTCTTTAAAAATGCTATTTTCATAAGAATTCTTGTTCATATTTTCCATAATATCATGAGGGGTTATTACTTTGTAGGAGAAAATCAGAGATAATAATGGCTTTCTTGTTTGTTCTTGGAGGAAATAGGAGATGCTAGCAGTGTTTGTTTCAGTGAACCCTAGCATTAGTTTTCTGCTGGAACTGCAAAACATAAGCCAGGATGACTTAAATCTTTTTCCATAGTACAGCTTATTCTTTTTTTTTTTTTTTTTAATACTTATTTTGAGAGAGAGAGAGAGAGCGAGAGTGGGGGAGGTGCAGAGAGAGAGGGGGAGAGAGAATCCCAAGGAGGCTCTGCACTGTCAGTGTGTGTGTGGGGGGGGGAGGGGGGTGATCCCACGAACTGTGAGATCATGACCCGAGCTGGAATCAAGAGTTGATGCTTAACTAACTGAGCCACCCAGGTGCGCCCCATAGTACAGCTTACTCTGGTTGCTGTGCAGGAAACTTCCACATATTCAGATTTATTGGAGAGTTCAGATTTCATAGATTGGGAAATTTAGTATTAGTTATCCAGATTCATGTAACAGGTCTAATAAAAAATTATTACTCTATTTCATTTTTTTCTCACTTTGTGTATATTTTTTCTTAGTATGATGTGAATAGCTTCAGTGTAAATCAAATCAAAACCAATATATAAAAATATTATAAAATCACTTTACAAATGAACATAGATCTAAAAGTACGGTATATAATAACTTTTAGTTTGTACTTCTTGAAAGATGAAGATGCATATGTTATTTGTTTAGATAGCTATCCTTTCAACTTAACATGGAGCCACTGATTAAACATGAATTATGTTATTGATTATATTTTAAAAACTTACAACTATATTTACTGTTTCCTTTGCAAAAGTGAGAAGTTATGCTGTGAAAAAAATTTTCTTGTGGTGAATATAGCATACTGTATAAACTTGTCAAGTCACTAAGTTGTACACTTGAAACTAATGTAATACTGTAAGTCAACCAAACTCAAAAAAAGTTAAATTTAGAAAAAGAGAGGGGTGCCTGGGTGGCTCAGTCAGTTGAGCATCCAACTCTTTTTCTTTTAAAAAAATTTTTTTTAATGTTTATTTATTTTTGAGAGACACAGAGAGACAGAGAATGAGCAGGGGAGGGGTAGAGAGAGAGGGAGACACAGAATCTGAAGCAGGCTCCAGGCCCTGAGCTGTCAGCACAGAGCCTGACGCGGGGCTCGAACCTATGAACTGTGAGATTATGACCTGAGCCGAAGTCAGTTGCTTAACCAACTGAGCCACCCAGGCACCCTGAGCATCCAACTCTTCATTTCAGCTCAGGTCATGGTCTCAGGGTCATGAGATTGAGCCCCGGGTCAGGCTCCGTGCTGAGCGTGGAGCCTGCTCGGCATTCTCTCTCTCTTCCTTTGCCCCTCTACCCTATTCATGCTCTCCATCTCTTTCAAATAAATAAAAATGAAAAAAAAAAAATAAAAGAAATTTAGAAAAAGAGAAAAACCCAAATTACTAGTTTTCATATTCTTTTACAAGAGTTAACCATCAGAGATAACCATCGAAAATAAATAAATAAACATTAAAAAAAAAAAAAGAAAAGAAAAAGAGTTAACCATTGAGAAGTGCTCAGCAAACCCTCTTTCCTTTTCACCAGTCTCTGCATCTTGTGGTATGGGATGTTCATTGCTACCTGACATTGGACCCCAAATATCCCAGACGAGCTTCATCGAGATCATCTGGAAGGTCTTTTGTTTTAAAGTAGGCTCCATACTCAATGCAGGCCGACTTCAAGGCCCTGAGATCAAGACCTGAGCTGAGATTTAGGAGTCGGATGTTTAACTGACTGAGCCAGCCAGGCACCCCATCTGGTTGGTGGGTGATATTCAAAAATAATTTTGGCTTTCTAAATAAACTTAGAAATAAAAGGTGGCACCTGGCTGACTCAGTCCACAGAGCATGCAACTCTTGATCTCGGGGTTTGTGAATTTAAGTCCCGTGTTGTGTGTAAAAAGTACTTAAATAAATAAACTTAAAAATTTTTTTGACTTTCTGCCTTTGATTCTGATTTATTATATCTGAGGTGGAGTCCAGAATCTGAGTTTTAAAAAAAGATTTATTGAAATATAATTCACATACTGTGGGGCACCTGAGTGGCTCAGTCGGTTAGGCCTCTGACTTTTGGTTTCGGCTCAGGTCATGACCTCATGGTTTGTGAGATTGAGCCCCACGTTGGGCTCTGCACTGACAGTTTGGTGCCTGCTTGGGATTCTCTGTCTTCCTCTCTGCCCCTCCCTTGCTCTCTCTCTACCTCTCTCTCTCTCAAAATAAATAAATAAACATTAAAAAAAATCATACTCTAACATTTCAACAGCCTAACTCTATAAAAAAAATAATTTACATACTGTACAATTCACCCATTTTAAAGTATACATTTTAGGGATGCCTGGCTGGGTCAGTTGATAAAGCATGCATCTTTTGCAGGGCCATGAGTTCAATTGAACTGCCCCACATTGAGGATAGAATTTACTTAAAAGCATTTCCCCCCCAAAAAACAGTATAGGAGCAGCTGGGTGGCTCAGTCAGTTAGGCATCCATCTGATTCTTGTTCTTGGCTTATGTCATGATCTCAAAGTTTGTGAGATCAAGCCCTGCATTGGGCTCTGCACTTACAGCGTGAAGCGTGCTTTGGATTCTCTCTCCCTGTCTCTCTGTCCCTCTTCTGCTTGTGTGTGTAATCTTTTTCTCTCTCAAAATAAATAAACATTAAAAAATGTTTTAAAAAGTATACATTTGGGGCGCCTGGGTGACTCAGTCGGTTGAGCGTCCAACTTAGGCTCAGGTCATAATTTAGCAGTTTCTGAGATTGAGCCCCACATCAGGCTCTGTGCTGACAGCTCAGAGCCTGGAGCCTGCTTTGGATTCTGTGTCTCCCTCTCTGTCTGTGCCTCCCCTGCTCGCCTTCTTTCTCTCTCTCTCTCTCTCTCTCTCTCTCTCTCTCTCTCTCTCAAAAATAAACATTAAAAAAAAAAGTATACAAGGGCGCCTGGGTGGCTCAGTTGGTTAAGTGTCCAGTATCAGCTCAGGTCACGATCTTGCAGTTCATGAATTGGAGCCACCTTGTCAGGCTCTGTGCTGACAGGGTGGAGCCTGGAGCCTGCTTTGAGTTCTGTATCTCCCTCTCTCTTTCTATCCCCGCCCCCCAAAATAAATAAACATTAAAAAAATTTTTTTAGAAGTATACATTTTAGTATTGTTTAGTATTTTCACAGGACTAAGCATCCAGCACCACAATTTTAAGAGCATTTGTCATTAGACTACCCTCCCCAACCCTGCCGCCTTGGCAGTCACTATTTCTTTCTTCCCCTTCCTTACCTCTAAGGAATTACTAATCTACCTTCTGTCTCTATAGATTTGCCCATTCTGGACATTTCATATAAATGGAATCATACAATGTGTAGTCTTTGTGACTGACCTTTTTAAATTAGCATGTTTTAAAGTTTCATTTGTGGGGTGCCTGGGTGGCTCAGTCGGTTAAACATCTGACTTCGGCTCAGGTCGTGATCTCGCGGTTCGTCGGTTCAAGCCCTGCATCGGGCTCTGTGCTGACAGCTCAGAGCCTGGAACCTTCAGATTCTGTCTCCATCTCTCTCTGCTCCTTCCCTGCTTGCGCTCTGTCTCTCTCTTGAATATAAATAAAACATTAAAAAGTTAAAAAAAAATAAAGTTTCATTTGTGTTGACTATAATATTTCATTACTTTTTATGGATACATCATCTTACAGATACCATCTTATGGATACCATGTTTTGTTTATCCATTCATAGGTTGATGGACATTTGGGTTGTTTCCACTTTTTTGGCTATTATGAATAATGCTGTTATGAACATTCTAGTATATGTTTTTAGGTGGATATTTGTTTTCATTTTTCTTGAGGGAATTTCTGGATCATACGGTAACTGTAAACTTTTGAGGAACTGCCATATTATTTTCCAAAGTGGCTGTACCATTTTTCAGTCCCTTTAACAGTATTTGAGGGTTTCAGTTTCTCCACATTTTATTGTCAACACTTATTATCTGTCTTTTGATTATATATTCATCCTAGTGGGTATGAAGTGGCAGAATCTGAATTTAAGAAAAAAAAGTTTCTCAAATGATTTTGATGGTCTGTAGTAGTAGTTCTCAGTAGTTCTCAGATGTGATCTTGCCCTCTGGGGAACATTTGACATTGGAGACATTTTTCATTGTCACAGCAGGGAGAGTTACCGGTATTGTCACCTGGTGTATGGCCAGGGATGCTGCTGAACATCTTACGATGCATAGGACAACACTCTACACAAAGAATTATCTGGTTCAATATGTCAACAGTACAGGGATTGAGAAACTCTGGTCTGGAAGAGAATTAGATTTAACAATTGAAAGATCAAATTTTTAGCCCTCACATTGGCAGTAGGATATTATCTTACATGATAGATTTATAATTTATATCAAATCTTTGAATTTATTTAGGATATACAGATGAATAGAAAAGGGAACCTTTGGTACCTAAGAGACTTAATCTAGTTTAGTGTAATATAATATATACTCACTGAGAACAGTGGATCGTGGCCCAGAGTCTCATTTGGTACATATTTGTTGAATGAGCAAGATTCGCGGTGATAGTTTGAACTACAATGATTTAGTTATTCATAATTGATGAATGTCTAGATGGGCAGACCCCACATAGCTGTATTGACTGTTTCCTCCCTAGTCTCTCCACTTTGCCAAAAGCAGTAATCACATAAAAGAATGTACAAGGGAATCTGATTTTATTGTTTATTTCAAATAAGTTGTTTTAATGGAAATCACTTTAAAAGTCTCAGCAGCCCTGTAAGTGAAATTGGAGACTGTCTGTGGTATGATTCACTGGCAGAGGATATGTGAATGTATTTGAAATCTTGTGCTTTTCAGAGGTGATAGTATTTAATCAGACCAAATATGGGTCCAAGATCTGTTGGTCTTCCTTCCCCTCATCCCTCCATTCTTTTCTCTATGTTTCTCAATTTTTGTATTATATTATGTTTGGTGATGTGAGGGATTAAAGGAAATGCAGAAGTCATGTCTTAAATTTTACAACTTTATTGAGAAAAATCAGACATGTAATTTGTGAATACTATAACAACTTTTTTCTTGTAGGGAAAAGACAGTGATTTATTGAAGTGGATTTTGCAGGTAAACCCACATTTGTGTATGTATATGTGTATGTATGTGAGCTCTGCACCCAGCGTGGGGCTTTAACTCATAACCCTGAGATCAAGAGTCACATGCTCTACTGACTGAGCTAGCCAGGCATCCCCTAAACCCACTTTTAAAGATAGTTACAAAGGTGAAGTTTTCTAAATTTTCTAGAATTTTCTAGAATTTTGACACATGCTGAGTGTTTTTTAAAAAGTTTGTGATAAATTAAGACAAGCGATACTAAGACAGTAAAGCAGGACAGGAATATTAAATGCAAACGGAACCTTTCTAACTGATAAGTGAAAAATAGCATGTCACTGTTTGTACTATTTTTTGTAAATGAGAGAGGTCAAATATCTCTTCATAAATTCATTAAACTTTTGAATTCCTTGAAGAGTTTGTGTCCTGGGCTCATTTGTTGGTTAGGTTTCTGTTGGGTTGTTATTTTGCTTATTTGTTATTTGTTTGTGAGAGCGCTTAGTATATTATAAAAATTAGCTCTTTAAGTATTATTTGTATTAAAACTACTTTCCCCTTTTTTGTTGTTTGCCTTTTGACTTTGTTATTTTTATTTATTTATTTATTATCTTTAGAGAGAGAGAGTAAGAGAGTGAGCAGGGGAGAGGAGGGGGGGGGGGGATAGTTCAAGCAGGCTCCATGCTCAGTGCAGAGCCCGACATGGGGCTCAGTCCCATGACTCTGGGATCATGACCTGAGCTGAAATCAGGAGTCAGATACTGAATCGACTGAGCCACCCAGGGGCCCCATTATGTTATTTTTTCTTTAATGAAAAAAATTTTTTTTATTTTTGCCTGGCCAAATTTTTCAATATTTTATTTTGATTTTTTGGGCTTAAAAAGAAATGTGTTTATTTATTTAATTAAATTCTATACCCAATGTGGGGCTCAAACTCGTGACCCTGAGATCAGGAGCTGCATGCTCTTCTGACTGAGCCAGCCAGGTGCCCCTCATTTGGGGCTCTTAAACTTTGATAAAGTATTTCTCCCAGTAACACAAGGATAATATGTTTCTGAGAGCGTTCTTGATAGGAGAGTTTACAATTGAGGATTTAGTAAGACTTTAATGATTATCCTCTTTTTTACATATGAGGAGAATTTGCTCTGGGCCACCGTGGTTCCCTCCCCACCCCAAAACAAGAACTGTGACTCTGCTTTGCCCTACCTCGTGGCTTTAGGCTAGATTGTTTGGCAAGGAAAAGGGGTTCAGATTTGATTTTTAGGGCGATGATTCTGGTGACTTTATGGAGAGCTGGGTGAGAGACTGTCAGAGAGGTCTGTTTCAGAGGCTGGTGCAGAACCTGGAAAAGGGAGAGGGTTTAAACTAAGGCACATGGGGATCAATAAGGATTATCAAACACTCTATAGTTTATGATGGTGATATGATTAATTATAGAGGTCATCATTTACTGAACACTTGTATGTGCTGGAAATAAAAAGTACTCTCAAAAAAAAAAAAAGTACTCTCTGTGGACTCAACTCTTATAACAACTCCATGATTGCAGGCTTTAAATTTTTATTTTACAGATGAGGAAACTGAGTCATACATGGAGAGATTACATAATTTTCCAAGTTTACGTAGTTGCACAGAGAAGAAGCCAGGATGGGCACGCAGTCGGATTCTGGAATCTGTATTCTTGACTATTATGTCAGTTTGGGGGTTTATTTTTCTAATCACTGGAACTGTTCAGCAGTGAGAGAGATGCCCTGTGAAGCATCACTTGATGGTCCCCAGTCGTCTACACCAAGGGTCCACATATCCTCTATGGTTACATTAGATTACCTGAAGGAGTTGCTTAACGTATTGAGATTCTGTGATTTGATATACAGTAGTCCTTGACTTGTGTGGTTGTGATACAAATTTCACTTACCGTGATTTAGTCAAATGACACTCGTTCCCAGATTACACACTTCAAATTTTACATAGTATATTAGCTGTAATTGCATGAACTTAAAAATTTACTTTTAGCTCTTTTATCTACAAATTACTACATAATTAACAGGTGTGCATCACAACTAGTGATCTGTCATCTCACTTATTTTCTAAAAATATTTATTTATTTATTTATTTATTTATTTATTTATTTATCTGTTTATCTATCTATTTATTTACTTATTTATTTATTTAGAGTCAGAGACAGCACTAGTGGGGAAGCGGTGGAGAGAGGGGGAGAGAGAATCCCAAACAGGCTCCATGCTGCCAGCACAGAGCCTGACGCAGGGCTTGAACCCACGAAACTGTGAGATCATGACCTGAGCTGAAATCAAGAGTTGGATGCGCAACCGACTAAGCCACCCAGGAGCCCCAGTATTTTATTTAGAGTAGGCTCCACACCCAACATGGGGCTCAAACTCACGACCCCAAGATCTAGAGTCACCTGCTCTACCAACTGAGCCTGCCAGGCGCCCCTCACTTCTTTCAAAGCCTGTTGGTGACTGGTCACTGCAATTTGTTACTCATTTCATGCACAGACAGCCAAGTCTGCAGTTGTGTTGCCTCCTCATCTCTCAGGGATGAACCATATAACACTTCACAAAAATGGATCATTAAAGAGGGGGCTGGCCAACAAAGACGAACGTGCAGAAAAGAACCAAAAAGTAGTAACACTGGAAGTCCAAATTGGTCAGAAATGGAGTTATGGAAAAAATAGTTTACTGTGGGAATGACGTTACTGCCATTCAAAGACTCTGGCTATGCAGCTGGAGGAGGTGAAGGTGAGCTTGTCTGAGTAAATGAGGAAGTGGTTTGGTGAAAAAGATGAAGATGAACCAGAGGAAGTGATGCTGGCATTTCAGATACTTTGTGGCACTAAATTAATGAAGGATAAAATGCTGGAAGCTGATCTAAACTTAGAAAGGAGTAGGACAGCTTGCCAAAGCATAGGAAAGATGCCCATTCCAGATCTTAGTTCTCTGATCAGAAGAAGAAGGCTGGCACTGTTCAAACTCCTCTTGGTAGTAGTAGACTTTTTTCAAAGTGATTATGCACTGTAATTTTCTGTGTGTCTGGTGTTTTACACTGTACTGGTTTTCCTGTTGTTTTTTTCCCTTTCTTTCTCATTTTCTTATACAACTATAACTGACAGAATTTTTGATGTTCCAACAAAATTTTTAAAGATTACAGAACAATTATAATTTTACTTATTGATTATTCTGATAATTTTTCATGATTTCAGTCTGCACTGTCATTTTTCTGGTCTTGCACTACTATGCAAAACGAAACCTGCCTATACTTACCTGTCAAAAGTTTGTTTTCTTCAGCTTCTAGTGGTACGCTCTAGCTTTTCCTTGCAGAAGTTTGTGTATGCATGCATCTGACAACAAAGCACGTTTTTTTTCAGCAGGCTTTGCTTTTGGGGGGAAAATTCTACTTAACATAAAGGAAATAAGATATCTGTCTTCTGATAATAGGAAGAAAGGAAATAGCATGAAGCTAGTATTCAGGATAATCTCATAGGAAGGAAGATGTTAGTTTCATGTGTGTGGTTCTCTCAGCAGTTTTATTGAGATATTATTCACATTCCATACAGTTCACCCATTTAAAGTGTGGAATTCAATGGTTTTTAATTAATTTTTAAAAGATTTTATTTTTAAAAGTAATCTCTATACCTAGTGTGGGGCTCGAACTTACAACCCCGAGATCAAAAGTTGTATAAGTGTAGAATTCAGTGGTTTTTAGTATATTCATAGATATGTGTAACCATTACCATGGTCAGATTTAGAACATTTTCATCACTCCCAAAAAAGAACTCCTATTCTTTAGCTATTATCCCCTAATTCTTTCACAGCCCCCACAACCCCCCAGCCTTTGTCAACCACTGATCTTTCTATCTCTATAGATTTGCCTATTCTGGGTATTTCATAAAAATGGAATGATAGTGTAAGTGGTATTTTATGACTTGTCTTTTTCACCTAACATACTGTTTTTAAAGTTCATCCATCTCGTAGTTTGTGTTCGTACTTCATTCCTTTTTATGGATACTTAATATTCTGTTGTATGGATTTACCACAGTTTGTTTATTTGTTTATCTGTTCAGACATTTGGGTTATTTCCACTTGTTTTTAAAGATTTTTTTTTTCTGAGTAATCTCTATACCCAGTGTGGGGCTGGAACTTAAACCCTGAGATCAAGAGTCACATGCTCTACTGACTGAGTCAGCCAGGCACCTCATGGTTGGTTTCCACTTTTTAGTTATGAATAATGCTGTTATGAACATTTGTGTTCAAGTTTTTGTGTGGACATATGTTTTTATTTCTCTTGGGTTTATATCTACGAGTGGAATTACTGGGTCATATGGTAACTCTGTATTGAATCTATTGTGGAACTGCCAAAATGGCCACGCAATTTTACATTTCCATTAGCAGTATATGAGGGCTCCAGTTTCTCCACGCCTTTGTTGAAAATTAATTAACTGTAAATGTGAAGATTTATTTTTGAATTTTCCATCCTTTTCTATTGATCTTTATGTCTGTGCTTACACTAGTACCACATTGTCTTGATTACTGTAGCTTTTTAAAAAAACATTTTTTTTTAACGTTTTTTATTTATTTTTGAGACAGGGAGAGACGGAACATGAACAGGGGAGGGTCAGAGAGAGGGAGACATAGAATCTGAAACAGGCCCGACGCAGGGCTCGAACTCATGTTCCGCGAGATCATGACCTGAGCCGAAGTCGGCCACTTAACCGACTGAGCCACCCAGGTGCTTGATTACTGTAGCTTTGTAGCAGATTTTGAAATCCAGAAGTGTGAGTCCTCCCCATGTATTCTTCTGATTTCAAGATTGTTTTGGCTACTCTGGGTCCTTTGGATTTCCATACGAATTTTAGAATTTAGCTTGCCAGTTTCTGCAAAGAAGCCAGTGGGGATCCCCTATCAAAATAGAGATTGTGTTGACCCTGCAGATGAGTTTAGGTAATAATTGCCATTTTTAACAATGTTAATTAAGTCTTCTCATCCATAAACTTGAGATGTCTTTCCATTTGTTTAGATCTTTAATTTCTTTCACCAGTGTTTTGTATTTTTCAGAGTAAAAGTTTTACCTGTTTCATGGTAAATTATTTCTAAGTGTTATTTTTGATGCTGTTGTAAGGAGTTATTTTCTTAATTTCGTTTTTGGATTGTTCATTGCCAGTGTTTGGTGCTCTTTTGATATTGACTTTTTTGAATTTAAAATTTTCAGGAATCAAAGGTCTTCTTACTGGCTCGTAATTACAAGAAGTGGAGGCTTGTAGGGTGCTCTTAGAAAGCTTTTATTTCACCA
This sequence comes from Panthera tigris, assembly GCF_018350195.1. Lineage (NCBI taxonomy): Eukaryota > Metazoa > Chordata > Mammalia > Carnivora > Felidae > Panthera > Panthera tigris. The sequence continues at coordinate 17,393,711 of NC_056661.1, read as the reverse complement.
TTGGCTTTCAAACAGTTTGTGGTCAGACTTTGAGCTATTACTTGATTGCTTTTGAGTTATAGGCCAATTGTACTTAGGAGTTCCAAACTGATGACTACATATGCCAGTTGTATGGTCAGTGTGACTGTTTTTCAAAAGCCCTTTCAGTTATAAAGCAAATGACTTGGCAACAAAAATGCCTTTCATTCATATCATTCTTTTGTTTTCTTGGTGTGAAGAGCTGTAGTTAAGAGGAACAGTTTTAGATTTTGGTGGTTTACCAAGTTCCATGAGAGGAAGTCTATAAAAGCATTGTTGAGCCTGACAGCTTTCAGATTAAAAACCAGTCTATTAGCAAGGCAGGAACCTCTTACTGATACTTCCAATAACCTGTAGCTGAGTGTGGCCATGTTTCTGATAAGTACAGTTTTATCATCTACATCAGAACCATTGAGGGTAGTTTGAAATGCAGATTCCTGGGCCTCTATCCAGATTTTCCAAATCAGATTCTGGGATTAGGATGCTGTAATCTAATTAAAACCATCTTCCCAATGATGTCTCCATTAAAATTTGGAAACTGTTTAAAAAAATTTTTTTTAATGTTTATTATTTTTTTTTAAAAATTTTTTTTTAACGTTTTATTATTTTTGAGACAGGGAGAGACAGAGCATGAACGGGGGAGGGTCAGAGAGAGGGAGACACAGAATCCGAAACAGGCTCCAGGCTCTGAGCTGTCAGCACAGAGCCTGACGCGGGGCTCGAACTCACGGACCGCGAGATCATGACCTGAGCCGAAGTCAGCCGCCTAACCGACTGAGCCACCCAGGCGCCCCTTTAATGTTTATTTTTGAGAGAGAAAGAGACAGAGTGTGAGCAGGGGAGGGGCAGAGAAAGAGGGAGACACAGAATCTGAAGCAGGCTCCATGCTCTGAGCTGTCAGCACAGAGCCTGACACGGGGCGCGAACTCACGAACTGGAAGATCATGACCTGAGCTTAACCAACTAAGCTACTGAGGTGCCCCTGAAAACTACTTTTAATTGTGTATCTCCATTTCTTAAGAGATTGTTTTTTGCTAGAATTGAAATTTTGAGATTGTGGGTCACCAGCAGTTCTTAAAAAAGAAAAAAAAAAGAACAGAAGATATTGGTGGGGTTTTGGGGTGATAGTGGGGTTTGGAACCAACGACTGGCCAAGAAAGAATTTTTGAAGACGTCTTTGGTGCAAAAAGGTGATTTTATTAAAGCACGGGGACAGGACCCTTGGGCAGAAAGAGCTGCACTGGGGTTGTACAGAGTAACTGCTTATATACTGTGGAGTTGGGGGAGATAAAGTCAAGAGAAAGTTTCTTAAAGGGATTTTCCTGTGCTGAAGAGCGTTTACAGATTACTGGAGGCCTAGGTATTGTTAAACTAAGGTTGTTTTTACCTCTAACAAAGCATTATTAAGATAGTAGGGAGTTCCTGGAGATTAGGCTATTGATGAGATACTTGTAAACTGAGGGAGACTATCAGTTTAACCATTTGTTTTCTGTCCTTTCCTTTGTTCTTGGGCAGCCTGGAGTGCCTGAGGAATATCAAACATATCCCACCTGGGAGGGGGGTGGTTTTCAGGGTATCAGCTTGCTATATGCTCCCTCATCAGACATCAGTACATTCTATATAGTAAAGATTAGTATTGATTCACGGAACTTCAGTTCCATTTATATGTGTATGTGTGTGAATTTAGGTCATTACATAAGATGAATTTTTTTTTTTTACCTGTGGGTTGTGGTCAAAACAGAAAAATTGAAGACCTCAGAATTAGAAAAATGTACAATCTATTTTATTTTACATTGTTTTGTATCTGCCATGCCCCTGGACTGGGAAAAGTGCTGGTGAGCATGCAGAGATCACTGAAAATCCTTGCTCTTGAGCTCACAGTTTATAAAGAGTAATAGGCCCATAAATAATAGTTTGCCAGTGGTGGACTAGAAGCTCATAACATAAGGAGTGTTCTGGAAGTCAGGAGGTTTTCACAGAGATGGAGCTAGTTGAGGTAGGTCTTGAAAAGGTGAAAAAATTTGAAGTTTTAGTTATTAAGCAAGAGACAGTTATTTTAGGATTGAAGAGGAAGAATCGATACTAAAAATGACTTGTGATTCGGTGTACTGAGATACTTAACCCACTCTTACTCCTATGTTACCTGCACTAATCCTGGTGTAGCTCCTAAGTGCTCCAGAAATTGAAATGATGTTCTAGAACGCTTGTAACAGCCTTGCCTCTTCCTAAAGTCACTCTTTCCTTTCCTCAGAACTTTATTGGAGTTTACTTGTTTCCTTTTCAGATTTTTTTTTAAAAAAAGAATGCTTTGAAATTTATTTGGTCACTGCATTTTTATTTTATTTTATTTTTTTTATAGTAGGTTCCATGCCCAGTTTGGGGCCCCAACTCATAACCCTGAGATCAAGAGTAGTATGCTCTACTGAGTGAGCCCACCAGGTGCCTCTCCTTTTACGATTTTATTTCATGTTGGTGCTTATATTACTGTCTTCACTGAATATATTTGGAGCCACTAAGCGTCCAAGACAGGATGGGGACATGTACTTGAGGTGGGGGGCCAGGGAAGCTTTATGCAAACTATATCTGTTTTTGTCTTCAGAACACTTTTGTTTTAAATTTAATTTATTTATTTTTTAAAATTTACATCCAGATTAGCATATAGTGCAACAATGATTTCAGGAGTCGATTCCTTAGTGCCCCTTACCCATTTAGCCCATTCCACCCCCCCACAACCCCTCCCATAACCCTCAGTTTGTTCTCCATATTTATGAGTCTCTTCTGTTTTGTCCCCCTCCCTGTTTTTATATTATTTTTGTTTCCCTTCCCCTATGTTCATGTGTTTTGTCTCTTAAAGTCCTCATATGAGTGAGGTCATATGATTTTTGTCTTTCTCTAATTTCACTCAGCATAATACCCTCCACTTCCGTACACATAGTTGCAAATGGCAAGATTTCATTCTTTTTGATTGCCGAGTAATACTCCATTGTATATATATACCACATCTTCTTTATCCACTCATCCATTGAGGGACATTTGGGCTCTTTTCATGCTTTGGCTATTGTTGATAGTGCTGCTATAAACACGGGGGTGCGTGTGTCCCTTCGAAATAGCACACCTGTATCCCGTGGATAAATGCCTAGTTGTGCCATTGCTGGGTCATAAGGTAGTTCTATTTTTAGTTTTTTGAGGAACCTCCATACTGTTTTCCAGAGTGGCTGCACCAGCTTGCATTCCCATCTTCAGAACTCTTCTCAGGCTACAGTTCAGTAATCTAATTTAGTCTATTTCTCTGTAGGACATATAGCCATCTTTTTGTTTCATTATATTGTAGGACATACATTCACCTTTAGATGTCAGAGAGCTGGTACATAAACCAGAAGAGATTACCTTAGCTTTTGTTCCTTATCATTGTCTGCTGTAGATTCCTTTGTTTAAATCAATCATCTCTAGTCTTTTGATTCTCTGCATGCTTACTGACACATGGAAATTTAGGAAGATTTCACTCTAAACAGTGCTCTTGATCTATTTTGTGTTTCCTGAGTGTTTTATTAAAAAAATTTTTTTTTTAATGTCTATTTTTTGAGAGAGTGAGAGAGACACAGAGCATGAGTTGGGGAGGGGCAGGAAGAGAGAGGGAGACACAGAATCCGAAGCAGGCTCCAGGCTCTGCGCTGTCAGCACAGAGCCAGATGTGGGGCTCTAACTCACAAACCCGCGAGATTATGACCTGAACTGAAGTCGGATGCTTAACCAACTGAGCCACCCAGGCGCCCCGAAAATAAATAAACATTTAAAAAAAGAATTTAAAAAATAGGAGTAAAGTTAATCGGCGGTGAATGCTAATGCATAACAATTGTATTTTTTTGGTGGACGTTGAAAGAAGTTACATTTTGCGGGTCAGGTCAGTGGTGGTTTTGGTGAGAGGAGCTAACCGGTTACTGGCCTTCAGAATCTACGTTACAGTTTTAACTTTAGGTACTGAATTTTCTTTTTTTTTTTTTTTTTTTTTTTAATTTATTTTTGGGACAGAGAGAGACAGAGCATGAACGGGGGAGGGGCAGAGAGAGAGGGAGACACAGAATCGGAAGCAGGCTCCAGGCTCCGAGCCATCAGCCCAGAGCCTGACGCGGGGCTCGAACTCACGGACCGCGAGATCGTGACCTGGCTGAAGTCGGAAGCTTAACCGACTGCACCACCCAGGCGCCCCTAGGTACTGAATTTTCAAATGAGACTGACATTGTAGTGATTAGAATGCTCTGTTTTCCTGTTGCTTTTCTCCTCCCTCCCCAGCCCAATCTTGGCTTATTTTAGATGGGAAAGATGCTGGGTGAGCATGGATTTAGAGCAAGGGAATGAATATAGTTTGGGCTTTTTCACCTAAACTTGAGGAAAGCTAGACAAAATGTCTGTTTTCACATAGCAGGGAATACTCTAAGTGACTGGATTGCTTATGCTCTCCAGATCCTTCGATACTAGTACAGCAATAGTAAGATTTTGCTTTTCTAAGCACTTCCTTTTTCTTTTCCCCGTCTGGTACATCTAATGTCATAGGGCAAGAAGTCCTTATATTTGCCTAAATACTGGCCTGCTCATTTACCCATTCCTACTACTGCTCCCTATACTTCTCAGTTTTGGAGGTGTCTTTTTATCTGTTTTAGGGGCTGGTAGGTGGAGGTGCTGGAGACAGTACTTAAATTGCCTCTGCATTTTCAGAGTGTTTCATGATCTTTTAGCTCTGCCTAGAGCTTACTGTAAAAGTTGCTGGGAGAGGCAGTAGTTAAGAGTAGGGGTCTACCACTTTACTAGCTGAGTAACTTTAGGCAGGTTATATAACCTCTGAGTTCCTTGGTGTCCTCATTTTAAATAGGGATAATAATATACCTATGTACTAGAAATGTTCACCGTAGTCATTGAATTAATATATATAAAGTAATTAGAATAGTATCTGGAATATAAATGGAGAGGATTTCTTATTTTTTATATAAATTGGACCCAAGGTAGGTTCATTATTTGGACCAGAATATGAAGTTTGCTTTTTAATTGCCACAATAATGACTTTTTTTCCTGGCATTAAACAATTCTGAAAGTCTTTCTCTTTGTTCCTTTGTGGTCAGACACCAAAGAAAGGGGAAAATTCTGTGGAATCAGTGATTTTTTAAAATGGTCAGTATGTGAGCTGTTTTTTCCCTGTGATTTTTTTTTTTTCCTTTTCCTTGCTCAAACAAAAATAGCTCTGGTTTCCTGGGTTATCACAGCTTGTAACAAAAAGCTTTTTGATAAAGTTGGCTGTTGGGTCAGTAGAATGAGATCATTCCTTCCTAAGTAGTTTGCAATGTCTCAAGTATTTGTTGAAACAAAAGCTGGCTGGGTAGGCTAACCACACAATAAGCCTGACTGTGGTTATGTTCAGGGCAGGAGTGTGGATTTTCTTTGTGATAAAATACTACTGATGTGTAGAAGGTGAAAGGTACTTGGCACAGTACCTGCTCACTCTGGCTGGCCACGTGTAGAAAGAGATTACAATGGTAAAGAGGCTCAGGATACACTTATGATTGGAACCTGAGTTCGGGCCTTTTCTTAAGATGTGATAAATTACTTGAAAACACAGTGGCTCTTTTACGTTTGGTTTAGTGCCTCTCTAATTAAAAATATTAACCAGGGGGCACCTGGGTGTCTCAGTTGGTTAAGCGTCCAGCTCTTGATTTCAGTTCAGTCATGATCTCATGGCTCATGGGTTTGGGCTCTGCATCAGGCTCTGCGCTGTACTGACAGTGCAGAGCCTGCTTGGGATTCTCTATCTCTCTCTGCCTCTCTCCTTCTCCCCTACTCATGCATTCTCTCTCTCTCAAAATAATTAGATAAACTTAAAAAAATATTAAAGACATTTTGAAACTAGACCGAAGTGGATGCCACAGAATTGCACACTTTATTTATCTATTTATTTTTAAGTTTGTTTATTTTGAGAGAGAGAGAGAGAGAGCGAGCAAGTGAGCATGAACAGGGGAGGAGTAGTGAGAGAGAGAATCCCAAGCAGGTTCCATGCTGTTAGCACAGAGTCTGATGTGGGGCTTGAAGTCACGAACTGTGAGATTATGACTTGAGCTAAAATCAACAGTCGGACACTTAACCAACTGAGCCACCCAGGCTTCCCTAGAATGGCACGCTTTAAAGTGGTTACTTGTGTGTTATGTAAATTTTACCTCAATAAAAAAAGAGAAAGACAAATTATTTAATTTAAAAAAAATGTTTATTTACTTTTGAGAGAAAGAGGGAAGAGACAGAGGCGTGAGCAGGGGAGGGGCAGAGAGAGGGAGACAGAATCCCAAGCAGGCTCCAGGCTCTGAGGTGTCAGCACAGAGCCCAATGTGGGGCTTGAACTCACAGACCACGAGGTCATGACCTGAGCTGGTCGGTCGCCCAACTGACTGAGCCACCCAGGCACCCCAAGAAAGACAATTATTAACGACAACTGGGAGGAAAGCTAATACAGTTGACCCTGGAACAACACAGGTTTGAATTGTGCTGGTCCAGTTATACGTGATTTTTATTTGATAAATAATAGTACAGTACTGTAAATGTATTTTCTGTTACTTACAATTTTTCTTTCTTTCTTTTTTTGATGTTTACTTATTTATTTTTGAGAGAGTGTGACTGAGGGAGGAGCAGAGAGAGGGAGACAGAATCTGAAGCAGACTCCATGCTGTTAGCATAGTGCAGAGTCCCATGTGGGGCTCCAACTCATGAACCATGAGATCATGCCCTGAGCTGAAGTCGGATGCTTAACTGACTGAGCCACCCAGGCGCCCCTACAATTTTTCTCAACGTTTTCTTTTTCTCTAGCTTACTTTATTGTAAGAATTGTATTGTAAGAATATAATGTATTATATAATGTGATATAATGTATATATCATACAAAATATGTGTTAATTGACTGTTTATGGTGTCAGTAAGGCTTCTGGGCAATAGTAGGCTATTAAATTTTGGGGGAGTCGAAAGTCATATATGGAATGTTGTCTGTGTGGGGATCAGCACTGCCAACTATAGTACTAACTTTTAAAATACCACGTAAAATGCCATTACACTAGTGGTCTGTAGCTATACTATATAGGGTTTTAAACCATCGAGATTACCATCTTAGGAAATATGACTATGCATTCTTTTTTTTTTCTTGAGTATGCATTCTTGCTCTTTAAAACAGACATGTCAGAACACAGCTTTTCATGTCATTGACTACAACTTTTTTTTTTTTTTAACATGTTTATTTATTTTTGAAGGAAGGAGAGACAGAGCGTGAGTAGGTGAAGGGCAGAGAGAGAGAGGGAGACACAGAATCTGAAGCAGGTTTCAGGCTTTGAGCTGTCAGCACAGAGCCCAATGCGGGGCTTGAACTCATAAACTGCGAGATCATGATCTGAGCTGAAGTCGGTCGCTTAACCGACTGAGCCACCCAGGCACCCCTTGACTACAACTCTTGAAAGAAGAGTTAGTGATTATTGCTTTCTAGGAAAGTAAAATGTTTTAGATGTGTGAATTGAGTTCTGATTGTGCTCATAGTATGGGTTTTTTGTTTTTGTTTTTAATTTTCTTTCCTTCTCCCATCTTTCCTGTCCAGTGACTTTGTGATTTAGTTAAACCCAGCCACTAAAACAGAGCCAAAATCCTACAACCATTAGGGACTGTTTAGAATTGATGATGACTTAAATAGCTCTAGTGCAGGAGTTTCTTACTTAAACTCCTACAGCATCCTGGCAGTTAAAGTGAATGAGTTGAAGCTGGCTTAGAATAAGACTATGCTGCATACGCTGAGTGGGTGTCTACAGAAGGCATTTCTTTCTCAGCTCCAGTATATTATTGCTGAGTGGGAAGCAAGTTGGTTGTCTGATTGTATCATTTTTTGAATGTATATTTATTTTTGAGAGAGAGAGAACACCGGGAGAGAGCATGAGCAGAGGAGGGGCAGAGAGAGAGGGACAGAAGATCCAAAGCAGGCTCTGTGCTGACAGTAGTGAGCCCAATGCGGGGCTCCCACTCACGAACCATGAGATCATGACCTGAGCAGAAGTCGGACACTCAACCGACTGAGCCCCACAGGCGTCCCACGATTGTATGATTTTTTGAAAGAAGCTATGAATTGGTACTTCATGCAAAAATTCCTGGTTTTTGAGACGTTGGCATAGTTTTCCCAAAGCAGTCAGCAAGCCAATACATGAAGGGCCTTGTTTGACCTAGCACTGCTACTTTATGAACTCTGAATGAGTGCCTCTCTTGCAGGTTCAGCGAGTATTCACCCTGTAGAGCGAACTTTCGGCTGGGTGGGAGATGGAAGACTTTGGTTCTGATTTTAGCTTTGCCACTTATTAGCCGGATGTCTTCCCAAAGGGGAAACCTCTTTGTTTATTTTAATTAATTAATTAACTTCAGAGGGAGGGAGAGAGAGTGTGGAGCCTGATGTGGGGCTCGAGCTCACCTGATGTGGGACTCAAACTCCTGAAGTGAGATCATTACCTGAGCCGAAGTCAGATGCTTAACCAACTGGACCCCTCAGACCCCCCAGGAGAAACTGCTTTGGATCTCATTTTACTAGTTATGAAGTCTGAGAGTAAACTGGATAGTTTAAGTTTCCCTCTTATAGGTGAATAGTAAATTGTAATGTGATGAAAGCTGTATTGAAACATTAGAGCTGATAGTGGAGTATTTTCATAGTTATGCAGGGCATATCATTTTTATAGTTTGATTTCTTAACTTGTTTTTATTTTTTATTAAAAATTTTTTTTAATGTTTATTTATTTATTTATTTATTTATTTAAAAAAAAATTTTTTTAACGTTTATTTATTTTTGAGATAGAAAGAGAGACAGAGCATGAATGGGGGAGGAGCAGAGAGAGAGGGAGGTACAGAATCGGAAGCAGCCTCCAGGCTCTGAGCCATCAGCCCAGAGCCCGACGCGGGGCTCGAACTCACGGACTGCGAGATCGCGAGATCGTGACCTGAGCTGAAGTCGGAAGCTCAACCGACTGAGCCACCCAGGCGCCCCTTAATGTTTATTTTTGAGAGAAAGAGAAAGAGAGAGAAGAATGTGAGTTGGGGAGGGGCAGAGGGAGAGGGACACAGAATCTGAAGCAGGCTGCAGGCTCCAAACTGTCAGCACAGAGCTCGATGCAGGACTCAAATTCACGAACTGTGAGATCATGACCTGAGCTGAAGTTGGACACTTAACTGATGGAGCCACCCAGTCGCCCCCGTTTCCTTATTTTTAGTTTAAGCTAATCAGTCGATGGCCATTGTGTATGAGAGTAATGATGTGTCTAGTTTCATTGCTTAAAATCAACTGCATAAGATTGCGGGATGACTTATACCGTGTATTCTAACAACAAAACTGAAATTTGAAAAACTACAGTTAGGAATTTAGAGAGAAGATGGTTATCTCTTCCTTTGACTTCAGACTGTTTTTTTTATTCAGAAGGTGGTTTTGTTTGGAAGATTACGATTCTTCTAGTAAAATATTAAAGGCAAAGGAAATAAATGTTTATACTTGTTTTAATTTTTTAAAAATTCCAATTAGTTAATGTACAGTGTTATATTAGTTTCAAGTGTACTGTATAGTAATTCAGCACTTCCATATATCACCCTCATTTTTCATACACTCTTGGGAATACAAGTTAATGCTATTCATTTGACATACTTAGGTCTGGTGCAGTGATTTTGTAAAAAGTATGTTGATTTGGTTCTTAGCACTGTCTTTGGAATAGTGTGTTGTTATAAGGGATTTAGTAAAAAACAGACCTCTATCATGAGGTCTAGTCTAAATTTCTGTTTTGTATGGATGGGAAAAGTTTTTAGAGAAAATTGTGTTTGAATGGGATGTAATACGAGCATTCATGATTTAGTCTTTCAAGGGAATGGCTATTTACAAGTAATGTAAATACTCTGTGAGCCCAAGGCACTTAATCCTAAATCTTTAAGCAGAAGTCTAAACTGACAGAATGATAGGTAGGATTTATGTTTACACAGCAACTGCAGCAGTTTTGGCCAAAACATTTGAATTAGTATTCTGATCTAATATTTTAATTAACTGAATTTGTGTAGTGTCTTTGTAAATAGCACATAGCTGCAAGTAGTCAGGAAAAGAGAATATGTAAAAAGTTTCTCTCTTCAGGGGCGCCTGAGTGTCCCAGTCAGTTAAGTGTCTGACTCTTGATTTTGGCTCAGGTCGTGATCTCACAGTTCATGGGATTGAGCCATGTGTCAGGCTCTGCACTGACAGTGCGTAGCCTGTTTGAGATTCTCTCTTTCCTCTCTCTCTCCCCTCCCCTGCTCACACTTGCTCTCTCTCTTTCATAATAAATAAATAAAATTAAAAAAGTTTTTCTCTTCAGATGTATAGATTTTGCTCTTTAGCTCTAATGACAACAGTTCAGGAACCCCTAAATCAGCATACTCGTTTTTCTTCTAAAAAAAATGTGTATATACATGCCAAAAAAATTTAGTACTTTTTTGAATGTGACAAGTGGCACTTAGGATTAGATCAAGCTATATGAAAATGCGGTTTTTATAGGTAAAGAACAGTAAAATATCAACAATTTTATTTGGTTCTGCCTAATAAATATTTAGTACATTTTGTTGACCTGACCAGAGTCCAATCATAGGATGGAAGGCTTACAAAAGGACTTCCTGGAGAATTCTTGTCTTTTTATAAATAAAGTGAGCTGATTTGTCAAAGGCTTTATATCTAGTTTATGGCTGAGGTAAAGAGAGGCCAGATGATCTCCCAATGAGGAATTTAAATCTGACTTGAGTTATTGCTAAAAGCTTGGGTTGTTTTTTTTTCCTTCTCTTATATTAATAAAGGCCTAATCAGAAGCTTTATATTTGACCACAGGTCTAATGCCCAATACTCTTCATAGAAATACTCACAAATAACTAGTTTCACATGATATACTTAGATAGACCGTTTAATACTTTTCAGATATTCCTTACAAAATGAGGGTGGTAGAGTAACAAATTATAACAAATTTTACGTAATTTATTGCTCTGTTGGATGTAAAGTTTTTAATAATTGCAGCCAAATTTATTGATATAAGTCAGAATGTGAGAGTTAGTGTCGGTCGTAATATTTAGGATGGATGCCTCTGAGATTTTCATAAGCATTTTTGTAGAAATTTAAGGTTCCTCATCTTTATGTGAGAAACTGTCTATCTTGCTGCCTTTTTGTGGCCTTCTAACAAATATTCAGATAATAATTTAAATTCTAAATTTAGCATGGAAATCTTTTACTAGGTAAAAGTTCCCTATGGAAAGTCAGGAGACATGGTATTCTAGCAACTAGTGTAATTTTTAGAAAGTCACTTTGTTCATCATTTTCTTTATTTGTAAAATGTGGAGGTTAGATAGTAAGATCCTTGTGTTAGGGTAATTAATGCTATCTGCTTTAACGTATCTAGCATTTCAGTGGCTTAACACAGTAAAAGTTTATTTCTTGCCTCCTGTGATGTTTGAAGAATTCCATCTCCTTCCATCTGGTGTCTTGGAGTCTTCCAGTGGATCCTTTGTATTCATTTGCAAAGAGCAAATGAGCAAAGAGCAAAGAGCACAACAAGGAGCATCTCATTAATGTTTTGTGTTAAAGCATATTACTTTAGCTGTGAGTCCATTGACTGGAACCCAGTCTTATGGTCTCAACTTGTAACTGTAAGGGTGGTGGGAAATGTTTTGAGTACCCAGGAAGAAGAAACAGGATCTAAGAGTGCTGAGCACATCTCTGCCACACTCCTAGTTAGGTTGTACTTTCTTTAATTTTGTGTTTACCACCAAAATTTTTCTCCTATTGTATGTTACCTTTTGTACCTTTGATTACTCAGAATTTACTTCCCAATTTCTTGGAAGAAATATAGTTTGGAAGCCTTTGCAATTTTGTTTAAGAACTCTTCGGTGCTTGCTGTGTTTAGGAGAGGTTTTTTTCCCCCCTCAAGATGGTTATATCTTGTTATTTTCTTTTGTAATTTCAACTGTGGTTTAAGCTCCTCTTACCTCATTATGCCTTATTTTTGAAGGATTAAAAATGCATCTATGGCAAAAATCTTCCAGTGCTGTACAAGAAATACAGTAGAATATTGAATATAGCCAACATCAGAGCCACCAAGTCATTGTCCACCCATGTCCAGTCTATCAACCCACTGGTAGAAGGGAGAACAGACAAACCTTATACTGTCTTTTAAAGGTCAGCACATGCAGACTTGCAGACCAATAGAGAAGCACATTCCAGTGAGGAGGCAAAGTTCTTTTTGCCTTCTGCCCACTTCAGGTTAAATTTGGAGAGTCAGCAAAAGCCTTTCAGTTGATTTCAACTGCTGTTTTACAGTAATCTCTGTTCACTCTCCCTTTTTCTTTCTGTGATACGTAATATACACTCTTTTGTACCTAAGTATAAAACATATCATTCCTCATGGATCCATTCTGTGTTAGTAGATCCTAGCTGTTCCTAGGAATTTTTAAGAAAATAACCACTGTAAATGTTATATAAAAAATATTTTCCAGTTGTTTTTGCTAGTATGTAGAAATACAGTTGGGTTTTAATTTGCCTGGAGTTGAACAACCTCGCTAAATTCATTTACAAAATATAATAGTTTATTTCCTGTCTATATAGTTGTTTCCTACAAATAATGACAATGTTATTATTATTTTTTCTTCATAATCCTTATGCTCTTAATTTTTTTCTTTTCTTGTCTCATTGTACAATATTGATTAGCAGCAGCAATATTAGACGTTCTTATTTCTACCCCATCTCAAGAGAATGATGTTTGTGTCAGGTTTTGTTTTGTTTTTTGTTTGTTTTGTAAATACCTTTTGTCAGATACAGGATCCTCCCATTCTAATTTGAGTCTTTTTTTCCAGAGGCTTGATTCTATTGAGAGATGAGCTTTTAGTTTCCTTACTTAATCCGTTGATATACTGAATACGTTGATAGATATCTTCTAAGATTTTATTAGCCAACTGAGTTCAAGATATATCTTTTATACATTACTTGCTTTGATTTGCTAATATTTATTTTAGGATTTTTTTCATTTAAGTCGGGTCAGCAAATTATGGCTCACAGGTCAAATTCGGCCTACTGCCTGTTTTTGTATAATTTATGAGCTAAGAATGTTTGACATTCATATGTGTATTGTCTATGGAAACTTACACTCTATAATGGCAGTGTTGAGACCAGGAAGTTTTTACTTTGCACAGTAGTTTGGGACTGCAAAAAATGGCCGAGCAGGCTGAAACTGCAAAGCAAAGTTAATAATCAAAGGGGAAAATTATGATTGTGATCTTTAAAAAAATTTTAAAAGCTCTCTTGTCTTATATAAAACTTAGGGAAATGAAGAAATTGGAAAATTAATGTTTAGTACACTGTAATTCAAAACATTAAAAGTGTTGAGAATTTAAATGTTTTTTTCTTTGTAAAAAACTTACCAAGAATAGTTTGAACAGTGTCGGGGCTTCTTCTTATCGTAATTAATGATATGGACCCAGATATCTATCTCTTCTGTGCCCCGTCCTACTCCTTTCTAGGTTTAGATCAGCTTCCAGCATTTGTCTTTTGTGCTTTCATTGCCACGGAGTATCTTCAAGAGTTCTTCTAATGTGAGATTTCTTGCCAGCGGCACTTCCTCTAAGGCCTTTTTATTTTTTTCAAGAAGCCATTATCCTCATTTATGGAGATGAGCTTACCTTCACTGAGTTCCTCTGGCAGCACGTCTTTTGAATGGTGGTAGTGTCAGCATTCCCACAGCGAGCTGTTTTTTCTAGAACTACATTTACATTTGATGTAAATTTCACTTCCAGTGTTACTACTTTTTGATTCTTTGCTGCACATTTATTTTTGTTGACCAGTTCTCTCTTTCGGTTACTCATTTTCATAAAATACCACACGAATTTATCATTGGGAGATGAGGAGGTAGCACCACTGTTTATGCATGAACTGAATAACAGATGCTCAGCGACCAGTCACCAACAGACTTTGAAGAAGTGATGTGATAGGTCACTGATCTCCACACACACTTGTTATTTACGTAGCAATTTGTATACTGAGGAGCTAGCAGCAAATTTTGTGCTTTATGCAATTATTCACAGTTAATATACCATGGGAGCTGAAACTTGAACCATGCTGTTGGGGGACTGGTGTTGCTTAACTAAACCATGGTCACTGAAATTTGTGTGTATTAGAACTATGCAAAGCCAGGACTGCCTGTATTTGTGATAGAGTATAGGTGCCACAAATTTTAAACAGTTTACTCTCTGGCTCTGTACAGAAAATGTTTGCTGACCCGATCTAAGTTCGTAAGTTTATTTTTGTTTACAATTTCCCATTATTATATTCTTCTTGTCTGGGTTTGGTAGTAGATGTATATTATCAATAATCATATAATCAATAGCACATACATAAAACACACACTATTCCAGGAACTATTTTATATATTAACAGATACAGAAAGTAGATAATACTGTTAAACACCCAATTTACATTTGAGGAAACTGAAGCAAAAGGGTGAAGAAACTTGCTCAAGGCCACAAAGATACTAAGTGGTAGAACCCAACTTTGAACCTCTGGCAGTCAGTTTGGAATATGGGCCTCTAATCACTACAGATTACTTCTGTTAGCCTCATAAAATGATTTAGTGAGAATTCTTCTTCTTCTTCTTCTTTTGAAGGTTTATTTATTTATTTTTATTTTTTTTTAACGTTTATTTATTTTTGAGAGAGAGACAGAGCATGAACAGGGAGGGGCAGAGAGAGAGGGAGACACAGAATCCGAAGCAGGCTCCAGGCTCTGAGCTGTCAGCACAGAGCCCGACGCAGGGCTTGAACTCAAGGACCGAGAGCTCAAGGACCGCGAGATCATGACCTGAGCTGAAGTCGGACGCTTAACTGACTGAGCCACCCAGGTGCCCCAAAGGCTTATTTATTTTTGAGAGAGTGCAACAGGAAGGGGCAGAGAGAGGGGACAGAAGATCCGAAGCGGGGTTCTTCGCTGACAGCAGAGAGCCTGATGCCGAACTCAAACTCACAAACGTGAGATCATGACCTGAGCCGAAGTTGTATGTTCAAATGACTGAGCCACCCAGGCACCCTGAAAATTCTTCTATTTTCTAAAGTTTGTGTTCGAGTTATCTTCACCTTGAATACTCAGTAGAACTCCTATAAAATCTTTGGTGTGTGTGTGTGTGTGTGTGTGTGTGTGTGTGTGTGTGTGTGTGTGTTTGGGAGACTTAAAAATATTGTTTCAATTTCTTTAATTGATTTGGGACTATTTAGATTTTTAATTTATTATTGTATTTTGATTCAGTTATTGTGTGCTCTTTCAGGAATTGTTTTTTTTTTTTTTTTAAGTTTATTTTTTTTTAGTAATCTATACACCCAACGTGGGGCTTTGAATTCACGACCCCAACATCAAGAGTCCCATGTTCTTCCAACTGAACGAGCCAGGTGCCCTAGAATGGTCTTTTTCATCTGATTTTCATATTTGTTGGCATAGTTGTTTAAAATCTCTTTTTTCCTCTGCTGCATTTGTAGCGTTACAATTTTTCCTTCCTAAAATTGTTCATTTATGCCTTCTCTGCTGTTTGGGTCAGTCTTACCAAAGGTTTGTTAACTTTGTTACTCCTCAGAGAGAACTTTTGCTTTATTGATCTTTTCTTTCTTTGTGCCTTATTCTCATTTAGGATTTTATTTCCTTCCTTTGGTTTTCTTCAAATTTATTTTTACCTAACTCTTAAGATGGATTTTAACTAATTTATTTACATCCTTCTTTTCTATTACAAGCACTTAAGGCTGGAGACTTCCTCAGATTCTCTTTTTAAGTATATTCCACAAACTTTGGAATGTAATATTTTTGTTATTATTCATTTCTGAGTATTTTTTCATGTCTATTATGATTTTAACTCATGGATTATTTGTAGTGAGTTTTAAAATTTTCAAATTTTTGAAAAATTCAGGTTTTTATTTCTAACTTATTTATGATGTTTCTTAAATGTATTGTACAATGATTTTTTAAAAGCTTTTTATTTAACATACAGTGTAATATTAGTTTCAGGTGTACTATATAGAGATTCAACACTTACATGCAACACCTGATGCTCATCATAAGTGCACTCCTTGATCCCCATCACCTGTTTTCACCCATTCCCCCCCCCCCCCCCCCCCCCCCCGCCCCTTTGGTAACCATCAGTTTGTTCTCTTACAATAATGATTTTTAAGATTTGAGATTCATTTTACGTCTTAGTATACATTTATTTTCTCTCTCTCTCTCTCTTTTTTTTTTTTTGAGAGAGAATACATGTGAGTGTGTGTGCGGGAGAGGGGTGGAGAGAGAGGGAGAGAATCTTAAGCTCAATGTGGAGCCCTACTTGGGGATCAGTCTCATGACCCTGAGATCATGACCTGAGCAGAAATCAAGAGTTGGATGCTTAACTGACCAAGTCACCCGGGAGCCCCTAGTACACATTTATTAAAAAAATGAACTGTTCCATGTGTGCTAGAAAAGTGTCTTCCCAGTGTACTCTCTAGTCCATTAGCTGAAACTTGTAGGTTGAGTTGTTCAGAGCTTGTATATACTTACTGATTTTTGTCTACATGATGTGTCAGTTACTGAAAGAAAGAGGTGTATTACAGTATCCCCCTGTGAAGGAGGACTCCTCTTTGTCTCCTCATTAAGGTTATTTTTATTTTTTGTTTTATTTTTATTGAAGTATAGTTGACGCACAGTGTCACATTAGTTTTGGCTGTACAACTTAGTTTCATGTCATACTGTGCTCACAAGTATAGTTACCCTCTGTCACCATACAGTGCTATTACAACATCATTGACTGTATTCCCTATGCTGTGTCTTTTATTCCTGTGACTTGTTCATTTCCTATCTGGAAGCCTGTATCACCCACTCCCATTCACCCATTTTACCTACCTCCATCCCACTTCCCTCTGGCAATCAACAGTTTGTTCTCTGTATTTATAGGTCTCTTTTCTGCTTTTTGTTTTGTTTTTTAGATTCCACATATAAGTGAAATCATATGGTATTTGTCTTTGTCTGACTTATTTCACTTAGCATAATACCCTCTAGGTACATCCATGTTGTTGCAAATGGCAAGAGCTCATCCTTTTTTATGGCTGAGTAATATTAAAGTATTTGTGTGTGTGTGTGTGTGTGTGTGTGTGTGTGTGTGTGTGTGTATCACATCTTCTTTATCCATTTGTCTGTTGATGGACACTTGCATTGCTTCTCTGTCTTGGCTGTTGCAAATAATGCTACAGTAAACATAGGGTTGCATATACCTTTTTGAATTGGTATTTTTGTTTTCTTTGGGTGAAGTTTTATGTCTTTTATTTTATTTTAAAAAATTTTTAAAATATTTTTGACACACACACACACACACACACACACACACACACACACACACAGAGTGTTAGTGGGGGAGGGGCAGAGAGAGAGGGAGACACAGAATCCAAAGCAGGCTCCAGGCTCTAAGCTGTCAATGCAAAGCCCAGTGTAGGGCTCAAACCCACGCACCATGAGATCATCACCTGAGCTGAAGTTGGGCACTCAACTGACTGAGCCACCCAGGCGCACCTGTTTTTTAAATAGCTATGTTGGTAGGTACATACAAGCTTAATATTTAATATTGGTAAATCTTAGTGAATTAAACTTGTCATTTAATTTCTACTAATGGCCTTTTGCTTAGAGTCTGTCTCTCACACACATACGGCCCAATCCCCAGCTGTTGTGAGTGTTAGCAAGGGCTATACCATATAGGAGCCACCTCCCCCAGAGATGCCTAGGAAGTTATGTCCCTCCTCTTCACATGGTTCTTAGCCAGTGACTGCCTGATGAAGGTTACAAAAACGTGGCTCCCTTACCTCATGGTGGGACTGACTGGTGCGATTGTGTTTCATAGCTTCCCAGTCAGGAGGCATAGGCTAGACTTCAGCTGAAACCAGAATTTTGCTTCCTTTCTCTCCCTTACAGGTTTCTCCTGAAGGCACTCCCTCAATATTAACTTGTATAAGAATCCCTGTCAGACTTTACTTCTAATAAACATAATCTAAAGCACCTACCTTCCCAACAACGGAGAACTTGATCTCTTTCTAGTGTTAAGTTTTACAAATTCTGTCTTTAATGTAGTAAGTGGATTGTTGATTAGTAGCTCTCAATTGTGGGTGCCCTTCAGAATCATCGCTTAAAAACTGAAATTGCCCAGCTCTGTTTCTGAATGATTCTGATTCAGTGGCATTTTACTTTTAACTCTGATCTTTACTTCCATTTCAGGTAAAATGCTAAAAGTTAATAATAGTTTGAAAGATTCCTTTGACTTTTCACCTTGCTTGTTCAGTTTTCACTTAAAATTGTTTTTACTTCTAGACTTTTTTTTTTAGTACCCCCCCCCCCCATTTGAAAGCATTTATAAGGCACTTTTATGTTAAAGGCAAGGCATTTACTACCACTAAGGTCTTTCTACAAAATGCCTGCTGAGTATTCCTATAGTTTATGCCTTCTTCTTTCCTGCTCAGAAGAGCTGGGCCAATGCACCCCAATTCTGATTCTGTGCCGAGGACCGACAATGGAAGAGCCAGGAGACTCCCTCCAGCTGGGCAGATGTCAGCCCTGACAAGAGAAGGCTGTGTCATGATACGGAATAGAGCACATTCAGCAGGATGAATATACATTTGAGATCCTACCAGGTGTCACTTTATTGTATTAGATGCCCAGGATAAAAGGTGAAAAAGATGTTGTCCTTACCATCTAGGAACTCAGAGTCCACCGTGCGTTTTTTTTTTTTAAGTTCTGTTAAACCCATTTATTTTCCCTTTTTAAAAAATGAGCCCTCTGCCCAAGGTGGAACTTGAAATCACAACCCTGTGGTTGAGAGTTGTGTGCACTTCTGACTGAGCCAGCAGGGAACCCTTAGGAACTCAGCCCAGTGGGACTCTGGAGGAGACATACATTGTGTGTCTATAATAAATAATTATGGAATTATCAGCACAAATCCCCATCTCCTCTTAGTTCAGCCTTTGATTTTACTTCACTTTCACTGACATCTTAGATAATAAAATTTGGCATATTGTGGCTCTGAACTTAGGAGAGAAACTTCACTTGGCTTGATGGAGAGGTTTTTCTTAATTAGTTCTCAAAAGCTAAGAGCTGATCAAGTGTGAATACTTTCTGCTTTCACCCAATTTCCCCAAAACTAAGTAATCTTGAAATTACATGGTATATTTACTACTACTACACAGAGATGTGTGAGCTGATACTATGGAGATTTAACTTTTTAAAAATTAGAAAACTTTTAATATTTATACAATGATGTTAACATGATGGTGGTAGCTTATCTCTTCAGCAAAATGCTATTTGTTTCTGACATATTGCATCATGTTGTTGTGCTTTTCTAAAAGCAGAGGGCTATTTTTATTGCCCTGCCTAATAATGATAAGATGACCAGCATAGAGAGCTGGCTCGTATAGTTACTCCTTGTTGGCTTTCTTTCCATGATTGCAGACAACATGATTGCTCTGGCATAAGCTATGCTTGGAAAGTGGAAGAAATTAGGTGAATATTCTTAATTAATGATAAGCCTTCAACCTTGAGTATATTTATTCTTTTTTTCAGTTCTGAAGAGTTTTTGTAGTTTTAACACCTGATTTTTTTTTTTTTTTTTTAAATTTGAGAGGGGGGGGGGGGTGGGCAGGGAGGGATAGGGAGCGGGGAGAGAGAATCCCAAGCATGCTCTGCACTGACAGCAGAGAGCCCAGTGCGGGGCTTGAACTCATGAACTGTGAGATCATGACTGGGGCGAAGTCAGAGGCTTAACTGACTGAGCCACCCAGGAGCCCCAACACCTGAGTAATTTCAAATTAGACATGCTTTTTATTAACTTCAGTCATACCGTTTTAGGGGCACCTGGGTGGCTCATTCAGTTAAGTGGCTGACTTTTAGTTTTGGCTCAGGTCATGATCTCACAGTTCGTGAGTTCAAGCCCAGCGTCAGACTCTGTGCTCACTGTGCGGAGCCTGCTGCAGATCCTCTGTCTCCTTTCTGGCCCTCTCCCGCTAGTGCTCTTTCTCTCTCTCTCAAAAATTAATAAAAATATTTAAAATTTGTTAAAATATTAACTTAGATCATACCATTTTAGAATTCTGTTTAGCTAGCCCCTTTATTTTGTTGTTTTTTGTTGTTTTGGCCCATCTTCTATGTAAAGTAATCTGCTAGGGGAGGGTATATACATTGCTTAGACATGGTCCTTCCTCTTTGGGATCTAGCAATTATAGGAGCCACTAGTATATAAATGAACTGCAGTACAAATCAGACTGTACTGTTACAATAGAAGTACAGATGATGTGTTAGTTCTCAATGGCACTGGGAGAACAGATTTGAAAAAGAAACAGGAAAGGTGATAGTTGATGTGGACCTTGATTTCAAGACTTTGAAGTATGAAGAGCAAGATGAGCAAGGGTATTGGTGATAATGTCAATGATATGCCTATAAAAATGGCAGCTGGTCCCGTGGGACTAAAATATAGGGAGACCCTACATGGAAAACTGCTGTCGGTTGTGGTAGGTCATAGGGCTGGGCCCTGTAGGATTACGTGACCTTGATGTTACACTAAGGAGTTTGGGGGCTTTTTTTTCTTAATAGGGACTGGGGTCCTTTTAAGTCAGCTGAGATTTTTTTTTTCCTGATGTTTAGGACTCTTCCTAATTTTGCTTTCATACTTTAAGAAGAAAAGGTACAGCAAAAAAAAAAAAAAAAAAAAAAAGATTTTGAAGGATAGTGATGTCATTGTGTCAGATAAAAGCAGAAACCATAAAGTTCCAATATTTTGTCCATTATATCATACGCTTCTTGTGCTTCTGGTGTTTGCTGACTCTCGCCTTAGTCTGATCCTCAGTCCAGCTTCATTTATAAGTGACTTGTTTTTTCTGGTTCTTTTTTTGTCAGTTGTTAAAATGAGGGAATTGGATCCTGGATTATTTGACCTCGTGTTTTTATAAAAGCCTTTAGAGGTCTTAAATGTTTAGAAATAATTTTTGGATAGGTGTAGGCAAACTCTGAATAGTTTTTGGTCTTAGACTGAGGAGGAATAAGTGGGATGGAGAGTAACGTTTTAAAAAATACTATTTTTTTTTCCAAATTTGGAAGGATCAGGTATTGAGAATCATCCTAAGATTCACTTTTTTTGTTTTTAATCGAGATAAAACTGAAGAGTCACTCTGAAGGATGGTTATAGCAGAAATGTAAGTGCTGTGTCATTGTCGTCTCTTGTTTTGGCGCACATAACCAGACTTCAGCACACATCATGCTGTCTGTATCACATGGCTCACAGTGGGAGGTATCTAGTGTAGATTATTCTTCTTGGGGAAATAGGTTTAAATTCACTTGGACATAAATGTGGCAGACAGGTGCCTGTTTAGAGGTTCAAAATGCATTTGGTCAGGACTGAGCACAAGCTGCCTGGATAGTTCCCGTAAGTAAGCAAGCTGGGCTTTCAGCCTTGTGCTGCAAGGTTTTATGTATTTGAATATGTGTGTGCATATGTATGCAGTGTTTTTATATTTAGAGGTTAGGGCTCCCTAAAAAAGCAGTGGGAAAAGGAGCTCTTTGTTTTTTGGGACTGCATGGAAGTAAAATCCATGTGCTCTTTCATATAGGAATGTCACTGGGCAATAGCTTCTGCTATTCTAGTAATCAAGGGCTTTCTCCTGTCGCTAATCCTATGATGAACAGGACAAGTGGTGGTTCTGAACAGAACCCTGCGGAGGCTGCAAATACCATCAGTTCATAATAGTACAGCTGTTGTCCTTGAAGTGTTTAGGGAGGTACCTGGGGGTAGAAACTTAATATATTCAACAGGGGGGTTGGAGTTTATTGCTAGGATAGTCAAGTTGTGGCTGAGTTGTGTGTTGCCATTTGCCAGTCTGGATCTGGGGAGGAGCAGGAGAAATTCAGGTTAGCTTTGGGGATCCCATGTGTCTATGAGCTGTGTAAGATGGTAGCTGATTCCCATACAGGTCGTTGGTTTTACTCTGAATGAAATACCATTTTGATTGAAAGTATAAATCAAACTACTTTTCTAGTTAATTACAAGCAGAACACAGACATCAGACAAATAAGGTTCAGCTTGGTATGTAATAGGCCTCTGAAAACTTCATTAAAACCAATCTGAGGAGTAAAGTCCCCATGTAGTAACTGAAAGCTTGCTAGACAAACTCAAAAAATCTCATGTTGAATATGAAATCTTTATGGTACACGCCATAGCCACTAGCCATGTCAGGTTATAAATGGTCTCTGGAACTGGCTGGGACACTGGGTTTCTTCCAAACCTGAGGAACAAGCATTGCATTTTGGTCACAGCACTCTCACTAATGTCCTGGGATAGCAGCTTAGTTTTGGCCTCAGAATTCTCTGTCATTTAAATCAGTCTTGCCAAAAAAATAAAAAAAAGTATAGAAGAAAATATTAGTCCACATGTCTTTTTAGTTGTATGTCTTGTCCATAATTCACCCCTCTACCGCCACTCCCCCCCAAAACTGACAATATCAATCATGGAGAAAATTTAAGTGAGCATTATGAGCGGTCTTCTGCCTTCAAGAGCTATTATTATTATTATTATTTTTAATTTAATGTTTATTTTTGAGAGAGGGAGAGAGACAGAAACATGAGCAGTGGAGGGGCAGAGAGAGAGGGAGACACAGAATCCAAAGCAGGCTCCAGGCTCTGAGCTGTCAGCACAGAGCACAACACGGGGCTTGAACTCATGAACTGCAAGATCATGACCTGAGCTGAATGAAGTCAGATGCTTAACTGACTGAGCCACCAAGGCACCCCAGGAATTATTATTAAATGTTCATTTATTAAGTTGGTTATTTGGAACTCAGAAGCATTTCCTTTAGATAAACAATGTTAGGGGCGCCTGGCTGGAGCATATGACTGTTGATTCATTCAGTTGGTGGAGCATATGACTTTAATCTCGAGATTGTAAGTTCAAGCCCCAAGTTGGGTGTAGAGATTACTTAAAAAATTTTAAAAGGTAGGGGCGCCTGGGTGGCTCAGTCGGTTAAGCGTCTGACTTCAGCTCAGGCCATGATCTCGCAGTTTGTGAGTTTGAGCCCCACGTCGGGCTCTGTGCTGACAGCTCAGAGCCTGGAGCCTGCTTCCGATTCTGTGTCTCCCCCTCTCTCTGCCCCTCCCCTACTCATGCTCTCTCTCCATCTCTTGATAATAAATAAAAAACATTAAAAAATGTTTTAAAAAAGGTAAACAATGTTATAAATGATAATTTTGTTTCCCAACTAGTCCAGGTGACTGAAGAAAGTTTCTTCCTTTCTTCTAAAACTGACAGGAGGTAATATTTTAAAAGATGTCAAGCTTGCCTTTGACATTGTATTACCTCTCTTTTACCTCCTAGGGCTTTGGGGCCCACATACCCTTTCCCTACTTTGATACCTTATACAGACCTATTTTGTTCCCTGAAATATTCTGTGTTGCTAAATTATTATTCTCCGTTTTCACACTGAAACCAAAAACTCACTTTCCATGGAATTGATCTCTGGGATTAAGAGGAAATTACTTCAGGGGCTCCTGGGTGGTTCAGTCAGGTGAGTATCCAACTCTTAGTTTTGACTCAGGTCGAGATCTCACAGTTCGTGAGTTCAAGCCCCATGTGGATCTCTGCAGCTGGCAGTGCGGAGCCTCCTTGGGATTCTCTCTCCCTCTCTCTCTGCTCCTCCTCTGCTTGCACTGTCTCTGTCTCTATCAAAATAAGTAAACTTAAAAAAAAAAAATAGGAGGGTGCCTGGGTGGCTCAGTCTAAGCGACTGACATCGGCTGAGGTCATGATCTCGCCGTTTGTGAGTTCGAGCCCGCGTCAGGCTCAGACCCTGGAGCCTGCTTCAGATTATGTGTCTCCCTCTCTCTCTGCCCTTCCCTTGCCCTCTCTCTCTCTCTCTCTCTCTCTCTCTCTCTCAAGAATAAATAAACATTAAAAAATTTTAAAAAAAGAGGAAAGCTACTTCATAAGAACCAAATTTACACTATTAACACTAAGGTGGAATTATAGACCTTCTGGGGTGCGTGTTCCCTTACCCTTTTGAAATTGTGAAATAGGATTCTACACTTTTTAAAAAGAGAATCCTGGCTACTGCAAAAGAATCTTGGTACAGATTTGGCTAATGTGACAGAATGGAGTGAAATTATGACAGTGGTTGTGAAAAGTGTTTCAGTATGTTGGTGGGAATTAGGCTTCTGTTCTTTCATGAGTTTTCTTCCTCCACTTTACCTCCCAAGCAGCACCTTTGGGAAACAGGGTATGTCTGGAGTGGGGAGGGGGTGGGGGACACAGGAGGACAAAGGCAGTAACAGACCATTTGCAAACTGGATTGCTAATTTCTCATCAGACAGAATGAGCACAGGTCTGGAGTGACTAACTATAGGTAAGACTGACCTGAAATTTTCAAGAGGAATTTTGAGAGCTTAAAAAGTTGGCCATACTTCTGTGTATTTAAGTTAGATATGAACACTAATCTGTATAGACCTAGAATATATTTCAGTTTAGGAGCTAACTCCAGAATTTGTAATCTAAAGTAAACCATACAAGGGGCACCTGGGTGGCTCAGTCAGTTAAGCGTCTGACTCTGGATTTTGGCTCAGGTCATGATCTCATAGTTAATGGGTTCAAGCCCTGTGTCCGGGTCTGTGCTGTGTCAGCACGGAGCCTGCTTGGAATTCTCTCTCTCTGTCTCTCTACCCCTCCCCCAACTTGTACGTGCTCTCTCTCTCTTTCAAAATAAATAAATTAAAAAAAAAACCCATGTAACAGAAGTGGGTGCTTTGTGACCTCATCATATCTTCTTATATACTTTTTATGAGCACATAGCTATTAATAGTAAGAGTGTAGTCAAGAGACCAAAATTCTTTTCTTTGCTTCATCATCTTGTCATGTCATTTCTTATCTTTGTTCACCTATTTTCAAAACTCTTCTCACTTCAGTTTCACTTCAGGCATGTAGTCAGAATGAAAGATCAGATGTCCAAAGCACTATGCTTGAAAACTGTGTGTTGTCTTGGTGCCTGGTTAAATAATATGGGGCTTATTTTCTGGCAGAGTTGTGTAAGTCTCCTTTGATGTTAGCCAGAACTGGGTGGAGTTTCTTAAGCTCCAGTCAGATTTGCTCAAGCAGGGCCCTGTGCAGTGATGAGTTTGTTTTTAGTCTCTTCCTTTGCCAAAAAACTTTTGCCTTTTAATAAACCTGAACCCAGTTATAATTGGGAGTACTTGGTATATAAAAGTCACACATGCACATTGAGGGTCTATATGCAATTTGTTTGTTTATTTCTAACTTAAGTGATGAATCTAAATTATTAGCACCTTGGGGCGCCTAGGTAGCCCAGTCGGTTAAGTGTCCGACTTTGGCTCAGGTCATGATCTTGCAGACTGTGGGTTCGAGCCCCGCATCAGGCTTTGTGCCGACAGCTCAGAGCCTGGAGCCTGCTTCGGATTCTGTGTCTCCCTCTCTCTCCACCCCTCCCCCCACCCATGCTCTGTCTGTCTGTCTGTGTCTCTCTCTCTCTCTAAAATAAACATTAAAAAAAAAATAAAAAGATTTTAAATTATTAACAGCTTCTGGAATAATCAACCTCAGGAATCATTTAACATACCACTCTCATTTTACAGATTAGGGAACTCAGCCCTGTAAGGTGACTCACTGAAAGCTATAGATTAAACTAGTGCTTCCATGAAGCTTAGAAACTTCTGTATCCAGCTTTCTTTTCTTGCCTCCTAGTAACAAATCCTTTTAAATTCAAACTTTGTACAGATAGGAAAGGAATAGTATAAATATTCAAGGAGAGATAATTTCTTTTAAGTACATAGTTCTAATTCACAAGAGTACATTTTTGGAACTTCCTGAGTATCCATATTTGAGAATAACATTGTGTCATATCCCTTTGTCCATAAATTACATAACTAACCATTTTAAGGCATAACTGAGTATTAAGTGACCTTAAATGATTCTGTAAGTGTGGGATGAAGTTCTTTCATGAATTCATTAAAATCAATTCTGGAATACTTGTAGAACCAGTTTAGCAAACCTGTAGAACACTTACAGAATTTATTATACTTGTATATTTTTTAGAATAGAATAATGATAAAATTGGGCAGTCTCTTTAATTTAATGAACACTGACTGGGCTTTCTGGATAAAACCAGTACTTTCACTTCCAACACAACACCGGTATTGCCTTTACAGGATCATTTTCCATAAGTAGGGGTGTGTGTGTGTGTGTGTGTGTGTGTGTGTGTGTGTGTGTGTGTGTTTGTGTGTGTTTAAATCACACTTCTATTTATATGTAGTGACAAGAAAGGAATAGCTAAACTGTGTTGAGATACAGATGCTTGGGTGGTTGGCTAGATACACTCAGAGCCACATGACCTTCCTGCTTTCCAGCTGTCTCATTTTCTGTCAGTTTTACCTTCTTAGGCTGAATTTAAGCTGCTCTTCGTATTCCATGAACCGCATGTCAGCCTAGGTAGTAGTTTGGGAGGTTGAGGGTGGGGGTGAACAGGGGAACATTACAGTGGATAAAGAGCTGCCCTTTGAGAATATGCACTCAGAGAAATGACATTTAAAAGATACTGTTGATTTTGTCTCTATTTTTACCTGTGTCCTGAGCTAGGAAGTTTGAGTGGATTATATGAAAAAGGTATCATATGTGTATATTATGGAAACAAATAAAGCTATTGTTAAGGGTGATACAGATGTCCTTTCAAGTGCTGTTTGACCATGAAACTGTTTAATTACAGACATCCTTTATTATTTTTGGTTCATAATAGGTTTCAAATGCTAACTGGTAATAATAGTCATCATAGAAAAGGGAAAAACATTTACTTTTTATGGAATTTATTGACATTAAATTTGTCAGGCTTTTTAAAAGTTCTTTAATGAGTCATTTTTCTGCATTTTTCCTGGTGGCATCTGGAGTGACAATAATACTTTATATGTAAAGTAGCTGGGTGGCATAGAGAGTAGGACTGCCCATCCATGTTCCTGTGTTGTAAATGGGTCATATGGGCGCTACTCCCTACTGATGACTATGATAGGAACTTGTGTGTAGAACACAAAGATGAAGATAGAATGACTGTACTTTTGGTGGGTATTTCTTTTTCCTTAGTAAATTTAGTTGGAGAGAGGAAGACATTGGAGGACAGACAGTTTTAAAAGAGAGTCTTTAACAGTGGCTTAAATCGGGGTTCCTGGGTGGCTCAGTCAGTTAAGTGTCCAACATTGGCTCAGGTCATGATCTCACAGTTTGTGAGTTTGAGCCCCGCATCAGGCTTTGTCCTGACAGCTCAGCGCCTGGAGCCTGCTTTGGATTCTGTGTCTCCCTCTCTCTCTGCCTCTACCCCGCTCACTATCTGTCTTTTTGTTGTCTCTCAAAAATGAATAAACGGGAAAAAAAAGTGGCTTAAATCATAGTAAAATTTGGCCTTTTATATATATACATATATAATATATATATATATATATATGTATATATGTATATATATTAGTTGAGATTCTTTGGTTGCAAGCGATAGACTGACTAAATTAGATGAAAAAAAAATTGGAAGGTTGCTCACTCAGACTTAAGAAAGAAGACAACCAGGGCAACTGAACAGCTGCCACTTGGTGAATCTTCCATCCAGGATGTAGTCATGAAACATTCCTTTTACAACCATCCTCTGCCTGGTCATGTGCCCAACACCACTAGGGTGGCCATTGGTGTATATGGGGGAAGATAAGGAAGAATAGATTTCTGGGCAAACAGGAGCAATAGCTATTATTTCTATTTGATTTACCTTTACCTGGTCACAAAAGCTCATATGTTCATTTATCTTCATCAGTCTCTTGGAGAGTCTGTTAAGTTAGACTTTTTTTTTTTTTTTAACGTTTTTATTTTTGAGACAGGGAGAGACAGAGCATGAACAGGGGAGGGTCAGAGAGAGGGAGACACAGAATCTGAAACAGGCTCCAGGCTCTGAGCCGTCAGCACAGAGCCCGACGCGGGGCTCGAACTCACAGACCGCGAGATCATGACCTGAGCCGAAGTCGGCTGCTTAACCAACTGAGCAACCCAGGCGCCCCAAGTTAGACTTTTTTTTAAAAAACATTTATTTATTTTTGAGAGAGAGAGAAAGAAAGAAAACAGAGTTGGGGGGAGGGCAGAGAGAGAAGGAGACATAGAATCCAAAGCAGGTTCCAGGCTCCAATATGTCAGCACAGAGCCTGATGTGGGGCTTGAATTGACGTGGGGCTTGAATTCACAAACCGTGAGATCATGACCTGAGCTGAAGTCCAACACTTAACCAATTGAGCCACCCAGGCACCCCAAAGTTAGACTTTTTGAAGGACAGATAGTACCCTGCACATTTTTTTTTTAATTTCCCACTGTGCTGTGTATGTACTAAGAACTCCATTTATTTGCAGGCCCTTTGGCACTTTTACTACACCATTTGTATTTTTTCAGCTCTTCACCTAACAATTTTGCCTTTACTAGGTTATACTTCTTAACGTCAGGTTACGTTTAAAAATTGAGAGCCTGATGTTCTGTAAAGGTGGTGATATACATGGCCACAAAGAGGGACTGCGCCCCTAACTAATCAGGGAACAGATCTGTATTTTTATGCCAGCAGGGCTAGGCATGGTTTTGGTGGATGGAGCTAGCTACAAGAGATTCATGAAGAAACAGTATTTAACCTCAACAAGATAGGGCCCATACTCACAGTCTTTAGTCAGGAGAGGTGACTTCTTTTGCCTGATAGTAATGTAACCTTTTTTCATGGGAATATAATGTAATCTGACCTCCTTTGGTATATTCATTTAAGAATTATTCTGGGACATGATTTGGAAATGAAGATATATAGAATAATTAAAAAGTTTATGAGACTTGAAATCAAAAGACCTGATTTGAACTTTGGATACATTGGTGGTTTTTTTTTTTTTTTTTTTTGTTTTGTTTTTTTTTGTTTTGTTTTGTTTTTTTACACTTTATTTTTTCTTATTAATGAAAAGGACAAAATGGCACTTGGCTCTGTTTACCTCCCAGTGATGTGAAAAGAGGGTGTTTACTTTGAGTAAGACTGTTGGTTAACTGAGCTTTAATTTTCTAATCTGTCAAATGAGGGAGTCTCTTTTAGCTCTAACATTTTGGATTTTAATTCCTTTTTTGTTTAGAACAACTGAGAAGAGTTTCTAGGGATGTTTTTTCCTTTGCACAGTGCTCATCTGATGAAACCTTTTTCCCTCCTTTACCAGGCAGTTGCAGTGGTGCAGAATGGCTGACCTCAGTCTTGCAGATGCATTAACAGACCCACCTCCAGAAATTGAGGAAGAGATAAAACGGGACTTCATTGCCACACTGGAGGCAGAGGCCTTTGATGATGTTGTGGGAGAAACTGTTGGAAAAACAGACTATATTCCTCTACTGGATGTTGATGAGAAAACCGGCAATTCGGAGTCGAAGAAGAAACCATGCTCAGATGCTAGCCAGGTTGAAGGTAAGTAATTAAACCAAGCTGCTGAGAAAGCAGATTAGGGATGACGCTGTAGGTCATAATCTTAGAAACCTTGAGGAAACTGAGCTGACTTTTTTAGTATAGGCTAGTCACTTTTCTCCTTATCTAAATTTCTTTCATTAGAAACCAAAGACGTAGGTTCGTTACCTTTTAGTTGAGTGTGTGTTCATGAGACTGTAGATTACTCTTTTTTTCATTTAAAAAAAAATTTTTTTTTAACGTTTATTTTATTTTTGAGACAGGGAGAGACAGCATGAACAGGGGAGGGTCAGAGAGAGAGGGAGACACAGAATCCGAAACAGGCTCCAGGCTCTGAGCTGTCAGCACAGAGCCCGACGCGGGGCTCGACCTCGCAGACCACGAGATCATGACCTGAGCCGAAGTCAGATGCTTAACCGACTGAGCCACCCAGGCGCCCCGACTGTAGATTACTCTTAACCCAAAGGTTTCTTCTGTAAGGTCTCAGCTACTGTATAATCTGCCTACTTTCCTGAATTAAACGGTCTGCTGTGCCTTGACTTTGAAAGTAGCTTTGTAAAAAGTCAGATAAACAAAATTCTGTATTTACATCAAGACTAAATTTAGAATGGAATCAAATACCACTTGTCTTTGGGTGTAATGCCAGGTAAGGATGAAACCATGGATTAAATCTTTTAAAAAGAGGTTTGCTGCTTTTATATATTGCTGGATCAGATTTGCTACTATCTGGTTGAGATTTTTTGTTTGTTTGTTTGTTTGTTTTGAGAGAGAGAGGCAGGGAGAGGGAGAGGGAGAATCCCAAGCAGGCTTCGTGTTGTTAGCATGGAACCTGACGTGTGGCTTGATCTCATGAACTGAACTGTGAGATCATGACATGAGCCCAAATCAAGGGTCGCACGTTTAACCAACTGAGCCACCCAGGTACCCTTTGGTTGAGGAGTTTTGCATTTTTGTTCATGTGGGATATTGGTCTGTAGTTTTTTTGTGATGCCTTTTTCTGATTTTAGAATTGAGGTCATTCTAGCATCATAAAATGAGTTGGGAAATGTTCCCTCCTGTTTTCTAGAGTAGTTCATGTAGAATTGATGTTTTTGTCTTTAATGTTGGATAGACTTAGTCAGTGAAGCCATCTGGACCTGGAGTTTTCTGGGTCAGGTTTTTTTGTTTTTTTTTTTTTAATTAGGAATTCAATTTCTTTAAGAGATCTAGAACTGTTCAGGTTATCTGTTTCTTCTCAAGCCAGCTTTGGTAGGTTGTATCTTTCAGGGAATTGGTACATTTCCTCTAAGTTGTCAGATTGATGGAGATAGAATTGTACTATTACCTGATTCTCCTAATTTCGGTAGGATCTGTTGTCATACCCCTTCTTTCATTCATTATATTGGTAATTTGTGTCCCCTCTCTCTCTCTTTTTTTTTAATTGAGTCTGGATAGACGTTTATCAATTACTAATGTTTTTAAAGATGTAGCTTTTGGTGTTGTAGATTTTTTTTTTCTATTTTTCTATTTTCAATTTCTGCTCATATCTCTAATATTTCCTTCCTTTTGCTTACTTTGAGTTGATTTGCTCATTTCCTGTTTTTTTTTTTTTTTAATTTTTTAAAAATGTTTTATTTATTTTTGAGAGAGAGACAGCAATGAGCAGGGGAGGGTCAGAGAGAGGGAGACACAGAATCTGAAGCAGGCTCCAGGCTCCGAGGTGTTAGCACAGAGCCTGACGTGGGGCTCGAACTCATGGACTGTGAGATCATGGCCTGAGCTGAAGTCGGACGGACGCTTAACCGACTGAGCCACCCAGGTGCCCCTCATTTTCTGTTTTTTTAAGGTGGCAGCTTAGATCATTAATTTTAAACATTTCTTTTCATATTGACACAAAATACTATATTTAAGGCGTACAACATAATGATTTACTATTTGTGTATATTGTAAGATAACTACCACAATACGTCTAATTAACATTCATCACCATACATGGTTAACAATTTTTTTTCCTTGTGATGAGAACTTTTAAGATCCACTCTCATAGGAATGTTCAAGTATACAGTACAGTATTATTAACTGTAGTTATTACCATGCTGTACGTTATGTTCCCAGGACTTTCTTATTTTGTAACTAGAAGTTTGTACCTTTTATCTACCTTCACCCATTTTGCTCACCTCCACCTCCACCTCTGGCAACCACTTAAAATAAGCTTTTTAATGTTACAAATTTCCCTCTAATCATGGTTTTATATGTGCCCCATAGATTTTGGTGTGTTATTTAGTTTATTTATTTTTGAGAGAGAGAGAGAGAGAGAGAGAGAGAGAGAGAGAGAGCGCGCGCAGGACAGGGGCAGGGAGAGAGAGGGAGACACAGAATCCAAAGCAGGCTCCAAGCTCAGAGCTGTCAGTGCAGAGCCCGACACGGGGCTTGAACTCACTTAACCATGAGATCATGACTTGAGTCGAAGTCAGACGCTTAACCAACTGAACCATCCAGGTGCCTCTGGTGTGTTCTGTTTTTAATTTTTATTCATTTCAAAATATTTTCAGGGTACCTGCCTGGCGCAGTCATTTGAGTGTCCAACTCTTGATATCTGCTCAGGTCATGATCCCAGGGTCATGGGATCAAGCCCTGCATCGGACTCTGCTCTGTGCTGAGCATGGAGCCTGGTTGAGGTTCTCTCCCTCTGCTCCTCTTCCCTGTGTTCTCTCTCTCTCTCTCTCTCTCTTTTTTTTTAATTTTTTAAATTATTTTTTAAAAATTTTATTTAAATTTGTTAGTTAACATACAGTGTAGTATCGGTTTCAGGAGTAGAAACCCTGTGATTCATCACTTAATATATAACACCCAGTGCTCATCCCAACAAGTGCCCTCCTTAATGCCCATCACACATTTAGCCCATCCCCCCACCCACCCACCTCCCCTCCAGCAGCAACCCTCAGTTTGTTCTCTGTATGTAAGCATCTCTCATGGTTTACCAGTCTCTGTTTTTATCTTATTTTTCCTTCCCTTTCCCTATGTTCATCTGTTTTGTTTAATTCCACATATGAGTAAAATCATATATTTGTCTTTCTCTGACTAGTGAATACATTCTAGTTCTATCCACTTTGTTGCAAATGGCAAGATTTCATTCTTTTTGATTAGCATATCTATCTATCTATCTATCTATCTATCTATCTATCTATCATCTATCTATCTATCTTTCAATCTATGGATCTCCACTCAGCACTCAGTGGACATTTGGACTTTTTCCATAATTTGGCTATTGTTGATAGCACTGCAGTAAAATTGGGGTGCATGTGCCTATTCAAATCAGAATTTTTTAAAAGTTTATTTATTTTTGAGTGAGAGCACGAGTGAGGGAGGGGCAGAGAGGGAGACAGAAAATCCCAAGCGGGCTCCATACTGCCAGCACAGAAGTCAATGCGGGGCTGGAACCCACAAACTGAGATCATGACCTGAGCTTAAATCAAGAGTTAGACGTTTAACCAACTGAGCCACCCAGGTGCCCCCAAATCAAATTTTTGTATCGTTTTGATAAATACCTAGTAGTGCAATTGCTGAGTTGTAGGGTAATTCTATTTTTTAATTTTTTGAGGAACCTCCCTACTGTTTTCCAGAGTGACTGCACCAGTTTGCATATCCACCAGCAGTGCAGAAGGGTTCCCCTTTCTCCGGATACTTGCCAACATCTGTTGTTGTCTGAGTTGTTAATTTTAGACATTCTGACAGGTGTGAGGTGGTATCTCATTGTGGTTTTGATTTGTATTCTCTGATGAGTGATATTGAGCATTTTTTCTTTTCTTTTTTTGTTTTTTTACTATTAAAAAAATTTTTTTAATGTTTATTTTATTAAAAAAATTTTTTTTAATGTTTATTTATGTTTGAGACAGAGAGACAGAGCATGAACGGGGGAGGGTCAGAGAGAGAGGGAGACACAGAATCTGAAACAGGCTTCAGGCTCTGAGCTGTCAGCACAGAGCCCGATGCAGGGCTCGAACTCACGGACCGCGAGATCATGACCTGAGCTGAAGTCGGACGTTTAACCGACTGAGCCACCCAGGTGCCCCAATGTTTATTTATTTTAGAGAGAGACAGAGTGGGAGCAGGGGAGGGGCAGAGAGACAGAGGGAGACACAGAATCCAAAGCAGGCTTCAGGCTCTGAGCTGTCGGTACAGAGCCCAATGTGGGGCTTGAATCCATGAATTGTGAGATCATGACCTGAGCCGAAGTTGGACGATTAACCGACTGAGCCACCTAGGCGCCCCTCTTGAGCATTTTTTCATGTGTCTGTTAGCCTTGTCTTCTTTGGAAAGGTGTCTGTCTATACATGTCTTCTGCCCTTTTCTTCACTGGATTATTTGGGTTTTTTTGGGTGTTAGGTTTGGTAAATTCTTTATAGATTTTGGATATTAACCCGCTATCCAGTATGTCATTTGCAAGTATCTTCTCCTGTTCTGTTGGTTGCCTTTTAGTTTTGTTGATTATTTCCTTCTTTGCACATAAGATTTTTATCTTGATGAGGTTCCAATAGTTGATTTTTCTTTTTATTTCCTTTGCCTCTGGAGACATGTCAAGTAAGAAGTTGCTGTGGCTGAGGTTAAAGAGGTTGCTTGCTTTTTTCTCCTCTAGGATATTGATGGTTTCCTGTCTCACATTTAGGTCTTTCATCTATTTTGAATTTGTTTTTGTGTATGGTGTAAGAAAGTGGTCCAGTTTCATTCTTAACACTTGTCACTGTCCAGTTTTCCCATCACCCTTTGCTGAAGAGACTGTCTTTTTTCCATTGGATACTCTTTCCTGGTTTGTCAAAGATTAGTTGGCCATACATTTGTGGGTCCATTTCTGGGTTCTCTATTCTGTTTCAGTGATCTAAGTGTCTGTGTTTGTGCCAGTACCATACTGTCTTGATGATTACAGCTTTGTAATACAGCTTGAAGTCTGGAATTGTGATGCTTCCAGCTTTGGTTTTCTTTTTCAACATTACTTTGGCTATTCGGGGTCTTTTCTGGTTCCATACAAATTTTAGGATTGTTTGTTTTAGCTCTGTGAAGAACGCGGTTATTATTTTGGTAGAGATTGCATTGAGTATGTAGATTGCTTTGGGTAGTATAGACGTTTTAATAGTATTTTTGTTCTTTCAATCCATGAGCATGGAATGTTTTTCCATTTCTTTGTGTCTTTAATTTCTTTCATAAGCTTTGTATAGTTTTCAGCATACAGATCTTTTATCTCTTTGGTTAGATTTATCCTAGGAATCTTAAGGGTTTTGGGGCAATTGTAAATGGGGTCTATTCCTTGATTTCTTTTTCTGCTGCTTCATTATTGATATATAGAAATGCAACTGATTTCTATGTTGATTTCATAACTTCGACTTTGCTGAATTCACATAGCATTTTTTTGGTGGAGTCTTTCAGGTTTCCCATGTAGTGCCATGTTATCTGTGAAGAGTGGAGGTTTGACTTCTTTGCCAATTTGGATGCTTTTTATTTCTTTTTGTTGTCTGATTTCTGAGGCCAGGACTTGCAATACTATGTTGAAGAGCAGTGGTGAGAGTGGACATCCCTGTCATGTTCTTGACCTTAGGGGGAAAGCTCTCAGTTTTTCCCCATTGAAGATGATATTAGCTGTGGGCCTTTCCTATATATGGCCTTTAGGATGTTGAGGTATGTTCCTTCTGTCTCTACTTTCTTGAGGGTTTTTATCAAGAAAGGATGCTGTACTTTGTCAAATACTTTTTCTGTATTTATCGAAAGGATCATACAGTTCTAATCCTTTCTTTTATTAACGTGGTATATCACATTGATTTGCAAATAGATAAAATCTCTCTCTCTCTCTTAAAAAAAAAATTTCTGGGGCTCCTGGGTGACTTAGTCAGTTAAGTGTCCAATTTCGGCTCAGGTCATGATATCACAGTTTGTGAGTTTGAGCCCTGCGTCGGGCTCTGTGCTGACAGCTCAGAGCCTGGAGTATGCTTTGGGTTTTGTGTCTTCCTCTTTCTGTCCCTCCCCCACTGGCACTGTCTCTCAAAAAATGAATAAATGTTAAGAAAATAAAAATAAAAATTTCTAATTTCCCTTGTGGATTCCATTTGAGCCATGGGTTATTTAGAAATATGTTAATTTCTCAATGTTTGGAGATTTTCCTGATATCTCACAATAATTGATTTTTAGTTTAATTCTGTTGTGGTCAGAAGACATCCTTTGAGGGGTGCCTGGGTGGCTCAGTCGGTTAAGCGTCCGACTTCGGCTCAGGTCACGATCTCTCGGTATGTGAGTTCGAGCCCCGCGTCGGGCTTTGTGCTGACTGCTCAGAGCCTGGAGCCTGTTTCAGATTCTGTGTCTCCCTCTCTCTCTGACCCTCCCCCGTTCATGCTCTGTTTCTCTTTGTCTCAAAAATAAATAAATGTTAAAAAAAAAAAAAAATTAAAAAAAAAAAAAAAAAGACATCCTTTGAAATTTCAGTTCATTTCAGTTTGTCATGGTTTGTTTTATGGTCCAGAATACGACCTGTCATGGTCAGTGTTCTGTGAGCACTTGAAATAATATGATGCTGTTACTGTGTGGAGTACTCTTTTTATGCCAATTAAGTCTAGTTGGTTGATAGGGTTGTTTAGGTTTTCTGTATCTTTACTGACTTTATATCTACTTGTAATGATCTCTGAGAGGGAGAGATGTTGAGGTCTCCACAGAGTTTTATGGATTTTTTTCTTTTTCCCTTCTATTCTGCTAGTTTTTTTTATCTCATGTATTTTGAAGATCTGTTGTCATGTACACATACAGTGTAGTTGACATACAGGGTTATATTTGTTTCAAATGTACAGTATAGTGATTCAGCACTTCCATATATCCTTTGACTTTCAGGGCATTCTTTATTAATATTTAATAAAAATGGGTTTCTTGTAGATGGAATATAGATGGATTTTGCTTTTCTAGCTGGTCTGAAGATCTCTGTCTTTTCATTGGTATTTTAGACTATATTTAATGTTATTATTGGTATGGTTGGATTTAAATCTGTCATTTTGATAGTTGCTTTCTATTTCTTCTATCTGTTCTTTATTCTGTTTTTCTATCTGCTTTTGGATTAATTGAATGTTTTTTATGATTGTGATTGTAATTTCTTTTAATGTTTTTATTTATCTTTGAGACAGAGAGAGACAGCATGAGCAGGGGAGGGGCAGAGAGAGAGGGAGACACAGAATCTGAAGCAGGCTCCAGGCTCTGAGCTGTCAGCACAGAGCCTGACGTGGGGCTCGAACTCACGGACTGTGAGATCATGACCTGAGCCGAAGTCGGACGCTTTAACTGACTAAGCCACCCCGGCTCCCCATGATTATGTTTTTAACTTCAATATTGGCTTATTATGTATATTTCTTTTATTTTTGACATACTGTTTACAGTGTATATCTTCAACTTCTTCTAATTTGCCTTCCAGTAATATTGAACCATTTCATATATAGAGTAAAATTCCATGCAAAACAGTAAATGTCCAATTCCTCTTTCATTTTTTTCTTTTACTGTCATATACCTAATTTTACATATGTTAATAACGTACTTTGTTACTCTTTTTGCTGTAGATTGTCAGTTATTTTTTAGATTAAATATATGGGAGGGGTGCCTGGGTGGCTCAGTCGGTTGAGTGTCTGACTTCGGCTCTGGTCACAATCTCACAGTCTGTGAGTTTGAGCCCCGCCTCGGGCTCTGTGCTGACAGCTCAGAGCCTGGATCCAGCTTCAGATTCTGTGTCTCCCTCTCTCTCTGCCCCTCCACTGCTCATGCTCTGTGTCTCTTTGTCTCAAAAATAAATAAAAACATTAAAAAAATATATGGGAAATAACCTTTTATAGTTACTCTAATTTTTACCATTTGGGGCATTCTTTATTTCTTTGTATAGATCCAGATTTCTATCTAACACCATACTTCCTGAAAGAATTCCATTAACATTTCTTTTTAACACAGGTCTTTTAGCAGTGAATTATTTCAGCCTTGGTTTACGAAAAACCAGCCTTCAATTTTGGAAGATACCTTTCCAAGGTATCATATTCTTTGTGACTTCTTTCTTTTATTTAGGAAAGTTAGTCTTCCTGCTTGGATAGTTTCTGAAAAATCTTTTTTAATCTTGATTTTGTTCCCCTTTTTCCCCTCTGGCTGCCTTCAAGATTTTATCTTTATCTTTGTTTTTTAGCAGTTGGAATATGTTGTATTTAGGTGCTATCTTGGTATTTGTTCTGCTTGGGGTTCTCTGAGCCTGATCTGTGCTTTGATGTGTTTCATGAAGTTTGGAAATTTTTTGAGTATTTATCTTTTAAATTACTTTGCCTCATTCTTTCTCTTTTCTCCTGGATTCCAATGACATTTTTCTTAGATTTTTGGGTATTGCCTCACAGCTCTTAGATGCTCTTGTTTTTTTTTTTTCTCCTTTGTTTTCTCTTTGTGTCTCATTTGAGTACTTTCTTTTGACCTATTTTCAACTTTCCTGATTCCCCCACCCCTCCCACTGGCCCTGGTTGCATTGAATCTCATGATGAGCCCTCAGTGGCATTTTTTTTTTTTTTTTTAAGTTTATTTTTAAGAGGAACAGAGACAGCACAAGCTGGGGAGGGGCAGAGAGAGAGAGAGAGAGAGAGAGAGAGAGAGAGAGAGAGAGAATGAATCTGAATTTAGGAAGCTGTGAGATCATGACCTGAGCCAAAACCAAGAGTCGGACCCTTAACCGACTGAGCCACCCAGGAGCCCAATCAGTGGCATTCTTTAATTTCTTTCTGGTTATAATTTCTAGCATTTCTGTTTGACTCTTTCTTATAGTTTCTATGTCTCTGCTGAAGTTCCCCATATGTTCATGCATATTTCTATCTTTTCCACTATAGACCTTTAACAGTATTCATTATTATTTTAAATCTCTTGTCTGATAGTTTGGGTCATCTGGGTCAACATCTGGGTCATCTGGGTCATTTCTCAGTCTGATTGTTTTGTCTCTTGACAGTGTTTTGTTTTATTTTATTTTATTTTATTTTATTTTTTTGTATTTTTTATGTGTCTCTTAATTTTTGAGTGAATGCTGGACTTCACATGTAAAACTGTAGTCACTGAGAGAAAACAATCTTTATGCCTGGAAGTGGGCATGTCTCTTCTTTCACTAGGTAATTAATACACAGCACTGAGTCCATTTAGGATAGAGTTGAACTAGGTTTGGGTTTTGTTGTTACTATGATTATCTTCAGTGTATTACTGGCTTGAGATTCCTCCATTCCTTGTGCTTAGAGTGGGGAGTGGGGTGCTGAAAGGTTTTTCTCAGTGTTCTTGTTCCACTCTTAGCTTTTGGTGTCCCTGTGACACCTGTGCCCCGAAAGGCTGGAAGGCTGTTTCTCCATGCACTTGCCCCTCCCAGAAAAGTCCTAGCCTGGAAGTAGACAGGACTGTTGATATCTCTGGTTTTGGTCCTCGTTCAGGTGTGATCCTGTGTGCATGGTTGAGTCTTTCTCAGTAATACCCTCTTGCAGGTGGTAGGGTCTTCTCACGATATCCTGCAGGGTCTTGGGTAGGACTTACTGCTCCCCTAGGGGAAGAAGGTATCTTCTTCTTAACTCTAATTCTTTCCCCAGCTACAGTTTGCCTTAGCCCAGGCCCTGGGACTGACTGGGTTTGACACACTTCTTCCCCCAAGCAGCTCAGCTTTTGTTTGCATGGGGTAGAAGGGCAGGGTAAGATTGGGGGTGGTGGTCAGGACTTTACACTAGTCAAGTGGTGGCTTTCTCCCAGGTCTTCAGAAGGAGACTCTCCCACTTCGTCTCCAGTCTTACCAGCATCTGGGCACCATCTGTGCAGATGTTTGAACTTCCCTTTT
The DNA here is from genome assembly GCF_018350195.1 of Panthera tigris. NCBI lineage: Eukaryota > Metazoa > Chordata > Mammalia > Carnivora > Felidae > Panthera > Panthera tigris. The sequence continues at coordinate 17,354,311 of NC_056661.1, read as the reverse complement.
GTCTGTGGATGCTAGGGACCCTAGACTGTCATACAGCCCTTCACTTAGCCTTTAGCCTATCATTAAACTTTTTAGTTGAATTCTTACCTGCTTGTTAAACCCAGCATCTCTCCCTCACATGCTCTGACATAGGAGAGCCAGTGCTTACCTCCCTGTCTCCTTGAGGGCCATGTCTTCCTTTGGATTTCATTTTTTCTTTTCCTTTAGTTGTGCGTTGTTTCCACCTCCTGGGCCTCAGCTTAGGTGGGTGAACATCGTGATGTGGCAGCAGTAGATTCTCTTGTGCTTCTTCATCTTCGGTGACTTGACCTGTGTTTCATTAACCCTAGAAGAGGAAAGATTTTTAGAAACTATTTTGCTTATAAAAATTAAATTTCCCCTAATATTTTTAATATATGAATAGCCTATAACTGTAATTAAAATTACTGTAATTAAAAGTTCATTAACTCAGGGAGACTAGTCTAGAAATTGGTAACAGTGTTTACCTGGGAAGAAGTAGCTGGCTAGAGTGTAGAGGTGGGAGGGAGCCTTATTTTTACTGTATATCCCTTTGGACCACTTGGGTTTTGTACACATATATTTATCAACCTGTTCAAAAAGAATAATACAAAGTTTATAATTACATTAGAACTAAATTATAAGTTTCTAATTTTATTTTTATACCACCTTGTTTGTAGAAGATTTGGTTAAGAATAAGTGGGAAAAGGAGAGGTGGCTGTTGGGAGACCTTGAAGAAGAAAGGAAAAGAATTTCTTTATTTCGTCTTGTAGAAATCTGGGACAGTGAGTGAGTTCTCAGTGAATGGGGGCTTCTTTACTGTGAGTCTAACTTTTATAGATTATCTCTCTCATGGGTTTTGCCCAAATGATAGGTTGGGTTCATGTTTGTGTTTTGCTTGGAGAGAATTCTAAATAACATGTTTTTTTCTTCTGAATACTTCTTCAGAAGTGATGGAAGGGTCCTAGACTTCATTATCTTCATGTTTTACTATATATCCAACTTTAAGTTTGATTTTGTTATTGGGTGAGATTCATGAAGTTATCACTGGCGGTCCAGGTGTGATTACCAGCAGGCTTACTTAGGCCAGTCAGTGGAAAGTTATCAATCAGTTTCCTGCGTCTAGAATAGAAAGGGCAGTTGAATAGGTTACAACATGTAATGGAATTCTTTGGACAGTGGTGTTTTTATTTCTTTGAATTCTCACATGCCTACCCTAATTGCCCACGACTTAAAAATGGGGGGTAAGCAAGCAGGCTACCTTTATGACACTTAACACAGAGTAGGAAAAGTTGCCTTTTTTCTCCCGACGTACATTTCCTGCCCCAGACCTGGAAACAGTAAGTTCTCAGAGCCTCCCTCCCCTTCACAACGTGGGTGGGTGCTAGGGGTGCTTGTTGCCACTGGATTTTTCATTGGTTTTAGGCCTTTTTTGTGGATATACTATACTATATCTCTTTTCCATTTTACCACTGTTCAGTTTTGTTTCCATGAATATTTTTATCTTCTTCTTATTACCCCATAAAACATCTAAAGAGCCAAATACCTGGAAATAAAACTGGTGTCATATTACTTCTGAAATGCCTGTCACCTTGCAAAACAGTTCTCAAAATACTTTTTCAGGATTTATGTATTACTTGTTTTTTTCTTCTTCAGAAATGTTATCCACTTAATCATTGTTCATTATCACCTCTGTATGGCTCTATTTTCTAGGCCAGGGAAACAAAAGACAGCTTTCTTTTACACGTGAATAACAAAACAATAATATTTCTGTGACTTTTGTTCATTCACATCATTGTCATAGATGTTTGAAAGAGCATCTAGCACATTGTTGATGCTTAGACACAAATAATTGGCAAATCTGTGCACAAGTCACTTAAGTTTTCTGTACTCTGTGCTTAATTGTACTTGTGAGATTGAGAGAATTCTAGGAGGTTTTGGGGGCTAAGAATTTTTTCTATTAAATGTTCTATCGTAGGACAGTGGTTTTCAAAGTGTGGTCCTTGGACCAGAAGTGATCCCATCATTTGGGAGCTTGTTAAGGTACAATTCTCAGGCCCACCCACCTGGAATCAGAAACTTTGGGTATGGAGCTCAGCAATCTGTGTTTTAACAGGCCCTTGCAGGTAACTTTGATGCACCCAAGATTGAGAAACATTGATCCAGGAGGGAGGGCCTAAGCCAAGTCCTGGAAAGAATGATAACTAGATACTGCAGATTCTTGTTTAGCTGATGGGCCTTCTCTTGCAGAGCCTTGCAACCAGCTTTATTGGCCACCAGAGGGCGATGTTGGAACAGGCCTGACTTTTGCGCTAGAAGGTGCCCTTGTGCCGAGATCATGCAGAATCTGCCCCCCCCCCCCCACCCCCCCCATTTTGCCCAAAGCCGACTCACCGTGGCTGTCTTCCTCACAGCACACATGCCCTCTCAGGGTCTTGCCACTTCCCTTCTCTGCCTGATTTGCCAGCTGTGGGACTCTAAAATCACTTGTGAGAGAAGAGAGTTAAAAACAAACAAACAAGAAAACTCCAAAACACAAAAATAAACCCAGTGAATTTGAATGTCTTTATTTCTCAGGGCGCGTGATTATTTAAAAATTGTGTTGTTTTCAGTGCTATAGGTGTTTAGCTGAGAAAGATTTCATTTCATGAAATGGATGTTCCTCTGAGGGAATTAGTGAAAGAAGGCAGTGTAGCATCTTTTGAATTAGGATTTACCCAGTAATGCACAGTGAACCTCTTTCTTACCCTAAAGCCTACTTATTTATTTATTTTTAAAATATTTATTTATTTTTGAGAGAGAGAGAGAGAGAGAGAGAGAGAGAGAGAGAGAGCATGAGCAGGGGGAAGGGGCAGCGAGAGAGAGGGAGACACAGAATCTGAAGCAGGTTCCAGGCTCCGAGCTGTCAGCAAAGAGCCCGACGTGGGGCTTGAACTCACGAATCGCGAGATCACGACCTGAGCCGTACTCAGACGCCCAACTGACTGAGCCACCCAAGTGCCCCAAAGCCTACTTATCTTTATGTTGTAATGTTTTTCTTTCTCCCTTCCTATGTTTCCTTCCTTCCTTCCTTCCTTCCTTCCTTCCTTCCTTCCTTCCTTCCTTCCTTCCTTCCTTCCTCTCTCCTGGGCTTGGATTCTTTTTAGACTGTTAGGTGTTATGTGTATGGTAGAATCTCAGTCTCTCTTTTATTTTCTTCTAACCTCCTTATTTTGCTTTTTTTTTTATTCTGATAAGTTTCTTATTTCTTAGATGCACAATTATTAGTCTACTAATGTCACTTAAGCTAGATTTTTATATTTTTATGTTCTACCAAGGTTACTTTATAGTTTAGTGATCAGTCTGCAGTTAATCTACAGTTAGTGTACAGATTGATCAACTATAGATGATCATTGTTAATAACAATGGAAATAATAACATTTGTTAACATTTGCATAACGCTATAGTTGGCACAATACTTCCTCCAGTATTAGTAGATTTCGTCTTCTTGATAGCCATGGGAGATAGATACTATCACATTTTTCAGGGGAGGCTGCTAAGGCTTAGAAAGCACAAGGGAGTTGGATTTGATCATTTGGTTAATAGTGACAGACCACAACTGAACTCAGATCTTCTGATTTTCAACCTCATGTTCTTTCTATGAAACCACACCATCTTCACAGATGCATACTCTGCTTAATTTAATGTCTTATAGATGCTATTTTTCAAAACTAAACATTTACTTATGTAACTCAAAGACAAAATTATTAGACATATAAATATTATTTTCAGGAAATATAAATGAGTCTTATTTCATTTGTATAAAGAGCTTGAACTTTGAACCTGAGGACTCTGCTACTAATTCATATGAATTTGTAAAGTTTTCCACTTTCTTAGGTGACTGTTTCACATCATCTCCTTTCTGTTCAAACCTCCAGCACCTGCCCTCCTGTTCATATTCTCAGCCAATGACTTTTACAACAAAGGATCAATAGACTCAGTCAGAAGAGAACTTCTGCACAGTCCCCCTGCTGCAGGTCCTCACCTACCTCCCCCCTCTGCCCTTTCCTCTGCTCTTCCTCTTGTTATGGGCGAACTGCTTTCACTTAGGGCACTGCTAGAGCCATTTTCTCTTCTGTTGCCTGCATCATCAGTTTCTCTGTTTCAACTGGGTCATTCATCAACATCAAATAGACCATAATTTTTAACTTCCTTAAAAAAAAATCAGGGGCTCCTGGGTGGCTCACTCAGTTGAGTGTCCAACTTCAGCTCAGGTCATGATCTCACCGTTAATGAGTTAGAACCCTGCATCAGGCTGTGCACCGACAGTGTTGAGCCTGCTAGAGATTCTCTCTCTCTCTCTCTCTCTCTCTCTCTCTCTCTCTCTGCTCTTCCCCAGCTCATGCTTTCTCTCTCACTTAAAAAAAAAAAAGTCCTTTCTCAACCCCATGCCCATCTCATTTGCTTCTTTTTTTCCCTGTTCCTTTGAAAAGGATGTATCTACTACCTGTCTCCTTCTTTCTTGAACCCCTTCCCATCCTACAGTAGCCCATGCCATGCCACCCAAACTGCTCCTTTTACATTGCCAAGGATGAATCCCGGATAACCCCAAGGGTTTTAGCACGGTTGACTGAAAAATGAATTGCCATCATCTGAGATTGGGAAAGCTCTAGAAAGAGTATTTTGAGGGGCACCTGGGTGGCTCAATCAGTTAAGTGTCCAGCTCTAGATTTCGGCTCAGGTCATGATCTCATAGTTGTGAGATCAAGCCCAGTGATGGTCTCCTGTCCAGCGTGAAGCCTGCTTAAGAGTCTCTCTCTCTTTTTCCAAAGAAAAAGAAAAAAAAAAAAAAGGTAGATTTTTAGAGGAATATAAGAAATTTAGGTCGAGAGTTGCTGAGCGTGAGTTACATGATAGTAGAGAAGATACCCAAGAGGAGAAGAGCAATAGACAGCTAGATAAGAGTCTGGAGTTCAGAGGAGAGTTCTGGGCTCGGGATACCAATCTGGAGGTTGTTGATATTTAAAGCTCTGGCTAAAGGAGGTAGTTGTAAAGCATGTCATTTTCAGAATGTTTCACTTTTGCCACATAAAAATAAGTTATGCTGCTCTTTTCAATGCATCCAAATGCTCCTAAATATATAGCATTTTGATTCTCCTCATCATGTATTTTAAAAATGTATGAGCAAGCTGTTCATTATCATTGGAAATGTAAATCCTTCTTTCGATTCCTTGAACTCTTATTTCTAGTCCATGTCTGTCATAGACTTTTATCTTAGAATAATACATTTTTATACTGATAGGTTTTTCTTGATTGTTATTGTGTTTTTGTAACAAAATATGTATGTAAGCTTAAATTTTAATTTAAAAAGTTCCTGTAACCATAAGGCTTTAAATATTAACTTGATCCAGAAGAAAAGTTATTATCACAGTTACTAGTAGTAGTACACAGTTGATGGCATGTGTCAGGATTTTTGGTAAATTGTTACTAACCATAAAAGTTGAATTTGGTTGGAAATGTTTTTGGGGGTCTAATAGGTTTCTCAATTAGGTCATGAATCTTTGGATAATTATTTTTTGCTAGGATGAAAGAGGGTGCAGTAATTTCTGTTCCTATTGGTTTTTGTTTTTGTTTTTAGTTAGCTTCATGCCCAGTTCAGAGCCCACCGCAGGGCTTGAACTCTTGACCCTGAGATCAAGAGTCAGGTGCGTAACCTACTGAGCCACCCAGGCGCCCCTCTCTTCCTATTTTAATAGATTCTAAAGTGAAAAAACTTTATTCACATGGCTAAGTGTGTGGGAATAGAAGTCTCTATGGAAATGTCCTCAGTTCTTTGAGTTATATGTTAAGGATTCTGTAAGTCATTATTATTAGAAATTATTTTCAATGTCGTATCAGAAGGCAACTACATTAAAACTTCTTTAAAGTTTGATGAAAGCCAAGAATTGGAAACTACCTAACCTGGAAGATGATTTGTTACTCAGTCATGAGAGAATTTACTTTTCAGGGGCTTGCTTTTGTTTCATGGATGTGTGATATTTTCTTTATACCTTCTGAGGGAAATGAGGTAGTTTTTAAAAAAAGTCTCCTGTTTGCGGGGCACCTGGGTGGCTCAGTCGGTTAAGCATCCGACTTCAGCTCAGGTCATGATCTCACAGTTTGTGGGTTTGAGCCCTGTGTTGGGCTCTGTGCCGACAGCTCAGAGCCTGGAGCCTGCTTCGGATTCTGTGTCTCCTCTGCCCCCCCCAACTTGTGCTCTTATCTCTGTCCCTCAAAAATAAATAAATGTTAAAAAAAAAAAGTCTCTTATTTCTGTATCAACATTGTTTCCCTGAGTGATGTTTATTCTCTTTGAATGCGATGATGCCTTATTCTTTTGGTGATAGTTTCCCTCAGGTATGTGGCATTACTGTCTATTTGAGATTCCTCATGACTGTTTTTTTTTTTTTTTTTTTTTTTTTTTTCCACCACCTGCCTCTGACAGGGATACAGCTGTGCTGCCAGGTGGAGTGTGGGGGCTCCCCATTCGTTCTGGAGGTTGGCACAAGGCTGACTGTTGTGGGGTGAGGGAAGGAAAGTATGGGGGAAATGGGGCCTGGCCTGGTAGCTTTTAATGGCGCTCCCATCATGCCTGCTGTCCAAGTGCAGAAGACCTTGCAGTCCTGCTTTCCTGGGCCGCCTTCGGGCTGTGGTTTCTTCTTCAGTGTGATCCCATTTGCTTCAGCTTCTTGGATATTCCTTGTAATTTCTGGTCCACTGGATGGTAACCTTCTTGATTTCTAGGTCTTTTCTTACTTTATTCTTTTGAGCCATCTTTCCTGCCATGTTTAAGTATTTGTGGTAGTATGTTGAGGATGACCTATGAACTTCATTTGGCTCTCTCTATCCATTCTCTTTTTTAATTTTAAATATGTAATTTTATTTTTTACCAAAATGGGATTGTATTGTACAAAATAATTTTGTGTAGTACAAAATAATTTTATTATTTTGCACATGTAGATTGCTAATTTACAAATATGTTAATAAATATACTTCTACAACTTCATTTTTAATGGCTAAATAGTGTTCTATTATAGAATTCTGTAACTATTAGCTACTTAAAATTTTTATTTTTTAATTTACATGCAAGTTAGTTAGCATATTGTGCAATAATGATTTCAGGAGTAGAGTCCAGTGATTCATCTCCAGTCTGTAACACCCAGTGCTCATCCCAACAAGTGTCTTCCTTAATGCCCCTTGCCCATTTAGCCCATCCCCCCCACCCACAACCCCTCCAGCAACCCTCTGTTTGTTCTCCATATTTAAGAGTCTCTTATGTTTTGTCCGCCTCCCTGTTTGCTTCCCTTCCCTTAAGTTCATCTGTTTTGTACCTTAAAGTCCTCATATGAGTGAAGTCATATATTTGTTTTTCTCTAATTTTGCTTAGCGTAATACACTCTAGTTCTATCTACATTGTTGAAAACGGCAAGGTTTCATTCTTTTTGATTGCTGAGTAATAATACTCCATTGTGTGTATGTATGTGTGTGTGTGTGTACACACACAAACCACATCTTTATCCATTCATCTGTTGATGGACGTTTGGGCTCTTTTCCATACTTTGGGTATTTTTGATAGCGCTGCTATAGGCATTGGGGTGCATGTGCCCCTTTGAAACAGCACACCTGTGTCCCTTAGTTAATTACCTAGTAGTTAGTAGTGCAATTACTGGGTCATAAGGTAGTTCTGTTTTTAACTTTTTGAGGAATCTCTATACTGTTTTCCAGAGTGGCTGCACCAGTTTACATTCCCACCAATAGTGCAAAAGAGATCCTCTTTCTCTGCATCCTCACCAACATTTGTTGTTGCCTGAGTTAATTTTAGCCATTCTGACAGGTGTGGGGTGCTATCTCATTGTGGTTTTGATTTGTATTTCCCTGATGATGAGTGATGTGGAGCATTTTTTCCTGTATTGGTTGGCCATCTGGATGTCTTCTTTGGAGAAGTGTCTGTTCAGGTCTTCTGCCCATTTCTTCACTGGGTAATTTGTTTTTTGGGTGTTGAGTTTGATAAGTTCCTTATGGATTTTTGGATACTAACCCTTTATCTGATGTCATTTGCAAATATCTTCTCCCATTCTGTTGGTTGCCTTTTACTTTTGCTGATTGTTTCCTTTGCTGTACAGAAGCTTTTTATCTTGATGAGGTCCCAGTAGTTCATTTTTGCTTTTATTTGCCTTTCTTCTGGAGGCATGTTGAGTAAGAAGTTGCTGCAGCTGAGGTCAAAGAGGTTTTAAAACGTCTGCTTTCTCCTCGAGGATTTTGATGGCTTCCTGTCTTACATTAGGTCTTTCATCCATTTTGTGTATTTTTGTGTATAGTGTAAGAAAGTGGGTCCAGATTCATTTTTCTACATATTGCTGTCCAGTTTTCCCAGCATCATTTGCTGAAGAGACTGTCTTTATTCCATTGGATATTCTTTCCTGGTTTGTCAAGAATTAGTTGGCCATACGTTTGTGGGTCCATTTCTGCGCCTGACGCCAGTCAGGCGTCCCTACTCTTAAATTCTTTAATGTGCTCTGGGGCGCCGGGGTAGCTCATTCAGTTAAGTGTCCAACTCTTTGATTTTGGCTCAGGTCATGATCTCGTGGTTGGTGGATTCCAGCCCTGCATCAGGCTCCATGCTGGGTGTGCAGAACCTGCTTGGGATTCTTTCTCTCTCCCTCTCTCTCTGCCCCTCTATGCGCCTCTCTCTCTCTCTCTCTCTCTCTCTCTAAGTAAATAAACTTAAAATTTTTTTTTAGAAGTATTATAAAATTCTTTAATGTGCTCAATTAAAACAGGACTTTTTGTTTGTTTAAGTCTTCCTTTTTGTCCTTATCTCTGGTTCCCCATCAGTGGTGTTTGGATATATTCTTTCATATTTTTTCTGATTATTTGTGTGTGCGTGTGTGTTATAATGCTATTATGCCATATTTGCTTTTCTTTTTTTCTTTTAAGTAGGCTTCATGCCCATGATGATGCCCAATGTGGGGCTTGAAGTCATGACTTTGAGTTCAAGACCTAAGCTGAGATCAAGAGTCGGATGCTTTACTGACTGAGCCACCAAGGCGACCCTGGTTTAATTTTTTTCTTAATATGGTCTGGCATTTTCCCATATCAGTACAGGAAGAGTTACCTCATTTCTTTTAAAATTGCATATTATTTCATAATTTAGTGAATCTGTCAGTGGGCATTTGTAACTTTTTAAACAGTGCCATAGTCAACATCTCATTAACATTCATATTTGTGCACTTTTATGTCTTTCTCTGAACTATGTACCTAAAATGGATTGTTGAGTTAAACAAGTATATCAAAATTTGATAGACTGCCAAGTTGTCTCATAAAAGGTTGTTCCGATTTATATTCATTGAGTGGTGTATGAGATTACCTGTTTTCTTACACTGTGCCAACACTGGCTATTAAATTTTAAAAAGATTTTATCACGCTCATGACCAGAAGATGGTATTTTTTGTAATTTGCATTTTCCTATAATCTGCATTTTATTTTATTTTTTACAATCTGTATTTTAAAATGAGGCAGATTTTTTAAAATATGTGTTCTTTCTTGAGCTAAGAAGAATAAATTTTATAAATGTACTTTGTGAGGGTAAAAGAAAATTTATGCTAAACATGTTCTATCCCATATTTGGCATAAATGTGGGATAGAACATAGTTGGTATCTCTCCGGATAAGTAAAACAGTATGTAAAGCCCTAGTATGGTACCTAATGCATGGTGGATATTCAATAAAAGTCTGTTCTCTTTCATTCCTTTATTTTCTTTTTCCTCCAGTTAATTGATAATCTCTTTTTGGTCTGCCTTGTTCTTTAGGTTTTCTGTAGTTGTTCCTCTGTTATCTGAGATAACAGAATGAAAGATATTTTCAGTGAGTTTATGTGAAAGATTTCTGCCTTGGATCTGTGGGAGTCAGAAGGTTGGACAGTATAGTTTCTTGTCTTTCAAAGTAAAATCTTGCATTTTATATTTTTGTAGCATACATTCCAGATTTTTACTTGTTTTATGAAAAATATCTCTAGGGGCACCTGGGTGGCTCAGTTGGTTGGGCGTCCAGCTTTGGCTCAGGTCACCATCCTGTGGTTCGTGAGTTCGAGCCCCGTGTCGGGTTCTGTGCTGACAGCTTGGAGCCTGGAGCCTGCTTCAGGTTCTCTCTCTCTCTCTCTCTCTCTCTCTCTGTCTCTCTCTCTCTCTCTCTCTCTATTCCTCCCTCTGCTCGCACTCTGTCTCTCTCTCTCTCTCCCTAAAATAAATAAAGATTAAAAAAAAAAGAAAAAAAAAGACAAATATCTCTGTTAAGTTCTTGAGAGGGACTCATGAGAAGCTCTTGGGTTGGCAAGCTGACCGCAGAGCTAGATGGGTTGCTGAAGTGTTAGATGTGGTCAAAGCCTTTAAGAAAAGGTTGTACATCCTTATATTCGTCTATGTAGTAACGCAATTTCATTCATGATATAGTAGAGCAAAGAAACTAGAATAACCAAAACAATTTTGGAAAAGACCCACTATAGAGGACTCACATGACCTTTTTGAAATACTGTAGATTCAGTAATCAAGACATTGTAGTATTGGAAAAATGGATAGACTTATAGGCCGGTGGAATAGAAGAGAGTGCAGAAATAGATCCACACATAGTATATGTGATTTTACTACAAAAATGCAATGGCAGTTCAGGGAATAAGGATAGTCTTTTCAACAAATTATACAGAAATAATTAGATGTCCATAGGCAAAAAATACAGATCTAGACCTGTAGCTACACCATATACAAAATTTATCATGTATCATCGGCCTTAATATGGAGCCTAAATTTGAAAACTATAATAGTTCTAGAGGAAAACGTAGGAGAAAATCCTGTGGCCTTGAGTTAGATAAAGATTTCTTAGATACCTCACTGAAAATATAAGGAAGCATGAGGGAAAAATGAAAAATTCGAGTTCATCAAAATTTAAAGCAAAAGACACAGTTAAGACAATGAAAATACGGGTAAGACACAGTTTGCAAAGCAAAAGACACAGTTAAGAGAATGAAAATTCAAGTTATAGACTGGGATAAAATATTTGCAGAATTCATCTGATAAAGGGTTGATACTTAGAATGTATAAGGAATCCTCAAAACTAAATAATAAGAAAACAACCCAAAGAAAAGTGGTCAAAAAATTTGACCATTCAATTCACTAAAGAAAGGGATGGCAAATAAACGTGAAAAGATGCTCAATGTCTTTAGTTATTAGGGAATGTGACACAACTATACTCTATCAGAATAGGTAAGATTAAAAAAAAAAGTTCTCTGCTTCCAGTAGTGCTACTGGTGACTGTGTAATCCTCACCCTCAGGAGCAACGATGATGCCCTGGACTCTTTGTGTGGGAGTTCCAAATGGCCCTGTGCCCTTGGAGCATTGGATTTGAATCACAGATACAAAATCTGTGGTGCTTAATAGTGGTTCTAATTGAATACAATGGTAATCTTTGACAATTTACAGAACAGAAAGGATTTCAGTTTGCTTATTAGGAAAGGCTCTTCTATAGTGTAGAGTCTGGGTCCTGTAAAAATGAATGACTCCGTTGTGTTCTATATTTCTGGGTTTTCTTTTATTGGATCTTTAAATTTTGGACATACATTTATCTGCTTTAAGCTCATGCTATGAAGAGTGACAAAATTCTACCTAGTTAGGTAGTGGGGAGTGTGTTTTTCATACTGCTGTCTGTCACAGCAGCTAATTATTCTTTGTGGTTGTTGCAGGTACGCCATCCTCTAAAGCAACAGGGCTAGCCAACGGTGATCATGGAATGGAAGGGAATGATACTGCGGGTAAGTGGTTCCCCGGATTCCCCAAATGTGGAGGTGAAACAGTCACAGTAAACACCTTGATGAGCTTCTTTGAGGAAGACTGTTAGGGAGGCATGTGAATTATCTCTAAGGGTTTTGTTGTTCTTGTTGGATGTATTCAAATCCAAGGCATCTGCCACATAACATCTCTAACAACAGAAGAAAGAGTGGTATTGAATATTTGTTGTAGTTGTGCCACACAAGAGCTGGATCAATCTTAAAACTACGATTATAGATGCAAACTAATCATCATCAAAATATGTTATATTGGAGGCCTTTGGCCACTACAGCTCTTTACACAGGCTTTTCCCCACTGCACTTAGCTTGCTTGCCATTGCTTGATGTTGGGAAATCTGTGAGCCACAAATTAAAAGTTCTTTCCTTTCTATTTTGCCCTCGGTCTTTTTCTCCCCACACCCCCCCCCCCACAACTGCTACTTTTGAAATCTGTCTCTAACTTTAGCTCCAGCCTATTAATTACTAAGGCTTTGATATTCTGTCAGCTGGCACTGAGTTCCTATGGGTTTCCACCTCATAACTAGCACCAGCTCTCTGACCCCAGAGCAGAATTCTCGAAGAAGTAGCAGGATCCATAGGGATGTACTGTGCAAACCTTCTCTTAGGTAGCCATTATGAGAGTCATGTTGTATTTTTATAAATAATTGCACTTTGCAGTTGTAATCAGGCTGACACTGTTGACCCAAATGAATAGACTTCTAATGGTCAAGCAAACTGTTCTTTGCAACAGAGCGTGCCCTTAACTGGGGCATAACATTCGATTCACATTGCTGCACTGGAGGCAAGCACTAGACACATACTGTGTCTGTGTTTCCCTTGTATGCATACCTCAGCCTTGAGAAGACTTTTCTTGAGCCGCCATACGATTTCTGTTTGTAAGGCTTCCAGAAAGCCTCCTCTTAGCAACAGCAATTATTCCAGGATTTATTTTTTATTCTGTGACCTTTCAAAATGTCCTCTCTATCTTTGTACCTCAGATATATTGATGGCTGGTTTCCATTTGTTGTGAATGTTAGTTTTACCCACTGACATTAACATCCTTATTAGCAGCTCATTAACTTAGAAACTCTTTACTTTAAAAGCTAAAAACAACCAGAAGTGACACTTGTCTTCCAGTTTTGTGAACAGAAATTTTTGTATTTATTTGATAACCTTTGTTGTATTATTGACTGTTTCTGTGCCTGCTTTGAAAGCAGAGTCATCTATGTAGTATAGTTTTAAGGAAACATTTATGGAAATATACCTGTGATTAAAGGAGAAGCTTGAACATGAACTTTTAAAAAATGTGTAAGTTCAGCTTTCTTTAACAAAGAGGCAGTGCCGGGGGAAGAAAAGGCTTGGAGGGGATTGATTTGATTAGCCAGTTGAAGGAGTGGATGCCATTTTCATCCAGAGAGGAAACAATTATCAAAACTAGAGTAGATTTCTTCCCCAGCAAGATGTCAAGTATGACCAGAAGAGACCCAAACTTTGGGTAGCAATTGCTTCCGATTGCCAACTCTTACTAGCACGGAAAAAATTGAACTGGAAAAACATGCAGCCTGGCCCTTACTGTTTCAAGACTTTTAGTTCCCTGGTGGCAGAAAAGAACCCAGGGATTTATGAATTGCCCACTGACATGATGGCAGCCGGTAGAGTATGGTTTGCATACCTGGGAAGATGTGTGTGTTCTGAATTTGACCTTTTGAAAATATGCATGTTTCACTGGGGGGTGGGAATGAGTAGGGAGGGGACAAAGAGTGCATGTTTTTGGAGCATGATGTGACCTCATTCTGATTTGGCCATTACTAACTAGAGCACATAGCTCAGTGCCATTTTGAAAAACTCCCATTTCTGTTTTATTCAGGATGTTGTCTCTAGTCCTAAGAGCAGACCAGCTCCGCTGATAGCATATAAAGGGTGTATGAGCATCTTGCTATGTTGAACTTGCTGTTTACTAATGACCTGTGCTTTTCTGCCCTTTCCTTCCCCTTCCTACTTCTTCCTCCCTTTCTATTTTTCTCCTCCTAGAAGCCTAGCGTGTCTCTCCACACTGGGGCTGCTGCAACACCAGACCAGTGATCTTTCCTAAGCACCGTTACACTTCTAAAACCTGCAGCATTTTGCAGAGCTTTGCTTTTCCTTCCTGGACACGATGTAGAAGAAGCAGAGGGTAGTTCTTCGGGGCCTTTTCTGCTGCTGCCTGAGCAAACCACCTGCTTCCTCTTGTGCTCTGCAGGGCTTGATGGAACCTCCTTTCCCTTTGTGAGCACAGAGTACAAGATGAATCCTTGGGCATCTAATGTCTTTTATTTCTTGTTCTTTTTGAAAACTCATTTTATCATTTCATTCAAATCTCACATTTTTCTTTTTTTTTTTAAACATTTTGAGTTGGCCTTTTCCATGTGTTTTTTTCAGCTCTTCAGAATGAATCAGGATATTGTAACACCAAATGAGAACGTGTGCTTTCATAAAGGGATTGAGTCCACCAGTACTGCAGTGACCCTCCCTTTTCCTCTCCCTCCCCTCTCCCTCTGTGAGCTTGCTTTTAGGGAAGTGCAGTCTTTCAGGCTTACCTCTAATTCTCTCCACCTTACTAAAATCTGAATAACGATAGCTATTTTAATGTAGAGTAGCTCTGACTAAACTTTGAAAAGTACTTCCTCGAATTAAATCATCTTTTGTTATTTGTAAGTTGGGCTGAAATTGTTTTTATTACGAAATGACGGTTTATTTGTCTAGAGGCTTAGATTCTCTTGAAAATCTGACAACCTTTTATTGTGTATGAAATTTTATAACCAAAGTTACTTTCATAACATGATCATGAACTATCAAAATAAGAATTGAGAAGTTTAAGAAAGTGGAATCCTGTATAGACTACTGGGATGTTGATACAGATAGAAACAACTTTTTCTGTAAAAACATGAGAATGAAAGTATATTGCAATTCACTGAACAACTACAACCAACTTATCAGGTTTCTAATGACGTGGTTTTCAGATTGGATGCAAACTCTGTTCAGGTAGTGTCTTGAATCCCTTTGGTTTCTGGAGAAGCCTTTTTACAGCATTCCAGGGGGACTGGTGGATCACATGGGAAGACCTTTACAAATTAGCATTTATACTCAGTGCGTTCTGAGGATTGTCCCAATGAGACCTTTTTTTTTTTCCTTTTTAAGTTTATTTTACTTATTTTGAGAGAGAGGGAGAGGGAGAGAATCCCAAACAGGCTCTGCACTGCCAGCACAGAGCCCAATGGCACTTTCTTAAACTTGTTCCTTGTTTTCCCACACTAATAGCTAAAAAATCTAGAAGAACTATTTGGGAAAAGTACTGTGGAGCTTTTCAGATAATAACCTTTGATTGGATTTTTAGCAGAGAGATTTTTAGAGAATATAATACCTGGGCCAAGGTTTGAAATCTTACAGGAGTTCTGGCTTAAGAACCAGAATGTGAAACGCTCCAGGTTTCTGTCCTCTAATTGATTATGCAGGTTGTCACAGTCAACCAAATTATTGATTGTTCTGGATTAAGATAAATAATTGGCACTAGATTCTAGGTAGATTTTGAGATGTACATTATTTTAGATCCTCTGACACAAAACTACTTTTGAGATGGAAAAACCAGAATATTATGAAAGTTTAAACCGAGTCCCTGCAATGACTTCTGGAATTCAGGAAGCATTCCCTCTTCTGGTCACAAGCAGGAGCTTGCTCCTCTGCCAGGAATTCCTTCTGTGAGTTCTTGGAGAAAAGACACTTAGAGGAAGCACATTTGAGGGACGTTGCTTATGCTTACCTCTGAAGCAGTTGATAAAATATAAAACTCTTAACTGTAGGAGAGCACCCATCAGATAAAACCTAGCACTTGCCCTTTGGTGTGCAGTTAGTTGTTCAGTATGTGTTTTGGTTTTCTGTGTTTGTTTTGGTTTTGGTTTTTTGGCTAGGAACTTTGCAAAACTGGCAGTGCTAACTTTTAAGGATCGACTTTGACCTTTTTCTAACTGTTCTAACCAGTCTCTACAGCTTGTGCAAGTGACAGGTGGCTGGAGAAGCCCAGGGCCACCCTACTGTGGCAGTGGTTGAAGGGACACACTCACGCTCCATTGCTGACACTGATTTATTCCATTTTGGTTTCCATTTTGCTTTGTTTTTGTTTGACTCTTTTTCCCCAAATATGTTTTTTTATTTATGGAATTGAAAATTTCCCCTAATAACAGCTAAAATTCCATGTACATTGTTAGCTCTGTTTCTCTTGGATGTTTCATGTTGCTTCAGTATAGCTTTGTACAAAGTAGCCAGTTCTGTAAGGATATGCTGTGTTGTCATCATGGGCGTACCTGAGTGTGAGGTTACCAGACTGGTCAGGTTGTTCTATTGAAATATGTTTCTTATTTGTAATCTTTCTCTTTCTCTCTCTTTTTTCTTCTTTCGCCCAATGTTGAAGATGTAGAACTTTGTTTATAAATAACATTTTATATAACCTCATTCATGCACCTGAGTTTATACTTTTTGTGACTTTAGACTATAACAGTTTGTATTTGGGGACATTTTAATGTGATCATTGTGCTAATAAATAAATTACACTAATAAACATCTTACATTAACACCTTACAGACTGGATTTTGGTTGGAGTCTTAATTACTGAAGTATGATGTGACTAAGACATGAGTTTGGCAAATAAAGACTTGAGGAGTGAATTCTCAGTCTAAGCTTCTGATCCCACCCAAAATAATTTCATAGTTGTATGGGCATTTTACTCTTTGCCAGACATTTTCATTTTCACTTACGTATCTTTGATTCTCAGAATAACTCCTTTTCATCCAGAATCTGTATTAGGTAAGCCCAAATGACTGATATTTTATGGTATCTGCTGAGAAAAACAGTTGGCAGAGTGGCAACATGCAGTTAATCCAAAAGAGTTTCATGGCATATCAATTATTGTTCAATACCTTCTAAGACTACATGTGTGTGCTTAGTTTAGTCCAGTTAAAATTCAGGTTCACAGTCTTCCTAAAATGCCTTCTGAATTATCATTTGAAACTGTTACATTCAACGACATTTTAATTTTGTAACTTTATTATTTGATGATCTCTAGTATGCTGCTTCTGGGAAGAATTCAACAGAATGCCCAATTCCCTACCCATTTCTGGGTTACTGTTTCTTTACAGTAGGTAGATTTGCAAATGCAATATGTTGACTGAACTAAGACATTGAAAAGATTCTATGCCAAAGGTAATTTGCATGGTATAAAGAACATTTTTCAGCTTGGCACATTGTTTACTAAGAAAGTTCAATTTAATGTCCTTAGGTTTCCCTGTGTGTATGTGTTTGTGTGTGTGTGTGAGAGAGAGAGAGAGAGAGAGAGAGCGTGCGCGCCTACATGAGCAAGTGGGGAGGGGGTCAGAGGATCTGAAGTGGGCTTTTTGCTGACAGCAGATCGCCTGATACAGGATTCGAACTCATGAACTGTGAGATCATGACCTGAGCCAAAGTCGGATGCTTAACCAATTGCCCCCCGACCCCAGTTTTTAAGATTTTATTTTTAAGTGATCTCTACACTTACCATAGGGTTTCAACTCACAACCCCAAGATCAGGAGCTCCACCGACTGAGCCAGCCAGGCTCCTGCTTAGATTTTCTTTTATTAAGAAGGCTTAACAATCTATTCTTATGTTTAAAGCACAAGAATTTAAACACTATAAATAATAATTCATAGTCCTGACTAACTTCTTATAAGTATGCTAGGATTAAAGGTTTTGGTGATCAGGACAATTCTTAGATCTTACTAGTGTATTCATTTTGATGAAAGTGAGATGAAATCTGGCTACTGTTGGATTCTTCCCCTTGTAGACCTGATAATACATTGGAGCTGGAAGCCTAGAGAGGGTTCTGGACAAAGACATAGGACTGGTGGGGCAGGCACAGAATGTCAGCTTCATTTCTAAGTCACATGTAAGAGTGGATTATCCTCAATTTTATATTGATGCTGTTTCTGTTACAGTGAAAGCTTAACAAGACTTAATCACAAATTATTTGTGGAATAAATGTCTGTGCTACCATGGAGGCTAAGCTAGATGCAGTACACTAAGTCCTCCACAAATGGCAGTGTTACTGGTGGTTTCCATAATGAACTGATGAGGTGGGTTTTTATTGTGAGAACTGTTCTGAACGTGATGTGATATCTGGTCATATCAACAGGGGAAGATGAAACTGCTAAACTGCTTTGTTGGAATGTCCTGGCACAAATGATGTCCTAGGGGTTTCATCACTGTCTCCTGTAGCATCAGATAGAATGCAAGGAATTTAGCATTAGAAAAATTCTCAGGAACCATAAATGTGAAATCTTAGCAGAAAAATAAATCTGTAATGTTAGAATTTCTGAGCAGCTATTGTAACCAACCTCTAAGTTGGCATTATAACTTATAAATGAAGCCCAAACATAAAGCTGCACGATGTGTTCCTAGATATAGACATGGCAAGACCTCCTTTTCCCTGCCTCATCCCCAAATCCTGGAAACAAAAGTTTAATTACTTTCTTTCATTTTCCAGATACAAGTTGCATGTTGGAGACACATCAGTAAGATACAAACACCTAATGTTTCTTAAAGTTTTTTTGCTTCATGGTTTTCTGATAAAGATGTAGAACTTCTCAGAAAACTCCACATATACCCATTAATACAACATGTTACATTCACTTTTAGGGTATTGAGGACTCCCTTGAAACCAGCTCATGCACTGAGCGTTTAATTGTACAGTGAGCCATTTGATTTCAGTGTCTTTTGGAACTTGGTATTGAATAAGACCAAATAGCTTCTTCCTGAGGTTTTCGTGAATCCATTATTCTGATATGCTTTTTATAAAAAAAATTTTTTTTTAAGAAAATTTTACAAACCTTTGTGTCAAGGGCTGACTTTCAGTAGATCACAGCGAGGGAGCTGCTCTGCTACGTATATAACCCTGACCCAGAAGCAGGTCGTCTACTCTGACATACTTAAAAAAAATTTTTTTTACATTTATTTATTTATTTTTGAGAGACAGAGAGAGAGAGAGCACAAGCGGGGGATGGGCAGAGAGGGAAGGAGACACAGAATGCAAAGCAGGCTCCAGGCTCTGAGCTGTCACCACAGAGCCTGACGCGAGGCTCCAACCCACAAACCATGAGATCATGACCTGAACCGAGGTCAGAAGCTCAACCGTCTGAGCCACCCAGGTGCCCCTCTGATATACCTTTTAAACCATAACTTTGTTTATATAATTTGCTTCTTTTTGTGGAATGAAACTCTACCTTATGACAACAGGCATATGTAGATATAGAATATTTTTCTTTTATTTGTAATTTCATAAGTAATATACGAGTACATTCTCCTTTCTTATAAAATGAAAGCATTTATAGATACAGCCGTACTGTATCAGAGACCAGAGGATTTTTACTCAAAGAACTAATATTCACACACAGCTTCTGTAAGTTGATCTTGTATTTTTACCTGAATGTAGACTTGAACAGATTTTTCTGATGAAAAAATCTCATGAATGATAAGGATAACTGTCCTCTGTATAGCATATTGGAGTTTATTAACTCTTTCGAATGTATAACAGTATATCCATTTTTCATTTGAAGAAGTTGAAGTTAGGTTAATGATAGAACTCAAACTCAAACGTAGGCTGATGAGCCCTATGCTCTTTCTAACACAGCCTGTCATATCACAGTGGGTCTTCTAAGTGCTAACGAAGTTCACAAAGGTAGTTGGAAGGAACGGACCTTTAAAGGCCTGTGTTTTTGTTTTTAAGTTTGTTTATGTGTTTATTTATTTATTTAGAGATGGTGAGGGAGGGAGGGACAGAGAGAGAGGAAGAGAGAGAAAGAGAAAGAGAAATCCCAAGCAGGATCCTTAGTGTCAGTGCAGAGCCCGATGTGGGCTCAAACCCACGAATTGTGAGATCATGACCTGAGCCGAAATCAAGAGCCAGGAACTTAACCGACTGAGCCACCCAGACGCCTCTAAAGGCCTGTTTTAAAGGCCTTTTTTAGTCTCTACTTTCTGGGAGAAAATCCAGGCTGAGGCAAGGGCTTTGTGTATAGGTAGTTTATTTTGAGAAGTGATCCCATGGAAAAAAAGAGGAGACCAGGAAAAGTGAAATTGGAAAGAGGACAAGCCGATATGAAGAAGTATCACTAACTTAGTCACTTCTGTGGACAAAGGGGCCTTAATTCTGTGCCATCTCTCAGTTAACTGTTGTACTTCTGGGTTTGCACTTGTGCAGGGCCAGACTGCAGATGACTCGTCTCTGGCATCAAGATGATGTGAGGCAGAAAACTCTGGTTTGGTTGAAATAAAGTGCAGTCAAATCACACCTACATGCACCTGGATGCTGCAGTTATAGGTAGAGTGAAAGATGGACTTTTAAGGAGGATTGGGTACAAGAGGTGTCCAGTTAACCCAATAGATTAATTCAACAGAAGATTTATCTGCTTATGCCTTATTATAAGGAATAAGGTCCTTGAATTCTATAGAAGGAAATTTGAAGGAATTTCATCTATCATGGAACTAATTTCCCAAGCCTAATTGTTAGAAACTATATAACTAATTATATAAGTTACAAAAATTATTTCAGGAATTTCCAATCTTAGTGTTTTCTTCTTGAATCAGTTTCAGTAGTAACTGCCTTTTAAGGAATTTGTCCATTTCATCTGTAGTTTGTTGTTGTGCCATTGTTTCTAATTTTTGCTTATAAACCCTTTTATTTCTGCAAGATTGGTGTTGATATCTCCTCTTTCATTTCCGAGTTTAGTAATTTGAGTCATATCTCTTTTACTGATCAGTTACAGTTACAAAAGTGTCAAATTTTGTTGATCTTTTCAAAGTATCAACTTTTGGTTTTGTTGTGTTTTCTGTGTACTTTCTTCTTTGTTTCATTTATTTCCAGTCTCATTTGTATTATATCCTTTCCTCTACTTGCTTTGCATTTAGTTTGCTTTTCTTCTAGCTTCTTAAGGTGTAAAGTTATGTTACTGATTTGTGATTTTTTTTTTTACCCCCCTTTAATGTAAGTACTTATAGCTATAAATTTCCCTCTGAGCACTGCTTTAGCTGCGTCTCCTAAGTTTTGGTGTGTTATGTTTTCATTTTCATTCGTCTTATTTTCTAATTTCCTTTATGACTTTTTTGACCTATTGGTAATTTAAGAGTATGTTGTTAATTTCCACATGTCTATGAATTTCCCAAACTGCTTTCTGTTGTCATTTCCTAATTTCATTCCATTGTAGTTGGAGAACATATTTTGTATTATTTCAGTGCTTTTAAATATATTCAGGCTTGTTTTATGGCCTAACATATGGTCTGTCCTAGAAAATGTTCCATGTGTACTTGAGAAGAATGTATATTCTGCTGTTGTTGCATGGAGTGTTCTAAAAAATGTCTGTTAGATCTACTTGGTTTATAGTGTTGTTCAGGTCCTCTATTCCTATTCTGTCTAGTTCCATTAATTATTGAAAGTGGGGTATAGTTCAATGGTTGAACTATCTTCTCAGTTTGGTTAGTTTTGATTCATATATCATCTATTCATATATATTCATATATGTAAATATATATATTCACATATTTTAGGACTCTTATCCTAATGTTTTAAAGGAGAATTTTGATAATATAATTAACTCATATGATTTTTACATTGCTCACAGATTAATTCCTTTGAAAAATTCTAGAGTGTGGATAAAAGGATGTATACAGACGATTACTACAACCATGAGTCTCTAGGAGCTTCTAAAGCAGCAGTGAAATGTCAGTCACTGGTAGGAAGATTTAAAGTGCTTTTTCAAAAGATGACTTTTTTTTTCTTTCAAAATCCAACCACTTTTTTTTTTTTTTGGTAAAAATAGAAAAATCTAACCTAAAATTCATGTGGAATCTCAAAGGACCCTAAATAGCCAAAACAATCTTGAAAAAGATAAAGTTGGACGTTTCATACTTCTTGATTTCAGAACTTAATTGCAGTGTTACAGTAATCTAGGTCCTAGCCTAGACGAAAATAGACATATAGACCAAGGAATACAATAAAGAGCCCAGAAATAAATCCTTGCAAATATGGTCAAATGATTTTAAACAAGAATGCTAAGACCATTCAATGGGAAAAGATAGTCTTTTCAACAAATGGCATTAGGACAACTGGATACCTACACGCAAAAGAGTGACATTGGACTCTTACTTTATACCAAATGCAAAAATTAACTTAAAATGCATGAAAGACCTAAATATAAGAGCTGAAACTATAAAACTCTTAGAAGAAAACATGGGGCAGAAACTTGACATTGGATTTGGCAATGATTTCTTGGATGTGACACCAAAGCATACCACAAAAGTAAAAATAGATAAGTTAGACCCCATAAAAATTAAAAACTATTGTGCATCAGAGGATTCTATCAGTAGAAGGCAGCCCATAGAATGGGAGAATGTATTCGCAAAACGTATCTGAACAAGAGATTAATATCCAGAATATATAAAACACTCCTACAGCTCAACAACATAAAAACAAGATTAAAATGCGTAAGGGATGTGAATAGACAGTTCCCCAAAGAAAATCTACAAATAGCAATAAGCACATGAAGAGATGCTCAACATCACTAATCATTAGGAAAATGCAAATGAAAATCACAGTGAGATACCACTTCACACCCGTTAGGGTGGCTATTATCCAAAAAATCCAAAGAAACAGAAAATAACAAGTGTTGGTAAGGATGTGGAAAAATGAACTCTTGTGCACGATTGGTAGGAATGTAAAATGGTGCGACCACAATGGGAAGTGGATTGGTAGTTTTATAAAAATTAGAAATAGAATTACTGAATTATCTAGCAATCCCACTTCTGAGTCTATGCCCAAAAGGATTGAAAGCAGAGACTCAACATAGTAGCATTATTCACAATAGCCAAAAGGTAGAAGCAACCTGTATGCTCACTGATAGATAGATGGATAGTTGGATGGATGAATAAAATGCATTATATACATACAGTGGAGTGATATTCAGCCTTAAAAAAGGAAGAAAAGTCTGATACATGCTCCAGCACAGATGCACCTTAAAGACATTGTACTAAGTGAAATAAGCCAGTTAAAAAAAACAAATACTGATTCCACTTATATGATTACTCTTACATGAGGTTCCGTATATAAATAGTCAAATTCTTAGAGGCAGAATTGGGTAGAGTTTCAGTTTTGCAAGATGAAAAAAGCTGTGAAGATGGATGGTGGTGATGTTTGCATAACATTATGAATGTACTTAATGCTACTGAACTGTATACTTAAAAATGGTAAAAAAAAAAAAAAAAAGGTAAAGATAAATAAGCTAGCTCAGTGAAAAAGATGATTTTCAAATTAACCATCATGTGCACTACAGACCTCTTTAGAATTACAGTAATGCTTTATTATTAGCTGTCTTGTGGCTTTTATTTTTCATCTGTACAGTTGCAGAGAATAATACACAAATATGTAAACATTACTTAAATGTTAAAGAGTTACAAGGAACATTTGATAAGAACAGATGTGTAATAATGGTTAAATACCATGAGGAGGTTGGATGAGAACTAGTGAAATTTGAAATTAGAGCTTGAAATCTCCATTTGGATATAAAGTTGCCACCTCATTTGAGGTGTGGTAAACTGAACTGATCCCCACTCCCCCACCCCCCCACCCCCGCCCAAATCAAAACAAAACAAAAACCTGCTTCTCCATTCATTAAATGGAAATATAATGTTCTCTTAGTTGTCTAAACTTTTGCAACTCTTTATCTTGTACCCCACATCTAATTTGGCAGAAAAATGGACCCGTGAGGTGCCTGGGTGACTCCGTAGGTTAAGTGTCTGACTCTTGATCTTGGCTGAGGTCATGATCTCACAGTTTCATGAGTTTGAGCCCCATGTCAGGTTCTGTGCTGACAGCACAGAGCCTGCTTGGGATTCTCTCTCTCTGCTTCTGCCCCTCCCCACTCATGCTCTGTCTCCCTCAAAATAAGTGAATAAACTTAAAAAAAAATTTTTTTTTAAAAGAAAAGAAAAATCTACCTGTTACCTGACTACTTCTCACCACCTCCACTGCATTTTCCCTGATTGGAGCCACCCTCTCTCACCTTGACTACTGTAATAACCTCCCAAATTAGTCTTGCACCTTCCATTTGTTTGCTCCCTATAGTGTATTCTCTTGTTACTCTTTTGCTTAAAACCCTTCCAGTGGTGTCCCGTCTCAAGGTAAAAGCCAGAGTCCTTACCAGTCACCGCAAGGCTTTATGATACCCCGCCAACCCTCCCCTTTGCTAACTCTGCTTCATTGCTGTTCTTAGTACTGTAACTGAAGAAACCAGGTGGGCCTTTATCTTGAGCTCTGAGTCCTGGCTGTTTTCTCTTGATTGTTCTTCCCTCAGATATACTCATAGTTCTCAGTATACCTTTTCAGTGAGGGCTTCTCTATTCTAAAATTGTACCTCTTCCATTTTTTTCTCCCGACTTCTCTGCTTTCATGTTCTTCATGGTACCTGTCACTTATAATTTGTACAGTTTAATTATTTATCTTGTTTATTCTCTGACTTTCCCCACTAGAAGATAAATATTATGACAGGGATAGGGTTTCTGTTTTGGTCACTGATGGGGCCCAGCACCTAGAACATGTCTGGCACATGGTACGTGCTCAGCAGCTATTGGATGAATCATCTTGTTGAATGTGTAAACAAACAAACAAACAAACAAACAAAAAGCAACTCTGAAGGAAAGAAACGTGGTTCTGAGAAAGTCTGTCCTAAATTGGCAATCGTATTTGTACTGAGATGGAAAGGAAGTAAAGTAGGTGAAGGGGTGGAGGTTGGAAGGGTGCACTGATTGAGGCACTGATTAAAGCAGAGAGAAGAGCTAGCGTGCTCTCTCTCTCTCTGTCTCTCTGTCTTTAATGTTTATTTATTTTGAGAGAGAGAGAGCAGGGGAGGGGCAGAGAGAGGGAGAGAGAGAACCCAAAGCAGTCTCTGTATTGCCAGCTTGAACCCACAAACCATGAGATAACGACCTGAGCCGAAATCAAGAGTCGGACGATCCCCCAGAAGAGTTCTCTTTCTGGCAGTGGAGGGGTATTTCTGCCATTGCATACTTCCTGCTCGTTCTAAAGGATATCGGGACTTTCCCCTATAGATATTTTGCTGTGTTTCTGCAGCATGTAAGAAATGAAGCAGGCATTTTTTTAATGTATCCAGGATACAGATATATCCTCTTCTGTCTTTGGAGGCAAAGCCCAAGTATGTGTTACTGGTTTACTGTCATATCCCTGAGCATGTGAAGCTTACAATGACTTGCCATCTCCCTCTTTATCTATCACATTTTCATGTCTAAAACTTTGTCACTGAGGTTGAAAAGAATTTTTGTAGTTAATAATTAAGCCTTGTACTATGATCTTTCTATGCTACTGAAAAAATTACAAGCTCCTGTCTAGACATAATGACTGTTGTGTTCAATGAGCTATGGGCCACCTTGCTATTTTATGTGTAAACAGAAAAAGATGATCTGACTTGAATTTTGTATATTGTTGATGTAACATAAGTAGTTTGGTCATCTCCTTTCTTTTCTCTAAACCAGCATTTTTCTCTGAGCATGTGGTTCTTTCTGTTGGTTACATGAGAAAAGAAAGTGAAGAGCAAGGCCAATATAATTGCAGTCTAGTTATCACTACATGTCTTTTTGGAAACAAGTTCGTCCTAGTGATTTGTGTAGATTCAAGAACGCTGTGGGAAGAGCAGACATAGATCTTCCTCCGAGCTTGGCTCTCTTGGGCAAGTTATTTGCCCTCTTTGAGCTGAAGTTTCTTCCTCTATGAAAAGAGAACTAATAATAGAAGAATTGTTTGGGTTAAAGAAGAGAAAACAATTTCAGTGCTTTGTAACATGGATGAAGGAGTTAATAAATGTAAGATGATATTAGGATGATGATTAATGTCCACATTGAAAGCCTTTACAGGTTCAACCCAGGAACTGTTTTTGCCAATAAATCACTGTTTGGCCATCAGTCCCTTTTCCTATTTAGATGATTATATAACAGTATTTTAATTGGATGTAACTAGAACATGTCTGCTGTCCATTGTGTCTTTGGAGATGCTCTATTTCTAGAGGACAAAATTGAAGGTGGCTCTTTAAAAGAATTCCAGGCAAACGGAAGACTTTTGTGTCGTGTGAGAAAATTAACTTAGGACTTCGTCACTGCAAAAACCCGGCATGGCTGGTTCTCCAGTAGGCTTTAAGCAATTTAAAATGAGAGGAGAAGACATAAAGCTGTGCAAACTGTAAATCTAAGTATTGACATAGATCCCCTGCAGGTCTTTATTGAGGAGTTCTGCTTTCTGCTGAATAGCAGTTAGTATTTCTGGCCTTCGGTTTTTCTGTGTAAAATAGACAGGTGTTCTGTTGTTGAAGCAGCTGCTGCTGTTATTGGTGCTGAGCAGCGAAGATACAGTATGTTCTTTTATGCATATGATAGCCTTTTAATTAGAAATTAACATGTGCCTTCTGATTTATTCTCTTTGGCTTAAATATCTTTCTTTTTCCCATTTAGGCTATCTCACAGTTCTTAACTCTTTCATTATCCGTATCAGCTAGTGTCTGATCAGGAGACAGAAAAGACACAGTAATTTAAACAGGGAATTAAAGGGTATTTAAAGGGCAATTAGAAGGTATTTAAATTTAAACAGGAATTTAAAGGGTAAAGAAAACTCTAAGAATACAAGAATAGCAGATATAGGGAACGGTTAACTACCTCCAGGACTCAGAATACACAAGGAAGGAAAAATGTGAAGAGTGCTCTTCTCACCCAAGGCTAGTTTCTTATCTTAGATGTCTTCATTGGATGGTAAAGATGTTTGTTGAGGTGCTGTAAGCCAAGATTGGCAAACAGGAAACTGTACATGGAGGTACTGCTAAATCAGATAGCCAGCTTTGGGTCGCTGGTGGAACTTGCTTGGGAAGATGCTCATGTGAGTGCCCACTAAAACACCAGTAGAGCACCTTGGGAGCAAGAAGATAGAAAAGCACACAGGAAGCAAGAAGAGAAGCCCTTCCTCCAGCACCCTCTACTAAGCTGGTATACCAACTGATAAAGGAGAAACATTTACAGGGTCCAGCTCCATTATCACAAGCAAGGCAGTAAAGGGGAGATTTGAGTCTAAGAGGCAATACTTGGTAACTGGTGCAGTCTACCCCTTTGGCTACTTAGCTTCCATATGCACTTTTCAACATACATATGAGTGCTCATGTATCAATGGAACAAGGCTTACATTTCCATTTAACAAGCTAGAACTATCTCTCATATGATGAAGAAGCTCTCATCCTTTTCCCAAATGACAAGATGCTTAGTCACTATAGTCATTATATCCATTGCTGGACACGTTATTCACTCCTCAAATCACAGCTCGCTGAATATTCTATTGTCAAGAGACTGATTGTGAAGTTAAGCTTTGGTAACTTATAATAATGGAAAGAAGGAAGAGAAGAAGAAAATGGTTATACTATACAAATAAGCACAAAACATAACAAAGAGAAAATATGCCAAGCCTTCAAAGTTCTCATTTCTGTAATTAGTAATGAGACCATAATTGATGTCTATGTCTTCTTTTACCATTTCCCTTGCCCTCAGCCAGAATCTCAGCTGATTGAAGTTCTTTATCTGGCAAGATGACCCAAACTTTCAAATTTTCATTTGTTTAGTAGTTTGGCCTTTTTTGGGCAGCTCTAGTTTTCCATTAACCTTATTATTAGTGTGGAAGTATTAGAGGTATCCCAATGAATCCCCTGGGTTCCAGACATAGTCTTCCTTCCTTTCATTGTGTAGCAGCAATCCAATTTCCCCTTGATAATCAGGCTCTCTCATTCCAGCCAGTAGAGTAATCCCCTTTTCTGCCTTTTGGTTCAGTGGAATAAAGAGTCCCAAATGGCCAGGTGGGAGTCTCATTTTGTAGTTCAATTGAACCGTTGTTGTGTATGCTGGTAGATACATTACTTCCTAAGGGACTAAGACCTTCAAATTAGGACATCTCAAAGTTGTCAGGAGTGGAAGCAAAAATTCTATGAGTGGGTTATTGGATAGAATAGTGACTCCCCTTGATTTCCAGACCCATATATTATCTGGCCTCTAAAGGTCTTTGATTCAAAGCATTCAAAGTAATATCCCATTTTTTTAGGATATGGTCTTTCAACTGTAAATGTAAGTGGGTCTTCACTAAGCAATTCCATCTTTTAATTAGGCCAAGCCATTCTGGGTGATGGAGTGTAATAGTACCAGTTAATTCCATGGGCATGAGCCCATTTTTTCACTTCGCTGTAAAATGACTTTCTTGATCAGAGGCAGCCCTGTATAGAATGTCATGTTGGTGGAACGAGCATTTTGTGAGTCCATAGGTGGTGATGCTGGCAGAAACATTATAGGCAGAGAAGGTAAATTTATATTCAGAATACATGTGCATTCCAGTAAGGATAAATCTCTGCCCCTTCTACATAATGGGAGATGTTTAGTACAATCAGCTTGCCACCAGCTGGCAAATACTGGGAGGCTTAGTGTTGGTCTGTGCAATTGACAGATTAGACGCTTGGCAGTAGCTTTAGCCAGGTGAACCTTACTTAAGGGAAGACCATGTTGTTAAGCTCCTGTGTAACTTCCATCCCTGCCACCATGACCACTTTTTCATGATCCACTGAGGAAGCACTTTAGTGGCTAGGGAAAGATCTAGACTAATCTACATAGCTATGTCATTTTGTTGATCTGGTTATGAAGAGCTTCCTTCACAGTGATGTGACTATTCTTTAATGATTATTCACATGGAGCACAAGTATCTTAGTCGGTGCTCATTTTGTCCCCATGTATTTTTCCCAAATTTCCTTGTCACCATTTCCCTCCAAGTCCTTAACCAATCAACAAAATCCCTAATAGTTGTCCATAATCAGCATAAATCTGTGCTCTGACCATTACTCCAGGCAGAGGGGACAGTGTATGTACTGCTCAAGTTCTGCCCCCTGGGAGGGTTGTTCTTTACCAGTGTCCTTCAGGGTTACCTTTACGTGGGGCTATATCTGCATTAGCATATTTTGCAGACCCATGTATAAATCAGGCTTGGTTTTTCTTCTTTATTCAGCTGATCTTTTTTTTTTTTTTATTAAGTTTATTTATTTTTAACAGAGAGAGAGTGTGTGTGCAGGAGGGGCAGAGAGAGAGAGGGAGACAGAGAACCCCAAGTAGGCTCTGCACTGTCAGCGCAGAGCCCGATGTGGGGCTCGAACTCATGAACTGTGAGATCATGGCCTGAGCCAAAATCAAGAGTTGGTCGCTTAACCCACTGAGCCACCCATGTGCCCCTATTCAGCTGATCTTAATGGAACTCTTAGGAGGCTATTGGCATGGATTGAGGGAGAAGAGGCAGTGTGACAGGAGTCCGTTTAAAGGAGTGTGAGCTACCTGCTCATGTAGCTTACTCATATCTTTGGATCTGCTTGAATTTAGTCTCTTATGTATCTTGATGATAGATTGGTACTGGGTATGCCCAACTTTATGGCTAAGTGGGTTAGATAATATACAGTTTGTGATGAGAAGCTCAGGTCACATGGTCACAGTCTGCCCATGTTTAGGCATTTGGTGTCTACCAGCACCAAGTAGCAAGGCTGAAGCTATTTCTGAAGTTGTCCGAAGAAGATAACATAGGTTTTTCCAAAATTCTAGAAGTTTGGGCTGTGGTTTTCTTATTCTTGCTTGCTAGAGGCCCCATTCAGCATCCCTGTTTGCCATGGACACTTCAAGTATCATTGGATCTCCTGGATCATAAGGCCCAAATGGCAAAGCGGCTTGAACTGCAGTCCAGACTTGATGCAGAGACTTCTCTTGCTCCAGCCTCCTCTAAACTGTCAACCTTTTAGCTAACTTTGTAGATGGATTAAAGAAGGACACTCACGTGTGGTATTTGTTGCCTACAAAATCCAAAAAAGGCCTATTAAACAGTGTACCTCTTTTTTCATTGTCAGTGATGTGAGTTGTTGCAACTCATCTTTTACCTTGGAAGGGAAATCTTGGGCCATTGGTTCCAAACACTTAATTGCTATGAAGGGCCCTTGAATTTTTGTGGTTTATCTCACATCCTTAGTTTGCATATGTCTTACTAAAGCATCTGTATTTACTGCTTCCTACTCATCAGATCCATTTAGCATAAAGTCAGTATAATGGGCTAGCGTGGTGTTTTTTGGAATGCCTTGAGGTTCAAGGTCTCTGGGGTATATTATGGAAGAATTGATGTAGTCCTGAGGCAAGACTCATAGGCCTGTGAAAGGCAGGTAAAAGCAAAGTGCTTCCAGTGGTCTTTGCAAATTGGTGTTGGAAAAAAGACATTAGCCAGGTCGATAGCTGTGTACCAAGCACAGGGACCATGTTGATTTGCTGCGGTAAAGATGCCCTCGGGAGCATCAGCTACCTGATGGAATAACCTCCTAATTAAGTTTAAGATAGAGTTCACAGTCATTCTCCAAGATCCATCTGACTTCTGCTTCTGCCCAGGCCAAATCGGTGAGTTAATTGGGGATGTGATAAATATTACCACCTTTGTTTGTTTGTTTGTTTTTCTTTCCCAAGTCTTTGATACTGGCATTTATGTCTTTATTTCTCCTGGGGCTATGGTATTACTTCTGGTTTAGTATTGTGGTAGGGAGGAGAAATTCTAGGGGATTCCCACTTAGCTCTTCCTATGATAATGACTCTTGACAGTTGAGTTAGCCAATTGGTAATGTGTGTGTGGAGGAAGCCAGTGTGGGGTTATACCAATCGCCAAGTATGTCTGTTCCCATTTATTCATCCAGGAGCTAAAGAAATAACCACAAAATGGGTCCATGGAATGTCTGGGTCCAGTATGAGTTGGACTTGAGCTAAATAAGCACTCCATCTATAACCTGACTACCAGAAGCTGTCACTTTGACTGGTAAATGGCGCTTTGGGTCTCCAGGAATTACCAATCCCTGAAAGGCCTGGGTATTTCCTTTTCTTTAATCCAGTCACTCTAGTAAATGGCCCTAGAGGAAGCTTGGAGGAGGATTCACAGTTTGTATTTGTGGAAACTGCAGGATTTTTCCTCAAGGGTTTCTGGGTTTGTGAATTGACTTGGGTCTGGAAACTGGACTTTTCAGAAGTGGTTTTTACTACCTGAAGTAGGATTTTTTTTCCTATTATATAGATAAATCCATGAATGTTGTGATCAATTAACTACCACTAAAGATCCCCAAGGCATTCTGATTACTGATACAACCCTGCCGCCTTTTATGGTAGGTGTACCCACCTTGTCTCTGGCTAGTAAGACCTGCCACTTGGCCTCTGCTATTCTAAGATCCCATACTCCCTAATGAAATCAGGAAACCCGCTTCCATGATGACAACCTCCATGGTTATACCTAAGGATTGTGACAGAAAGGGTGTAGCCTGCAAAGCATAAAATACTTGCATCTGATGCTTTACAGATAAAATTTGTCAACCCAGGTCTAGGGGGACAGGTACATACTACAAAGGAGAATAACCACAGAGCTTTTCAAGGATGCAGGTGTTCCCTCACTAACGTATTTCTTAATTCCTTAAAGGACTGCCTTCTGGAGCTTCTTGTGCATCTTAGGTCACACATGAAAAATCTGTTGTAACGCTTCTATTTCCCTAAGCCTTTGGATTCCCTCCCTTACATCTTGCCAGGGAAGCTTTGGCATCTCTCCCTCATTAAATGGAGTTCACTTTTGAGTCCAAATTTCAGTTGATCGAGTGAGCTGCTTAGAGCTACTTTGAGCTGCATAAGCTAACACATTAAATTTGGAATCTCTAGTGAGTGAAACTGTATCAATGTATTAGGCCCAATATAGAATTATATCCTACTTTCTGTGGTCAAACATTCTTAGAATCTATTTTTGCATATGTTCCCCTGGTTTTATTACCAGGATCTTACTTTTTTTTTTTTTTTTTTTGGTGCACAAGCTGTTTTCCTCGGGACCATATTGTATACCTGTCCTCCTATCCCCCTAGATCTGGGTTGGTAAACATTTATCTGCAAAGGGCCAGATTTAAATATTTTAGCTATGCAGGCCATGCAGTCTCTGTCACAGATAGTCAGCCCTACCATTGTAACACAAAAGCAGCCATAGATAATAATATATAACAAGTGAGCAGGCTATGTTCCAGTAAAACTTTTATTTATGGACACTGAACTGTGAATTTCACATAATTTTCACATGTCTTTTAATTTTTTAAAACCATTTAAAAATGTAAAAACCCCTATGGACCTTGGGTGATAATGATGTGTCAGTGTATGTTCCTTGATTGTAGCAAATGTACCATGCTGAGCGGGATGTTGATAGTTGGGGAAGCTATTTGTGGGAGGGGCAGAGGGTTTATAGGAAATCTGTATTTTCTGTTCAGTTTTGCTGGGAAACTAAAACTAGTCTTAAAATAAAGTTCTATTTTTTAAAAATGTAAAAGTCATTCTTAGGCCATGTACAGAAACAGATAGCAGGGCAGATTTGGCCCATGGACTGTAGCTTACCAAACCCTACCCTAGAGCATGCTGAGATTTCACCATAGTAATGGGCCTGGGACAACAGACTGTAGTTGTGTAGGCTGTGAGGAAAATGAGCATCTGCCCCACGTGAAATTTTCTCAGGGTTTTGAATCAGGGAGGCTAGTTAGTATCCTCAAGCACTAAAGGGCAAGCTCCTTCACTAGTAAGCAAGGCTCAGAGTGACTTGGGGTTTCAGGCTGGTCACTTTCATCTGCATGTAACCAGATGTCTCCATTCCAAGTGTCATTATTCTGTTCTTTCCCAGTCAGTGTCCTGACTTCACATGAGACACTTGGTGAGACTGTGAGTTCAACAGACTTTGTATTGAATCTTTTTGTTTGATTTTTCTCAACATTTGCCTTGGGATTCTTTGAGTCTGTGATGTGGACTGTCTGCTCGGGTTCTCAAAGTGACTCTCAGAGCTTGAGAGACCTGAGTTTGCCATTTTCTTCCAGTAAGCACTCAGTGTGTTCAGTAGAACCGATTTCTACTGCAATTGTAGTCATTATTGCCTTACCATTCAACTACAACAGTGACTTGGGCTCCCAGGGCACTTGCCTCAGTTTGCACTTCAGTCACAGATAGCTCAATTAATTGTGTTACTGCTGCATGCCATGTATCACTAGCATCCGATTTCCCATCGACAGGGTTCTCATTAGCATTGCACTTAAACCCAAAGGCCTGACCAAACCAGTCGCCATATCCCATGTTTGTAAGTTTATGTTCTGGGAGTGCCTGACTTTTGGTACTAATTCTATGTCAGGGTCCAGTCAAGAAACAGAAACATGGTAATTTGAATAAGGGAGAGTTAAAATAAACAACTAATTACTAATTGTAAGAAATTTAAGGGGTAGAAAGAGCTCTGAAGAATATAGAAATGGCAAATATAGGGAATAGTTACTCCTTCTTGTGCCCAAGAGAGACTATACAAAAAAGGGATGAATTTGGAAGAGAGTCCACCCAAGGTTGAGATTCAGACCCCTTTGAAGAAGATAAAGCTGTGGTCTACTGGAGTGTGGAGAAGGTCCTGCGACGCCACAGGCTGGGGCTGGCAGGTAAGAATACCACTTTTTGGGCAACCAGCAAAACTCCAGGAAGCCGCCCTAGGTGGTGATGAAACTCACTAGGGAGCTAGCTGGGATGACAGCAGAACTCACATAAAGCCACGTGTGGAGTGCCACTGAAATTTGTGGGGGTGAGCACCATTGTGTGTCTCACATACCAATTAAAGCACCACAGGAGCAAGTAGAGAAGAAAATAACTGGAACTGGACACATAGTATAGGTACTTAAGTGACTATTTGAATAAGTGAGTCCAGCTCAAGATAAAATTATCAGTTTCTCATGGTTGATTCATTCAACTTAGTTAAAGAAAAACTGCAGTTTGACCTGGTCAACCAACTGAAATGGATAAATGTGAAATTCTCAATGGTTGAGTTAAAAGGATACCTTACTTCATTTAGTTTAAAGAAAATTGGTCACCTTTTAGGGCACCAGTGGACCCCTCTTCTGAAGACTTGGTAAATGTTTGCGTGCACTGTTAACACATTCTTGTAAGTAGTGGGCCATGGTTATACCCAGTGACCGCAAAGGACAACGCTTGTGTTTTTATTGCATTTTTGGGATGAAGAGAAAGCTATGGCATCAAGTTCCTGCAGTGATACCCTTTTAGGAGGCATTAGTAAACCAAGGAAGTAGAGGTTCATCTGATCTTGGAGGATTCTGGCAGATCATTTGGTCTGGCCTCCCTTGTATGGTAACAGGATGTGAGGCAGAGTAGGAAGGAAATGTGCCTATGGTTGTGTTGAGTGAGAGGACCAGGGATTGAAACCTAAACTTCTACCTGAGTGAATGGTTTTCTCTGTGCTGACTCACGGTGGAAGATCTGGCCACCTGTCTGTGCGCCAGGATAAGGAATGGATGCAAAAGTAATGGGAAACCAAACTCTCCCAAGGATCTTCTCTACTGACAAACTTATCAGAGTGTGAAAAAATCATTCAGAATCTGAGGAAACAAGAAACAGGAAGAGAATAATATGTTTGGACATTGATTTCCTTTTTTTTTTTTTTTTAATTAAAAAATTTTTTTAACATTTATTTTTGAGAGAGCACAAGCAGGGGAGGGACACAGAGAGAGGGAGACACAGAATCTGAAGCAGGCTCCAGGGTCTGAGCTGTCAGCACAGAACCCGACGTGGGGCTCAAACCCATGAACCGTGAAATCATGACCTGAGCTGAAGTTGGACGTTCAACTGACTGAGCCACCCTTGATGGCAGGCGCCCCTTGATTTCCATTTTTGATTCATTTGTGTTTTCATGTTCCAAATGATATTCTGTAATGAAAAGAGTAAGTATCCATGAATAATTTGCCCTACTTGGTAAAGTAGTTTTCATCCTTAGTTTAGAGCTGGATGTCAGTTATCCAGAGCTGTTTGGAAGAAATGGGCAGAATGAGTAGAAGTCATTGCATTATGGGTGTGGACATAAACGTGGTATAATGTTCATGTGTGATGTCTACCACAGTTGAATATTGTATGTGGCTACTTGTAAATCGTTGTTGTTGTTGTTTTGCTTTAAACCAAAATCTTGTTAATATCTGCCATAATTCAAATATTTACATATTTCCAACTCGTTTAACAATGTGAAAATAGAGATGGAGTTCATTGTGAGTTACTGACATTTTATTTTGTTTTAATATTTATTTTTGAGAGAGAGAGAGGGAGGGAGGGAGGGAACAAGTGGGGGAGGGGCAGAGAGAGAGAGAGACAGACAGACAGACAGACAGACACAGAATGTGAAGCAGGCTCCAGGCTCTGAGCTGTCAGCCCAGAGCCCAACACAGGGCTCAAACTCACAAACTATGAGATCATGACCTGAGCTGAAGTTGGATGCTTAACTGACTGAGCCACCCAGGTGCCCTGGGTGCAAATATTTTAATTCCTATTTTGTCTGAAGAGCCTAGTTTTTATATACCTCTAATTAGGGTTGCTATATATCATGTCATAGGTATATGACAGTCATTGTTAATTGTTAATTGTTGTTCTGACCTAATTATTAATAGTTGTTCCTTTTACTCTCAAGTGTCTTGGCCTACTCTGACCAGGCAGATTGAAGTCTTTGAATGAGCTGATTTAGTTTAATGTTAATTTCTACTGTTTAATGGCCCTGAACATTTAGAAAAAGGAAATTATACACTGATTATAATATTTTAATATTCAGCAAAGATATAATGTGAATAAAATTAAGTGGAACAAAGGTATTGCAAAAAGTAGAATTTAATTTGTAGGTTGTATCTTTAAGAAAAACCCAGTAGGGTACCAGTATTTGTATCTCCAGATAGATTTCTTTCCCTCCAAATTGCCGTCATTTGTTCATTCAACAAAACCATTTTCGGGGTACCATGTAGGTGTCAAGCACAGTATATAGTGCTGGGAATACGGACTGGGGAGGCACAGTCCTTATTCTCATGTGACTAACCATGGAGTGAACGAACCAAATTTGTATTCAGGCATTTAAGAGTGTGCATGCGCTGCCATGAGAGAGGGCCTTGAATTTATAAGAGACGGTGGTACATGGCATGGAGATACTTCCTAGAGGGGGGATCCTAAAAGGAGGGATGAGTAAACCTTGGGCAGTCCGACTATGAGAGGAGCTAAGGAAAATCTTCTAGATAGATAGAATAGCTTATGTAAAATGATAGAGGGGTGTGAGGAAGGAATAGTGTGGTTAGCTGGGGCGGGGGCGGTGCATGAAGGTGGACTGGATGATTAATGATGTTGAAACATTAATTGAGACTGACTTGTACAGAATGTTGTGTGAGACAGATTTATCCTGTAACCTGTAGGTTACAGGGAAACATTGAAGAGTTTTAAACCAGGGAATAATATAAACACGTTCTTCGTTTAAGAAGAGGGTCAGATTGGAGGCAGAGACTCTTCATTGGATTTTTCCCTGGGCAGTTTTACTTCATCTATTCCCATACTCCCTCCACCCAACTCTAGATATTGTTTTGAAGCAAATCTCAGACATCTCTAAAAACTGATTCCTTTTAAAAACATAATTATAGTACCATTCACACACACACCAATTCATAATATCAAATGTCCAGTCAGTATTCCATTCACCAATATTTTCCCCAGTTGTCTCATTTTTTTTTTAATTTTTTTGATGTTTATTTATTTTTGAGAGACAGACGGACACGTGAGCAGGGGAGGAGCAGAGAGGGAGGGAGACACAGGCTCTGAGCTGTCAGCACAGAGCCCAATGTGGGGCTCGAATTCACAAACTGTGAGATCATGACCTGAGCTGAAGTCAGATGCTCAACCAACTGAGCCACCCAGGTGCCTCTCACTTGTTTGTTTTTTAATAACTAGTTATTTGAAATTAGAATGTAAATTTGTTTTAATCCATAGATTCTTCTATGGGAGATTTTTTTTTTCTTTAATACAATTTGGGTTTTGTTTGTGTTTTAAAGATGCTAGAGATTTAATTGTGCTTATAGTCAGAGGAGAAGTAAAGAGAGAAGGGATAAAAAAAAAAGCCAGTCACAGAGGTTGGAAGACTGGATGGCAAGGGAGAAGGAAAGGACATACTTGCATAAGTGGTATCCTTGGAAAAGAGAATGACCTGTATTTCTCATATTCTCTGGTTTAGCTTTTTTTTTTTTTTCCAAGTAAAAAAAATAAAAGTGGAGGATTATACTTATAAATAGGTAAGAAAAAAGTAATGAAGAACTCATGTAGGTAAGTTTGTGGTAGAGGAAAGGGCAGTTGAAGAATATTCTTTTCTGTAAAGTAAGAGCTTATATGTTGGCATGGAGGCTGCTGGAGAGGAGAGTATGTAACAACCTCTTTGGAGACTAAGAAAGGAAATATAGAGACGCGTGCTTTTTAGGAACAGTGTACTTTCGGTATAGTAGTAAATTCAGTGTCACAGGAGGTAAAAGGAACAACTAAAAACAGTGTAGTGTTTATAGCTAATACACTGCTCACCTAGGATGTACTCTGGCCTCACAGTGGCATCCTTCACCTGTGCCCACTGTGGGAAGCACCTGGCAGGATTTATAGTTGAAGCAAAAGAAGCATATCATGTGATCTCTTAGGACATTTCTTTTTTTTTTTTTTTTTTTTTTTTTTTAACGTTTATTTATTTTTGAGACAGAGAGAGACAGAGCGTGAACAGGGGAGGGGCAGAGAGAGAGAGGGAGACACAGAATCCGAAACAGGCTCCAGGCTCTGAGCTGTCAGCACAGAGCCTGACGCGGGGCTCGAACTCACAGACCGTGAGATCATGACCTGAGCCGAAGTCAGACGCCCAACCGACTGAGCCACCCAGGTGCCCCTCTTAGGACATTTCTAAGACCAGCGTGCTGGTTTGTTTTACAGTGAACCAAAAAGAAACTTAACACATAGTCATAATTTCCTTCCCACTTGAGACCTTCAATGCTTCATGTTTTCAAATATTATTAGAACTATGAACTCCTAAAAAAAAAAGTCTCCCATCTATCTTAGGTATGTCAAAGATTGTTTAGTTTCAGATTAGGAAGGTTGGTGGGCTTTTATTGTCTATTTAGTACAAAGACATCCTAATATAGCTGGATATGAATATTTAAATCTATTTTATTATAAAAATTGGAGTTGGCCGAAAGCCTGAGGAGTTGGCTTTCTTCTGTTGCTTTTTTCTATTTATAGAAAATAGAACTACTGAAATTTTTATTTTGAAATAATTTCAAAGATACAAAAATGTTGAGAGAATAGAACAAATAAGGAACTTTTGTATGTTTTTCCAGATTCACCAACGAATAACATTTTGCCACAATTATTTTACTATTCTATAATATATGGGTATATATGTGCTATTTGCCTGTTCAATTTTGTTTTATCTTTGTAATAATAATCTAAGACTTTCTCAAATGTGTTATTTACATTGTTAACGGTAATTGAAAATACCATATTCAGAGAGGGTTGCCTGGGTGGCTCAGTTGATTAAGTGACCGACTTTGGCTCAGATCATGATCTTGGGGTTCTTAGTTTGAGCCTCATATCAGACTCTCTGCTATCAGTGCAGAGCCTGCTTCAAATCCTCTGTCTCCCTCTGTCTACCCCCCTTTCTCTCTCAAAAATACATAAACGTTAAAAATTTTTTTTCACTTAAAAAAAAAAACCATATTCAGAGATTGCCCCCTGTCTTTTCTGTGAAGCCCTCTTGCCAGCATTAATTT
Source organism: Panthera tigris (assembly GCF_018350195.1). Taxonomy (NCBI): domain Eukaryota; kingdom Metazoa; phylum Chordata; class Mammalia; order Carnivora; family Felidae; genus Panthera; species Panthera tigris. The sequence goes on along the minus strand of NC_056661.1, from coordinate 17,315,691 downwards.
TCTTACTTCTCTTTTCATGAATTTTAAACACCTTCATGGTACAGTTTAGCTCTTAATAAGATGTTGTATTATGTATTTCCTCATTTCAGAGATGGCTAAGTTTGTATCATAGAAGCATTATGAAGCTTGAACTTTGTTTTGGACTTCTTGATGCTTGGAGGTAGGGGAGTTGGAGTTGTAGAAAGGAGCTAGAAGAGTGATCATGCTTGGAGGTGGCATTGGGAGAAAGAGCTAGAAGAGCTATTGTTAGCTTTACACATGAGTCTACAGTGTGTGTGTAGGGATGTGGGCTAATGGCCTTTTAGAACTGAAGGGAGCTAAGAGAGGAGATAGATTCTAGTACAGTCCTTTCATTGATATAAGTGAGATATTGAGGTTCAGAAGAATTAACTGAGTTAATCCAAAGAGCTGAGTTTTTCTGCCCCAATCAGTGCTTCTTCTTTATCTTTTTTCTTTGTCTTTCCAAATAAATAGCAGTATTCTGTAGAGGGAGAATGTCTCCCAATATGTCATCAGTTCTCAAACCTATTGATATCAAGACAACTTCATGGCTTAAAAAGTAGGAAACTATGAGGCGCCTGGGTGGCTTAGTTGGGTAAGCATCCAACTCTCCATCTCGGCTCAGGTCATGATCTCAGGGTTGTGCAAGTCCCACATTGGGGCTCCATACTGGGCTTGGAACCTACTTAGGAAAAGGAACAAAAGTAGGAAACTTTTCAGGGTGATGAATATGTTCACTCTCTTGTTATAGGATACATATGTTGAAATTTACCAGAGTGTATACTTTAAGTCTGTGCAGCTCATTGTCAGTTGTATGTTTACAAAATTATTAAGGACCCCAAAGAGCTTTTGTTGATATGGGTTATCTCTGCCAGTATTTATCAAATTAGATATTAAAACTGAGAGACTGTTAAAAAGATTTATTAGTTTAAAATAACTAATAATCATTACATGTTAACATTAAGAATTTTAATAAGTAAAAAAAATTAGTATAGTTTCAAAAAAGAGTTTAGTTGGAAGGACTGTGTTGTTTTACGTTTTTCTAAATGTCTTTCATGTCTGGTTTAATAGAAGACAACTGGATTCTCAAAGCTGCCTCTGCATTCAGTGTGTCACAATATGTTGTTTGAGTTGAAGAATATGAAGAAAATCTGTCTCATATATGTAGTTAGGAGGAGTATTTTGACAGTTCCTTTTCAGGTAACTGGATATTCTTTGATTTGACATTAAACTTGACAAGTAGGGACATCTGGGTGGCTCAGTTGGTTAGGCATCCAGCTCTTGATTTCGACTCAGGTCATGATCTCATGGTTCCTGGAATCGAGCCCCATGTCGGGATCCGTGCTAACAGCACAGAGCCTGCTTAGGATTCTCTCTCTCCCTTTCTCTGCCCCTCCCCACCTCAAAATAAATTTTAAAAAAGTTACAGGGGTGCCTGGGTGGCTCAGTCAGTTAAATGTACGACTTCGGCTCGGATCATCATCTCATGGCTTGTGAGACTGAGCTCTTCTTCAGGCTCTGACAGCTCAGAGCCTGGAGCCTGCTTTGGATTCTGTGTCTCCCTCTCTCTCTATCTGCCCCTCCCTGCTAGTGCTCGGTCTCTCTCTCTCTCTCAAAAATAATAAATAAAAACTTTTTAAAGAAGTTATAAAAAATCGACAAGTGGTAGTTTCTTAAAAACCTTATCAGTGAATGTTTTGTATTCTGTTATATTAAAATCTATTGGTCTTTCACTTGGAATGGATCTTATCTGATAGAATTGTTCTGGCTTTGATATATAGATATTACTGCTTGATTAGTTGGCACTTTTAGTATATAACCAGTTGCCTTTACTGTTAAATGATCTAATTTCACAGTAGAAACTGGCCTGTATTTTTTCCCATTCTTGAATCGTTTATAGGAGACCCAAGGTATCTAGTGTTATTTCCATTGCTTTATGTAAATTGATTCTTATTTAGAATTTCATCTTTCATTTTTTTACTGAAATCAGTGTCTGAGTAGATTGCAGTTATGCTGGAAAAAAATTTTTTTTTATTCTAACGGTTCCTGCAAGGGAGTTTGCTTGCTTTTGCTGTGGAGTTTTAAGAAGGAAATCTAGGTCAGTAGCATTGAATGAAGATGTGGGAGTGAGCCTCTGTTAGATTTGCTCATTAATAATACTGTTGGCTGGAGGCTGGCTCTTCTCAACATTGCTCCCCAGAGAGCCGCTTTAGGCTGTGCTGCCCCATCACTATGGGGGGAAGATAACCAGTGCCTTCTGCATCTTAAAATGAGAGATGCATGTTTCTTCCCTAGAATGTCTGAAGAAAATGTATTCACATCTCTGATTGAAAATTGTGGGTTTTTGGGGCGCCTGGGTGGCTCAGTCGGTTAAGCGGCCGACTTCAGCTCAGGTCACGATCTTGCGGTCCGTGAGTTCGAGCCCCGTGTCGGGCTCTGGGCTGATGGCTCAGAGCCTGGAGCCTGCTTCTGATTCTGTGTCTCCCTCTCTCTCTACCCCTCCCCTGTTCATGCTCTGTCTCCCTCTGTCTCAAAAATAAATAAACGTTAAAAAAAAAAAATTTTAGAAAATTGTGGGTTTTAGGGGTGCCTGGCTGGCTTAGTAGAGCATGTGACTCTTGATAGCCCAGTAGTGAGTTCAAGCCCCAAATTGAGTGTAGAGATTACTTAAAAATAGAATCTTAAAAAAATTTTTTTGAGATGTTTTTGTTTTTACCACAATGAAGTATCACGTCATACCAGTTAGAATGACTAGAATTAAAAACATGGGGGGTTCCCATCAGATGAGGGGCCACCAAATGTGGGGTGTCCCAGTTGGTTGGGGGCTGGCCGTGTGGGCGGTGAAAGAATTCACCTAAAGGGATACAAAAGAGATAGAAGTTTAATGAATACATTGTCCTGTGGGCAGGACAGCAAAGGAGAGAGACTGCAAGGAGGTGGTGGTGAGGGGCCACAGTTATAGGGTGGAGTGAGGAAGTATGGAGACCTCAGGAATTTTTCCTTTTTTGGTAATCTTAGGAATTGTGCCTGGTCGTAATTGGTCAGTTAGGGCCTATGGCTATTTTGAGGTAGGTTGCTTGAAGAGCCTGTTTGCAGTTAGCCTAGTGGTTGCCGCCTTGGGCCTTTTTGCCTTGCTCAAGTTTCCATTGCTCAAGTCTGTTGCCTAAAAGCAGTCTCTACAAAAAAGACAAGGAACAAGTGTAGGCTAGGATGTGGAAGAAAAGGAACCCTTGTGTAGCCACTGTGGAAAACAGTATGGAAGTTCCTCAGAAGATTAAAAATAGAAATAGATCCAGTTATTCCGCTACTGGGTATTTACCCAAAGAAAAGAAAAACACTCATTTGAAAAGATATATGCATCCCTATGTTTATTGCAACATTATTTATGATAGCCAAGATATGTAAGTAACCCAGGTATCCACTGATAGATGAATGGATAAAGAAGATGTGGTGTGTGTGTGTGTGTGTGTGTGTGTGTGTAAAACAGTACTACTCAGCCATAAAAAAGAACAACAACAACAAAAAAGTTCCTCTGCTGTCCTGCCCACCGCTCCCCTGCCGTGTATTCAGTAAACTTCTATCTCTTTTGTTCTACCTCAGGGGAATTCTTTCACCTCCCATGCTATTGGCTTCCACCTAATCCTCACCCTGCATTTGGGGGCACCCGTCAGATCGAGAGACCCCCCCCCCCCCATCTAGACACCATACTTGCCAGTTGTGACAACATGGTTGGATCTAGAGGGTATTATACTAAGTGAAGTAAGTCAGAGAAATACAAATTACCATATGATTCCACTTGCATGTGGAATCTAAAAAACAAAATAAACATCAAGCAAACTCTTAAATACAGAGAACAAACTGGTGGTTGCCAGAGGGTAGGTGGGTTGGGGGGAAGGACAAAATAGGTGAATGGGATTAAGAGGTACAAATTTCCAGGTATATTGGGGCTCCTGGGTGGCTCAGTTGGTTGAGCATCCTACTTTGGGTCGGGTCATGATCTCCCTGTTCACTGGTTCGAGCCCCACGTCAGGCTCTGTGCTGACAGCTCAGAGCCTGGAGCCTGCTTCAGGTTCTGTGTCTCTGTCTCTCTCTGTTCCCCCCATACTCACTCTCTGTCTCTCTCTCAAAAATAAATTAACATGTTAAAAAATAAATAAGTCACAGAGATGAAAAGTACAGCGGAGGGAATATAGTCAACAATAATTGTAATAACGTATGACAATAGACAGTGACTACACTTACCATAATGAGCAGTGAGTAATGTATGGAATTGTCAAATCAGTATGTGTACACCTGAAACTGGTAAACATTGATGTCACCTATACTTCAATAAAACAACAACAACAAAACCCCCTGAAATTATGGGTTTCTTTTTAACCAAAGGGTAAGCAGAATCACTGGTCTTCTAAAATTTATTTTAGACACGATAGGCTCTTGTGTAAAATCTCCTGGGGTTCCTTATGCTTTCTCATACTAAATGTAAATCACTTTCCAAGCAATTTTATATATAGTGTGAATTTATTAACTTAAATAATCCAGTCCAGAATAAGGACCTTGTGATAATTTTGATAACAGCTTATTTATCAAATGCTGTTCTGTGTCATGCAGTGAGCTAGGCCTTTTGAAGAAATAAAATAATAGAAACATAGTCTTTATTTTTCAAAGAAACATATTAATGGATTAGAGCAACAAGATTAATACATGTTAAGTAATGAATTATTTAAGTGATGAACATACTTAAAGGTTTAAGTATTTAAAAAGTAAAAAAAAAAAAAATTAGACTAATAAGGAAATACGCGTTCAGGGACTAAATTGTTTCCTAGGAACAATGAAGGTCGAAATTGCTAAGAGGAGGAGACTAAGCATTAAAGTTATGACAGAAGCTGTGTGGAAACGGACACCTGAGTCATGGCTCTGGGATGTGAGTCCAGCAGTGGGCAGAGGTTCATCTGATGAGCACAGGAACTGGGAGGGGTAGGAGAAGCATGGGCTTCGGCAGTGGCTGCGAGGGTCTGGCCTGTCTGGAGTGTGACTTTCCTGTTGAAGTAGTGGGGAATAGCCCTGCCATCGGTTCATTTCAGCGGATGAGGAAGAGTGTTAGATTAGCATCCAACATTTACGTTATTCTGGGAGAAGCATTTGTCATGTTGAAGCCCTAAACAAATTGCCTTTATGAGCTTTGAAACAGTACATGGTGGGTGCATCTTCTCTAATTCAGGAAGCAAGGCAAAGATGGAAGTTCTATGGAATATAAAAATATTAATAGCATGCTTTTTATTGTAATAAATATTGTAATAAAGAATAAATATCCTTTAGAGGTCATTACTAAGACCAAGAGAGACAAAAAAGCTGTCCCAAATTTCTACATTTAAGCTTTGATCAGAGCAGGGTCATCCCTTTGTTTGCTTGCTTACTTGTTTGCTCTATTTTCCTCTCTCCTGCCTTCCCTTTCTGTTGTTTAAACTCTGCTATAGATTTATTAAAAGATTTAATAATAAATAAGGCGGGGGAGGAAAAATTATTCTGGAAAGTAGCCAAAGACCAGAGTTTGAGACTGTTGCTTATAGTACTATGGAGTCAGTTACAGATTGATTCTTAGCTTCAACTTCAGAGCATCAGAAAACTGTCTTCTCCTATCATTTTCTGGTTAATTTCTTTTTAATAATCCAGAGTGGAACTCTGTTGTTATATTTGTGCTTTTGTGATGTGAGAGGTAAGATAATGTATTATTTATATTTTTATTGATTTTAAGAAGTGTTTATCCAAATATTTGCCACCTTATCTTCTTCCCTCCTCCATATGCCACTTATGAACCCCAAGGACATTGTGGGTTTTTTTTTTAATTTATTATAATCTTTTTGGCTTAACAAATGTCCAAGTACTTCCATTTAACCAGTAACTTCTGAGTACTTGTATGTAAATTATATTTTACTAGATTTTTGGGGCATATAAAGATGAATGGATGTTAGAGGTCTCACAATTTAGGGGTAAAATGCATTTTAAAAATTGTGTATCACAACCCTTTTTTTTTTTTTTTTTTTTTAATTCTAAGTTAGTATAGTAGTCTGTGGCTCTACAAGTCTTGAAGTCATGCCCGGAGTTCTGTGGCAGCCAGAGTTAGAGCCTGGATCTCCTCATTTCCAGTCCAGTTTTCTTTCTTTCTACTTTCGGTTTAGATTTCTTTTCTGTCCTTTGAAGAAACCTTCAGACTGTTATAGACAAATTATAGATTTCTTAAGTTTTTAGACACTTCCTCAATTTATCTCCTATTCTAAGAACTAGGGACTGTACATTTATGTGTCTGTTGGCTGCCTACAGCTAGATTTTTTTTTTTTTTTTTAACACCTAAAGGCTTTTAGAATCCTACTTGGCTCATAAGTCCCTCTCTTGCTTTTCTGTCCTCCCCTTGTTCTATCTCTGCTTCACTCACTCACTCACTCACTCACTCACTTACACTCTGCCTTTCTCCTTTGCCCTCTCTTTGGCTTCATTCTCAGGCAGGCTCTTTCAAAGTGGCAAAGAGGGCCACTGGCGGCCCAGTATGTCATTGTGGCTCAAGATCCAAAATGTCAGGTCTGTGTATCAGATTTCTCCAGAGGACTTTTGGCCTGATTGAATGAGTCCCAAGTGTACCCCTTTGGTCAGTGAAGCAAAAACTCCATGATAGACCGCTGCACCAGGCCCATCTGGAAGGGAATAGAGTGGTTCCCCTTTAGGAGGGATACAGGCAGATAAACCTTGGGGTCTACTTTTTTGGCCTTTGATGTCCTAGCTATTCTCTAGCAGTCCTTTGTGAAGAACTGTAGTCCTCCACAAGGTTTTTCTATTCAAATTGGTGTGCTCCTTATTTACCCATTCTTACCCATGGCCTCAACTCATATTTGGCTCTGCTGAATGTTTTCTCCACTTCTCCAGCACTGTGTAAAAACAGGTATGTGGTCTCTATAAAATTGGGCCTATAAGTCTGCTGAAATAGTGATGAATACACATTAAGTATTACAGGAAATTATAGACAATTAAACCACACAACTAACGCAGTTTGACTATAGTCAGCTCTGCAGAACTTCCTTGTGTTGAAATGCCATTTAAAGTTGGCTCTCTTAAAGCTAAAGGGTGGCAGAAAAGAGAAAGCATACGGGGTGGGGAGAGACCAAAAGGAGGAGGAGGTGCTTGGAGGAAATGGAGGTGATGCATTCAAACCTCTGGAGATGCTTAGACATGAATTTACAGGACCACATTACAGTACCGGGTGTTCTCTTCCCTGCTGCTTGTAGACTCCGTATCTGAACTGTATTGCTAAAATTTTTTCTTCTCCCTGGCCCCAAATTGTACCACAACAGGAGGCATTTACTTTTGTCATTTAGTGAGAGTTGACCTTGGGAATAGCTATGTGTGGAATATCTATATTGTCCATTGTAAACATCACTGATGAAAGACGATTATGACAATCAGTTCCCATGTGAAAAAGGCACTGTGACAAACATTGCTTAAATTTTGGAAAAAAATCTGTTTTGAAGAAGTGATGTTTCCTTTTCTTATAAGTTAGAACAGAAGTTTCTTAGCTGCATGCAGGTCAGTGCCCATAACCACCAGAGAGAAACCACTCCTACTAAAGGTTCTGGTTAACACACAGAACCCGGGAGGGTTAGCCGTTTACTGTGTTAACTCTCCATCCAGCAGATGAGTTTCTTAGGGATTAGGTGTTTTATTTATGTAAGAAGAGTTTTAGTTAGAAAGTGATAATTAAATATCTTAATTAAAATTCTAGTATATTATCCACCTCCCATTCTTGTAGGCATGGGAAATCACTTAAAGTCCACATATTTATTATGCTTGAGTAAAAACATTTATAGAAAAAAAATCTTCAGATAGCCAAGATCCTCCCAAGAGATGTTCCTAAAGGACCATTTTAGAAAATGCAAATTGAGGCGTGCCTGGGTGGCTCAGTTGGTTAAGTGTCCTACTCTTGATTTTGGCTCAGGTCTTGATCTCAAGGTCTGTGAGATCGGCCCTGCATCAGGCTCTGCCCTGACAGTGTGGAGTTTGCTTGGGATTCTTTCTCTCCCTCTCTCTCTGCCTCTTCCCCTACTCATTCTCTCTCTCTCCCTCCCCCCCCCCAATAAATTAGCTTAAAAAAAAAAGAAAATGCAAATTTAGGTTAAATGTGTTTGTTTTATTCTTCTTCTCTCCTTTTCCCCCCAAAGCACTTCATGTAGGCGAAATCAGATTTAAATGATTATATGAAACGTGAAGATAAAGGGCAACCTTGAAGGGGAACATTTACACCTAGAGGCAGCCTAATGAGTTGGCTACTAATTAGAGAGGCATCGTTCCACTTCCACTCCCTGTTCGCCTTGAGGTTAGCAGTTGGTGTGTTAGCAGCCATAGAAATGTTTTTAAGTACCTTGTAGCGGAGCCTTCTCCTTGCAGCCATGTCTTCCTTAGGTCTTAGTCTGTTTTCCAGAAGGAAGACAGTAGGGAAACTTTAAACTTTGGTACTGTGGCTACTCAGCCTTCCAAAACTTCTTTCTCATTGACTTTTATGCCCCTCTCAACAAAAGTTCATACCCCTAACAAGGAAGTATATACTAAAGTCACCCTAATCCATTTTTAGAATATTTTTATCACCCTCAGAATTCCCTTGGGCCCATTTATGCTCAATTCCCATTCCTACCTATAGTCTAGGCAACCACTATTCTATTTCCTGTCTTTATAGTTGTGCCTTTTCTAGAAAACTCATGTGAACAGAATCATAAAACATATAGTCTTTTGTGTCTTGCTTTTTCTCACAGATCACAATGCTTTTAAGGCTCATCTGTATTGTAGTGTTTATCAGTAGTTCATTCCCATTTATATAGCCAGCTGCATATTATTCCACTGTATGTATGCACCGTATTTTGTTTATCCATTCACTAGTTGATGAACATTGGGTTTCTGATTTTTAGCTATTATGAATAATGCAGCTGTCAACATTAATATACTGGTTTTTATATAGATATATGGTTTCATTTCTCTTTCAACCTGGGGTTGAAATTATTGGGTCATGTGGTAAGTGTGTGTTTAACATTTTCAGAAACATTTTAAGAAACTGTCAAAGTCTAGAAATAAACTCTTACATTTTCCAACAAGGGTGCTAAATAAATCAAGGGAGAAGAACACAGCAGTACCCCCTTATCCGTGGTTTTGCTTTCCATGGTTTCAGTTATCCATGGCTAGCGAGTTTATGGAAGCAGATGGTTCTCCTTCTGACAGATCAGGTCAGCAGTAGCCTAACATTGTGTCACAGTGTCTATGTCGTTCACCTTATTTCATTTCATCACAGGCATTTTGTCATCTTATATCATCACAGGAAGGGTGAACATAGTACACCAAAATATTTTGGTAGAGAGACCACATTCCTATAACTTTTGTTTATAGTATATTGCTATAATTATTCTATTTCATTAGTTATTGTTAACCTCTTGGTGTGCCTGATTTATACATTACACTTTGTCATAGGTATGTATGAATAGGAAAAATAGTAGTATATATAGGGGTCAGTACTGTTTGCAGTTTCAGGAGTCCATTGGGGTGTCTTGGAACATATTCTCCACCAATAAGGGGGGACTGCTATAGTCTTTTCAGCAAACGGGGTCAGGAAAACTGAATATCTATGTGCAAAAGAATGAAGTTGGCACCCCTACCTCTATTACCACATAAAAAAAGAAAAAAAAACTCAAAGTGGATCATAGACCTAAATATAAGAGGTAAAACTATTAATCTCCTACAAGAAAACCTAGGCATAGATCTTTATGACCTTGGATTAGTCAGTGGTTTCTTAGGGCTCCAAAGCACAAGTGGCAAAAGAAAAGCAGATTAATTGGACTTTGTCCAGGCACTTGGCTGGTTCAGTCGGAGTGGCACGTGACTCTTGATCTTGGTGTTGTAAGTTCAAGTCCTATGTTGGGTGTAGAGATTACTTAAAAATGAAATCTTCAAAAAGAAAAATTGGATTTTATCTAAATTAAAAATTGTTTGTGCTAAAGATATCCTCAAGAAAATAAATCTTGGATGGATCTCAAGGGTGGAATGCTAAATGCAATAAATCAGAGAAAGACAAATACAATATGATTTCACTCATATGTGGAATTTAGGAAACAAAAGAACAAAGTAAAAAAGCAAAAAGCACACTCTTAAATACAGAGAACAGACTGGTGGTTGCCAGAAGAAAGGTGGGTGAGGAGATGGGTGAAATAGGTGAAGGCAATTAAAAGTACATTTACTGTGTTCTCAAAAAACTAAAAGTAGAACTACCCTATGACCCAGCAATTGCACTACTAGACATTTATCCACGGGATACAGGTGTGCTGTTTCGAAGGGACACATGCACCCCCATGTTTATAGCAGCACTATCAACAATTGCCAAAGTATGGAAAGAACCCAAATGTCCATCGATGGATGAATGGATAAAGAAGATGTGGTGTATATATATACAATGGAGTATTACTCAGCAATCAAAAAGAATGAAATCTTGCCATTTGCAACTATGTGGATAGAACTGGAGGGTATTATGCTGAGTGAAATTAGTCAGAGAAAGACAAAAATCGTATGACTTCACTCATATGAGGACTTTAAGAGACAAAACAGGTGAACATAAGGGAAGGGAAACAAAAATAATATAAAAACAGGGAGGGGGACAAAACAGAAGAGACTCATAAATATGGAGAACAAACAGAGGGTTACTGGAGGGTTTGTGGGGGGGGGGGGATGGGCTAAATGGGTAAAGGCCACTGAGTCTACTCCTGAAATCATTGTTGCAATATATGCTAACTAATTTGGATGTAAATTAAAAAAAAATTTTTTTTAAAGTACATTTACTGTGATGAGCACTGAGTAATGTATAGAATTGTTGAATCATTGTATTGTACACCTGAAGCTAATAAAACGTTGTATGTTAACTGTGCTTGAATTTAAAAAAGTGAATCTTGCATCTCAGTAATAATTTAAAAAACCCAAATAGCTCAATTAAAAAATGGGTAAATGGTTTGAATAGACATTTCTTTTTTTTTATGTTTATTTTTGAGAGAGATTTGCAAAATGTTAAGCATAAGAGTTGCTGTATGACCCAGAAATTCTGTAGAATTGGAAACATATGCAAAAACCTGTACCTAAATGTATATAGCAACGTTGTTTACAATAGCCAAAAAATGGAAACAATCAAATGTCAACAAATGAATTGATAAACTATGGTATATTCATATAATGGAGTATTATTTGGCCGTATAAAGCTGTGAAGTTCTGACACACGCCACAACGAGGATGAACCTTGGAAACAGTGTGCTTAGTGAAATAAGCCAGTCACAAAAGGCTGCATATTGTATGATTACATTTATGTGATATATCTAGAATAGGAAAATTCACAGAAACAGAAAGTAGATTCATGATTGCTAGGGGCTGGGGGAAAGTGGGAAAGGGGAATGGGTATAGGATTTTGGAGTTAATAAAAATGTTAAGTTAGATAGTGGTGGTAGTTATATAACTCAGTGAATATAGTAAAACACACTGGATTCTACACTTTAAAAGGGTAAATTTAGGGGCTCCTGGGTGGCTAAGTCAGTTAAGCATCCGACTCGATTTCTGCTCAGGTCATGATCTCACGGTTTGTGAGTTCAAGCCATGCGTCTGCCTCTGCGTGGATAGTGTGGAGCCTGCTTGGAATTCTCTCTCTGTCCTTCTCTCTGTTCCTCCCCTACTTATGCTCTCTTTCTCTCAGAATAAATAAATAAAGCTTAAAAAACAGTTTAGGGTAAATTTATTATCTCGGTTAAGCTGTTATTAAGAAAAGGAAGCCATCAGACTTATTTTCTTTAAAAAAGTTTTTTTTTTTTTTTTAATGTTTATTCATTTCTGAGAGACAGAATGTGAGCAGGGAAGGGGCAGAGAGAGAGGAGACACAGAATCTGAAACAAGCTCCAGGCTCTGAGCTGTCAGCACAGAGCCCGAGGCAGGACTCGAACTCACAAACAGCTAGATCATGTCATGACCTGAGCCGAAGTCGGAAGCCTAAATGACTGAACCACCCAGGTGCCCCAGACTATTTTCTAAAGTATTTATTTAGTATTTACTTAAAGAATTTAACATTCCCTCCAGGAATGAAAGAAGCTTCCTTTTTCTCTATATCCTCACAAACTCCTGGTATCATCAGTCTTTTGGTTTAGCAGTTCTGTAGTGTAGTGGCATCTCATAGTGATGGCAGTTTGCATTTCCTTATTGACTAATGATGATGAGCTTTTTCTCGTGTGCAAATTACCCATTTGTGTATTTTCCTTGATGAAAATGTCTGTTGAAATCTTTCCCCCATTTAAAATTGAGTTGCTTGTGTTATAACTGTGTTGGAAGAGATTTTTTCCAAGTCTTAATTTTTTATCATTAGACTTAACAAAGAATAACATCTTAATAAATATGATCAGAGCAAAGAAAGTATAAGGGAAATTAAAGAAAAGTTTACACATTGTTCACAGCAAGTATAAACAAAACTAAGCAAAGAGTGAAGTCGCTTTTCCTCCATATTAAATGCTTAAACACAGTTTTGAATCCACAGTATGTACCAATATTTAAGTTACTTATAAATATATTAAGTTTTTAATGTGATAAGTGAACTGTTTCTCTCTTATTAAAACTTAGCTAATGTAGATTATATTGTAACAGATTTTGATCTCTTCTGAATACAGGTCCTTTATCAGATTCATCCATTTGCAAATATTTTCTCTCAGTTGGGGTCTTCTCTTTTCATATTCTTAATGGTATCTTTGAAAAGCAAAAGTTTTACATTTCCATGATGTCCAGTTCATCAGTATTTTTTTCTTTTTTGGATCCTACCTTTGATGACATGTCTAAGAAGTCTCTGTCTAATCCAGGGTCACAGAGATTTTTCTCCTAGTTTTCTTCTACAAGTTTTTAGTTTTACATGTTTATATTTAGGTCTTTAATCTATTTGGAGTTAGATTTTGCATGTGGTGTGAGGTAAGTGACCAACTGTTTCTGTATCACTGGTTGAAAAAAATTATCCTTTCCCCATTGAATTCCCTTGGCACCTCTGTTAAAAACCAGTCATCCACAACTTAGGTTTCTTTCTGAACTCTGTTCTGCTCCATTTATCTAATGTGTGGTCCGTACAACACTGACTTGGTTATTGTACATTTGTAAAAGTAACTTTTGAAATCAAGTAATGTAAGTCCTCCAATGTGCTTTTCTTCAAAATTGTTTTGGCTGTTTTGTGTTTTTATGCATTTCCATTCTGACATCTTCAAAAAATTTTGCTGACACTTTTAATTGCCTTGAATATAGTGGTCAGTTTGAGAATTACCATCTTAACAATATTGAGTTTTGCATTGATGAACGTAGTATGTCTCTGTATTTATTTAGATCTGACTTTTTTTTTTTTAATTTTGGTGACTTGAAATGATTGCTGTTGACAGTCTTGTCCCAGTTGGTTTTTAAAGTTTATTTATTTTGAGAGAGAGAGAGAGCGCGCGCGTGCGCGCGCGCATGAGTGGAGGAGGGGCAGAGAGAAAGAGGGAGAGGGAGAATCCCAAGCAGGCTCTCCATTATCAGCACAAAGCCTGATGCAGGGGTCAAACCCACAAACTGTGGGATCATGACCTGAGCCGAAATCAAGAGTTGGATGCTTAACCGATTGAGCCACCCAAACCTCCCAGTTTTGTCCCAATTTTATACTTGTTCCTTTGTGGATGAAAATCACTAACCTTTTCATATATCATAACCAGAAGTCATCCTATGATGTTTTTAACCTTATATAACAACCTATGCTTCCAGCATCTTGATTGTTTTTCTGTCTTAATAAAGGGAAAAAAAATGGTCTTCAAATGCACTAGCTAGGTATGATTTTGTCCTATGGTACTAGCTATAATGCTTGTAGAAACTCAATTCTAGTGGAAGGGAAGACAGTAGTATTTTATAACTTTTGTTTTGTGTTTCTGTTTGAAGGGTCTCCAACTCCATTCCTTGACGAGAAAATGACCTTCCAAGGATATCAGAACATCCAGAACTGGCCAGAAAATACAAACTTCTGCTTCGAACCTGAACAGTTGGTGAATCCTACCCAGACTGGTAAGTGCAGGCTTGCCTGTGGCTGCTCAGTGTGAGCGATGACATAAACATGAATAATTTACAGCCACTGCTCACATAGAACCCTTTAGCCTAAGTATAGCTTGTCAGGTACAACCAAAGTGTACTCATTTACCCTGAAAATTTAGGTGACCCTTTCTCCTCTTTCTTGATCCCTTCATCTGAGGCACACACCCCTCTAGATTTAAAGCCTGTTCTGAGTAACTTAACTGAAATTCATACTCACTGAAGACTAATGGTCAGTAGTACCTTAGAACCTAATTCTTCCAAAAGGAATTACTACAGTAATAATAGCACCATTTGTTGAATATCTGTGTTGTGCCTGGCACAGTGCTAGAGCCTTTCTATACATATTTTCTGTGTTTCTTACCTAACTCTGCCAAGTACATATGATCCTCATTTGACAGAAGGGAAAACTAGGACTCATACCCCATTTCTTTTTTTTTCTTCACCTTTTTAAAAAAAGTTTATTTATTTATTTTGAGAGAGGAGGGGGGAGAGCACGTGAACAGGGGAGGGACAGAGAGAGAGAGAGGGAGAGAGGGAGAATCTCAAGCAGGCTCCACACTGTCAGTGCAGAGCCCAATGCGGAGCTAGAACTCACAAACCATGAGGTTATGACCTGAGCCGAAATTGGGAGTCGGACGCTTAACAAACTGAGCCACCCAGACGCCCCTCATACTTCATTTCTATAAAATCAAACTAATCTATAGAGACAGAAAGCATATGTGTAGTTGGCTAGAGCTGGAAATGGTGGCAGGAATGGATTGCAGAAGGACCTCAAAGTAATAGCATCATTGCCGCCACGCCAGGTTGAGAGCTGTTGTCTTGTTTGCACTTATATATGGCTTCTTTTTTGCCATCCAATTAATAAGGAGCTTATAACTGGTTCCAAATAATCTAGTACTTGATGTTCTATGCCATTTTCCAATTATTGGCTAGGCTAGATATATAATTTTTCAAAACAGCTTTATTGAGATATAATTCACATACCATACAATTCACCCATTTAAAATGTATAGTTCAGTGGATTTTTAGTATTACCTCAGAAAGAAACCCTGTATTCTTTAAATATCACTCCCTATCTCCTTATCCACCCTGGCCCTAAGCAACCACTAATCTCTTTCTGTCTCTCTAAATTTATCTATTCTGGACATTTTATGGAAATGGAATAATATATGGTCTTTTGTGACTAGCTTTCTCACTTAGCAAGTGTTCAAGGACTCGTGGTTTGTGGCATGGATCAGTACTCCATTCTTTCAGAGGACCTCATAATACTGCATTGTATGGATATACTACATTTTGTTTATCTGTTCATCAGTTGATAACATATAGGCAGTTTCCTTTTTTTTTTCTTTACTGTTGTCAGTAATGCTGTTTTAAAAAGGGTTTTGTGTAGTAGACATATACTTAAATTTCTCTTGAGAGAAATACCTAGACTGGAATTGCTGAGCATATGATAACTCAGTGTTTAATTTGAGGAATTGCCCAACTGTTTTCCAAAGCACCTGTACCATTTTATATTCCCACCAGTAGTGGATTAGGTTTGTAATTCCTCCACATCCTTAAAAATGCTTGTTTTTCTTTTTCAAAAATTAGAGCTAACTTAGTTGGTATGAAATGGTATCTTGTTATGATTTTTGTTTGCATTTTTGTATTGGCTAATGGTGTTGATTATCTTTTTCACTTTTCGTGTGTTTGTTGGCTATTTATATATCTTCCTTAGAGAAATCCTCTGTCCCATTTTTAATTGGTTTGTCTTTTTGTTGTGCCCTGTACGAGTTCTTTATAAACTAGACCCTTATCAGGTTTATGATTTGCAAATGCTTTCTCCCATTTTGTGGGTTGTCTTCTAATTTTCTTGATAGTGTCCTTTGATGCATAAAAGTTTTTGATTTTGAAGACTAGTTTTTGTTGCTCATACTTTGATGTCATACCTAAGAGCCCATTGCCAAACTGAGGTCATGAACATTTACCCTTATGTTTTTCTCTAAAATTTTTATAATTTTAGCCCTTGCCTTATTAAGGTCTTCGGTCCACTGTAAATTGGTTTTTCTATATGGTGAGAGGTAGAGGTCCAAATTCATTATTTTTCATGTGGATATCCAGTTGTCCCGTCTCCAGTCTTTGGAAAGACTATTCTTTCCCCATTGAATGGTCTTGGTATCCTTGTTGAAATCTGTTAACCATAGATACATAGTTTTGTTTATCAACTCTTAGTTCTGTTCTGTTGATCTATATGTGTGTCCTTAAGCCAGCACTATACTGTCATGATTACTGTTGCTTTGTGGTAAGTTTTGCAGTTGGGAAGTGTAGATTTTCCTACTTTGTTTTTTCTGACGATTATTTTGGTTGTTCTGGGTCCTTTGCATTTCATATGAATTTTAGAATCAGCTTGTCAATTTCTATAAAGAAATCAGCTGGGATTCTGTTAGGAATTGCATTAAATCTATAGATCAAATTGAGGAGTTTTGCCATCTTAACAATATTATCTTCAAATCCATAAACATAGAATGTTTTTCCGTTTATTTATATCTTATTCCTTCACCAATATTTTGTAGTTTTCAGAGTGTAAATTTTATACTCCCTTTTGTAAAATTTATTCCTAGTATTTTATTCTTTTTAATGCTGTGAATGGAGTTGTTTTCTTAATTTCATTTTCAGTTTGTTCATTGGAAGGATGTAGATACACGAGTGGTTTTTGTATATTGATCTTGTATCTTCCAGCCTTGCTGAACTCATTAGTTCTAATAGTTTTTTAGTGGATTCCTAAGGATTTTCCATATGTAAGATCATGTCATTTACAAATACAGTTTTAGTTCCTCGTTTCCAATCTGGATGGCTTTTATTTCTTTTTTTGGCTTAATTTTCCTGGCCAGAGTCTTTAATACAATGATAACTAGAAGTAGTGAGAGCAGACATCCTTATTTTGTTACTAGTCTTAGAGGGAAAGCATCTAGTCTTTTGCCATTTTTTAAGTATGGTGTCAGTGGTGGGTGTTTTATAGATGCCATTTTTTAGATTAAGGAAAATGCCTTCTATTCCTAATTTGTCAAGTGTTTGATTTATCATGAAAGGGTGTTGGGTTTTGTCAAGTGATTTTTCTACACCTATTGAAATGATCATGTGGTTTTATTATTATTTTAAGTTTATTTATTTATTTATTTATTTATTTATTTATTGAGAGAGTGGGAGTAAGCAGGGGAGGGGCAGAGAGAGAGGGAGAGAGAGAATCTCAGGCAGGCTCTGTCTGCATTGTCAGCGCATTGCCCAACGTGGGTCTCAATCCCACAAACTGAGATCATGACCTGAGCTGAAACCAAGAGTCAGACGTTTAACCTGACTGAGCCATCCAGGTGCTCCCATGTGATTTCATTTTTTATTCTACTGATATGTATGTATTACATTAATTGATTTTGGGGTGTTAAACTAATCTTGCATTCCTGGGATTAATCTCATTTGGTCATGGTGTATAACTCATGTTATTTGCTGGCACATTCATAAACGTATTGAACATTTTGGCATCCGTATTTATTTTTTTTATTAAAATTTTTTTTTCAACGTTTTTTATTTATTTTTGGGACAGAGAGAGACAGAGCATGAACGGGGGAGGGGCAGAGAGAGAGGGAGACACAGAATCGGAAACAGGCTCCAGGCTCCGAGCCATCAGCCCAGAGCCTGACGCGGGGCTCGAACTCACGGACCGCGAGATCGTGACCTGGCTGAAGTCGGACGCTTAACCGACTGCGCCACCCAGGCGCCCCATGGCATCCGTATTTAGAAGAGATATTGATCTGTAGTTTCCTTCTGATGTCTTTGTCTAGTTTTGGTATCAGAGTAATATCAGAGTTATACCATTCTGTGGTGATACCAACCATAGAATGAGTTACGAAGTGTTCTCCCCTCTTGAGTTTTAGTTTTGGAAGAGTTTATGAAGAATTGGTTTTAATTTTTCATTAAATGTTTGGTAGAATTCAATAGCGAAGCCAACTTAGGAATTTTCTTGTGAGTAGTTTTTAATTACTAATTCAAGTCAGGAAGGAGAGGAAACAGCAAGGGTAACTTCAAAGGAATTGCCGGTTTTGATGTTGGGGAAAAGCCAGAAAAATATAATGTCTTGAAAGTCAAGTGTGGTAGTCCACCCCCAAGATGGTTCCAATGAACCCCACCTCCTGGTATTCACAACTTGAAGTAGTAACTTCCCATTGTACCAGGGTTGGTCTGTGTGACCAGTAGAATAGATGACAGAAATAATGGTATATCATTTCTAAGATTAGGTTATAAAGGACACTGTGGCTTCCATCTTGGTCATTCTGGGTTTACTCATCCTGGGGATAGCCAGATGCTATGGAGAGGCCCACATAGGGGAGGAACAGAGGCTTCTAGTCAATATCCATGTAAGTAAATCATTGTATAGGCAGGTTCTCCAGCCCCAGTCAAGTCTTCTGATGATCACAGTCTTGGCCAATACTTTGACTACAACCTGTGAGACACCCTAATCATTGAAGGTAGGGAAAAAAAAATAGGTTCTGGGAGACATTTTGAAGGTCAGGTCAGTTGAATTTTCTTATGAATCAAATTTGTATGAAAGAGAGAAGTCAAGGATGACTCCAGTGTTTTTGACCAAAAAGATAGAATGCCACTAGAGATGGGAAGATTTCATGAGGGGTAGTTTGGGAAACATACTACATTTTAGCTTTATTTCATACATTAAGAGTTGGCAATTTGATATGAAAGTCAAGAAATAAGGGGTGATATCTAGATGGCTCGAGGTACAAATTTGAGTGTCATTAATTTATACACAGAATTTTAAACTGTGAGATTAGATGAGATCACTAAGGGAAGGAATACAGATAGAGAAAAGGTCTTCCTCTCTCTAACGACTTAATTAGTTCTTTAGTTCTCAGCTTAAATATTTATCAAGGGAAGATCATCCTTGACTTGAACTAAAACATCCCTCTGCTAAATGTTCTCAACCCTGATCTTACACATCTCTGGGTTTTTAGAGCTCACAGAGTCTGCCATATTAGAGGCACCCACTAAAAAAGTAATAAGAAAATGACAGAACTTTGTAGAAACCACTCATTTTTACATGCAAGTTAGCAGTTTCCCATCCTAATGTGCAAACCATACAGCAGTTACTCTCGTTGATGGTTTAAGCTTCCTGTTTTCCTTCAGTGGAAGCCTGAGGAGCAGAGCAAGCGGCAGCATTTCAAACGAAGTGATCCTGGGGAGAGTGAATGGTTAGAATCTCTCTCCTCTCCCAGCTCCCCCACTGTTCTGGAGAAGCAGCACTAGGGCCTCCTCTGTCTCCAGCAGCTTCTCAGTTTGCTTTCTGCTTGTTCATACTTCCCAGTGCCATGGTCTCCCCTGCTTCTGACATCCCTTACTAGAAGAGGGTGGTCCAGCTGCCTCAGAGCCACAGGAATGAACATTCTCCCAAGGCCTAGGTTTTTATGCAGCTGCCTCTGACAAATGAAGCACCTTACGAGTCTACCAAGGAGCTAGTGAGAAATGCAGATTCTTAGGGCCTAGCAATCAGTGTTTCTTTAAGCCTGCAGGGTGATTCAGATGTGTGCTAAATTTTGAGAAGGCCTTCTTAGAACCAAATTCTTGCTCGATCTGACTGGCTTTGTTCTTTTTTTCATCTAAGAAGGCACAGAGTTTCCCTCATGTTTTGAGTGACTTTATTTATGGCAACTCCTGATTCTGGAGCTTATTTCTCTTCTTCAGATGCCAGCTGTTTACCTTGTCTCATTCAGACAGGTTTTGAAAAGTAGTTTTCTTCATGATGCCCACATGAGGTGAAAATGTCTTTTTTACTTGCCTGGCTATCTTTTTTTTTTTTTTTTTCCTTAATAACCTGAAGTGAATGTCTAAATATATATTGAAAGTTTAATCAAATCTGTACTTTCACCTCTTAGCATGTTATAGAATTGACCATTAGTTGTGTTTTTAGTTTGTTATTTGTTGACTGATTCAGATAATCAAATCGTAGAGAATATGAGATTGCATACTCTTAACTTGTAACAAAGGAATTCGTGATTCTCTACCATTTTCAGTCACATATTATCTCAACTTATTTCACTTATAGTGACAACACACATGTAACCAATCAATATTCATCATAGGCTAATAAGGAATGCTAATCATTTTAGTTGTATTCACTGGGAATGAATTTTAAATTCCTTCTTTATTCCAGATCCCTTTAAGATGCATCATGATGATGGCCTGGAAGATTTTCTCTTTCTCCCCAGTGGAACAACCAATGCTTCAGCATTTACAGAACAAAATGATCCCCTGCAAGACAGTTACGGTATGACTTCTTCAACTGGATTTATTGCTTAACTCCAAACAATTAATGTGGCCTTTAACCCATCACCTTTGAAGTTAACCACTAGGCAGTCATGTTTATTGGCTCTGGCTGTAACAAGTCTCTTTCTAGATTGGTCACAGGAGAGAGTTCACAGTTGGGCTGCTCAGAGTCTGATCATATCCTCTCATGGGATCTTGAAGACACTATCATAGGGCCAGATTCTCTTTCCACATTTTACCAATTCATTGCCTTGGGCAAGTTATGTCCTCTGTAAACTTTGATTTCTTTACCTATAAAGTGGGGCCAGCACTAGTTCCTTCCTTAAAGATGGGGTGATAATTAAGTAAAATTTTGTAGAAGCACTTCTTATGGTGTCTGATACGTGGTAAACATTAAACAGATCTTAGATCTCAATTAGTAGTGTCCTTATTCCTGGTTTTGTTGTATCACTTGTAACATGAACATGGCCAGGGTACTGTGGGGGAGGTGAAACTTTACTTCTTCCCATCTTAGGTTTTCTGCTGGGACTTGTTAACGACAAGATTAACAGGAGACAAACAGTTTGTCAACAAGCAGTATCCATCACATGGGAGAAAAGTAATTCAAAATGGTAGCTTAGAATTTTGGTTTATATAGCATCTTCAATGAAGAACCATAAATTGGTAGAGAAATGACAGGAAAAGGAAAGCAATTTTAGGCTTCCAGGAGTGGCTAACTGTGGGAAGAAAATGCATGGGAGGAACTAATGGAGTAAGGTTTGCTTGCCGATCCCTCTGGCGCCCTCTCTGGGCTGACAAGAGTCTGTCTCCAGGAAGAGGAGAATTTATATCCCGCCTTTAGGCAGAAAGGGGGAAGTTTTTTCTCGGGTTGCTACTCCCACATTACCTTCAGCTCAAAATAATTTTTATGTCAAAGAGGCATATTTTGGGGTGACATTCTGGTTTCCTTCAGTAAGTCCCTTCAGTGAAGTTCCTTCACCAATAAGTCCCACTTCAGCAGTGCTTATAATTTTGTTTGTTAAGATCCTGGCTAATAATATGTTGCATTTATGCTTTTGTTTGGACTGAATATCTGTAGGAGGAAGGATGTTAAGTCATGCTGTCCATGTCGTCTCTTAATACTTTGATTGTGGCTTTGACTTCTGTTCTGTCAGCTCGCCAGCTAGTGAGCCATTTAGTCTCATTGGCTTCTTTCTTTCTTTCTTCCTTTTTTTAAATTAAAAAAATTTTTTTTTGTTTAAGTTTATCCATTCATTTGGAGAGAGAGAGCACAAGCAGGGGAGGGGCAGAGAGAGAATCCCGGGCAGGCTTCGTGCTGTTGGTACAGAGCCCGATGCAGGGCTTGATCCCATAAACTGTGAGATGATGACCTGAGCCAAAATCAAGAGTCAGACGTTCAACCAGCTGAGCCACCCAGGCTCCCTTAGCTTTTTTTTTTTTTTTTTTTTTTTTACAGCATATTTCTTCTGTTTCTTTATCTTCCCACTACTCCCCTGCCACACAGCACACCCCCCTGCCTGGGCCACCCCATGTAAGCCCCTGTCACTAGACACCTAGACCATCTCGGTAGGACTCCTGCTCCCTTTTAAATTCATTCCAAATATGCCTGCTGCATTTGCCACCAAGGCCCTATTCTGTATTCATCATGTCATTTTCATTAAGACCTTAACACATCCTTTCTCTCTCTCTCTCTCTCTCTCTCTCTCTCTCTATCTCTCTCTTCAAATCTAAATTTCTCTGGCTTTCCAGATCCTTCTTCCATTGTTGGTCTTAATTCTGTTTTCCCTCTCTGGTACGCAAAATCCACTTGAACCCAACTAACTTCATAGTTGCAGAAACATTCTTGTCCTGTTGGCATCTTCATACTTTGCTCAGGGTTCTCCATCTTTGAAATTGACTGCTCTGTCCTCTCTTTCTGCTCTTGCTTCTCCTCTGAAGCCTTCTGTGGCTATTCTGGTCCTCATAATTGTTTTTAAACTCTTAGCCCACTTAGTACATACTATAGACTATTTGGTACATGTCTGTGTTGCCTTTCTAGCTAAATCATAATACTCCTGATGGCAAGGACCACGTGATATTAAATCCCCTATTATCTGATGACGGACAGCATAGTAATAATCCTTTTACATCTGTCCT
The DNA here is from genome assembly GCF_018350195.1 of Panthera tigris. NCBI lineage: Eukaryota > Metazoa > Chordata > Mammalia > Carnivora > Felidae > Panthera > Panthera tigris. The sequence goes on along the minus strand of NC_056661.1, from coordinate 17,293,113 downwards.
AGTTCTTAATAATTTACAAAACATTTTCATAAAACTGTCTTGTTACATTGCAGAGGGAAATATTGATCTCATTTTACAGATGAGGAAATCAAGACTCACAATCCCTTATTATACTTCAGTTGCAATATTGGTGCTTGCGTTCAGTTTTTAGTATTTTGACTCTTTGCAGTGCACTGTAGGAGGCTGCCAACCAATGCTGATTATAATGACATGACAGCCATTTAAAAAATTTGCCCAAACATAAAGAACATTAACAGTTTTTCTTTATACTTCCTTTGTTTTTCACTGGTGCTTAGGTTCGTGTCATTATGGCAGTGTATAAAGCTGATTTTAAATATCAGATGCCTTTTTTGCCCCATTGTTGACCCAGTTTCAACAATCTGTGTGTTTGTGTTTCAATATTAGGTCTGTTTTCCTGTGACACATTTGCTCCTGCAAATGTTGTGCCTCAGGGGTGGCCTGTGGAAGCCCCAAACTCTCCACACCCGGAATCCTTCATTTCCCCGATGGCTGTGACACAGCCTCTGCAGCCCACGGCAGGTAAATTATTAGAACCCGTCTTCACTTAACGGTTACGGTATCATAGTCCGTTTAAATCATCAGACTTATTGATTAGCAGTGGACAGCAGTATAGATAAAGTTTCAGAACTATCACAAATGCCTTTATTACTTCAGTTACTGGTTTCACAGCTGGAGAAGTGAAGGCAAAATTGAAATACAGCACTTGGGGTTCGTGGGCAGAGAACATCCCTTTTCAGTTCAGTGCAGACTTGGAACTCTAAGGTTTTTTTTCTGGATGTCCCACAAGTTCCCATTCTTTTTTTTTTTTTTTTAACATTTTTATTTTTATTTTTGAGACAGGGAGAGACAGAGCATGAACAGGGGAGGGTCAGAGAGAGGGCGACACAGAATCTGAAACAGGCTTCAGGCTCTGAGCTGTCAGCACAGAGCCCGACGCGGGGCTCGAACTCACGGACTGCGAGATCATGACCTGAGCCGAAGTCGGCCGCTCAACCAACTGAGCCACGCAGGCGCCCTCCCATTCTTAAAATAACTGTGTACCCGTGTTGTTGTTATTTTTAAACCTGTGTTTTCCCTCTTCTTTTCCTTTCCTCCTCCACGAGTTATTCTCTTAGTATCCTATTCTTCGAAGTATTGGGACTATCAAAGAGTGGACACAAATACATTAATTAGACAGCTTCTTAGTTATGTTTAGGGTGTTGTGGTCACAAAATCTAGATACTCTTATGCTCTCAGAAAGTAAGTTTTGAATGTAGACCTATGAACAGACGATGATGGGTTCTAAATTTCCAACTTATTTCCCTTAGAGCCAGCTGAAGAAGTAGAAGTGAAGAAGGGAGCAGAAGAGAGGGCACCAACAGAAGCATTGGAAATCATGATGGGACTGAAGGCTGATGACATGGCACCATCTAGAGAAACAGAGATGTCTCCAGCCAAGGACATGGCACCAGCCACAGAAACAGAGGTGGCATTGGCTAAAGACATGGATCCTTCTATCAAATCAGATGTGACACTGGCTAAGAACATGGAATCATCTATGGAATCAGATATGGTCCTAGTCAAGGACATGGTACTACCCAAACAAACAGAAGAAGCCCGGTGAAGGATGCTGTTTTGTCCACAGAAACAGATGTATCTTTAGCCAAGGATATGGTATTGCCCACAGACACAGAGGTAGCCCCAGCTAAGGATGCGATACCATTCAAAGAAACGGAGAGGGCACCACCTATAAAAATGGATTTGTCCCCAGATGAGGGCATGGTAGCACCCACAGACAGACAGATGACCCCAGCCAAGGGTGTGGAATCACTCTCAGAAATAGAAATGGCACTGGCTAAGGACGTTGTGTCACCCACAGAAATATCCTCAGCCAAAGAGGCAGCCTTGTCCTCAGAAACAGAGGTGGCCCTGACTGGGGATATGGCACTGCCCCCAGAAACCAAGATTTTCTTGACCAAGGATGAGGCACTGCCCCCAGAAATGGAAGTGGCCCCAGTCAAGGATATGGCTCCACATCCAGATACAGAAAAGGCCCCAGTGAAAGACATGGCTCCATCCCTAGAAACAGAGGTACCCCTGGGCAAGGATGTGCTTCTACCCCAAGAAACAGACGTGGCCCTGGGGAAGGACCTGGCTTCACCTGTAGAAACAGAGATGGCCCTGGGCAAGAATGTGGCTATGCCCCCAGAAACAGAAGTAACCCTGAGCAAGAATGTGCCTCAGCCTCCAGAAACAGAGATTGCTCTGGCTAAGGATATGGCTCTGCCCCCTGGGACAGAGGTCACCCTGGCCAACAATGTGAGTCCAGCCAAGGATGTTGCACCACCCTCAGAAACGGAGGTGGCAGCCGTTCCAGCTAAGGACATGGAAATTGCGCAGACACAGGAAGAAGTACGTGAGGAGGCCCAGTTAAAATCTCTCCGGGATGAGGGGCCATCAGCTGCATCTACTTTTATCATTTCACCAGGTATGGGTTTATGTTTACTCCTTATTTCTGTCTACCGGCGTGTAGTCTCCAGAAAGGTGAGGGACACACGTTGTGCCAGATAAAATACAGACACTTACACTGTATTTTACAAGTCTACACACATTCCTGCTCTTCTAGACAGTTCTTTCTCACCTTCTCCCTCCTCCAGTTTCTAACACCTTCCTCCTTATTTCTCTGCTGGTCTGTTTTCCTTGTTGATAACTTAAGCCACAAAAGAGAATCTTCACAAACTTGTACTACCTCATCTGCCTACTTGTGTGCTGTCTCCATAGTCTCTGCCTCCCTCCTGTTGCTGTAGGTGAACTGTCCCTGCTCCTAGGTGTGGCCAGTCTCTCCAGGTTGCACTAGATCCCATCTCCTCTCGCCTACTTAGCATGCTGCCCTGGCCATTCTTTCCTTTCTTGCCTCTCACCAATCTTTGTCCCTCTCCACTGGCTCATTCCCACCAATGTACAAATATCTGTTATTTTTCCCCATCTAAAACAAAACAAAAACTTTCCCAACTTCACTGTCTAGCTACCACTCCATTTCTCTGCTGCTCTCTGAGGACCATCGCTCATTCCTCAAAAACCATTCCTGATTCGAGTTTCTGAAAGGTGGAAAAATAGCTGAAATCTTGCTGCTCTAAAACTTGTGTGGTTTTTACTGTTACATCCAGAACCAGTGACAGCTGTGGGTCAGAAGTACAACGTGCCAACAGATGAGGATTCTGTGTTAGAGAAACAAGACCAGAAGAAACCTGTCAGTAGTCAGCCTTCTGAACTTTCTTCAGAGAGCTCAGGTAAGTTAGGGTAACAAAGGGGACTCTTTGAAACCACTTCAACTGGGAGCAAAGGGGTGATGGTGGATGTTGTCCCTGGTTTCTGGTGATCAGTAGTATTGTTTAGGAAGTCTGTTCTCTGTCTTGGACAGATTTGGTCTTGTTTAGGCAGAAAGTCAGCTTACATATTTTCAAATTACTGCTACATCGACTCAAGACACCTAAATTTTAACCCAGTTCAGCTGTCCACTATGCTATCTTGTGTAATCTCGGGCAGATTATTTAACTTTCCTGTGTCGCTGTTTATTCAGCTATAAGAGGAATGCACTGGTCAAATGTTACGGAAATCTTTACTAGTAAGCCCTTGCTAGTTAGTGTGTTTCATGGCCCAACAGCATCTGCATTGCTTGGGAGCCTATTAGAAATGCATCATCTTGGCTTCCACTTCAAACCTTCAGAATCATAATACGCATTTTAACAGGTTCTCCAGATAATTCTTATGTACAGTAAACTTTGAGAGGCACTACTCCAAGATACTTTCTAACTTGGAGTTTGATCATTCAGCGAACTTTAAGGTTACAGGTTTTTGATGTAAGCCAAAAGCATGTGTATATGATTAACCACTTAATGATTCTCTGCTTACTTTTCTGTGACTGTGATTAGAAGGGGAGATTGAGGGCAGGGACCCTGACTTATTTCACTGAGAATCTCTAGTGCTTGCATACTGTCTAGCCCCAAGAAGGAGCTAAATAAAGTTTGGTTTTTTAAAATGTTGTTTTAGTGACTCAACATAGCAATAAAGATTTATCAAGTCCTTATTGTGTATGAAATATGCCATGCTGAGGCACACAGATATTTAAGTCTGGGCCATTGCCCTTGTGTTGTTATATCATAGCCTGGATGGTGAGGAAAGTTCCCAGGCGCATGAACTCTGAAACCAAAGTTTTATATAATAATTGAATAAAATAGCACCAAATAGCTGCTGGTTAATTGCCAAATTAAATGTTATAGGTGTTGTGGGGGTACTAAAGCCTTGCAGTTTTTGAGAGAAGCAGTAATTGACCTGAGGTGTTAAATATAGGGTAGCATTTGGAGGACTTTGGAGGGTAAAAAAGAGCAAAAGTGCTACTTAAGTATATTTTAATGTCCTCCGAAGTCATTTCATTGGGTTGACTTGATAAGAGTTGTCTTAGACCTGCTCTTAGTGACACTCTTCCCAGGATCTTGAATCCATACTGCATCGACATAGAGACAGGAGGTTGGACCAGTTGATTTCCTGAAACTTTTCCAAGGGTGCTTATCCTAGTTGTTTTAATTTATAACCCTACTGGGCATTATGTTTATCTTTCTCTTTGAGGAAGAACATTTAGGAACAGAACATTGAAATCTAACACATTTGTCTTTCAAAGTAGAAGGTTTTGGTTCTGGAATGATGAGGATTTTTCTTTGGCCAAATTACTAATTTAGTATCTTTTATCTTCTTCCTTTTTATTCTCCCCAGTAGCATAAGTCTGGCCTTCTGGTCTGTTTCCCAGAGTCGATCCGGTTAACTTGACAAGTAATTAGTATAATATTGGTGACAGACTCTTAGAATTATAAATTCTGTCCAAAATCATATGTATTTCATTCAGTTAATTAACAAATGTCACCAAAGAGATAGGAGCTTATCATCTTGTTGTAGAATTGGGATTTATGTACCTATTAAAAATAATGACAAATGTAAATAAGGATCTGATGAGATTTACAGGCAGTACTTGTTACAGAAGGTTAGAAGATCTCTGAATTTTTTTTTCTTTGCCTGAGATGATGATCTTTGCTAAGTATTTGCTGATCCCAGCTGAGGGTGAGAAATGTTTTGGAAAAAAACTGTAAATAGTATGTAGGTTGGTGAAAATAGACTTAACTGAGTCAGTAAATGGACTTTTTTTTTTAAAAAGAAACAATAACAAGGAGTTTTCTGTTTGGAATTTTGGCCAACTTCATGTATTGCAGGTACCCCTCCCATACAAGGCAAACAAGTGTGCAGACCCAGTGACCGCAGGTCCACTCGGCCCAGGCCTGCCAGGGTCCCTCCTGAGCTGCTGGGAGTCTCTTCTCCACGGAAGACTCTTGATCCTGGGCTGGGACCCTGCTCTCTGTCTGAGTTGGGTTGGGTCTCTGGTTCATCTCCCTGTGGTGATCCTGGGAACCAAAGGAAAACTGTTCATGTTGACTTCCTTGAACCCAAGAGAGATCTTGGCAGGGAAGCCTGGGATATAGAAAGCCCACCGATGATGATGAAGAAAAAAAAGAAGAAACCAAAGCAAAAGAGATATTCTCAACCCCGGGCTGGGGGACCTTGGGATGATGACAGTGTAGACGACCATAAAGGTCATCCCTTTGCAGCTGACACGCAGCAGTCAGGTGTTTTCCCCGGCTTATCTACCACTATGGGCATGGAAGGTGGACTGGCATCCAGAGAAACCTTAAAAAAGGACTGTGAAATGGATTCCATAGCTGCCAAACTGGTAGCTGAGACCTTCATCTCAGAAAGTCTCAGTGTTCCTTTGTGTCCTTTGGAAGACACAAAGTCTTCCCCCAAAACTGTAGGAAGTTCTCAGCCCAAGCCAAGAATAGAAGCAGAGGTCAAAGATAACAAGTCAGTACCACTGGGCCAGGACCAGAAATCACTGCAACAAGAGGAATGCAAACCACAGCGTGCACCCCACCCGAAGACCCCTGTGGATAAAAGCCAGACAGTAGGGTCGCCCGATCTAAAAGGACCCCTGACAGAATGTTCTGCACACAGAGTAGAAATTCCTTTGGAGATCAGACCCAAGGAGAGTTGCTCTCCTGCCTTGGACCAAGAGTCTGTGGATGGGGGTTCCAAACCCATAGCAGGAAAAGTACTGCCTACTCTCGTGCCCACTTTGCCAGCTGGTGCCTCATTAGGAAGTAGTCTAAAAGAAGGGAATGATAAAAGTAAGGTGACTGAATTGCAGAAAGACAGACAGAAAGGGTTTTTGGAAGGAGCTGAAGAGATTAAAGAACTAACAAAGGAAGCTTTTCCCAAGCAAAGACAAGAGATGAGCATCTTGGCTTCCAGGCAGCCGCAGGACGAGGTGTTAGTTCAGGTACCTGGGTTAGGGAATGAGCCATCTCAGAGAATGGCAGGGGACGGCAGAAACAGGAAGGGAAGGGCGGGTTCTGGGAAGGTAAGAGCCAGTTCTGAGAAGGGTAGAGCAAGATCTGAGCCACCGTTTCTTCTGGACAGCTGGAAGGATGGCCCAGCTGTTCTTGCACCAAGCGAGTCGACCCCTAGAACTGAAAGAATGACTGCTGGGCTGAAGTGTGAGGAGCTGGGTTCTTCACAGCCACCAGGGACCTCAGCGGATCTCCCTGAGGCAGTGGTAACGGGGAAGCCTATGGAGACAGCCGACCCTAGGCGGGCAGGCACCTTGCACACATTAGTTCATTTGGGAAATGGGTCAGGCGTTACTCAGACTTCCGGAGCTAGAGCAGAACAAGGAGCCACAGCTGTAGATACGGGTGTCAGTAACCAGAGCAAGGAAGGAAAGTGTCCTTGGATGGATGGTGAGGCAGCTCCCTGGATTTCTGAAAAGCCTAAGAAAAGGAGTAGTGAGGGCAAAACCAAAAAGTTCAAAAATAATTATCCCACACAGCCTGCTCGAATGGAGAGCAAGGAAGAAATCCCCAGCCCACCTTTTGTAGGGAAAGATGGAGATACTGGTAGCACTCCTCATCAGAACAAGGATTTAGGACTCCCTTTCCCCTTAACTCATGGTCCTCTGTTCTCACATGCATTAGCTATTCCCACAGTGGAAGTAGGTGACCGAAAGGGGAGAAATGTTGAGGTTAATTCTTTTGAGCTTGGGAACAAAGCTCTTGGTGGGAACAAAACAAACACAGTCAAGGACTCTGCTGTTATTGAATCAGCTACCAAGGTGACAGATGTGAGCTGCCAAGACCAAATCCAGGGGGCAGGATTTGTTCCTTCAGTAGTGTCTGAGGAGAATAAGACAGACGCAGCCAAGGGACACACTGCAGTGGCTGACAAACCAAATAAAAGGAGCAATGATGGAAAAAGTAAAAAGGTTAAAAATAGTTTTCCCGAGAAGCATCTTCTGGAGAATAAGATAGATGCAACGAAAATACATGTTCCCATGGAAACCACAGGGGACCACAGAATTGAAGGAATGGGCTACGTGGATGAAAATAGAAATATTACGTTTACCTGCCCCAGAACACCACCAGGGTTGATGAATAAGTCAGCCTCTCCAGAGGCTCGGGAGTCAGCAGCCTGTGAAGGACCACCCACTCCTGCTTCTCAAGTAGTAAAGGAGGGTGTTTCTTTTCCAAACTCCTTGGCAGAAAGTGGGCAAGAGACAACTCCAGCCCAGATATCCACATCATTAGTGGTGGATAACCGCAGCAAAGATGGAGTCCCAGATCAAGAAAGACCCAAGGCCCCCTCCGTTGTTATGCCTTCTACAACCACAGGAGGAGTTACCCTAACTTCTACAGCAGCCACAGAAACAGTTAACCGTCAGGGGGGTAGCGGTCTTAAGAATAAAGGTGAGCTTGCCGATCCCGTGAAAACTGAAGCAGGGATAGAGGGAGGACATGTGATAGGAGAATCTGAGTCAGTGCCCAGTGGTGCATCTAAGCATTCAATAGAAAAAATCACAGAGCTTGCAAAGGAACACTTTCTTTCCAGAGTGCCAGTAGAAGACCAAAGCCTAACAGGTGAGGTCAGAGTCCTAGAAACGTGTGCGGATGGTAATAATTTTCCAACACACCCAGTTACTGAAAAGAAAGAGTCTGAGGGAGGTGCTGCTCCAGTTCAAATCCCCGACTTATTAGGAGACAAAGCACAAAAGCCCAATTTGTGTGAGGACCAAAATGCTGACAGTAGCGATTCCAAGGACCCAGATGGTTTGAATAAGGAGGTAGATAGGGCTCTTTTGCCTCCGAAAAGTGAAGAAAATAAAGTGGAAGAAGTTAACCTGGCTTCTCCAATCACTGAATCAGAATCGATTTCCTTGGCAACACCAGAATTCCAGTCCGATTCCTTGGATGGCAAAGCTGCGACTACCCCGTTGCAGGTGGTAGATCAGTTAATAGTGACTGCTTCCGAGGATCTTGAACTCCCGGAGCCCAAAGATAAGATCTTGGAGGCACCTGACACAATGACTGAAAAGTCTGAACCCAAGGCACCCGGAGAAGGGAAGAAGGAAGATAAAGGCAGAGTGGCAGAACCGATGAAAGGCTACATGAGACCTACCAAGTCCCGAGGCCTGACTCCACTTTTGCCAAAGTCTCCCGTCCAGGAGCGAGAGAGATCCAAGCAACTAAAGTCCAGCGGTATGACCCTGCCATGGGGCGATGTGTGTGCTTGTGGCTTTTGAGTCAGCATCCAAAAGGCACAGAGCTCGTGCTTCGGTTCCGTCCAGATTCTAATCATCCTTGTTAATCATTGGTTTGTTGGCATGAAAATGTGTAATTGCTAATGACGTGTTTTCTGCAGCCAGGGCATGCCTTGTGTCCAGCTTGAGGAGGCTGGTGACTTGGTTGCATGCCTTTTTTACCCAGCACTGAACCTTGAGCTTTAGAGGAAGTAGAATTTCAAACAATAAATTGTTTAGCAGAAGGCCTGTCACCATCCACTATTCTTCATTAAAAAATTTTTTTTTTTTTTTTTTTGCCTCCTGTGTGTAAAGCTTACAGCCAGATTTAATCATTATTTTGTATAAGGATTCACAGGAGGAAAGAAAACATTTCAAGTTCAGCTGTATGCGTGGGATTTTTTTTTTTTTTTTGTCTGTATATATTTGTAGCTTGTGCTGGTGGGACTGAATATCCAAATTGCTTTTAGAATCCGTGAAAATGGTCTTCCCCATATGAGGACCAGCATTGGTAGGCACAGACTTTGTGTTTCTGAGTAGTGGGAAATGATCTGTCAGTGTCGCACCACATCTTTTACCACTTTGATGCTCACAGCCATTGACTCCAGGTGCATGTTGGGCAGAGCTTGGGGCATCAGTTGTTGTCTGTAAAACATACTCTACATCTACGGACAACTCATAAAACTTGCCAGTGTGAGATTCCTCATAATTTTGCCCTTTTTGGATCTCACCAGTCAAGTTATTGGAATGAGATTGAGCAAGATGATTCCTTTGAGATTTAGAAATGTTTTCTTTTCTTTCTTTCTTTTTTTTTTTTCCCTGAAAAGTATACATCTAATCATAGCTTCCCGGAGCCTAACCTTCGAAAAGATGTTTCCTGGCGTTTGAGTTTTTTCAGCTTACAGATGATGCTGTTTCCCACCTCGCATGATGCAGCTACTAACTCCAGAAATTAAAATAACACCAGTTGGCCCTGGGGTTTTGGAGAGGCTTCGTCAGGGGATGATGTGCTGCATGGTGTGGCCTTGTTGTTTGAGGTCAAGCTTGTGATTTGCATGGATTGGTACCCAGTGAGGAACACGTGCTGTGTGTGTAGAGAATACTAAAGGTCATTTATCTGCGTAAGACATTCTCGTCTTTTCTGTTCTTATGTTTCTTCTGTTAGCTACCCTATTACCGAGGCAGGAAATGAAGTCATATGTAGAGGGCTTTCCAGCCTTCATTAACACTTCCGGTTCTTTACTAGAGTTTGTCTAGAGTTTGTAGACTCTTTAGTTTCAAGGGTAATGTTTTCCTGAACTCTAGCCATTTCTTTTTGCTCAGTATTTCTAAAGAAATGTAGCGAGAGGATTTGTTTTGATTCTTGAGCAAGCAAAGCAGAAGTTTGAGAACCGTTAGGGCCCAGCCTTGGCCAGGCCAGGACCAGAGACTTGTGTTAGGGGTGGCCTTGCAAAGGGGCTGAGGAGAGAATGGTGGGTTTCAGGCAAAATTTGGTGTTTCTGCTAGATTTCGATCACACCTTTTCCCTAAGGACAATGTATACTTTTTTAATGGATAATTTTTTTAACTAATTTTTGAATGTTAGTACATTCCCATGGTACAAAGGGGTATACACTTAAATGTAAGTCTGCCTCCCTCCATCAGTCCCCATTCAAGTTTCCCTCTCCAGAGACACCCAGTGTTAACAGTGTCTTATACATCCTTCCAGAGAAAATTTACACATAAAGAAGCAATAGCATATATATTTGCAGATTTTATACAGATGAGACATATAATACATACTGATGTGTGCCTTGGTTTATAAACTTAACAGTTATTGTAAAAATCTTTATAAATCAGTACAAAGAAGGGGACCTCATTCTTATTTAACAGCTGTATAGTATTGCATCATGTGGATATACCCTAATGTGTTTTATCACTTCTTTATTGATAGACATCTAAGCTTTTCCTAGTTTTTCTTTTCTTTTTTTTCTTTTAAAGTTTATTTATTTGTGAGAGAGGGAGAGAGAGAATCCTAAGCAGGCTCCGTGCTGTTAGCACAGAGCCCAGTGTGGGGCTCAAACTCAAGAACCATGAGGTCGCGACCTGAGCCTGAATCGAGTCAGGCACTTAACTAACTGAGCCACCCAGGCACCCCTCCTGGTTTTTCTTTATTAGAAACAAGGTGCATAGACTGTCCCTGTATATACAGAATGTCATACTTGCATACTTGTGCAGGTACATCTGTGTAATAAAAGGGACCTCTGGAGTAGACTCTCTGGTTTGAAGAACGTGTTCATAATTTTGACAGGTGTTGCCACATTGTTCCCCACAGGGCCACAGAGATGTACTCACCCTCAGTGTATACCAGTACCTGCTCTTCTGGCCTTCCTCCACTAGTGCACATTTTTTGTTTGTGTGCTGATCTGACAGGTGAACAGTGATTTATTGGCGTGGATTTATTTTGGGTTTTACTTATTTAGGGGCTTCCTTGTGTATTATTGAGTTTATAAAAACCATCCCTACTCTGAGATTATAAAAATAATTTCTGTTTTTAGTTTTTCACATTTTGAATCTTTGATCAATCTAGAATTTCCTGGCGTGTGTGTGTGTGTGTGTGTGTGTGTGTGTGTGTGTGTGTGTATTTATGAGATGTGATATAGAATTACTCGGTTGTCCACTAACATGTGTCTTAATCTGTCTCCCACTGAAGTGCTGCCTTTGTCATGCTCTAAATTCCTGTACATATTTGGTCTATTTCTGGATTTTCTTTTCTGATTCATTGGTCTTCTCGTTGAAAAGTATATTTTCATATTTCATAGTATATTTTCATATCTAATAGGTCTAGTCCAGTCCCACTCCTCACCCAGTCCCACTCTCATCCTTAGAGTTGTCCTGACTCTCCTTGCTTATTACTACATAAAAATTTGAGAATTGACTTGTATAGTTTTGTAAAAACACAAAACAAAACAAAAATCCAGTCACTGTTTTTCTTTGAATCACATTAAATGTATCGGTTATTGGGGGAGAGTTGTTGTCTTGTATGGTGAGGTTTTCTATCCAACGACACAGTAACTTGCCATGTTCAGTAACTTCACATGTTCAGGTTTACATGTCCTTGTCCCTCACTGGTATTTTGATGTTTTCTTCTTGCAGATCTTGTATCTTTCTAGTAAGGCTTATTCTTTTTTTTTTTTTTTTTAATGTTTATTTATTTATTTTAAGAGTGAGAGAGTGTGCAAGAGGGTGAGGAGCAGAGAGAGAGAATCCCAAGCAGGGTCCCTGCTGTCAGCACAGAACCTGATGTAGGGCTTGATCCCACGAATCATGAGATCATGACCTGAACCAAAATTAAGAGTCAGACACTTAACCAACTCAACTGACTGAGCCTCCCAGCGCCCTTAGTGACACTTATTCTAAGGTGTCCAAGAAGCAGGAGAATGTGCAGATACAGAGCTTCAAGTAAGCCTGGAGTCTGAGGCAGGAAACTGAGTGGAACAGGGAGTATAGTGATTTGTGATAGGGGACGGGGCAGGGTAGCCCCTCATACCCAACTACCACTGTTCCGTGTAGGCTGTGATGTTTCATCCACAACTGGTTGTAGGCCTGGCCTTATTATATTTTTTCTTTGTTTTTCACTTCAGATCATTCGTGTTAACTGCCCACTCCTAGATTGCTAGCAATTAATAGTAACTACCATCTGTTAATATCATGTGCCTAATTATCTATAGGTAGGTAGGTAGGTAAGTACACACACACACACACACGTACACACACAAAAAAACAATACTACATAGTATTCTCTCCATTTTATAGATGAGAAAAATGGAGACTCTCCACATTAAGGTCATGCAGATAGTATAGTGGCAGAGGCAGAATTTGAACCAAAGTCTTTCCAACTCTAGGGCCTGTTCTTTTCTCATTCTTTTCTCAGAGGAACCTTCCAGAAGTTTTAGGTTCTTAAAAAGAAAAAGGTGGAAAATTAGTCATTATATTTTCTTAATGTCTAAGCACTAAGTAAGTACTTTTTTAGGTACTTTTGAATTTTGAATCAGAGGCTAATTTGGGATTGGGATCTAGGTCTTTTGACTCGGTCTAGCATTTTATTCTCCAGGCAGAGTCTGTGTCTGACTTATTCATGTGTTTTCCCTAACACATAGTATTGAGCTTGACATACATGTGATGCCTGATGACATATTAAAAATTATAAATGAATTATCTTTTGTGAGTCCTAACCCTCTTTGGAAGTAGGGAGAGTGAATAGACTGCTAATGTCTCTTTTGGCTTAGTGTTCCCTCTCCTTTTATCTTTTCATGCCACTTTCAAGTTTAGGGAAACTTTACCAGAAGGCTTCTTCACATATCTTGCATGTTGTTCTAGGCAGGGAGGATTGTGATACTTCAGGTAATCTGAGCTCACCTTGGCAGAAAAGGACTTCCTTTGGGACTGTTTTTTGTGAATGGAAGAGCCAGTTTGAAAGAGCCTCCCTCTACTGGAGTCTAGTCAATGCTGTCACTTCACCAGCAGCCAGGTAGAGCTGTGCGTGACTGTGCACTTGGCATGTTGTTCCCTGAGTGCGATAGTTATCACGGATCCCTGTAGACAGGCCCTTCCCTTTGCCAAAGTTAGAACCTAGCCTCCTTTTTTCTGGCTTCATTTTCTTTAGTTTGCCTGAGCCCATCATCCAACAGCTGGGAAACGTCGGTTTATGGTGGGAAGTTCTCTTGGCATGAAACTTGAAGTAATTTATAAACCCCAAATCCTAACAGTTTTACAAATAAAATATGCTCAGCAGATGAGAAGATTACATTTGTAATCTTAAAACTTGCTACAGTTTTACAACTGGTAAAGTATCGATTAAGTAATATTTCTTCTTAACTATAGTGCCCTTCCTATAGTTCCTTTCCTTACCGCTTTCTTCCCATTTACCTGCTTATTCTCTGTTGTTGTTTTTTAAAATGCTGTTTATTAAAGAAATGTAGTGGAAAATTGTATATGTCATACAACTCAAAATAGCTACCATTTTTAAAAAATGTTCGTTTATTTAGAGAAAGAGAGAGAGCAAGCACAAGCAGGGAAGGGGCAGAGAGACAGGGAGAGAGAGAATCCCAAGAAAGGTCTGCACTGTCAGTGTAGAGCCTGAGGTGTGGGGCTCGATCCCACAAACCAGTGAGATCATGACCTGAGCTGAAATCAACAGTCAGATTTTTTTTTTTTTTTAAATTTATTCATTTTTGAGAGAGAGAGACAGAGACAGAGACAGAGCGTGAGCAGGGGAGGGCCAGAGAGAGAGAGAGGGAGACACAGAATCCAAAGCAGGCTCCAAGCTCTGAGCTGTCAGCACAGAGCCCCTGACGCGGGGCTCGAACTCACTAACCCCAAGATCATGGCCTGAGCCAAAGTCATACGCTTAACCGACTGAGCCACCCAGGTGCCCCAAATAGCTACCATTTTTTTTTTTGAAATTTACTATATGTTCAGCACTGTCTTAAACTCTCTCAACCCTCAAAGAACCTGTGCTAATGTTTGCCTCATTTGACCCAGTGCATATAAATATTCTTTGAAATGAGTCCAGCAGATATTAATTTTTCTACTTTAAAATGAGGTTGGTGGGGCACCTCGGTGGCTCCGTTGGTTAAGTGTCTGACTTCGGCTCAGGCCATGATCTCACAATTTGTGGGTTCAAGTCCTGCGTCAAGCTCTCTGCTGATAGTTTGGAGCCTGGAGCCTGCTTCAGATTCTGTGTGTCCCTCTCTCTCTGCCCCTCACCTGCTTGCTCTCCCTCTCTCTCTCTTAAAAAGAAATAAACACTAAATTTTTTTGTTTTTCTTGATGAGGTTGGTTCTTCCCCTCACACTCCCTTCACTGGTCACTTTTGTCCTCTGGTGACAATAGCATTGGCAGATTCAGGAAAAAAAAAATGATAAAACAATTTAGCTTCTGATTTTTGGTGTTGCAGATATATCTGTTTCTTTAAAATATGAAGTGGACAGGTGTGCCTGGCTGGCTCAGTCAGTAGAGCATGTAACTCTTGATCTTGGGGTGGTAAGTTCGAGCCCCACATTGGGTATAGAGATTACTTGAAAATAAAATCTTAAAAAAGAATAATAATAAAATAAAGTAAAATATAAAGTGGACAATAAAGAGATCATCTCTTTATTCCCCTTACCTCTTATTTTTTTATTAAAAAAATTTACACTTAATTTAACATTAATTTTAATGTTTATTATTTTGAGGGAGGGAGAGACAGAGTGCAAGCAGGGGAGGGGCAGAGAGAGAGAGAGAGAGACAGACAGAATCCAAAGAAGGCTCCAGGCTCCAGGCTCCAAGCTGTCAGCACAGAGCCCAAAGCCCGGCTCAAAATCACGAACCCCGGCTCAAAATCACGAACCCCGCAAGATCATGACCTGAGGCGAAGTTAGATGCTTCACCACCTGAGTCCCGCCCCATCCCCCCCGACAGCGCCCCATCCCTTACCTCTTCTTTTTAACCTAAAATGTTAATGCAGGCCATCTCAGCTGTGAGCAGGTTGAAATTGGTAATTTTTAAACTGTTTAGCAACGATAATTTGTATAAGTTTAAATTTTTTTTTTAATGTTTATTTATTTTTGACAGAGAGAGAGAGAGACAGAGCATGAGTGGGGGAGGGGCAGAGAGAGAGACACACAGAATTCGAAGCAGGCTCCGAGCTGTCAGCACAGAGCCCGACGCGGGGCTCAAACTCATGGACCGTGAGATCATGACCTGAGCCAAAGTCGGATGCTTAACCGACTGAGCCACCCAGGCGCCCCGATAATTTGTATAAGTTTAAACAAAAATCTAATTATCATACAATGTTCCTGTTACACTGTGAACAGTGGACACTCAAAATGATTTGGACTTTTTAGTAATTTAATTCATTCATTCATTCATTCAGCAGACACCAGGTAACATTACTCCCACATTCTAAGGGTAGATTAATGACACATTCTCTGCTTCTCCAGGATTCTAGCGTGGGGAGATAAACACAAACATAATTTTACTCTAATGAGAGAAGTTTTATAATACAGTGTGAGCTAAGAGTTTATAGAGCTAGGTCAGGTAAAACATTCTAGGGGATAGACTGCGTAAAGGCATAGTGAAGTACAAATGCCTGGAATATTTGAGGAGTAGCAAACATTTTGGAGTGACTGGCATATAAGTCAAGTTTGGGGAGCGGGGAGATCTGTGAAACATTTTGAGATGAGATTGAGAGAAAGAATACAAGCTCTTAAAGGGTCCTGGGAGTTGTCTGTTGCCTCCGTAAGCAGAGGATATTAGACTTTATGCTGGAAGTGATGTGGGATGGGGGGTGTTTACCTATTTTAATTGGATGATTCTCTCTTCTTTCTTGAGGCCATGGGAAGGTCAATACTATGCTAAAAGAACAAAGGGTTAGAATTTCCAAGTCATACTTCTTGGGGGACTTTTCATCTATAAACATTTTAATGCTTAAGGGTGTCAAATGACAAAAATAATCCAGTTTAGATAGGAGTTTGATGTCCTTTATTCAAAGGAAAACAACCCATGGATTGGGGGAGTACAGTGCCTAACAAGCAGAGGTGCACTTTTCCCGAGGAATTTGGGGCAAGAGCGAGTTTTATAGAGCATTAGAAGAGGCACTGCATGACAGCATGAGTGACTAAGAGGTTGGGGATCTCCTTATAAGACTAGCAGGTCCTATTTTCTAGGCTAACTAAAGCAGAGTTGGAGGTTTGTGATTGGTATATATTAGGTTACCTTGACAGTGAGGCATTTCCCAAAAGTGCAGGCTGACTTGGCTCTAGATTTGTGATAGGAGCCAGGCCTCCATTTTTTGGGTCCCAGTAGATGAATTACTTTTGTCAGGAGTCACATAAGTTAGATTGCTGGTTTCATTTTTTTTAAATCCTATTTCCCAATCTTTGAAACTCAATTAGGGAGAATCACAGTTTTCTTGAGTTAAATATGTACTAAGAAACATTTCTGAAATTCAGTAGAATATGGCTTTGAGATGGTTGTGCGTGTATATATATATATATATATATATATATATATATATATATATATAAATATATATAAACACAAACATTATTTACTTTCAGGTAAGAAACTTAGATTGCAACTTTGTAACCTTCAGGTTTTATTAGTAAAGAGTATCAGTCATTGTAATCAGTGGAATTATTGACTGTCATTGTAATGATAATTTATTAGAAATTGTTTTCTGGAGACAATATCAGGGAACATTTGGTCAATCTGGAAAGTAGTTTTGTTGCCTTGGTAACGACTAGGAAAGATGCAGAGAAACCAGTTGTGGAACATATCAAAACCAAGGCCCTGAACAGGTTGGGTACTAGCTGAAGGTACAGACAAAAACAGAAACATCTGCCGGTACGTCTGCTAAGATCAGAGACCTTCAGAGACCTGCAAGTTGTGCCAGCACCCTTGGAGGCTAGACATGTCATTATATGGTCTCATAAAAGAGCCTTAGAGGGGCACCTGGGTGGCTCAGTGTGTTGGGCATCCAACTTCAGCTCAGGTCATGATCTCACAGTTCGTGAGTTCAAGACCTACGTCAATCTCTGTGCTGACAGCTCAGAGCCTGGAGCCTGCTTCAGATTCTGTGTCTCCCTCTCTCTCTGTCTTTCCCTCGTTCACACTGTCTTTCTCAAAAAAGGACTAAGTGTCAAAAATTAAATAATAAATAAATAAAGCCTTAGAAACCACCCACTGACCAGACACATGGGTGTATCTATGTACTTTCCCTTAGACTCAGAGTGGAACTTAAAAATCTTTAACCCAAAGGACCTTCCAAATTGGAACCTCTCTAGATGAGTTTAATGATGGGAAGGGTCAAGTCAAATTATAGAGTCCGTATTCAAGGAATCCATTCATCCTTCCGCTAAGCAGAACTTTTCTGAGAGCCTACTTACTGTATCAGATTGCTGGTCATCACCATGGCAAAGATGGACTCATCATTTTCTTGCCTTCCGGTAGCTCCCAGGAAAGGCACATAAGTAAACGATTATGGTGTAGTTTCCAAATAGAGTGTGAGCAAGTATGATATTGTAAAAACATGAATGAGCCGATTTGGGGGTGGGGGTCTGGGAGACTTCACAGAGGTGACATTTAAGTGGGTTCTGAAGGTGTAGGAGTGGAACCAAGAGGAAGGAATTCCAGTGGCAGCTGAGTCTAGAATTGAAGCCTTCTGGTTCTTAAGTAGATTTGATTTCTTTTTGCCTGGATGTGCTCAGCCTTTTAAGGTATCATGTAAGTTTGCCATCTAAGAACCTGATAAAGTATCACAGAAGCTAGGGAGATTTGAGTTCCTTGCTACAGCTGTCTCCTGTGGGGGAATGTGCATTCCTGAGTGAAACTCTGTCTATAATTCTGAATTGGACCAGAGCACTGACAGAGCCTCAGTTTTTACTAATTAGTCTGTCCTAGATTTTCCCCATTTTTCACGAGCCAGATAGCATTCACCTCATTTGGCAATCTTTAAACCCATTAATTCTTGTTCCCTGTGATTTCTTCCTTGGTATGTGTTACAAAAGCAATAGTGTAGTCAAACTATAATCTACTCTGTCCCCTTCCCTATGTAAAAACCTCTAGATCTCTACTTTTTCCTATGGAAGCAGGACCTGCCTGCCTATGCAGAAGCACCATGAAGGGGAAGCTCACAGTGTTGAGCTGTGAAAAACCATTAATGTAAATTTAAGTTCTCTCAGAATGGAAACTAATAACCAGAGATCACTAAGGAAGAAGTTGCTCACACCTTCCTCATTCTTTGTACAATGAAAACAATACCATGATAAAGGTATAAGATGGACACTAAATCTTAATGCAGTTGCTTCTTTGTCTCCTTTATTTCAAGCTTGTTTTGCCCCCCAAACACACATACACGTATACCACATGTGTACACATTGTATACTAGTTTTGGAAGCTTTGAATTAATCACAAAAAGGTAAATTAAAATTGTAAGTTAAAGTCTGTAGTACTTTTCTTTATTGAGCAAAAAAGAAACAATGAAGAGGAGAGGCATCCAGTGACTAAGATATAGTTTTGCTCAGTTGTGTGGGAAGCCTGTCAGTCAAAGACCAAGCATCTTCCACATGGCTTTTCCATTAGCTCACCATTTGATCTTAGGCAAACCATTGCATTTCCCCCCCCCCTCTGGATCCTGTTTGCTCTTCTGTAAATTGAGAAGATTAAGTTAGAGGAGTTCCAGCATTCGGATCCTGTACCGTAGCACATACGTCATTGTCCTTGCAGCACTGTTGTTATAAAATGACCCTTGTCCACTTAAGAAACAAAACAAACGAGCAAAAGGGAAAAAAGAGAGAGAGACAAGCCAAGAAACAGACTGTTAACTACAGAGAACACACTGACGGTTACCAGAGAGGAGGGGTTGGGGGGGATGGGGAAAATAGGTGATGGGGATTAAGAGGGCACTTGTGATGAGCACCGGTAATGCAAATTAAAACTTAAAAAGACCATAATAAAAATTTCAAAACAGAATAAGATGATTTTTGTCCTAAAAGAGACTTGGAGAATAGGATATTATTTTCTTTAGGCAGTTTCTCCGATTTTGAGAGCCAGCTTTTCTTTTTCTCTTGTGTGTTATTGAAATTAGGGTTTGTATGGTGTTTCTTGGTGGTGGTGGTTTGTTTATTTGTGCCTACCTTTATCAGAAGGATTGTCATGCAGTAATTCTCCAGTCCAGGGACTTAATACTTTATCGTTTCACATCAAACTCCCTGCTGGAAGCCGTAAAACCTACTTCATACGTGAATACATTTTCTTAGTTTTTTTGTGTTTTTTTTTTTAAGCTAGCATCAGGGGGTACATTATGTTAGCTACCTTGTTAGATGGTTTTTATCTTCTGTTGCTTCACACCTACACAAGAGATGGATTCTGTGGGTGTCCCCATATTATGCCCTATGTTCTCCTGTTGTACTCAAACCCAGATCCCTAGGTGACACCAGGCTTATGTGCAAGCTTGAGCATCTAGCTGACGTGATGTCTTGGGCACTCGCCTGTACTCTGGGCTTCCCGTCTGGGCTTATACTTCTTGGCCACTGACCTCTCCGATTTCTTCTTCAACTCTCTGACTCTTGAGCCCTCGAACACTGAGGCCTCTGCTTGGCACAGTAGCCGAACATTGTCTTCTTGCAGGCTGACCACATTTCTGATGTGTAGTAGGAACCACAGTCTAGAATATGTGCTTCTTTGTGACCCGCCAGCTTCATTCTCCTGGTTCCTGCTCCTGGTCTTTGGCTGACTCACAGTTTGCAGTTTGCTATTTATAGATAGAGTTGTTGAGACAAGATACACGGGATTTGAAGATACCAGGGACTTAACAACTCTAGTTACTGCCTTAGCTTCATTTGTTTGTTTCATTTGTTGTTGGTACCAGTGGGAGGCTCTGGATAGGCTGGCTAGAACTAAAACTCATTGGACTCTAGGGGCGCAAATTTAAAAATCACTTGACTCAGAGGAACAAGTGTCCGTGCTTGTTCTTCACCTAGGCTGTCTCTGCCCTTTCAGAATATGGCAGCCAACTCAGCCCCTCTTGTCAGACTTGCAGCTACATACATCCCCTAGGTAGTCCTCTACCATCAGGAGCCCCAAGTTAAAATAAAACCACTCTGAGTTGGACATAGCAGCAGACCTGTGAGTCCTTGATGCATGTTTCAGCCTTTTCATTGAGTCGTAAAAGTGCTAAAACTGTGACACTGGAAGGCACCTTAAAGGCCCCCCTCATTTTACGGAGGAACAAACCAAAGCCAGGAACAGTTAAGTGTGTTGCTCAGAGTCATAACTAGTAAATGACACGGAGAAATTTTAAAACCTGGTCTTTTGACTCCAAACCAAATTATTTTTTTCCCCACAAACCAAAGATAGAAGGTGTCAGTAAATTGGGGCGCTTGGGTGGCTCAGTCGGTTAAGCGCCGACTTCAGCTCAGGTCATGATCTCGTGGTTCGTGAGTTTGAGCCCTGCGTCGGGCTCTGTGCTGACAGCTCGGGGCCTGGAGCCTGCTTCAGATCCCGTGTCTCCCTCTCTCTCTGCTCCTTCCCCACTTGTGCTCTCTCTGTGTCTCAAAAATAAATAAACATTAAAAATTTTTTTTTAAAAAGTATCAATAAATTGAGGCTGTATGTGTGTGTGTGTATTAGGGGTGGGGAGTGACTAGTTTCTCAGTGGGTGGGGTTGTTGAGGCATACCTAATTTCTAAGGCATTTTCTAAGATTTGCATATGGCATGTTTGGACTGCATTACAACAGCCTCCTGCAGGCGTTCATAATTTTCATCCTATATTATGCATACATAATTGTATTATTCACTTATAATGTATGTATAAAAAGATAAGAAAGCCAGAATTCAGCTATATTTTATCAGTAAGCCTTTCCGTACCCAAGACTCTCCATCTTTCTTTTTCCCTAATTAGTTAGTAGAATCATGACCTTTGTGGTAGAGTAAGGTGACACTGGTTCCTTGCCAAGGAACCTTTGTTGGCTTTGACATGTATTGCTATTAAACTACTTAAGGTCAAGAGGAAGGAGAGGCTCAGTTTATGTTCAGGACAAAGGTTAAATGGAAAAGCACATTTTTTGAGGCTTTCAACCCTGCCACTCTTGACCATCAACATAGCCCAGTGTTACGTACTGAAGTTAATGCAGAAAGCGTATACAGTTGGCTTCTGCACTATGGTTGGGGACTTGAGAGAAGTGATGTGAGTGGTGTGAATAGTAGAGAAAGGGTACTTGGAGACAGAGGCTCCAGTTAAGGAAACTTTCCTGGGCTGGGCTTTGGTAATCTCATCACATTTTATAGATCAAAGAGAGCAATCTTAACTTGAACTTTTTTCTTTTTTTTTTTTTTTTAATTCAGGTTAGTTAGGGGCACCTGGGTGGCTCAGTTGGTTAAGTGTCCGGCTCAGGTCACGATCTCCCAGTTTATGGGTTTGAACCCCCTCTTGAGCTCTGTGCCGACAGCAAGGGAGCCTGGAGCCTGCTTCAAGTTCTGTGTCTCCCTGTCTCTCTGCCCCTTCCCCGCTTACTCTCTCTCTCAAAAATAAAATAAATAAAATAAAATAAAATAGGGGCGCCTGGGTGGCTCAGTCGGTTAAGTGGCCGACTTCGGCTCAGGTCATGATCTCACGGTCCGTGAGTTCGAGCCCCGCGTCGGGCTCTGTGCTGACAGCTCAGAGCCTGGAGCCCGTTTCAGATTCTGTGTCTCCCTCTCTCTCTGCCCCTCTCCTGTTCATGCTCTGTCTCTCTCTGTCTCAAAAATAAATAAACGTTAAAAAAATTTTTTTTAATAAAACATTAAAAATTTTTTTTAATTCAAGTTAGTTAACATACAGTGTGTCTTGGTTTTAGGAGTCGAACCCAGTGATTCATCTCTTACATGTGACACCCAGTGCCCATGCCAACATGTGCCCTCCCTAATGCCCATCACCCATTTAACCCATCCCCCCCACCCACAGCCCCTCCAGCAGCTCTCAGTTTGTTCTTCATATTTAAGAATCCCTTATGATTTGCCTCCCTCTGCCCTTTTTTCTAAAAGAATTATTAAAAAATTGTAGCCAGATCAGTGTAGTTGATAGCAGATGGCTTTAAAACAATCCAGCCTGAATTTTCTTCATCTTGGAAAAAGGCATCTGGTGTATTCCTCCTTGATAGAATATTTCGGAGTATCCTATGTTAGCGCATAATAGTGACTTACAGGTGAAGCAACAAAAATCAGCTTAATTTAAGGTAGAATACGGCCTGTCTTCTCAGTGTAACTTTTTTTCCCAAGAATTTTCTTTTCTGGATATTTCAGTCCTAAATGTACAGTTAACAAGCTCAGAGGCCAGCACAGCAAAGGACTGTGCTGGATTAAACAGGGGCAGGGGGCTGTGTCACAGATTGCCAGAGTCCCTGTGTTCCAGAGGTCAGTGTGTTCACATGGCAACTAAGCAATCGGCTAGCTAGAAAGAGCAGGGCTGGTGCAGTGGGGGGAGGGGGGGGGACCCGGCTTGTCCAGGGAACTGGTGGGGAGCAGGGTCAGGAGTAAAAGTGCAAGGGGTATATTGTCACTCAAATGTCTTGTAACTAGAATACATGTCTCCAAAGCCCTGATTGCTGAGATCCTGGGAGGAACCCTTTATTAAACTCTTCCATAGTATAGAACTACAGGTGAAGCTCTCACTGAGATTTGGGGACTCCACTCAAATCAGTTTTCAAGTCAATTTGGTGAGTCGCTGTGACAGCAAACCCACTCATGCTCTGAGAAATGAATGCCTCCAATTTTGACACTATAGTAAGGTCTTTTTTTTAAGTGAAATTTTGAGCCATTTTCTGAAATCATTGTTCTTTAAGGGTTATGACTAGGGATTGGCAAATGAGTCTTGACTATTTTTAAAACAGTTTTTTGAGTGGGTGAATGAGGAAGTGTGGGCATAGTGTCAGATAAGTGAACGTGTGGGTATACATGTATCTATATCAGTAAAAGCGGGAGTGATTACTATCCTCGTACCCAGATTGGCACCATACCGTGTTGTAAACTGCAGATCTAAACAGAGTGCTAGCTAACAGGAAATTACACTTCCAGTTTAACAGTGGCATTTGTGCAGAAAGTAGCAGGTTCTTTCCTTTCTCTTTCTTTTTCGTTCTTTTCTTTCACACTAGTAAATACATTTAGCACCCAGCTGCTAGAGGAGAGAGGATCTTTGGGGGAAAGACAGGTTTGTCGTGAATACTGGGGACTTGGTGTGATGTCACTGCCAGCTCTGTGTGATCGTAGGTGGTGTTAGAGCTCCAGGAGCGAGGGGGGAGAGCAGTCGAAGAGACGATGTCGCTCTCAGACAAGCAGCCTGCCTCTCGCACTGCCGCTTACAGCCAGCTCTGTAAGGGCAAGCCTGCAGAGTGCCGAATGGACCCCCCAAAAGAAATCAACCAAGCTGGATTTGAGTGGCAGAGGACAGAGGGCAAACTGAATGAAATCGGACTGAACGTCAGCATGGACGGGCAGCTGAAAGACGGGCTTGTGAAGAATGCCAGCTTCCTGGAGCAGAAAAAGCTCTGCTTCTTTGACGGGAAGCTAGACAAAGAGCTCAGCATTGAGGTGCAGGACGAGGAGTGTCAGGCAACCTCGGGTCACCTTGAGAGCAGGTATGTGATTTCAGAAACCTGCCATTCCTTGGAGGGAAACTCGGTACACCAGAAGACAGCTGAGTTCCGTGTGGGACCCGGAGAGGGGCCAGATGAGAACAAAGCCTCTACAGTTCAGGGGAAGGTGGCAGGGAAGAATGGGCCAGAGACCAAGAGCCAGCCAGATCTGGATTTCCCTGGGGCTGCTGACATCCCCACCCGGGATGCTGAGCAAGAAACCAGTGTTTGGAACCCCAACTTTCATCCAGTGGCTCAGGGCTTGAGGGAAGCAACTCCGGGAAAGGAGAATGGCATCACTGCTGGCTGCCGGGTGCCTGGGGTGGTGAACGATCACTCTGGGCTGCTCGAATGTAAGCCCTCACTATCTGAGGCTATAGCGCGCCCAGCCCCCACTATTGAGCATTCACCCACTGCCATTCCACCGATCACTATGGTGGAGTTCACCCAGGAATACGTAAATGACCGCTCTCATGACAGAGACCACGAGAAGGAGCTGGAGAAATTGAATTCTCCCGAAGAGGGGGCTTTGCTCAACCAAGTACCCCAGCAGAAAAAAGCAATGCGCCGGGCCCTGTCTGAATGTTCTCACCTCTCGGTTCCCCCAGCTGTCAACCTTGCAGAGAAATATCCTGAACTCCCTGCCCGAGAAGAGCTTTCTTCTGGTCTGCTGCCTCTTACTAGCAGCCCAATGCCAAGTCCTACGCCCAGGAAACTGGGGGCTCCTGCCATAAAGCGCTCCATGACGGTGGCTGAGGAACAGACAGCTAGCTACAAATTGATCCCTGGGGAGCTGCCCATCCCATCTACTGAAGAGGTACCTCCTTTCATCTGTGAGGAACCTGTGGCCAAGAAGAGAGAAGAACTGACCCCCGTCAGCAACAGCAGCGGCAGCAGCTCTGGGAAGAAGGAACTGGGCACCGCTGGATTGCATCTCCATGGTAAGCTGGAGCAGATTCCTGAAGTAAGCAGCAAGGAAAAAGGACATGAAGATGTTAGTGAAACCAGGACGGATTCATGCTCCCCAGTCTGCCAAGGAGGTGAGAAACAGCCAGGACAGACGGCTCTGGCAGGGAAGAAAGAAATTGAGGTCACTGCAACCCAGAGCACTCCAGCGTTCCTGTGTGAAGAGACCCCACGTGATGGTATGTTTCTAAATTTTGCCTCCATGGGGAACAAGCAGACAGCAAGGAGGGAACCAAAGTGACAGATTACCGGCAGGAGCGTTAGGCGGCTTTATTACCGCTGGAGTCTGTGTGCCGGGGAAAGCAGAATTCTTTGCATTGGAAGGTTGCCGGGAGTGAGGCGAGAAAGTAGACAAAGTGAATCCAGCTAGGTCAGCCTGACTGTCCGCTGGCATGATGGATAGTGGGGACTGAGGACATGGGCTGATGGGGTCAGAGGGTGGTGGACATAAGAAATAGACCCCTTGCTTGACCTCATGTCACCCTACCCACCCCATCCCCCATCCTGCCACCCCCTCAGCTCCCTGTTGGCTTGAACCAGATGATTCCTGAGCCCCAAATCATCCAATCACAACTGATTGATTTCCTTGCTTGAAAATCCGCCACTGTGTGGACTCACAATGGGCGTATCAGCACTAAACCTCCTCTCGTTAAGTAGCACAGCCTGGGTGCAAGCTCTGTTTTCCATTTCGCTTGTGAGAACATTTTACTTTTGTTCAAGTGGAAAAAGAGCCTTTTAAAGCTGGCTATTTAATATTCTCTTCCTGTTCTTCATGTTTGACCCAGTCTTGCTTCTAGTCTTCTCTTTCTGCATGCAGGTGGGGAGAATTTGTGGGGAGAAGGGAAAGGAGAGAGAAGGAGAGACTTGCACTTAATAAACCGCTAAATGTCACAGGCTTTGTGGCTGCCTCCTGTGTCTTTCTTCCTGGCCCTCCTCTTCCCCACCCCCCAGCCCCCCATGGAGCTTATTGTTGGTGGTCTACAAAAGCTGGTTTTCCTCCCAGTCCAGTTTGAGCACAAAGGGCTCCGATTCACAAGCTGGTTCATGGGGATTTAAACCATGTGTTTTGTTTGTAAAAAATCGCCTCTTCTCCTAATATGTATTCCTCTCGGTACGTTTTCATGAAGTTTTTTTTACTCATTTTCAAGTATTTTCTAGGGGAAGGTAAGTGGAAAAGCCCTAGAAGACCAACGGGGTTTTTTTGGGGTTTTTTGGGGGGGGGTTTTTGCTTTTTTTTTTTTAATGGAGATGGACAAAGAAGCTTCCTATAAGCTTCCTATTTCCTCTGTGATGTATGTCTCCAGGATGACAAGCACGCAGATACTCTGTGCCGTTGCTCACTTCTAGCTGTGGCAGAACTGTAAGCCCCTTGTGAATAGGGTTCTGTCGTCTTCCTGTTGATGGGCTGGTTCCCGGTTTGGTGCCCTATACCTTCTAGGTGGTAATGAGTGCAGATTTTTGTTTATTTCAAAGCAAGTTTATCCTAGTTCACACTAACAGAAGTTCATGGTGGCAGGAAAAAATTTCAAGTAACCTGCAAACCTCACTAATGTGTGCACCTAATAAAATGTTTAAGTGTCGACTCTGCTAAGCGCTGTGTAGATAAAAACAGATAAAGATTCATGCTTACGATATGTCAGTCACTGTCTAGGCGCTGGATATTGCCCATATTCTCAAGCAAGTTATGATCAAATTGGGGTGGGGGAATGGAGCAGTGAGAGAGTTGTGAATCATGGAAACTACCTGGAGGAGGTGGTTCGGAAGCCCTGGTGCCTAACTTTGCAAGGGAAAGCCTTCCAGGCAAAGGGACTCACATAAGGGAGCCTAGATAGCTCATTGTTAGGTAAAAGAACAATGACCAGTATTCATAGGGTACTCTTGTAAGGATTATTTAATTTCAAAGAACGGAAACACACTCAGAGGAACTCAAATTTATAAAAAGGTGTTTATTGACAGGGAGTCTCAGGGAATCCAATTGCAGGAAGCGTAGTCGGGCTGCAGCCATTATGTGCCTCTCAGGACATTTGCTTCACCCTAGATAAACATTGTGTTCCATTCCCTTCCCTGCTGGAAACTGCTTTCTCTGCCATCTCATACATTTTCTTTCCTTGGTGACTCTGGTCCACACAGACACTGGGTTGCCATGGTTTGGGCTCTGTGCCCCACTTTATGCTACCTTACATCCCTTATATCTGATCACCTCATTCACCTGGAGACTTCTCGGGAGAAGAATGTGGGTTGAGCAAACATGTCAAAGCCATCCATACATATATGGCCGGAAATAATGGGAGAACACCTCTAGAAAATTATTTGGAACCCAAACTTCAAATGCCCCTTAAGATGTTTTAAAAAACTGCTGGCTGCCTGTAACAATGAAGTGGCCCAAAGTCAGCTTTGGGATGACTCAGTAGACAGGATGAACTGGAAAACAGAGGATTGAAAGCAGAAATCCTTGTGACAATAATAGCTTGTGTCATGTAGTAGTTGTAAGTGAAATACTGATGACATGAATGGGGAAATAGAACAGGTGAAATCAACTTGAAAACTGAATGTGGAAGGTGTGTGTGTGTGTGTGTGTGTGTGTGTGTGTGAGAGAGAGAGAGAGAGAGAGAGAGAGAGAGAGAGAGAGAGAGAAAGAGAAAGGAGTCGAACCTAGTGCTGTTATACTGAGCCTGGGTTTCCCAGCAGGTAGTAACGCAAATACTGGAAAGATCCAACAGAAGGAAGTAGTTTTGTGGAGCAGTTACAAGTTCTGTTTTGAGCATTATTTTTCAAAACTGTAGGGACATTTGGGTAGTAGTCTCTAGCAATTGGCTGGCATAGACCCCTGAGCCAAAGGTGGAGGGTCATGGTGAGAAGCACCGTCTGGGAGGGAGGTAGCAGTTTCTGCTTCTGTGTACGTCAGGTGTTTTTCACTGGGTGGCAGCGATGTAGGTTGAGGTGTTGCATGCTTATGTCATAGGCAGTGGGACTTTGTGTGGATGTTTACTGAACAATCCTGGGCCTGCTGAAAAATGTGCATAGTGATCTGGGGCTAATGGCAACATATCACACATTTGGTAAGATGTTCTTTCAGCTTGCTATAGAAAAAAAGACATTCACCAACCTTGTGTGTTTTTCTTTTCTTTCTTCATATTTTTAAAACTAAGCAAATTCAGTTTTGACTCATAATACATAGAGTTTCAAACATCAAAAAGTACAAACTGCTATAAATTAGAAAATCTCCTACCAAGACAAGACCACTTGATTCACTTTTTCTTGCTTCTTTCCTCTAAGTACAGCTAAATACTCTGAAAAGAATTCAGCAGACAATTATAAAAGGAATCTGAAAGGTGGAGAGGAGAGGACGGACTGGGTAGGGAACTCAGGGCTTAAGGAAGGACAGTGTGCATTGAGACCCCTGGGTTTTCTTTCTAATCTCCCTTGTACCCAGGTCTGGGCCCTGGAGAGTGCCTGCAACCCAGAAGTGCCAACAAGCATAGATGCCTCCCCGTCCCCAAGCCTCCCCCACCAAAAAAAAAAAAGAAGAAGAAGAAGAAGAAGAAGAAGAAGAAGAAGAAGAAGAAAGAAAAGAAAGAGAAAAGAAAGGAGAAGAGAAGGGAAAAAAGAAAGAATAAAAAGCCTACTTTCTCTTGCCAAAAGACTAGGAAAGGGAAGCCATATTCCCCTACTCATATCCAGCAGCAGTAGTGGGCTCAGTCCTGCTGAGCAGTGCTCATGAGGGCCCACCTGTCACCTGTTCCACACCTGACAGCAAAATACAATCCATCCACACTGGCAGGAGAATCTATCCCTAGTCCCCCACAGGTGACAGCACCAGTGACACCTATAGGCCTGATGTCTTCTAGCCTTCTCTTCAGGAACAGAAGGAGACCTTGGGAGGTTTCCTCCTATACACCCTTCCCTCCAGCAGCAAAAGGCCAGGTGGGTGCCTCCTGCTCCCGGTGGCACCTGCAGAGATTGAACAAGAAGTATGCCAGCACCAGGCAGCCAGAGAACAGGCCAGGAGAAACTCTCTGCATTCTGTGGGTCTGGCATCACTCAACCCTCACCTAGTGAAACCATCTGGCCCAGGGAGGTGGCTTCATCCCTTGCTGGAACTACCAGCCGGGACTGAGTGACATTCTCATGAAGCCAGAAGAACACAGCAGTCCACAGTTGCATTACAAGGGCTCTGGAGACTAAATTGTTACTGAAACTACAGCCAGAACATGCACACTAAATTTAAACAATGATTACCTGATATCATACAAAATTAGGATTGTGAAGCAGCCATTATAAAATTGCTTCAACAAGCAATAATGGATTGTCTTGAAACAATGGAAAAACTAGAAAATCTCAGCAAAGAAATAGAAGTTATCAAAAAGTAGGAGATGGAAATTATAGATAGGAAAAATACAATAATCATGTAAAAAAACATGTCTGATGGGCTCAATAGTACACTGGAAATGTCAGAGAATAGAATCCGTGAACTTGAACACAGATCAATAGAATTTAGTCCATCTGAACAAAAGAGAGAAAATAGAAAAAATTACAGCTCCTCAGAGCCTTCTATAACAATAACAAAAGATCTAACATTTGTATCACTGGAATCCCAGGAGAGGAGAAAAAAATGTGAGGCTGAACAATTATTTGAAGAAATAATGACTGAAAGCACCTCAAATTTGTCAAAAGATATAAACCTAAAGATTGGAGAAACTGAATGAACCTCCAAGAGAAAAAACCCAAAGACATCTACACCAAGACATATTATAATTAAATTCTGCCAACTGAAGACAAAGAAAAAAGATCTTGAAAACAACTGTAGAGAACTAACATATCTGTATTGGGGAATAGCAGTTCAAATGGTGTTGTGATTCTTACCGGAAACCATGAGGGCAGAAGGAAGTAGCACAACGTTTTTCAAGTGTTAAAAGAAAAGAATAGTCAACCGCAAATTGTATATCTGGCAAAACCATCCTTCAGGAAAAAAGGGAAAGTAATGACATTCTAAGAGGAAAACTAAGAGGATTTTTGCTTGCTGACATCCCTTTAGAGAGTGGCTAAAGGAAGCTTTCCAAAAAGATAAGATATCATAACAGAAGGAGGCTTGGAATTTCAGAAATGAAAAAGCAATTAGAACAATGGAATGAGTAAAAATAGGAGTAAATATAAATAGACTGTCCTCACGAAGTTTAAAAATCTTATTTGATGATCGAAGCAAAAATTGTACCATCTGATGTGGTGCTCGATGTCTGAGAAGGAAATACCTAAGAAATTACATTTAAAAAGCAGGGAGGATAAAAGATCCTAAATAGAAGTAAGTAAAATGGTACACTCAAAAACATTAAAAAATAAAAGTGGAATTTTAAAAAATGTTCAAGTAGCCCACAGGAAGGCAAAAGAAACAGAGGGAACAAATAATAAAAAACAGAGCCGCCCTCTGTGCCCTCCTCATTGACACCATGCTCCAGTTCCTGCTTGGAATTACGTGTGGCCCCCTAGTTGGAATGTATCTGGTCCAGAACCATGACATAGCAAACCTGGTTTAAAAACTTGAAGGAATTAAAAAGGACTTGGATACAAGAAGAAGCCCCCTGCTTTATGAGGCGGACTCCAGCACTGCCTTCTGGATTTGCTGATTCTGCTGTTCTGGAGGGCCTCCTTACCATCTGAGCCAAAAGCTTTCGTTTTAAATTCCGGCCTCAGAGATTTTCCTCTCTGCTCGAACCTGCGCTGCCTCTGAGCACAGATGGGGCCACAAGTTAAGAACTCTCCTTTTCCAACATCCTCACTTCTTCCCTTCCTCTTTTCCAGCCGCTTGAGATGGACTAAGACTGGAATTATGGTGCTAGATGAGTAAAGGTGACCTTTAACTAGTTCTTTGGGATTTCTACCACCTTTTTTCTAAAGAAAAGATTGATGAGTTTTGTATAGCTGATCAGATTTGAATAATGCCGATTACACTGTTTAGCAATTATAATGGATGCTTAAACATTTGGTACTAAATTATGTTGTTTCCACGTAATTAAAGTCTAGAAGGGGGGGAAACACCCAAATACCAAAATGACAATATAAACCCTAACTGATCAGTAATTACTTTAAATGCAAATAGTCTAAATACTACAATTGAAGACAGAGATTAGAAGAGTAGATTTTTAAAAAATGACCCAAGTACACGCAGTGTACAAGAAATGCATATCAGGGATGCCTGGGTGGCTCAGTCAGTCAAGCGTCTGACTCTTGATTTTGGCTCAGGTTATGATCCCAGGGTCGTGGGATCGAGCTGGGCCTGGAGCCTGTATAAGATATTCTCTCTCTCTCTCTCTCTCTCTCTCTCTCTCTCTCTCTCTCTCTCTCTCCCCCTCTCTCCCCCTCCCTCCCTCCCTCCCTCCCTCTCTCTCCCTCCCTATCTCCCTCTGCCCCTCTCCCCACTAGCGTGTGCACTCTTTCTAAAATTAAAAAAAGAAAGAAAGAAATGTATGTCAGTCCTAAGGAAGGTAGATTGAAAGTTAAAGATGGAAAAAGATATATCATGTTAACATTAATTTTTTTAAGTGGCTATATTCTTTTCAAGCACCTATGGAACATTTGCCAAGATGGATCCTAGGCCATAAAATGAACTTCAGTACTTTATTAAAAGGTTAAAATCATACAGAATATTTTGTCTGGCTATAATGGAATCAAATTAGAAACCAATAATAGGCCACAGGAAAATCTTCAGTCATTTGGAAATTAGAGTACACATCTTAATAGTCCATGGTTGAAGAGGAAGTTATCACAGGAAAAATTAAAAATAAAATGAGGGGGTCTGGCTGGCTTGGTCGGTGGAGCATGCAACTCTTGATCTCAAGGTTGTAAGTTTCAGCCCCATGTTGGGTGTGGAGATTACTTAAAAATCTTAGGGCTCCTGGGTGGCTCAGTCAGTTAACGTCCCACTTCGGCTCAGGTCACGATCTCATGGTTTGAGCCCCACATTGGGCTCGCTGCCATCAGCACAGAACCCGCTTCAAATCCTCTGTCCCCCACCCACTCTTCCCCTCCCCTTCTCGCACTCTCTCAAAAAATAAACATTTAGGAAAAAGTTTTTAAAAAACAAATAGAATGAACTTTGTGATGAGCACAGGGTGTTGTATGGAAATGTTTAATTGTACACCTGCAACTAATATTACTCGGTATGTTAACAAACTAGAACTAAAATAAAAACTTAAAGGGCACCTGGGTGGCTCAGCTGGTTAGACATCTGACTCTTGATTTCATCTCAGGTCATAATCTCATGGTTTGTGAGTTCTAGCCCCACGTCGGTTCCACACTGATAGTGCAGAGCCTGCTTGAGATTCTTCCTCACCCTCCGACCTCCCTGTCCCCCCCCCCACCACCACCTCCTGGCCTCTCTCTCCCTGCCCCAAATAAATAAATGTTAAATAAATAAAAATTTAAATTAAAAATAAAATGAACTGAATAAAAATGAACATAGAACATCTCAAAATCTGTAGAATGCAGCTGTAGCAGTGCTGGGAGGGATATTTATAGCCCTATGTGCTTACCTTAGAAAAAAGATCTCAAATCAATAACCTAAGTTACTACATCAAGAAACTAGAAAAGGAAGAACAAATAAGTCTGAAGCAAGCAGAAATCAGTGAAATTGTAAACAAGAAAACAACAAAGGAAATTTATTAAGCCAAAAGCTGGTTCTTAAAAAATACCAATACAATTGATAAATCTTCAACAAAATTGACAAAGATAAAAAGAAGACACAAACCACTAACCTCAGGAATAGGGGACATCACTGTGGCAATTAAAAGGATAACAAGTGAGCACTGGAAGCACCTTTATTTACACTCCCAATTCAACAGCTCAGAGGAAATTCCTTGAAAACCACAAATTACCAAAACTCAACCAAGATAAAATAGATAACCTGAATAACCATTAATAAAATTGGAGTCTTAATTAAAAAGTTGCTGAGGGATTCACTGTAGGGGTTCATCCTACATTTAAAGAATAATTAACACCAATTTTACACACTCTCTTCCAGAAAATACAAGAGGAGGCGATATTTCTGATTCATTTTATGAGGTCTGTATTTATCTGATAAACAAAGACAGTATACAACAAACTGCAGACCAATATCTCTCATGAATGTAGATGCAAAATATTAACATGTCCAGCAATATATAAAATTACCTATACACAACAGCCCAGTGGAATTTATTCCAGATCTACATGGCTAGTCCTGTAATCAAAAACCAATCAAGGTTATCCATATCAACAGTCTGAAGAAGAAAATTCATATAAGTTCAGAAATGCATTCAACAAAACTCATCACCCATTTATGAAAAAACACTCTTCAAAGATAAGAGGGAGAACTTTCTCAACTTGGTCAACTTCCTCACCTACAGAAAACCTACTGTAACATCATACTTAGTAGTGAAATACTGAGTGCTTTCCCTGTTAAGACTAGGAGCGGGGCAAGGATGCCTGATCTCATCACTCCTACTTAACCCAATACTGGAAGTTCTGTTTAGCACAATAAAGTAAAAGGAAATAAAAGGGCATATAGATTAGAAAGGAAGAAAGAAATCTGGCTCTCTTTGCAGATGACATGATTGTCTATATAGAAAATTCCGAGGAATCTACCAAGAAAAAAAAAACCTTCCTGGAACTAATAAGTAATTTCAGCAAAGTCACAGGATGGAGTTAACTGCATGTCCATACACTAACAGTGACACTATTTTAATAAAAGTCCTGTACATAAATGTTTGTAACTGTAGCAGGTGAATGGTTAAACTGGGGTTAGAGCTGTACCATGGAATATCTGCATATCATCAGCAGTCAAAAGGAACTAGCTACTGATGCATACAACAACACCAGTTGTTGTAACATCTCAAAAGCATTATGCTGGGTGAAAGAAGCCAGACAGAAAAGGTAACATACTGTATGATCCATTTACGTAATAGTCTTGAAATAATATTATAGGGATGGAGAGCAGATTAGTGGTTGCCAGAGATTTAGGGATTAGGAAAGGAAGGGAGGTGGGGTGGCTATAAAAGGGTAACAGGAGGGAGCCTGTGTTAATGGAACATTGATCTGTCCTGATTGCTAGTAGTGGTTACATAAAGTTCCACGTGCAAAAATTGCATGGCACCGCATATGTGCGCACGTGCACACGCACACACTCTCACACAAATGAGTGCTGCATGTAGAACTGGAAACGTCTGAGCAAGCTCTGTGGGTTGTACCAATATCAGTTTCCTGGTTTTGATAGAGTACTGTGCTAATGCAGGGTGTCAGCGCTGGGCGAAGCTGGAGGAAGTATACACAGGCCCTCCCTGTACATTTCTTTGCAACTTTTAATCAATATAATTACTTCAAAATGATGTTTTAAAATGTTTAAAATAAAGCCTCCTGCCCTCTTAATTCTGTGCCCCATTCCCCCTTCCCCAAATTAAGGCGTTTTTAGAATGCGTGCACAAGTGTATTTGCATTAGAAATCTATTTTGCCCCCATCCTTTCTCTAGACAGATGGTTTCATGTTGCCTTCCTATTCTGCACCTTCCTTTTTTCTTCACTTAATAGAGATGATTCCGTATCGGTCATGCTTTATGTTTTCAGATGCTGAGATTATCTGATGCTTTGCCGTGATGCTTTGACCACTTTTCTATTAACAGACTTTGGCTGTTTCCATTTTGTGCTGTTAGGAACAATGCTCTGATGAAAGGCCTTATACATTTGCCGTTTTGCTGCTGTGTGAATATATCTCTAAGATAAATTTCTGGAAATTGAATTTTGATTAGAATTTACACTACAGTTTTCAGAGACACTGGTAGGTTGCCTTGCATAGGAACAGTACCATTCCACACGTTCACCAGCCCCAAGTATCATATTATCCCCATTGCCTGTTTTCACATTTTAGGACTTTTGACAATATGTTAGGTTAAAAATGGCATCTCAGTGTGGTTTTAATTTTCATTTCTCTGAAAAATTGGGCATCTTTTATTTTCAATTTGTATTTCAGTTTGTATTTCTTTTTCTGTAAACTGTGTTCATATCCTTTGGGCCATTTTTCTAGTGGGTTATTGGCTTTTGTAGAAGTTAGCGATTTTTAGGAGTATTTTATATATAATAAGCTCATTGTCTTTGATGTGAGGTTCAAAATTTTTTTCCTGTTTATCATTTGCCTTTTAGCTTTTCTTCTTTTCTTTCTTTCTTTTTTGTGGTCATTGAAGTTTTTGAAACTTCTTCCTTAGGCTGATCTTCTTTGGCTTCTGGATTTTGTGCCAGTTAGAAAGGTCTTTCCCACACCCGGGTTATAAATTTCATGGTATTTTAATGCTTTCAGGTGTAGCCCTATTGAAATCTGGAATTACGTCCCCACAGTGGTGCTGCTGGGCATATAGCCTTAGGTGGTAGACTATTTCTGGCCTTGGGTCTGATTTCATGGGTCTCCTCGGCCTTATTGGAAATCTGGGTCACTGCTAGAACCAGATCAAGTTAATCTCACATCCTCCATAAAGTGGTGCTTTACAGGGAAAGGAAATAAGGGGAGGACATTGGGTGATCTTCTGGCTCTTATCCCATCTTTCAGCAACCTTTATTCCAAGAGATAAACTCTAGTAGAAGAGGGTTTTGTCCCCTGTGTGCTCTGGGAGTTAGTGGTTGGGTGACAGAGCCCCTTTGCTGGTCTCCAGGGAAGGGAAACCAAACTTCAAGGGCCATTTCCTTCCATTGGTCATCTGTGCAAATCCCACTTAGGTTGCCTCTCCACAGGGACAGGCTGCCTGAATCTGTGGAATCTGAAACGGTCCTGACACAATGAGAGGAACTCGGGAGTCTTATCCACATTTCAGAGCACAGCCCTGTGGATTTTGTTCAGATTGAAGTGCTAGTCAGTGTCTGTCTCCACTAAGACTTGCATTTTCAAAATGGGTATGAAAAACATTTGCTTAGCATAACTGTTCCCCCTCTTAGGAATAAGTAAGCCTGAAGAAGGACGGCCTGCTGGGAGTGTGACCGGAAATGACATCACCGCCCCTCCAAACAAGGAGCTCCCACCAAGCCCAGAGAAGAAAACAAAGGTAGGTGCCAGAATGCTGGGTTCTCTTCTACCAATATCATTTTTTAAAACCATACCTTCTGCTACTGTTGCTTGGATTGTGAATGGAATTTCTTTTTTCTGAGCTATTAGTAGGTCCTTCCCCAGTTTTGGACCTTCTTAGAAAATATTTTATATTCCTATTTTACCATAGTAGCCTAACTCAACCCTTAAAATCTCTTCCCTTGACCCCATTATCTTGAATATGTGTAGAAATATTCTGTAGAGGGTGTTTCTGCTTCCCTTAACAACAACAATAAAGGGATTTGCAAAACTATTTGGAAATAAATTCTGCAATCTGCATTCATGAAAAGGGAAAACAGATTTTTAAGGTGGATCAAGGCTTCAGACACTTACTGGTACTTACTGCAGAGTAGAAATGCCACACTTCAGTGTGGTCCTAAAACGATGCTGATGTTGCCTCATCAAGGTACAAATAGTAACAGCTGAATCACCTGCTGGTGGCTTTTCTTCCTAAAACTATTATAGCAGCCACCAAAAGCTACTTACTTGTTTAAAGCTGTCACTGAATTTAAGTCTTCAGGTGCCAAACTGCTGGAATTTGTGAGACAGTAAGAATGAATTCCCAGTTTTCTTTCTCTCATGGTTTCTTTCCACTATTTACCAAGCTCAGAAGAACGGAATGCTGCTTTTCAGTTGCATAGATCCTCATTGCTTATAATTTTACTTTGAATTGTGCAATTTATACTTTTTTTTTAATTTGTTTTTATTTTTGTTTGTGTGTTTGATGTTGACCTTTAAAAAAAACAAAACAAAACCACCACCAACAAATCAACTTAAAGCCTTTGGCCACCACTCAACCTGCAAAGACTTCAACATCGAAAGCCAAAACTCAGCCCACTCCTCTCCCCAAGCAGCCGGCTCCCGCCACCTTTGGTGGGTCGAATAAAAAACCCATGAGCCTCGCTGCGGGCTTAGTGCCGGCTGCCCCGCCCAAACGCCCTGCCGCCACCACTGCCAGGCCTTCCACCTTACCTTCAAAAGACGCAAAACCTAAGGTAAGTGGCCACCTAAGCACTCTGCCAGGGAAAAGTTCTCCCCTCCGAGTGTCCGATCGGCTCTCATTGCTCCCAGACAGCGGAATCAAGCTGCTGGAATTGGGGGAAGTGGGGAAAGGCGACTTGAAAATCATTTGGGGCCCAGGATGCAGCCATAACATCTGAAGGCCTTTCAGACCTTGTACCTTTCCCTGCCCCTGCCTGGAGGCAATACTGCATCTGCTTGGGTTTCTCTTCCTTTCTCCCAGCCCCTCCTGCTCTTCACGGTTTGAACACTTGTTAGCCAGTTTGCCCCACTCCACACCCCGTTAGATTAACCCCTTTTTGGTAGAATTCTCCCATCAAATTCCCAAAATTTGGTTTCTTTCTCTTTAATCCTCTTACAGAAGTGATTTTTACCCATTACTTTTTTGGATAAAGCTCTTCTGACTGATCTCTGTAGGTTCCAACATCATGTGACAACTTCCTTTGCTTTTGACATTGGGCCCCCTCTCTCCCTCTGCAGTTTTCCAGTTTTTCAGGTCACCCACATTATTGCCTAGGAATCAGTCAATTTGGGCAGCAGTGGCTTCACAGGATTGTCCTAGAAGGGCAGATGGCGTCTGTGGCTTTCTTCCTTAACATTTTGTTTTATTTGAGAAGGGCCTTTAGGTCAGCTTGGTGTTATTCTTTAAATTCATGGTGGGAAATAGTTTCCCATGTTAAAATGGTAGTGTATCAATCTGATCTTGTAAAGAAAATTGGTGGAACCTAGGAATTGTAGAATAGGCTGGAACCTTGGCCAAGAAATTGCTATGGCCAAGAATTTCTATGAGAAATCCTGTCATAGATTAAGAATGATAAAATCTCATGAAGCTTTCTGACCCTGATTTACCCAGTTGACTGCTTTTCTTAACTGTTAGAAGACAATTTATTTGCATAAAAGGGCAGAGGGAAAGGCACCTGGGTGGCTCAGTTGGTTAAATGTCTGACTTCGGCTCAGGTCATGATCTCCCGGTTCATGAGTGAGTTCAAGCCCCACATCAGGCTCACTGCTGTCAGTGCAGAGCCTGCTTCAGATACTCTGGTCCCCCTCTCTCTGCCCCTCCCCCACTGCGCTCTCTCAAAAATAAACATTAGGGGCGCCTGGGTGGCTTAGTCGGTTAAGCGTCCGGTTCTTGATTTTGGCTCAGATCATGATCTCACGGTTTATGGGTTTGAGCCTGGCATCGGGCTCTGCACTGACAGTGGGGGAGCCTGCTTGGGATTCTCTCTCCCTCTCTCTGCCCCTCCCATGCTTGCACTCTCTCGCAAAATAAATTTTTAAAGTTGAAAAAATAAATAAAAAATAAAATAAACATTAAAAAGAGAGCGAGTAGAGGGAAAGTGACTAGAGCTATGGTACAACAAATCCTGGGGCTGACAGGACAGTGGCAGGGGCGCAGTGTATAGTGAACTTTTACTCTGCAGTAATAATAAAAACGAAGTGCAGTGTACTGGTTTCTTTATGTCTGTTAATTCCTTCACTCCTCTCTCTCAGCAACCCATGATGTGGATATTCATATTCTCATTTCATGGCTCAATGAAATAACCTTCCTAAGGTCCAGTGCCAGTAAGTCACAGAGCTAGTATTTGAACTTGGGTCTGACTCCAACACTGATACTTGGGCCTCCGTCAGCACTGTTCTTTCTTGTCCATGCAGCTTTTATTTTTATTTTTTATTTATTGATTTATTTTTAAAGTTTGCTTATTTTGAGAGAGAGAGAAAGAGAGAGAGAGGGTGCAAGCAGTGGAGGGGCAGAGAGAGAGAGAGAGAGAGAGAGAGAGAGTATCTCAAGCTGGCTCCACACTGTCAGCACAGAGCCTGACGTGGGGCTCGATCTCACCAACTGTGAAATCATGACCTGAGTTGAAACCAAGGGTTGGTTGCTGAACTAACTGAGCCACCCAGGTGCCGCTCATGGCCATGCAGCTTTTAGACAGCATTTTGAGACACAGCTGATCTGAAAAGGTGATCTGCATTACAATTACAAACTTGTTTTTTAGACAAGAAACAGATAAAAACATTTGGAGAGATTGATAGAAATGAAGCCTTAAGAAATTTATTTTTATCTTTATTTTGGTAGAAAGATTGTAGAAGCAGACAAAGGAGGAAAAACTTACTCAGAAAAAATAAGCAGATCTAGGATTCTGGTAGAGAAGAAAATATGAATTGAGAAACAGAGTAAGGGCAGTTACCAAAGCAGGCTGGTTCTGTAGCTTGCTGAAACCAAGAGACTGGCAGCTAAAGAGTGTCACATTTTTAAGAGCCTTCTATCCTTAATAACTTTTTTTTCCAACTTATTTTATCACCATTACTTCCACTAGCAAAAGAAGACCCTACTAGATTATTCTGAATCACAGTCAGAATACTGAGAATTTGAAGGAGACCTCAGAGTATCTGGTTTAGTACTCAGACTTTTGAGCAGACAGGAGGGAGCCCCTCTGCACAAAATCCTACGATGTATTCCGAACAGAGCTGGTCGCTGAACAGTTCCTCTTATTCCAGTCTGAGGGTTCTTCGTACCATACTTCAGGGACTTCATTTGTAGAAGTGTCCATTACCCTGCATTTTCAGTTAGACTTTAACTGGATGCCAGCCCTTAATTTCTGAGCTCCTCCTAAGCTGATTTTCCATTTAAGCAGTGTCCTGCTGGTCTCTGCCAACACACTGCCCTGTGTGGCCATTTCTCTTGGAGCAAAAGAGCTGGATCCACTGTGTCTGTGTTTTGGCTTCCTCTCTTGAGGAAGGCTTATCAAAAGAGTGTGTCCTTCTCCTATTCCTGTAGAAACCAGGCTAAATTGATCCCTTCCCTTCCTTACTAGTAAGGCCATACCCCGCCTTCACGGAAGAGGAACGACCGGGGCCCAGATGCCAAGCACCTACACTTGAGAGAATTTTCCCTTTTGCTGTCAGATTTTCCCTTTTGATGTCACAGCTGACATCGGTGCTTCTCATTCTCTCTGGTCGTCAGGCCTGCACCCTCCACCTGCCCCCTTCTCGTCGTCTCTGTGCTCTGGGCCCCACAGATCCTCTGGTCCTGACCTCCTTTATCCAGATGAGGAAATAAAGCCCATAGAGGTTCTGTGATTTTCCGAGAAACACACTGTGAGTTGGGGGCCTGACTGGGGCTGGAGTTCAGGCTTCGGATCTAACTGGTTAGGCCAGTGTTCTTTCCATCTGCAGCCCTATTCTGCTCAGCACTCACTGGGTGTATCTTAGCCAAAAGAATGACTGAATTTGCTTAAACATAATTTTTAATTTTTTTGTGGTGTTTATGTATATTTGTCTTTCATCAGGTCGTTAAATACTGATGTATTTAATGTATTAAATACATTCGATCCTGCGGCAAACTTCGTTTGTGATGTGGTATACTTGACTGGTTTGTTCATTCTCACCGGTTCAGGTTGGATTGAGATAGTTAGACTCCCCCATCTCCTGACTCCAGCTGGCCCAGCACCCTACGTGGCCAGCTTCTCACTTTGTCTGAAGGACTTAGATGTCAGCAGTATAAATTTTCCTACCAAGAAGTACCAAATCCATAGTACCCCTGTTTTCTGCTGTCCTTTAACATGACTTCCTGGGGCTCTTGCTGACCTGCTGCTCTTATTCCCACTTCCCTGTTACCAGCCTGTTGCAGAGGCGAAGATTCCTGAGAAGCGGGCCTCCCCATCCAAGCCGGCCTCTGCCCCAGCACTCAGGCCTGGCGCCAAGAGCACCCAGACTGTTCCAAAAGCCACAGCAGCTGCCACTCCTGCCTCAGCTGGGCCAAGCAGCAGGAGCCCCCCCACACCTGTGCCCAAGAGGCCCACCAGTGAGTACTGTCACCCTTCCTTCCCATGGGAACCAGCGGGGAGACAGGAGAGATCTGTGTGTCTCTGTGCACCAGACCTTAACAGGGAACACTGATCTTCACGTGCAGTTAGCAAGTATGTCTGTTCAGAAAACTCTTGAGTGAAAGGGATTCTCATGAATTCCCAGGTAGGATTACTATTCCCTTCTTAGTAACTTCACATTACTCAGCACACTGTGGTCATGGGCTTACATGATAGGAAGTCAGTTGTTCGGTTCCGCAGGCCTGTACTGGTAACCCACTTCCAAGGCCATGTGGAAGGCACTGTTAAGATTGTAGAAAAGAGTAAGGATACAGTGCGTGGCCTTTTGTGCTCCATAAGGGCCCAGTCTTTACCTGGCTGTCTAATTTACTCTTAATCTATTCCAGAGATGAGCACAGCCCATGGCCCAAAGGGGACATTTGGTAATTGTTGAATGAATGAATGAATGAATGAATGAATCTCAGTATTGGATGAGCCATTCACTAGGTCACTTTGTTAAACATTAAATAGTAAAAAGTGTATGTTTGTGCAGCCATCAAGACTGAGGGAAAGCCTGCAGACATGAAGAAGACAGCCACGAAGTCTGCACCAGGTGACACCCATCCCCCACCTCCTGGGACCCTAATCTAAACCCCTACCTCTTTGCAGCTTCCAGGCTCCCTTCTGCTCTCTCCCGCTGATCCCCTGTCATCTCTTACTTCTTTGCAGCTGACCTGAGTCGCCCCAAGAGCACCTCCACCACTTCAGTGAAGAAGAACACCACTGTCCCCGGGGCAGCCCCCGCAGCAGGGGTGGCCCCCGGCCGAGCCAAGCCCACACCCACCCCTCCTCGGCCCTCTGGGACTCCTTCCTCGGACAAGAAGCCCACGTCAGCCAAGCCCGGCTCCTCTGCACCGAAGCCGAGCCGCTTGTCTACCAACGCTTCCACCCCTGATCTGAAGAACGTCCGCTCCAAGGTTGGCTCCACGGAAAACATCAAGCATCAGCCTGGAGGAGGCCGGGTGAGTCCAGGAGCTCGTGGTCCTTGGCATGCTAGCCCTTGCTTCCCTCCCTAACACGCCACACCCCTGGGCCCACCGAAGCAGAAGGGTTGTCATGACGTCGGATTCAATGTCACAGACTTGCAGCCTGGGCTCCACGTCCATCCGGCAGCAGACTGTGTGTGCTTCTGGTGTGTATTTTGGGCTTTAGGCGTACATTTTGGTTTGGAGGCAAAAGGGTTCTTGTACTTAACAAAACAAACAGGGAAGCCCTGGCCTGTGAGACCTGCTGGCTGTGCTCCCCACCCCTGTGCTGTGAGCATCAGGACCTGACCCGCAGGAGGGGGAACCTGGGCTTGGGAGAGGCATGTCTGCCTGAAAGAAGATAAGGTGCCCCCTTGTGGCCGGGGTGACTGCCCGCTGCAGGGAAGAAGGGCTGTCAGAAGGGCTGTGGTGGGGAGTGCTGTTGAGGGCCAGGTGCTTCACTCTTAAGGATTTTCTGTTTACATCCACCACAGAATTGTCAGCTGTTAGCAGGGATGGGACCTGGTGTAGCAAACGGTGGTGGCAAAAGTCCCAGTTTGGGTCCATGGAGCAGTAACCTCATTTCCTATGTGATTCTCTAGCACTTAAGACACCACACCTCCCATTCAGGGTAGGATCCTTAAATTGCTTCAACCCCAGAGCCTTTAAAACATTGAACAGGGCCCAGAATCCTGGTACTGTTGGAAGACACTGATGGCAAACTGGGATTAGTCTGGAATAAGGGCCTAAGAGTTGCTTTTGCTAAGAGGCTGTGGCTCTGGTGTACCCAGATGGTGTGACCATCCCCCCCCCTTCCTGTGCTCTTCTTACGCTTTCGTTGGGCAAAAATTGCAGGAGGTCTTGGTGAGGAGTTGAGTGACTTGGCCTGGTGAGTGGTGTGACACTTCCCGTCATCAATAGTGGCTCCTGTGACTACAGCAGCTTGCTTGGGGCGAGGACATTTGAGTGGGGGAGCATTGTGACTGGAAAACACACTCTCGGAAGAGAATCCCTAACTTAGCCCTCCTTCCCTCCTTCTCTCCGCGAATGGTGTCTCGATCTTGTCCTCGTGTCTCCAGACTATAGTCTGCAGCTCCTCCTTCTGGCTGGTTTGTCCCGGGAAACGGTTTGTTCCTAGGAGCAAGGGTGACCTGCTTCTGCATGGTGGCCTGGCCTGGATTCGAGTCCCCTACAGCTTTCTTCCCTTCTTGGCATTTGGGCTCTTACCCTCTTGGTTTGAAATTTGCCCTCCCTTTATCTCCATCCAGGCCAAAATAGAGAAAAAAACAGAGGCAGCTGCTACAGCTCGAAAGCCTGAACCTAATGCAGTCACTAAAACAGCCGGTCCAATTGCGAGTGCGCAGAAACCACCTGCTGGGAAAGTGAGTTTTATTTAGACTTTTACCTCTTGAAGGTGAAAGATGATAAACTGTTTCTTCCAGCCTGAGTCACTTTCCCTTCTATCGCACTTTTTTCCTATCCTTAACCAGTTTCTACTTCGCCCCCGCATTCCCTCCTCTCTGTTTGATGACTCAGCCATCAGAAAAAAGTTTTGTATTAACCCTGACAGTTAACAGATTTGGGAGCCCATTATCCTTTGGGGAATATTTATTCAGCTGGACAAAATGGATCCAAAAATTTTCAGCCACTTCCTTCACACTGACCTTGATGTGAAACCCACCCATTTTGTGTGCAAACACACACACAGCACCCATGTTCTTCCTCAGTAAAACATGGGATTGGTTACTCTGCTGCGCCTGGAACCCTGGAGCCCTGGTGCTTGTAATTGAACTAGAAGGCCCCTTTCATAACCTGCTGGGCATGGAGATAGCTTTATTTGCCCTGGTTCCCCATGTCACCTCCTCACTGAAAGTTTAGGTGCTCGTTCCCACTGGAA
Source organism: Panthera tigris (assembly GCF_018350195.1). Lineage (NCBI taxonomy): Eukaryota > Metazoa > Chordata > Mammalia > Carnivora > Felidae > Panthera > Panthera tigris. Next base: position 17,249,495 of record NC_056661.1, on the reverse strand, counting down.
GCCCGCTCAGCCTAGGGATTGCATACCACCGGCAGGGCACAGGTAAACAGAAACTCTAGGTTCTTTCCTCTTACCTCCACACCCTGGAAGCAGGCCCCTCCTGCTTGCTGTGAGAACCTTCTTTTAGCTGTGGCAGGTAGGTCATCTGTCCATCCAGGGACTGCCAGAGAAGCCTTAACCTCCAGCCCTTAGGGACCAGGATGGACAGTCTCAGTGCAAGGAATTTGTACCCTCGGTGAGGCTTCTGGGTAACTCCTAGAGGCCCTGGAGGTCTCTGGTTCAGAGCAGGGTTTCACTGGGTAGTGGTTTGCTGACCAGTTATTCATCACTGACATTACCAAGAAGGCACGAATCAGTGAGGTATTTGGGCTGGAATCTCTTGGGGTGGATTTCTCTGTTCAGTGGAAAACTCTTCAGCTTGGGGCCTGCTTCATTTGTGAAGGGCTCTGAAGCAAAGGAAGGAAGGAGAAGCTGGCAACTGTTTCTCCTTGGGAAGGCTCAGAAAGAATTCTTTGTTCCAGCCCTTAGAGCCTGGGCCTTTGTGTGGCCGCATTCCAGGGAGAGCCATTCATAAACACGACAGTGTGCCTGTGCATCATTGCAGCCTTGCTTGGAGCTGGTTCTCTCTGCGCATGTAACTCACAGGGCACAGGACTGGGCATCTGGAGGATGGAAGAGGTGTTTTACTGTTGAGTTGAAAAAAAAGTCTAGACCAGAATCTCACTCTGGTCCTGTGCTTTCTCGAGCCCCCAGACGCAGGGGCTGCTACTTGTGGAGTGTGGAGCTGCTGAGGCTGTGGCCCGCGCTCCCCCTGGTGTCCGGATTCTGCATGGTGGCTCCAGCGGCCTCTGGCCCATCTGCATTTATAACTGAGCTATGCTGTCCCTTCCTTCCTGTAGCATCAGATCTGTGCCCTGTGAGCCAGCTGCCCAGCACTTCTCTGAGCAGCCGTTGCCTCCCCGAGTGGGTCTGTTTGCTGCAGTTCCCAGCCTCAGATTTAAGGGAAGTGCCGAGCTTCAGCGAAGACCAGTCCGGATAAGCAGGATCCTTGCAGAAAGCAGTCCCAGGACACTGTGTCTCAGCTCTCAGGGAGAGCAGGCAGGAGCGGGGCCATGCCTGAGTGCGCATCCGGGGCCTGCAGCTGGCTGGGCCTTGTGCACCACGGCCCAGCCCCAAGGAGCCCTTTTGCGACATGTGCTTCTGTGCTCGTGTTGTTCATTCATGTCTTCGCTCCCTGTCCTGCCACTTCAGATTCCTTCCCCTGTGCTTTTCCACAGCTGCTCTCCTGCAGGCGGGGGCGGAATTGTAACGGCACCCTGTGTCAGTCATTGTGATCACGTGTGGACTCACTGCCTGCCCTGTGTCGGTTCTAACCAGCCCTCTCCCTTTGTGTTGTTTTTTTCTGTTCTCTAACACTCCAGGTCCAGATAGTCTCCAAAAAAGTGAGCTACAGCCATATTCAGTCCAAGTGTGGTTCCAAGGACAATATTAAGCATGTCCCTGGAGGTGGTAATGTAAGTATGAGCTCTGGACAGCTGGTGTCTGAGCCGTAGCCCCGTGGGGCACCGGGGAGAGGGCCGCTTGCGCTCCCAGGACCACAGCAGCCTGGCTCGGGGCTTTCTTCCAGACACAGGCCAGCAAAGTGAGAGGAGGCTCAGTGCTCCTGTGTGTTAGGACCAGCTGTTTCTGGGGAACCCCTGACCAACACCCTGGTGATGCCCATTTGGCATCTTTTCTCATCTTCTCTTTCCCTTCTGCTCTCTTTCACCCACTTTCCCCTGTTCTGAGTCCTTCTTCTTCTTACTCCCTCAGCCCCTCCTTTTCTTTTTGTCCCCTTCCTCCTTCCGTCCAGACCACCTTTTATCACGCTGCCCTTCTGTGCCAGCCCTACGCTGTGTGTTGGGGGCATAGTGACTCCAGCTAACAGGCCCTGGTCTAACGTTAGAGAACACCCTGTTCACCTTCCACGTGTCCTCGTGACAGTGCTCAGGCAGGCGGGACCCCAGCGTGCACCAGAGGTGTGTTATGGAGAGGCCACATGCAGCCTCTGCCTTCGTGGCTTCTCCCCTGCTTCTCTCCCCACCCCACAGTCAGGGAGCTCATCCTGCTCTGTCTCTCTAGGCTTCGTTCAGTTCCTTCTCCTTACTGTCTTGGACTGGACTGAGTTCTGCTCTGCTCACCCTTTTCATTTTCGGCCTTTGTCCCTCCTGTCCCCTCAGTGGCCATGCCATCCTGCCTGTGGCTTACAAACACTCCCCAGCCCGGTGGTCGTATTGTGAGGAATCAGCCTCAGGGCAGCCCTGTCTTGCCCCACACAAGGCCCCTTCTTGCACCTCCTTCCCAGTCACTTCCCACCAGTGGCTCTTCTAATGTGGGTAGAAAGCGCACTCTTGACGTGGAGGTGGGGCGTACTCAGCCGGCCTGGTAGCTGGCCAGACGTTAGCCAGCCTGGTGTGCGATGAGCTGAAGTGGGTGAAGTGTTTAAAGACAGTATCTAGTTAAGGTGATAAAGATCCAGCTTAGGAGGGCCCCAGGTAGGCACCAGCCTCAGCTTTTCCTTTCAGGCTTTTGACCTAGGTGAGAACAGGAGGTGAGCAGAGATTATGAGGGAACTGGTCATTGTGTGTGTGACACAGAAATACATTTGTGTATAGTGTGCAGTTATATGTACAAGGTAGGAAAATAGACATGTATTTTTTTTTTCAAAGTTTGTTTTGAGAGAATGCGGGAGAGAGCACACATGCACAAGTGGGGGAGGGGCAGAAAGAGAGGGAGAAAGAGAATCCCAAGCAGGCTTCGCACTGTCTGCACCGAGCCCAACTCAGGGCTCGATCTCCCGAACCATGAGATCTCGACCTGAGCCCAAACCAAGAGTTGGACGCCTAACAGACTGAGCCCCTGGGCGCCCCAAAATAGACGTCATTTATCTATCACTTACTGTGGTCTTGGCACATTGCCTACATGTGACTTCCAAGATTTTTTTTTAAGCATTGTATTGTAGGAGGCTTCCTTAAGCAGCCTCTCATTCGGAAACCTGCCTGTGAGCAGTGTTTCCAGGTGGGGAGATGAAGGTAGACGGCCTTGACTGAGGGGCCATACTTGCTTCCCTCAGCCCCTCCATAAAGCCACCACAGATAGACACGCAGCTGAGAAAGAGTGGGCCCGCTGGCACAGGTAGAACAGTGTCACACGTCACCCGCAGACCCCATCCCCTCCTGTATAGAAATTCTGAAGTTAGCACCCAGATGAGAGGCTGGAGCTGGGTCCCAGTTAGTGCTGCGCGGCGCCCCCGTGTACATACAAATGTCCCCTTTTTTGAGAGCCAGGAGGACATCAGGGCAGGGCACGTAGCAGATTTCCCCCCAGTTTAAAATTTTGTGACCGTTTTTCTTCCATTCCACCCCCGTGAGGGGGGATATGTGCGCGTCATGGGTTCTGAGGCCTGGGGGCACTGCCATCTCAACAGCCCGTACTGCTGTCCACAGCAGCCCGCGGGTCCTCACAGGCCAGTGGGGCAGATTGCGGAAACGGCTGCAGCGAGGTTGAGGTACCGTGCTTGCCGGGGTTGGTGTGTGGGAAGAGGACCACGGAGACAGGCATGGCTTCTGCTAGCTGCCGGGCTTTGCCGGGGAGAGGACCTTTGAGAAACACGTCATAGGCCAGAGAAGCAGCACGTGGCTCCCTAAAGCTTTGAGTGGAGGCGAGTGGCCAGGGGAGGGAAGGAGGGGAGGATTGTTTGGCAGTTACTATGGATTCTCTACATACCAGCCCAAGGAGGCAGAGTGACATCTCAGAGGTGGTGGGTTAAGTGAGGGGGACACAGTTCAGCTTTTTAAAACGTTTAATCATAGGCATTTTTCAAATACATGCAAAAGTAGAAAAGAATCCTACAATGTACCCAGCTTCATTTATTATCCTTGTGGCCGATCATTTGTTTGTTTTTAATTTTATTTATTTATTCTGAGTGATTTCTACACTCAACTCACAACCCTGAGATCAAGAGTCACAGGCTCCACTGACTGAGCCAGCCAGGCGCCCCTCCTTGTAGCCAATCTTATCTTCTGTGTGTTCCCACCCTGATTATTTTGAAGCCAGTCCTAGATACATCATTCATCTGTAAATATTCCATTCATAACTTTAAGATAACTCTTTAATGTACGTGTGTAAAACCCCTACTGACACTCAGGATACAAGTAGGGACCATAAATTGTGGTTGGTTGATGCGTCTCTTGTTTCTTATAACCTTAGGTTTCTTTTACTCTACAGGCACCCTTCAGTTTTTGTTTGTAGCAGCATTTTATAAATGAGTAAACTAAGTGGTTTGTCCTAGAATCTGGCTTCTGCTGATCATATCCCCGTGTTTTGATTTAATATACTCCTTTGTCCCTCCATATCTTTAAATTGATTCAGGTTTGATTTTTTTTTTCTCCCCCAGCTCTTTGCGAGACTTTTATAGGTAGTGGTGGTGTTTCTGTCAGGAGGCATATTGTGTTTCACTGTCTGGTCCCCCACCCGCCCCCACTCTCTGATGGCCAGTACCTAGACCCACGCGTTGAGTAGGGGTATACTATGGTGAGGCTCGAGTTCTCCCATTCCTTCTTCGTTTATTGGCTGGGATACGTCCGCAAAGCAGAATTTCCCCTGATCAACTATTCTTTACCTGAGAACCAGGCAGGAGGTAGAGAAGCAGTGGCTTCGGTCGCAGAACAGTCTCAGGAAATGTGCAGGCCCCAGGCCTTGGAGGGTGACCCCTGGAACCCCTCCCAGGTGTCTCAAGGGTGGCACAAGATGAACCTGCCACCATTGCTGCAGGACACGTGTTGTCTTGGTCTCAGTAGCTGGCAGATGTTTGCTTGGGAAAAGTACTTCCCTGTTTCCCTGTTGGGAGAATTGTGGCCTTGTTGGAAATGTGAGGCAAAGTGGAGGCTGTTGTGTTGAGATGATAATTGTACTTTGTAAATGATTACTGAACGTGGAAGCAGTCAGTGTCCTGCTGAATCTGATGTCCCTCCGAAGGGTGGAGTGAAGAAGAGGTAGAGTGAAGCCAGAGCCTTTGAAGAAGGTGACCTTTGAAGGGCTTTGAAGGATGGGGAGGAGAATGCAGTGGGCTTGCTTGGCTAGGGAATAGTATGAGCAGAGTTCTGGACACAGTGAGGATGGCTCAGGCAAGCTGATGATTATGGGAAGTTACTCTGTGCCAGGCCTTGGGCTGCGAGTGGACGTAGAACGATGCAGTAGACATCACATGTATCCTCTTGCAATAGGGTGGAAACCGTATTTCCTGACACTGGAGAAAGGAAGATGGGGTCCTAGAAGGTAGCCATTGAACGGCACTGTGATGAAACCCCACCAGAAGGGCATGACACCTGCCGGCAGGGCCCCGTGGGCCACCGCATGAAGGACTTGATTGTGGCGGAAAGCCAGGCTCTTCCACAGAACCAAGGAGCGGCTGGGCCACTCACGGGAACTGTGGTGTTTTCATCCCAGAACCCAGTGCCCCTCTATAGATGACGTCCTTTCCTAATTTAAACACATGCCATCAGTCGTGGCAGCAAGATGTTTTTCCAGGGCTCCTGCGGGGCAGACCTAGATGAAAGTCCGTTGGCCACCTCAAAAGTAGGGGCAAGTGTAGAGGACACCCAGACAAGTCTCCAACCCCAACGGGATTCATTTGTATAAAAGGCCATTCCTCCTCTTGATTGCTCACCAAATGTGGACAGGATGGCAAATCTGTGAAAGGCCTCGTGGAGCCTGTAGTCGTGCACAGTCGCGGCAGATGTGGAGCTCCAGGCTACCGCGCTGGGCCCATCGTGCAAATGCTTAGTATCCTTAATAATGAGCAGAGCAGCCAAGACTGGGCCTCTTTCACGTGTAAATCAGCAGAATTTTGTTGGCGGCGGGGTTTCTTGTTTTCACTTTTATTTGCATTTATTTTATGCAGAATTTACTCCCGGGCCGTAAGTTTTTGTTCCTTCGGTCTCTTCTGAGGTATCTTTTTTTTTTTTTCTGTGCAACTTCCTCTTCTGGTTTGGGAATAATCTGCTCTTTTCCAGTAAGGATCGTCTCTCACTGTGGCAATCTGACCACGAGCCCTGTAAGTCCTACGCCACATCTTGGGGGCTTTGTCCACCTGGATGTGCAGTGACCAGAGGATCTACATCTAAACCCCTAAGTTCAGCAGTACTCTCTGCATTTTTAAGTGTGTGCAGTAAAATTACACACTCTCTTTGGGCCACTGACGCTGTGTCCAGCCCTGCTGTTAGGCCTGGGCACACCACTGTCTCCACCATTGTAGCAACAGAATGGCACACGTTGCTTCTGCAAAGTGACATCATTCAGTTACTTTGTGGCATTTCAGATACATGCATTCTTGATGGCCTGGGCAGTGTTTCACATGTGTTCTTAAATTGAACACGAAGAGTTGAACCTCTTGTGTGATTTTGTAGGGTTTTCTGGGTCAAGTAAATAGCGAACTGTTTTCAGAAATCACCTTCAGCCACTCACGGGAAGAGCGTTGTTGTTGTTTTTAATGGGAATAGCCAGGGCTGGGAGGATATGGAGACAAACCACGTAAGCTCTCTGGTGGGGGTCCGTTGTCACATTCCTGGAAACCCGGCCTCATGCTTCAGGAACCTTAAAACAGTCCCAACCTTTGACCGGGTAACTGAAGTTCTGGGCATTTTGCTTGAGAGGTCATCAGAATTGCCATGACTTCTGTTCACAAAGATATTTATTGCTGCCAGAGTTTTAATGGTGAAAAATTAGAAAAAAAAAACAAAAACAAAAACAAAAAAACCTTAAATGTTCCCTATCTGGCGTAGGTTAGGTTTATATAAGATCTTACAGAATGGATTATTATGTGGCCCCTTCTTAACATTTCCCAGCTTTTATGGGGAAAATGCTTATAACATGAATTAAACAGGAATACAAAATCATAGACACATACGTAGAAATCTGTGCTGTCAGCCATGAGGGGAAAATGCACTGAAACGAACTAAGAGGAAAACACCAAAACATCATTCCAGGTTATCTCTGGGCCAGGAGTTGATGGGTGAGATTTCAGGTGGAAGAAGAGGACATTTCAGGAGATGGGGGTCCAGAACAACTGGAGAAGAGCTGCCTGGCAGGTGCCCGGACAGGGTGGGAACATTGTGGAGCGTGTGGGAACCTTGGTTCAGTCTGGCAGGAGGTGAGTTCAGAAGCTGCAGGGGCGGCAGGATGGATGAAGCGTTCTTTTAAGCACTTGGGGAGGTGAGCCTGACCTTGAGCAGACTGAGGTAGGGCCTTACACAGGGAGAGAAGAAACTTGAACGTGGAGATTGTCAAGGGAACACAGGTTTGGCCCTGAAATATATCCTCTCTCTGAGGCAATAATATTTTGTGGTTTATTTCTCAGGTTCAGATTCAGAATAAGAAGGTGGACATCTCTAAGGTCTCCTCCAAGTGTGGGTCCAAGGCTAACATCAAGCACAAACCTGGTGAGTGCAGTCCCCTGCTTCCCCCAGGGTGCCTGGGCCTCACCTGGGCTGGGTCTCCCCGCTGTGCTTTTGTCATTCCATAAAGATTCCTGGAGGCCGGGCCGCCACCCCCACCCCCACACCCCCTCCCCAGCCGGCGGAGGGGACAGTTCAGTGCAGTTCGGAGCCTGTCGGGAGGGGCGCCCCAGGCGCTAACCTCTTAGGCGCATCCGAGGAGGAGGGGGTGGTAAAGGCCGCTGTCCACACGGGCATCACCGCACCCCTGTTAGCGCGCCGGGAGCCAGTGTCGGGGGCGCCGTTCGACTGCTGGCGGCAGATATTCCCAGGCAGTGACGCCCCAGCTGTGAGCTCCCGCAGGACAGAGTCGTTGGGTAGCGCTGCCCAGGCCGCGGGTGAGGGTCTTGCTGCTGGGGCGGTGTGACTTCCTCCTGGCGGCGTGCTCCCGCCTCCACTGTCCTCCCCTCCAGCCGTGTGTCCTGGTTCTGGGTGACAGTAGACCAGGGCTAGGGCACTTCCCCTGCAGCGGCAGGCACGTGGCTGGCAGATCTGGCTCCTTGGAGGTCAGGCGCCAGGGGCCACTTAAGGTGAAGGCAAGGAACTCTCGGCAGAATGTGTTCTGTTTAAAAGGGTCAGAACAGTTTGGCCCTTCACTCACCTCATCTCCCCCCTTTTATCTGGAAAATCCACTCTTGCGCGATGCCACCTTCCCCGGTGCCGCTGACTGACCCGAGGCTGGGTGTTTCGGCGGTGGGGAGGGGTGGGCAGGAGTAGGACAGGCGGCCAACTTGGCACAAAGCCGGGTGCTCTGGTTTGTGACGCGGGCTGAGGAGACGGGCCTCCAGAGGGGTGGGCCTGGGAGAGCAGGGCAGCCCCACACCCTGTGGCCACACTGTGGCTGTGAGCCCTGAACCTCGCCCTTGTGCACTGGCCGCCCGAGCGCGCTGGGCCCTGGGGCTGGTCCAGTCTGTGCCTGTCCTTTCTCAGCTCGGTGCCGGGACTACTCCCACCTCTCCTCCTTTTCCTCCACGACAGAGAAGCCTCTTTCCATTTGCCTTCTTTTCACTACAGTGTGGCTCATGCAGCAGCACAGACAGACCCCGCCGCCACCCTACCTCTGGCCATCGCCAGCCTGGCGGTGACTTTGGGCAAGTCACTCCTCTTGTCCAGCATCCGCTCTGGCGGCTGTAAAACAAGGGTCCTGACCCTGCCGGACAGGGCGTTCCTGCACTGCACGGAAGCGGGGCGCCCTGCCCCACCCAGTCAGGGGGTCGTGACGTTGGCTAGAGAACCCGAAGCAGACACCATCTCGGCGCCTTTAGAGGCTTGGCTGGAGGCTGTGCTGCAGGCCTGCGGTGGTGCTGAGGGTGCCTTTCTTCTCTGTGGAGGTGTTGCCGCTGGCCGGATGCAGACTGTCAGCCCAACTTTGAGAAGACTAGCCCTGTTTGACAAACATGTCCACTGTCCTTTCCTCCTCCTCTGTGCTCAGAGCCACGTTCCCCATTTCTGTATTGGGCACATAGCCAGTCCTCGGCCCAGCTAGGATTCCTGGTCCCACTGCCTGGCTTTGCCTATGTGACCGGTTGTATTTTGGTACCAGGTGGAGGAGATGTCAAGATTGAAAGTCAAAAGTTGAACTTCAAGGAGAAGGCCCAGGCGAAGGTGGGATCCCTCGATAATGTGGGCCACCTGCCTGCAGGAGGTGCCGTGAAGGTAGTGAGTGGGTCACCAGGGGGACATGGCTTGGGCCGGGTGGGAGGGGTTATGCAGCCGGAGTCTGGGTCCCAGGTACTGGGCGCCTGTCACCGCCCCTCAGTATCTTCAGAAGTCTTGTGTCACCCACACCATTGTGTTTTCCCAGTGTCCTTCATCAGTCCTGAGTGAGGCAGGAGAGGTAAAGAGGCCGCAACCCAGCTGCCTCTCATCTGTCCAGCTGGAGACAGAACCTCTCCTAACAGCCATGGCCCTCCTTACTTTTTGAGCCCATCTCAGCCATTTCCAAGGGGACTATGGGCTGGGGCACAGACTCCCACAAAGCACGGTTCTCCCCAGCTACCTCATGAGGGGGTCCAGGCTCCATGCCGGGCTCCATTCTGGGCCTGCTGGGAGCAGGATGCCACATTTGCAACTCCTGGTGACACCTGCCTCTAGAGGGACTGCCATGGCCAGGGCTCAGGTGGGCAGGACTTCCCATCCTCTGGACTGGCTGGGCCTCTCCTCCCTTCCCACCCTGTCTCCTTCCCTCCCCCCCTCCTTCCACGGCACTGTGAGACCTTTGTGTGCCAAGATGTTGTCTGTCCTTCGTTCTGTGTTGGGCGGTTGGGGGGGACACAGAGGGCGGCACCTTGCAGGCTTCTGTGCATGACCACAGCTGCAGCTGCTCAGGGGAAGGTGAGCCAGGGAGAGGGACACAAGAGCAGCGGCTGGGGCCTTCGCTTCTGCATCTGATGCCTAGCCCAGCCTCTGTCCCCTCTTCCCTCCTTCCCTCGGTGCTCCGGTTCAAGGCCTGACTGGCTTCTGTGAATGTGTGGGGTCCTGGCTCTGTCACAGGCTCCCAGTTCACGCCTCCATACCTTTGAGGAGCCACTCCCCAGTCTGTCCTCCGGGGGCCCTAACTCGGATGTAGTCGCTAGTCCAAAGCCACATGGCAAGTACATGTAGACCAGGGTTTACACCTGCACCTTTCTGACCCCACGTCTTATGTTCTTTTTTTTATTCACATCATCTCCCTTAATTATTTCTGGAATTGTCTTTCTGATACAGAGGCCCGTCTCCTTCACTGTTCTGATTAGAAACCACTGTAGAGTCTTCCATTGCCACCTTTTGGGTGTTCTGGGGCACGGGTGGCCTCCCACTGGCCTCCCCTCTTCTGTCCACCCCATCCTCCTCCCGCAAAGCGCTGCAGGCCCCGAAGTCTCCCTGGTCCCCCCTCCCTGGACCCCTTCCTCCCTCCTCTGTGTCCCCAGGCTCCAGAAGGGTGCCCCGCACAGAAGAGGTCTCGGTGTCTGGGGAGGGGTAGATGAGCAGGCAGGGCTCATGAGTTCCCAAGAGAGCCCCTTTAGCACCCGCTCTCTGGTGGGTGTGGTCTGGGACTCATCGGTCCGGTCCGAGGTGGTGAGCTGCACCCCTTGGGAACTGACTCCCAGCTCCCAGAGCTCCTTAACTGGCCTGCAGCACCCCTGCTTCCCGACCGATTCCAGACCCGCTGTCTAGAGATCGTTCCCAGGGTTTTTGCCAGTGATCAGATGTCACGGCTGTTTGGTGTCGGCCTTGCTGAGAAGCCCGCACCTCTCCCTTCAGAAAGACCGCATGAAACCGTGCACTCCACAGAGGAGCCCCCCAGGGTGTGTCACTAGCCAGGCTGCACGCTGGGCCCGAGGCTGTGTTCTTGCCCTACACTGGCCGCCCAAGCCAGGGGTCCTCTCACAGGCAGGGTAGGGGTGGGGAGTACGTGGTCTAAAGTCTCCAGATGACTGTGCCTAAATCCAGTGGCCGGGGAGGGGTGGGGGGTGGGCAGGGGGCAGGGAGGGGCTGTGTGTAAAACCCACCATCACCCATCCCACCTCCTCCCCGACTGACCCTACACTGTCTCCCCCACTGTTTCATTGTAGACTGAGGGCGGTGGCAGCGAGGCCCCTCCGTGTCCGGGCCCCCCCGCTGGGGAGGAGCTGGCCAGCCCTGAGGCAGCGCCCGAAGCTGGCGCCCCCACTTCAGCCAGTGGCCTCAGTGGCCACCCCACCCTGGCAGGGGGTGGTGACCAAAGGGAGGCCCAGACCTTGGACAGCCAGATCCAGGAGACAAGTAAGTGGCTGGGCTTGGCCTGAGGGCCAGCCGGGGGCCCTGCCACTGTTTGCAAATTGAAACTCCTTTTTTTTTTTTGACTAGAGTATGGACTAAATTTTAACCAAGCAACCTTTTATTTTCCAGGCATCTAATGATGACATTCTGGTCTCGTCTTCCGTCCCCTGTGTTCCTCCTCTTGTGTCCCTTGTTCCCCCCTCCCTTCCCTCCTCCCGTGTCACTGCAGATTGAGACCTACAGGCTGACGTTCCGGGCAAACGCCAGGGCCCGCACCGACCATGGGGCTGACATTGTCTCCCGCCCCCCCCACTTCCCTGGCGGCCCCAGCTCAGGCACCCGGGCCCTTGGCTCCCTCACCCGGGCTGCTCTATAGACCCCACACGGCTTGGGTGCTGGGCAGTCCTCTGGGTCCCCGCCCCATCCCCCTGCCTTGCTTGCCCATGGCAGTAAGCCCGCCCCCAGACCTCCTCCAGTCCCTGCCCTGGGCCCAGCTCCTTGCTTCCTTCCTGTCCCATCATTGCTCACTGCTCCGTAGACGAGGTTGGAAGGTGAATGGGGTGGGGAGGCCAACTTGGGATCTTGTGGGATCTAGGAGGGAGGGATCCAGATTCCAACCTCGTCTTTGGGTTTTTCGGACCAAACCCAAGAGAAACTGACATACCCGCCCTCCTCGCCGGGTCCACCTGGAGGGAAGAGTGGAAGTGGATGGCCACGTGGTGGCAGGGTGCTGCCTACATCCCCTGGAGCCCACTAAGCCACTGCCTCTCTCCTTGACCCCACAGTGGTGCCCACCACGCAGGTGGGGCCAGGTGCCTCTTGCTGCCCTGCCCCAAGTTAGTTAGGGGTTGGTTCTGCCTGTCCCCGCTGCTTCCTGTACCTGCCTAGCTGCTGCCACACTTCCCTTTCTCTTGTTTTATCCTTTTTTTTTTTTTTTTTTTTTAATAACCTAAAAACTGGTAGAGGAGTTTTGCAGGTTGAAGCCATGTCTAAATGAAAGTTCTCAGTAGGTGTTAAAGGAAATGGGGAGGGGACATCCTTAAGCCTCCAGCCGGGAGGTCAGGCATCGGGGGCTGCCTTGGCCTGGGCAGCTTGGGGCCCCAGAGTGTGTGGGCAGGGTGGGTGAGATGCAGGGGCTGTGGCCTGGTGAGCATAGGGCACACTAGGGGCTGGTCAGAGCGTGGACTGGTTGTTCTGGTATTTTGTGTGTATGCTGCTTTTCTTTTCTAACCAAGAGGCTGGTTTTGGTATCTCTGTCTCATTCCCTGGGATCTAGTGGGAGATATAAGCTCGAGGCCGGAGAAAGAGGGAAGGGCTGTGGAGGTCAAAATTCTCCAGGCTTGCAGGCCTAGGACACTAGAGCCCTCAGTGACTGGGGTGCCCCAGATGTCCAGAACTCATGTGGATGATGAGGAATCAGGTATGGAAATTTAAAAATAAAAGCATGAGACAGGCCACCTCCCTTCCCTTACAGCCTGACTGGAGAGTGGGGAGAGGCAAGGCCAGCCTGTGGAGGGGTGTCCCAGCCAGGGCCGGTCTTGGGATGGCTGCAATGATGAGAAATCCCGGGAATTGTATTGACACGGAAGATTCTTATTGCACTTGTATTTTTTTTTTTTTTTTTTGTATTAAAGTTTGCATGGTTTCTAATAAAGGATTAAAATGTAACAGTTTGTAGTGAAATGGCCGGGGAGTCTCCCAGGGCTTCTCCTCCGGAAGAGCATTTTCTGCAGTGCAGACTTGCCCCGAGGAGGTGGCCACAGACTCAGCCCCTCGTCTTCCCCGCCGCTGCTCCCGGTGACCCTTGGAGCTGAGAAGGTAGGGGCTCTTGACTTAGGTTCAGATTTGATCTCCGTGTAGAGGGAGGGCATCTGGGCCAGCAGGTTCTCCCACTTCTGAGGTAGCATTTTCCTTGGGGAGGTTTGACGCCACATCCCCAGCTCCCCAAGCACATACTGTGGGGGGGGGCCTGTGGAGAAAGTGTTCCCCGAGCCAAAGACTGAAGAATGCTTTGTGCCAAGGACATTGGGGCACCCGTGTTTTGTCAGCAGGAGGAAGTGGCAGAATGAAGCAGTAGACAGTGCAGGGCCCGAAGGTACCTGTGCCCTCTTTGTGTTAGTTCCAGGCCCACACGGATGCTGAGGTTGACAACTGGCTCTGGGTCCACAGGTAGGGGTAGGAGAGGTGACCCTAGTAGAGAGCTCTCTAGGTGGGCTGGAGTGGTCGTTCTTCTGAGGGGTGGTCTTGTCCCAGCTCCCTTGAAGTGTCCCCCAAGCCAGAGAAGCTGAGAAGGCTGCCCTGACAGCTGGGGACCAGAGGCCCCTGTGAGCTGTTACTACCTGCAGCCGTTTGGGGGTGTGACATTTCTGTACTTCCGGTTTGCTTATGGCTCAGCTATTGCCTGTGTCAATCTGTGATTCCGTTGTACCGATTTCAAGAGTAAATAAAGCTCGTGATGTCCCACCACACAGGCCCTGTATCTTCTGTGTGTCCTCGTTGGTCTCCGCTAGCCCGTCGCCTCGTATCGGGAGACTGATGTGTGCACTGTGCAGTCTTGACGACCGTAGCCTCTCATCTGTGAATTTGTGGATGCAACCAAGGGGAAGTCCCAGCTTGTGGCAGGGCTGCCACACAACCCGAGGGTTAAGGTTCAGGTGCCCTTAGCTGCCTGAGGAACTTCTCTCCCAATTCTGCTTGGGGCTGGGAGGTGGCAGCCAGATTCCACGAGGACACGCGCTGTGCACGTACCGCTGGCCCGGAGAGGGAGACGTGAGTGAGTGCATGCTCAACACCTGCTGTCCCAACCCGCAAAGGCAGGGATGGTGCAAACAGGCTGCCTGCCACGTGGGCGCGGAAGCAGCTGTAGGACCAGGCAGGCCCCTGGGACGCAGGTCCCACACCAGCTAAGCCCCTCCCTCCCATGACCTCAGCCTCGCAATAAGCGGGAGTTTGGGAAGCGGGGGATGCTGGGGCCCTGAGAGAGGAGCCCCCAGCGGAGAGCAATGCTCACAAGGGATAAATAGAACTTTATTTTAAATAAACATTTGCACTCTGTACACAGCCCCAGCAGACACGGGGCTCAGTCATCGGCTGTCTTGCGCACGTCAAAGCTGCCACAGGGCCCACGCAACAGCTCCGCCAGCAGGGCGAGCAGCTGCCCGTGCTCCTGCTGCACGCCGGGCGGGAGTGCGGCCAGCTCACTGCGCAGGCTCCGCTCCACCATGCGGCCCAGGGCCCGGCGCAGCTCCCTCAGCAGCCGCACGGTGCGGGAATCCCCCTCCAGCCTCAGCAGGTCACTGTCACTCAGGGAGATGGTGGCCCGGCGCCCATCATCTGGGGGAGGGAGGAGGCGGCAGAGGGCTAGGGTGAGGCCAGGCCCCGGTGGATACAGACCGGCCCGAGCCGCAACGGGGGTGGGGGTGGGGGTGTGCCGGCACCCACCACGTATGTGGACGTCCCCGTCTGTCAGCAGCAGCACAGCCAGCGGGTGCACCTGGGAGGAGTCCCGGACGAAGACGCTGCCATTGGACTTGACGGCCATGAAGTACGTCAGCCATCGGCTCCGGAGCCGCGTGGCCTCCCTGAGGAACACAGGGCTGGGTGAGGCTGCCCTCCTAGGGAGCACGCCCACTGCTCCTCCCCTGCCCTGCCTGCCTCCCACCTGTTGATGGTCGACTTATGCAGCAAGATGTTGCCTGATTTGGTCCTGTATGTGACGCTGTTGGGCTTGAACTTGCCCTGCCGGGTCACCTTGCCCTGCCTCACCTGCAAGGATGAAAGAAAAGACAGACGGGCTGAGCAAGAAGCCGCTTGCTCAGCCGCGGATGAATCCGCGGAGGCCGAGGCCCCCCGGGCCCGCCCCGAGGCAGCACCTGGATGAGGTTGGGGTAGAGGCCGGCCATCAGTACGCCCTTCACCAGCTCCTCCTCCTCACTGTACTCGTTGCACTGGGCAGAAGCCAGGGTGCAGTCCGAGGGCTTTCCCACCAGGAAAGCCTCATAAATGTTCTCTGAGAACTGCTTGATGAGTCCTGGGGAGTTGGGGGCGGGTGAGCCTGCGGCCCCCGAAGCCACGAGGCTGGGGGACGACACGCTCCGTGGTGCCTCAGCCAGGGGGGTGTGGGCCGGGAGGGGCTGGAGACGGGGTGAAGCCCACTGACCGTGGATGAAGCGCAGGCTGGGTGCGTACAGCAGGTTCTCCTCCAGGTAGTTCTCCCGGGAGCTGCGGTCCTGCCAGCGCAGCACCTCCTCCCAGCCGGCCACGGCCCGCACGAAGGCCAAGTGGTCGCTGCCACTGTCATGGCTCAACAGCGCCTTCACCTGGGAGGCAGTGGGAGGGCGCGCCGGGGTCACAGGGGGAGGGCTGGCGGTGGCCGCCTCGGGACAGAAGGTGGGGGTGGGCCGAGAGGAGCAGCAGAGGGCCACGGGACGGGACGGGGCTGGGTCTGACCTTGTCCACCTCCGCCCGGTTCTGCAGGCTACTGCTGAAGGGGTCCCGGGTGAGGCAGGAAACGACCACCAGCAGCGGGTGCAGGCAGCGGAATATGGCAGCCAGCACTATGGCCTTGGCCAGCCGAGGGTCGGTGGAGATATGGGCCAGGCGCTGCCCCAGGGTGGTCAGGTACTCCCGCTGGTCCAGCACTCCTGCAACAGTTCGGCATCAGGATCGCCCGTGAGAGCCATGCCGTGACCCCCGCCGGGCTGGTCCCGCCACACTCACCGATCTCCTGGAGCAAGATCACGGCCTCGTCCACTGCCTTAATGTTCGGACTGTCCACAGCCTTGGAAAGGAACTCCACTGCCTGCAGCAAGAACCGGCCGGAGCCTGCCATGAGCCCGAGTCCCGCCCACGCCTGACCACGTCCAGCCCATGCCCAACCCGCCTCCGGCGCACCGTCTTCTCGGGCATGTGGATTTTGGCTTGTAGCACCAGGTTCTCAAGGGGCGTGCGCAGAATCTCCGGCACTTGGAAAGGGACCATTTTCTCCAGCCGGCTCCGTGGGAATAAGTGGTAGGCAAAGCCTGACTGGCAGCGGCCTGCCCGGCCCCGGCGCTGGATCACATTGGCTCGTGACACCCACACAGTCTCCAGGCAGGACACCTGGGGGAGGGGGTGGGTGAGCGGCGACACAGATGCCAATGCGCCTTCCTCAATGCTCCCCCACGTCTGGCCTTCACCTCACTTAACCCCTCAATGGCCCCCCCCACAACAGGGACACCGAGAGCCCATGAGTGTGGCTTCCTTCAGACACACAGGGCAGCTCCAAGGCCCATCTGGGCTGGGGGCCACCTCGGAACTTGTCGTTCTTCCCCCAGGGGCTGGCTAGGCCCAGGAGATGGGTGCCACCTTGGTCTTCAGGTCATAGCGTTCCTCCTTGTGCAGACCGCTGTCCACCACGTGCACAATGTCATTGACTGTAATTGAGGTCTCCGCGATATTGGTGGCCAAGACGATCTTGCGCACCCCAACTGGCGGCTGCTGAAATATGGCCTTCTGGTCCATCATGGGGATGTTGGAGTGCACTGGTGGGCAGCAAGAACACGCTGGTTATGGGCACTGCTCCTGCTCCCTGTGATGAGGGCACAGGGCAAGGATTTTGACCCCATTTTGATGAAACTGAGGCCCAGATCAAGAATACGCCCAGTAAAAGTAGAAAAACCAACAAAATTAGGGCAGCCTGGTCAGAAACCCAGGCCTCTCGAGTCCCAGTTGGGTCAGTCCCCAGGACAGAGGGCAAGACTGGTGTGTGAGGGCAGAAGGCCTCACATGCATGCTCTCACCTGGCAGGATCAGGTACTTGCTCTCGTGCATGCCCAGGGCCTCCTGGAGGCGTTGCTGCACTCCTTTGATCTCCTGCCACCCAGGCAGGAAGCAGAGGATCCCACCTGTAAAGGGGCCCTGCAGGCATGAGCTGTCACTCTCCGGCAAGTGGAGGTCAGGGTGGGGCCGGGGCAGAGGGGAAAGCACCCACCTGGTTCCCCTCGGGCATCAATGTGCAGAACCAGGTCCGTCACGAGGTCCAAGTCAAGTGCACATTCATCCTCAGACTAGGTTGGGGGAAGACAGGCCACAGTCACAGCCCCAGGGAAGGACACAGTCACTCTGTGACTCAGTGAGGCCCAGGCACTCAACCTGTCACCTCCAACCCTCACCACACCCTTGCCCAGAAGCCCCCCTCCTGCCGCCCCCGCCCCCCCCCCCCCCCCCCCCATCATTTCATTTCTACCAAGGAAACAAGCTCGGGAGCATTAACTCACCCTAGGCCACCAAGCCACAGGGACAGGGAGGAGGGGAATCCAGAGGGAAGGCCGGGGAGGGCTGGGGCAGGCACGTCCCCTCACCTCGTGGTGCCGGTGCCGGTGCGGGTACTGGTGCTTGCCCAGCTTGGCCAGAATGTCCTCCAGGTAGTGCTCCTTGACGGGGTACATGAAGCCTGGCACCTTGATGACAGGGCAGCCACCAAAGTAGCGGGAGAAGCGCTCATTATCGCCCGTGGCGCTCATGAGCACCAGCCGCAGGGCCGGGTTGAGCCGCTGCAGGCCCTTGAGCAAAATAAGCAGGAAGTCTGTATTCACGTCCCGCTCATGGACCTCGTCCACGATGACATGGCTCACGCCCTCCAGGCTGGGGTTGCTCTGCAGCTTCCGCAGCAGGATGCCCACGGTGCAGAAGAGCAAGGCCCCGCCTCGGGCCGGGGGCTTGCTTTCCAACCGCACCTGGAAGCCCACGTTCCGGCGCAGAGAGGGGCCCAGTTCGTGGCTGACCCGCTGTGCCACCGACACAGCGGAGATGCGGCGCGGCTGGGTGATGATCACATTGCAGCGGGCACCGCGGCCCTCGGTCACATAGCGCTCTAGCAGCAGCTGGGGGATGCGTGTGGTCTTTCCACAGCCTGTGTCCCCAGAGATGACCACCACCGGGTGCTGCTCAATGGCATTGAGGATTGTGTCCCGATGCGGGTCCACAGGGAGCTGGGGGGCCTCCTGCCAGACTGGCCCTCGCCGCCGCCACAGCTCCAACAAGTTCTGGCTCAGACGGACCTCCTCTGCTTCTGACAGGGGCACGTAGGGCTTGCCTGTGATAGGGTCACTCAGGGGCCCCGAGTCCTTGCCCAAGGGCAAGACGTCATCACTCTGCAGCCGGAGTTCTGGGGTGATCCATGAACTATCCACAGGGTACTGCAGGATGGGAGAAGCAAGCAAAATGGTGAGACAGATACCGTCTTCCTCATTCACTCACAAGCCCTGCCACACAATTCACCTGGGCCAGACGCCATGGCCCAGCCCGCTGGCCGGCGAACTCAGTACACGACTGCCCAAGGACTCTCATGGGCAGGACTGGGCTACTCAGGGCATGGGTGCTCCCACACTCCAACCTCCTCAGGGAAAACGGGGAGTCACTCCTGCCGGTTGCAGGTAGAGACTCAGTGCAGGGAAGACTGAGGTGGGGGTGGGTTGCAGAAGGGGTTCTGGTTCTCTTACATGGTTCAGGAAGGTTTCTATCTTGCGGAGGATGGGCTCAGGCACCTGGATGGTACATGGCCGGCGCTGGGTCTCACCCAGCTCACGCAAGGAGGCCAGGTTATACATGGCGTGGGTGAGCGGCTCGTTGTTGCGGTCCACCAGGCCCAGGCTCTGCAGGGGGGGAAGGGGGGACACTACAGGTTGATCTACGCCCCTGCCTCTCCAGAACAGGCCCAGACAGGCTCAGAAGCTTGAGAGAAATTGTGCAGAGCAACCTCTTTCCTAAGAGATTTTGCTTTTAAGTGGATGTTGTGCAGAAAAGAGGAATTCCAGGAAAATGTAACTCTTCACCCCTGCCCCAAAACTAGTAAAAATCAATTCAAGAAAAGTAAGACTGGACCTGCTTGAGAGGAATACCCCTCAGAAGTTCTCCTTGAGCAGCCAGGGGCCCCACAACAGCCCAATCTCACCTCTATGAATTCCCAACATGGACACCTCAGCCAGGCAGGCCAGGCCCTTAATGACCCCATCACGACCTCACGAGCACCCTCTGTGTTCACTGCCTCCAAAGCACACCCCGCCCCCCCGCGACTTTTCCGTTCCAGCTGCCGCGCCACCCCGTCTCCACAATACCCTTTCTATCCGTGACCCCTTTACATGAATGTACATAGAATTTCTTGGAAATGTCTACTCATACAACTCAATGAACACCGCATCTTATTTCCCTACATGTCCAAAGCCACCTCATCAGACATAAAACAAGGCATCCCAACACTTCAGGCAAGTGTGCAAAACCAGTCTTTTTCCCTAGTCTCATGTTCCTGTCACCTGTAACACCAGGATTCTACTCGCCTTCTGAAGCTCAGATCAAATACTCCCTCCTTCAAGCCTGCCCCCACAGGGCCTGATCTCTTTCCTCTGGCTTCCCGGCAGGTCTCAAAAACAAGGATCTAGTCCCTGGACCCACTCGGCCACCTCACTCCAGGAAAGGCCTGAGAGTTTACCTGTGGCCTCTGACAAGCGGCCAGCAGCGGGAGCACCGCTGCCAACCGGGAGCCAGCTCCTTTCCGAGACAGGGCTGTCCCATGCCGAGAGCCTCCTGATCCTCAGTTACCTGTGTCTGTCAAGTTAAAATTCAGACCTCTGCAAAGTTCTACCGATTAGCCCCAGTTTGGTCTCCTGAGCCACAGGCATCTGTATCTCTCCCTCTCCTATTCTCTGGGCTCTCATTCAGAAACGGGGTTCCCAGAGCCGAACACACACCAACGGTATATCTGATCAGAGCAAGGAGGGCCTTGCTCTCTTCCTCTGCAAACTAAACCTGTACTGGGGTACCTGGTGGCTCAGTCGGTTAAGCGTCCAAATGCAGCTCAGGTCATGATCTCGCGGTTCAGGAGTTCAAGCCCCACATTGGGCTCTGTGCTGACAGCTCAGAGCCTGGAGCCTGCTTCGGATTCTGTGTCTCCCGCTCTCTCTGCCCCTCCCCCACTCATGCTCTGTCTCTCTCAAAAATAAACATTTTTTAAAAATTAAAAACAAAAACAAAAACACCTAAACCTGTACTGATGTGGGTTCAGATCCCCCACTTCTCCAGCAGGCACGGTAGCGATGGCTCCTACTGCTGGGCACAGCTGGCCTCCGAGGCCTCTCCAAGGGAACTGCCCACTGGAGGCCCCACTGTGCACACCTTGGGGTTAAATGAATCTCCAATCTCCATCCCACATAAACATCTTATTACTCGTTTCGCCCACAAAGCCCAGATAACTAAGATCTCTCTAGACGCCAAGACTGCCGCTTGGCACAGCACCATTCCTCCTGCTTTTTGCTGTTCACAGCAACAGGCACGTCCCCTCCCGGGTTCACCCGGCTTTGGGCAACAACACCAAAAAGGTTGAGCTCGCAGGCAAAGCACCTTCTGAGAGAGTGAGGGATTCCTAGAAACAGCAGTCGTGTGGTCAGAGAAGCAAGGCTTGGACACCAGATGCTATTGTGCTCAGGCTTTCAAAGGCCTAGTGTGGTGGGTTTCATTTCCTGGAGACTTGGGCCAATTTGCCAAGGGTAGGGGAGCTCTAAGATCTCCCATGCCTCACACCACGGACCCGCCTGGACTCACCTTCAGTTTCTTGCAGGCCAGGGCTGCTGCCTTATTCTCAGCCTCCGCTTTGCGGCGCCCTTTGGCGACAAAGGTCATGGGACAGGGCCAAAGCAGAGTGAGGGTAGACAGCTTGGTCTTGGTGCCCACGGTATGAAACTGCATGAGGTTCTACGCGGAAGGCGAGAGAGATGATTATGGAAAGACAGAGAATGCATCCTCAGAATGCCAAGGAACCCAGTCATGGAATTAACCCCCATCTTAGCAGGTGCCAAACATCAGCCACGCGAGATGGGCCAATGTACAGGCAGAAGGAAGCCCCTCTAGGGCTGCAGATCCCTAGGCCTGGGCTGGCTTCTCTGGCCATCCTGTGGTTTCAGAGAAGAAGACAGCCTCTGGACAACGCCGCCACCCACCCTCCTAGCCTAGTGTGCTCTCAGCACCTTTGAAGACAACAGGGATGGTGGCAGCTGTGGGGTGAGCAGTCGGCATGAGCCAGAACCAGGCACATCCTGGGGGTGCGTGAAGGCCTTACCCCTGCAGAGAAGCTGTGCTTACTGAAGCCCTGAGCCCGGACACAGAGATGAAATTCATGCCTTGGCAAGACAGCGCCACACACCCCCCACTCCTCCCAGCCACCCTGGACCAAGCTTGGGTCTCCGGCTCCCGCGGCACCAGCCCACCCGGAGCTCCTACACCGATGTCTATTCCGTCCTGACTGCTTCACACTCCTCACAGGCCAAGAACCCCAGACCCCTGACTGGCCTAGGTACGGGCTGAAGGTACAGGTATCCTCCACCATCACACATACCTGTAGCTTCCCTCCGACCTGGCCCCGGGGAAAAGCACACACAACCAAGCCAGCTCCCCACCCCACACATTCCAGGATACCCAACTCACCTTAGCTGTGGAGGACGATGTTGCTATCTGAATCACTTTGGCCAGAAGGTTCTTGGGAAGTGGAAACTGGGTCAGAGCCCTAATAGCACTGTCGTCGTCTGTCATTTCAAAGGAACCCCCCCTGGGAGGACCAAAAGTTTAGGTGAAAAAGCTCTATCTCTTCCCAGGCCAATTTCCCCTCAGGCTCTGAGGCCCACGGGGGCAGGACACTGCAGTGGGAGGCATGGAAAAGATGGCAGGCCAGGCATCTTCGCTCAGCATGTGATCCTCTCAGAAACACAGCATGACTGACGCCCCCTCAGTTTCCCCAAACGGATAAATGGGGACAGGGGGCAGGGGCCCAGGGGCAGAGTAGTGGCTGGGACTTGGAGGGACCCAAGTGTGAGCTGGACGGAGGGTCCACGCTGCCGTTTTGCACGAGCCCAGCCACGCCGTACAAGACCGCTTTCCCCAGGAACGGCAGATGTACCAATGAACAATGGGACTCACAGGCTGAGGTGTAGCGGGGGCCCTCCCATCTCCGAGAAGGCTCCCAGGGAACATCTCCCATCCCCGCGTCAAGGCGCAGCCAGCTTCCCTGCATCCCCCACGTCCAGCTCTACCTCGAGTCCCTGAGTGGGGTGTGGGAGTCCTGCTGGGCCATGGACAGGAAGTCGGTGACATCAATGGTCCCCTCTTCTAGCTCTTCCTCCTCATCCTCCTCTTCCTCCCGGCCCAAGGAGCGGGACAGGCCCCCAGGTCCCCCTGGCCGGATGCTCTCGGGATTCAGCTGCCGCCAGGAAGTAGGTGGCATGGTGGGTTCTGGGCGCCACCAGCTGTCAGCCGGAGAGCCAAAGCGATCGGCTAGCACACGATATTTGGCTGCATCAAACAGCTCGTTTCGGGGACCCAGCAGGCCCCAGCCCTGGGGGGTGGGGGCAAAAGGCATGTCGTGAGGGTCCATTCTCACACCTCAGTCCGCCCAGAACCTGCTCCCTTACACTAAAAGTCCCCTATGCAGGAGCCAAGCCCCTTTGTACCTGTCTGCCTGCTTCAGCCCCAGGTCCAGGACTAGACATCAAGAGGGCCCTTAACATGTCCAGCACTGAGGGTGCCTGGGTGGCTCAGTCGGTTTAGCGTCTGACTCTTGGTTTCAGCTCAGGTCATGAGCTCATAGTTCATGTGTTTGAGCCCCCACGCCGGGCTCTGTGCCAACAGTGCAGAACCTGCTTGAAATTCTCTCTCTCCCTCTCTGACTATCCTCCACTTGTTCTCTCAAAATAAATACACTTAAAAAAAAAAAAAAAAAAAAAAAAAAAAAAAAAAAAAGTCTAGCTCCGAAGGGGTGCCTGAGTGGCTTAGCTGATTCAGCATCCAATGACTTGATTTTGGCTCAGGTCAAATCAAAATCTCATGGTTTGGGAGTCCGAGCCTTGAGTCAAACTCTATGCTATCAGAGCAGAGCCTGTTTGGGATTCTGTCTCTCCCTCTCTCTGCACCCCCCTCCCCTTAAGATAAACAAACAAGTCTAGCTCTGACACATGAAAAAGACAAAGTAAGCTCTTACACCTATTAAACAAAAAACTGAAGGGAGAAAAAACCCCCAGGGAATGGGGAAGCAGATGCATTCACAAAGTGATCCAAAAAGCTTCAGTGAATATAGCAGTTAGGGAAAATGGAGCCCACACCACAAAGCAGATCTATCCCTGACATAAGAATCCTACGCTAAGAATGTATTCTAGAAATAACCTGGGATGCTTATAAAGCCATTCATGCAAAATCCATTGTTTTGAAATATAGCTTTATTCTTTTCTAGACAGAGTACCAAATAAAACATGCTGACTCTCTAGCACATACGAAGCAACACGCTGGTTACCCTGAGCACCATTAGAAGAGATGAAACCTGGTCCCTGCCCCCAAGAAACAGAATCCACGAGGCAGAACAGAAATGCAGATGACCAGGGTCTAAGGAACCACAAAGTGAGAAGCTAGATGAACACAGTTAACAGAATTCCAATCAAAGTCTGGATAAGCTTCTTGCACGCTTGACAAGCACACACTCAGTCACCTCTGTGTTGCTGGCAACTGGCACCAAGCACAAGAGCAATGCTCGATGATCTGGTTTGGGGGGGAAGGAAAGAGCCAATGGACGTGAGTATAGATACTGGGGAACGAAAAGGCTGGGTGCTGCAGAGCACATAAAGGACTCCTATAACAACAAAAACACTCCGATTAAACAACAGGCAAAGAACTTCAATAGGCATTTCTCCAAAAAAGGTAGACAAACGGTCAACAGCACAAGCAAAGCATTCTCAAAAACTACAGCTCTCTGCAGCATGGCATAAAATGATACCTACAGGCACAAATCCTCAAAATGTGCTCCCTCCTGATCAAGGTACATTTGGGGGAAGAATTCCCCCAGAGAAGCAATCACTGTATTTTTGACCGTGGAACTTAGTTTTCCACAAACTCGTCAGCATGGTTTCATATTGCTCTAGGGCATTTGCAACATTTTTAACTTCATCGGGTCAAAAAGAGTGTATGAAAGCAGTCCCTTCCCTTCCCCCAGTAACGTCTCAGAAGGAGGCCCCACCTGGCCCAAGTGCAGCTCCCTGAAATTTGTAGCTGTGCATTTCTCAAGGGGAAGACATACAAAGGATACGGTGAGGGAATATGTTTATGGCAGCTGTGAAGAGCCGACATACCGCTCTTCTGACAGGGACAACAACTGGAGATGGAAAAGCAAACACTGCCTTTTGCTGCATTCTGTCCTTTTTAGCTAACCTATACGATGTTTTACATACTGGGAAAACAGTGTGCGGTTAACACAAATATAGGAATTTACCTTAAAAAAAAAAAGAGAGACAGAGAGAAAAGGTGATTAACATCAGTACTCATTACGGAAATGCAAACCAAAACCATGAGATACCACCTTGCACCCATTAGGGAAAACAACAGACAGTGCTGGTGACGATGAGGAGAGACTGGAGTCCTCGTGCGCCGCTGGTGGGAATGTGACACGTTACGGCTACCGTGAAGACGGTATGGCACTTCCTCCACCTGGACTACCATACTACACAGCATACCATGCTACATGCTACACACATACCATATTACCATACCACCGTACGATCCAGCAACTGAAAGCCACGTCCCGAAGAGATTATTTGGACACTCAGGTTCACAGAAGCATTATTCACAATAACCAAAAGGTGGAAACAACCAGAGAGGCCCTTTGATGGATAAATGAATACACAGAGTCTGGTATATCCCTCCGATGGAGTATTATGCAGCCTTAAACGGGAGGGGATTCTGACACAGGCTGCACGGACGGGCCTTGAGCTCACTATGCGAACTACGATAAGCTAGTCACAGAGACAAATACCGTACGATTCCACTGGTGTGAGGATATGAAGTCTCTGATGGAGTCACATTCACAGAAACAGGCAGCAGAATGGTGGCTGACAGGGGCTGAGGGGGCAGGGAACAGGCGTTTATTGTTTAATGAGTATGGAGTTTCAGTTTTACAAGGCGACAAAGTTCTGGAGATTGGCTGCATGAGGTTTAATACTACTGGAGCGTTCACTAAAAAACGGTCCAGACGGTACATTTTATATTTTGTGTAACTTACCACAATTCAACAAACGTATATGCAAAAAAGAGGCTATGAGCTGAGCGTAGATCGGGAACAGAGAAAGGGCTGGGAAGAGAGAAACGTGACCATGACTTGCTGCATATAGGCTGCCTTCAACATCCAGAGAAGGATTTCTCACCCTCAGCATTACTGACATCTGGGGCCAGGTAATTCTGTTGTGGGGGCCATGCTGTGCATCCCCGGCTTCATGCCGGTAGCACTCCTCCGGTTGTGGCCACCAAAAATGTCTCCACACATTCCCAAATGTCCACGGCAGTCAAAATCACCCTCCCCGCAGGAGAGATTCCTGGAGGTAGAGCTGCTTGGAGAGATGGAGGTGTCTGAGAAATTCGGCAATGAGGCTGGCTGAACCTCTAAGAGACAAGCTTTCCCCCGGGAAGAAGGGACAGAGAAAGAAGAAATGTTCACAGAGGGTAGGAAAGGAAGAGGAGCCTGTAGTGACCCAGAGAGGAGGAGAGGGAGGAGTAATCCAGGGGCTGAGGAAGCTATGCCTGAAACATTTGAGCAAAGCGAGAACTGTGAAAGGCTGGCCTGGCAGAGCACTGTTCCAGTCCATCAACAATCGCCTGGTGACCACTGCTATTTGTCACGCACTATGGGGAAAAGGCAACCAGCAAACAGGACAAGGGCCACAACAATGCAGTGGAAAAAATGCAAGCCATGGGCACAGAAAGCTGTGTGCTTTCTGGAAACCATGGGAGCGGGACTGACGGGAGGGATCAGGACACTGAAGTATGCGTGAAGCCCACTGAAAAGGCTCAAGAGGAAGGATCCGAAAATTAAATGAAAGGACGGGAGAGGGGATGAAGAAGACACAGAAAGGGGATACAGAAAAGAGAAGGGTGGTATGGGGGGCCAAGGCTGGGAAGAGGGCCTTTCCTCCTCAGATGCAGGAAGGAAGGAGGGATGGCAAAGGCCTAGGGATTCAGTGGGAGAGAATCTGAAGGAATATGCATTCTACAGCTTTGTCCTCACTGGAGCAGAAATGAAGACTGAGGAGCCTAAGGAAGAGCAATGGTTGGCGCAGCCACAGAGGAAGCCAAGTAGGGATGGACAGAAAGGCTGGCAGGCAACACTGAAAGTCTAGTTAAATACCAGGTAACCAAGAACCTAAAAGCGGCCCATGCCCGACCACCAGGAAGTGAGGGTAGCAACAACCATGCTTCCATTACAAGTAAGAGAGAATTGTGT
Organism: Panthera tigris; assembly: GCF_018350195.1. NCBI lineage: Eukaryota > Metazoa > Chordata > Mammalia > Carnivora > Felidae > Panthera > Panthera tigris. The sequence continues at coordinate 17,222,942 of NC_056661.1, read as the reverse complement.
GGGTGCAGCGAAAACACACACGAAATAACGCGAAGTATAGCTCTGCTGCTGTACAAAGGGAGTATTTTTCATAAAGAGTTCTCCTGTGTTTTCTGAAACCACAGGAGGTAGGTAACCACAGAGGCAAAAAAAACAAACCAAACCAGCAAATATTCCCTTGCTGGCTGCGCAGCAAGGAAAGAACCACAAGGTGGGAAGGACGGGTGAGTGAGTGAACACTGTCAGCTTCCACCTACATGCACGTGGCACCAGAAAGACCATCAGAGCCAGGGGCAAGGAATTTCCCAGGGTGGATGGAGGTCTGCCTGGCTTTTGCTAGGGAAGGGTCACCTTGAACAGCTGGCAGGCCGCGGCCGCAGCCTGTCGCTCAGCGTCGATCTTCTTGCTGCCATAGCCTTCTACCTCCACGCTCTTGGGCCACTTTATGTGGAGGGTGACTTTCTGGGAAAGAGAAGAGAGAATGAGGATGGTCGCCTTTCCAGACTGCAGAGCTGCTGTAAATCACACGGAGTGCGAATGGCACAGCTGTGGGCCTGCGGGCAGCAGAGCCGAGTGCAGGCAGCACCCCACGCCCATGGCTAACCCCCGTGAGGCTCTAACCTTCCCGTCCTCAAGCCGTTCATCCCACCTCAAGATGTTTGGCTTCTTCAAAGTGCCATGTTCTAGCCAGAGAGCAAGGTGGGACCCATCTTTATTGTTAAAAATCTTCATTCAGAATGGTTTGCCTGCATGCTTCTGTGGGTCCCAGGACCTACAAGACTCTAGGAACAGGAATTTTTATCAACTCTAACCCTCTGCAGTCCCAGTTAGTCAACAGGGGACCAAAACCAGGGATCAGTACAGAGGCCTGACACACACAAGATGAGAACAGACTCCTCACCTCACCTGCCCTGAGTTCCCCCTTCTCTAAACCAGGCTCTTTTTCAAACCTAGCTTTGCTTTGAGATTCTCTGCTGACCATGTACAATTAGCAAAACCCACTCTATGGCCTCCTTGACAAAGAAACCTGAGGGAGAAGACGGCAGCCAGCCTCCTTCCTGAGAGTCAGACCAACACGTCTCCCAACCACCAGTGAGTTACCTTTTTCTTCGGTCCATTCGTGTGCACGTAGACCAATTTGTCTTTTGCATGTGAGATGCCGAGGGCTCTTCCAATTACACTGTTGAGAAGGTTTTTGGGCTGTGGGAACTCTTTTAATAGGTCCCTAGAAGCTAAGAAAATAAGAACAAAAGCATTATCGTTTTTTTTTCTTTTAAAAAACCCATGGGGTGTGTATCAGGACAACCCTGGGCTGGATACTGAGGATGTTGGCTTGTGACCCCAAACCACCCGGGAGCATCTTGGAGAAGGAGGAACGGCTTCATGGTTTTCAGGGACAGTGCGTGACCAGACCCACTTGCACAACCGTTTCCAGAAGAAAGACCAGTGAGCCACACACCACAGAGGAGAACCAGCCAGCATCCTCTTCCCCACAAGCTCCTGATTTAACATATCAGCTACAGAAGCCTAGGTGGCAACACATCCCCCTCGTCTGATGTCTCGAAGAAGGTACCGAACAAAAAATGAAACAAAAATCCACCACACACACAAACTGGAGATAAGACAATGCGAGGCCCCTCCTAAAACAAAAGACACACAAAGTCTGAACACCAGGCCCCAGCCCTCAACTGTACCTCGGCACCTTGCGAAAGGCCTCTGAGAGCCAGATTATGTGTAGGGATATTGATCAGAGGTCTCCACAACCAAGACCTCTGCATAAGTTATTCCTCCCCCAAGTTCACTGGAGTCAAGTGGAGGCAGGATGCAGCAGGCATCATGAGAAGTACCTCGCTTGTTTTTCACTTGTACTTTGGATCAATCCCAGAGCGCAAATGGGTGAGATGTCCAACTAGAAGCAGCTTGTGCCAGACACCAGGCTTAGCTGGGAGTGGCTAAAATCAGAAGTAAGGGCCCCAAAGCACCAAAGTGGCCCTTCGAGAGATGCAGGGTCAGAGACTGGCAGAGGTGACAGGAAGCCTTCTCGTTCTCCACCCACAGTCTCTGGTGTTATATTCAGCTTTAAACCAGCCCCCAAAAGAAACTTTGTTCATGTGCACCTGCATGCATCAGTCATAAATCACCTAGGGACAGTTTTCAGAGCAAGTGGCCACCCTGATCCTCATCAGACACTTAGGAATGGTGGTGATGTTGGGGAAGCCACTGTATTTTGACAAAGCTCCTCCAGAGTTCTGATGTAATTCTATTCCTGAGCTGAGACTGTTTCCTTGCAGCAGATGACTGTGACAACTGGCCATGAGGGAGACTTCTGCCTGACCCTGCATCCCTCTAAAGAACTTATAAAGCAACCGAGATTCAAGCGTTCAGACCGCTATTTAAATAGGCTCAAAGGGGTTCCCACAGAGGGACCCAAAGTTAAGAGGCCCGCCAGACCCCCAGGCACAACAGATGCGCACTGGTGCCCCCTCCAGCTCTACAGGGCCAGAGGAGGCTGGCTCTCTCTATCCATCGCTGCTAGGCAGGGATGCTCTCACCAGTCTCATTCCTGGGCTATTCAGGAGACACAGCGATGGGAATCGTTCGGTCTCTACCTCAGGTCCTCAAGTACCAAGTGTATTTTGGGTTCTTTCTCACATTGGTGAGCGTGTGCTTACCCTCGATGTTCTAACCCTTGACCACCCATTCGGGCGAGAGACGGACGTTCTCCTCTTTTTCCCCACGCCCTCCAGGTACCGCGCCTCTAACCTATTCATGCCAGGTGCAGGCGCTCCAATCCCCGAACCTCCGCGCCGGGGGTCCGTTTGGGCCTGTGCCACACTGAGCTTTACAACAGCAGCACTGCAGCCCGCCAGCGGCCGGCGGTCTCGGCCCCTAGCGGAGAGGGGCCCCGGCCCACCAAGCCTGACCCCGGCCCGCGCCCCCCAGCTCTTCAAGCCCCGGGAGCCAAGGGCGTCGCGGCCCGACCGCCCCCGCCCTCACCGTTCACCATGCTTCCGTCGCCTTCCCCGGGCCCGCTGGGGGCCACCCCTGCCTCGGCCTCGGCGGCCTCCTTCGTGTGATCGGGGCGGGCGCAGCCTGACGACAGGCCGCGTGAGCGTCCCTGTCGCCCGGCGGCGCGGGGACCCGGCGGTCGCAGGCGCGGAGCGACGCCGGCAGCCAGCGCCATAAACCTCCTGGCGGCCGCCATCGCGCTCCCGCCGGCCCCCGCGGGCGCGGAGCCCTGCAGGGATGGGGCGGGAGCGTGGGAGCAGCGACCCGAACGCCCCCTGGCGGCCGGGAGGACCGGCGGTGGGGGCCGGCGGAGGCGTTCTCGGAGCCCGCGCTCCCCGCCCACTCAGCCGCGCCCGTGGGCAGCCTGGGACCGCGGGCACCCAGCTGAATTCACTCTCCCGTTAAACGCAAACGCACAGGCTCGTTGTCTGAATCGGGGGCAGGGAGACGTAAGGGGGCTTTTTGGGAAAAGTTCAGGCCTTAGCTCAACGTCCATCCAAGGAGATGAACTCCCAAGTTCCTTCTAGGTCCCGCCCACTGCTCATAAATACCTCTCACGTGCCCTGACAAACTGGCTTGCACTCCAGACCTAAGAGTGAGGATAACTGCGAAACCAGGGCACCCCCATCTCATTTAATAATGGCTTACAAAGTAACCCTGATGGAGAATCCGGATCCAGGACAGGCAAGACCTCTTGAACATAAGACCAGTTTTAATCCCAGGGCTGGAGTCAAAGTGAAAAATACCAGACTTGGAAAACGTGGCCAAGAACTGAGATGGTCCAGCAGTGCGAGTCTGAGGCTGCTGTTTTTTTACTTGTTTGAAAGCCAAATGGAATTCTGTTTCCAAACTACAATGCCTGGGTTCTAGCCAGGCTCGTTCCCCTTCTGCCTCGTATGGCACTGAGGAACAGAGATTTGGCTCGGCTAGGAATGACACAGAATCTGCATGTTGGGGCAGTGACAGTGACAGGGAGGGGCTTAGTTAGAGGCTGGCAGTGCAGCTGGGGATAAGCTGCGAGGGCTGGGTTTGTTTGTTTGTTTGTTTGTTTTATAATTCTAGATCTGACTCTGATGACTCCTGGAGAGCTTGTGAAAACATTACTGGAAGCCACCCCCCCCCCAAGGTTTCTTATTCATTAGGTCTGTAGTGTGGCCCAAGAATCTGCATTTTTAACAAGTTCCCAGATGATAATGAGACTACAGGTCTGAGACCACAATTGGAATTGCTGGCCTGTGTCAAGAACATGGGATTTAAGTCTTAATATTTGTGCTTAGTCCAACCTCTGCCACTTGCCAGCTGTGAACCTTGGGCAATTTCATCAGTTGGGAAAATGAGGACATAGTTGCTCTACTCATTTGGTATGGCTCTGGTCAGGATGAAATGGGAATGTCTGGAAGGCGGCTCTGCACAGTGCTCTAGAGAAGTCCCTCCACTGAGGTCTGAGACAAGAGAGGACAGATCCCTTAAAGACAGACCCAGGGCAGGGTGGGGCAGCTTCAACTCCAGTTCCTCCCTTCCCTCCTCAGAGAGCTTCTAGCAGGAAAGGGGCAAAGGGGAAGGTGGCCTTGGCAGCAGTGGGCTGACCTCACAAGGGGACACCACCATCTGTATCAAACACCCCTATCTAGATCACCTACATTGAGGTGGCAAGACTGTTGGGGCAGAATACAGTTCTACAATTGCTTTGAATTTGGGCAAGTGGCACTCTAATTTGCCAAAAGCCAAGGCATCCACCCAGCTTCAGGATAGTTTTCAAGGACTATTATCAGCCCAAATTCCCTCAAAAGAATCGAGAGGCTTACCAAGACTGGTCATGGCATTAGGGGCTGAGGCCAAATTTTGAAAATTGTGGTATCTGAAAGCTGAAGGAAACAAAAGTCTAGACAGAAAGACATTCCCTGACCCCCCCGCCCTCCCTCCCCGCCAACACACACCTGAAAGCAGGCCCTGGGCCCATCATGGTGCTTCATTCAGCAGGCCCTCAGTATAGCACTCTGACAGCCACTTGGGCTGAGGTCAGAATGCTATGATTTCTTGGATCTGCTCCTAAAGGGGCCAAAGTGGAGGGAGAGACACCCTGTTCAACCAGGGTGATAAGTGCATGGGTGGGCCAGGGGGGTGTTACTATACTATTTTATCTATTTCCAAAAAACATATTTCAAACAGATGTTTGAAATTTTATGTTTAAAAAAAGCATCACATGATACCAACCAACTAGTTGGTCCTCAGGGACCTTGTCCCCCTTTTCTATTTCACTTGCTGCATCTGGGCTCTAATAGCTGGTATCACCTAGAGCAAATATTTCACTTCCACAAACCTCACTGCCCTTTGTAAAATGAGGGTAACCCTTATACTAGCTCTTGAAAACCTTCTGGTTTTGTGATCTTCTCCTCTTTGGTCTAAAGCAGAGGCTGCAAAACTACAGTCTGCAGATCAAATCCACCCACTGCCTATTTTTATAAATAAAGTTTTATTGGAACATAGCCATGCTCATTTGTTTATGTATTATCTATCACTGCTTTTGCATTATAACAGCCGAGTTAAGGAGCTGCAAGAGAAACCATATGACCCACAAAGCCTCGAATATGTCTTTTCCAACCCTTAAAGAAAGTTTGCCGACTCCTGCCTTAGAGAATCTTGAAGAAAGTTAGAAGGGCTCAGGTATGCCCTCTTGCTTTCCACCAAAATTAAAGACTTCTCCTCCACTCTCCATTCTTTGGGGAGTGACTCCTTTGCCTGTGAAAAGGAAGAAACTTTTGAAAAAAGACGTTTCACTGGCTCAGGGATCTCGCTGTTCATTTCTGAATCAAGCATGACATCTGGTACTAAATATGCTAAACAACATCTGGCAGTGTGGAATTAAAGTGTAAAGGATCTGCGGAATACACAGGAGGATGTTTTAGGACCCTAAACTTCAGAAGCCCCAGGAAAAAGCAATTACGAGGAAGCCCAAGGGGCACCTCGGTGGCTCAGTCAGTTACGCGTCTGACTTCAGCTCAGGTCGTGATCTCACTGTCTGTGGGTTCGAGCCCCGCGTTGGGCTCTGTGCTGACAGCACAGAGCCTGGAGCCTGCTTCGGATTCTGTGTCTCCCTCTCTCTCTGCCCCTCCCCAGCTCATGCTCTGTCTCTCTCTCTCTCTCAAAAATAAACATTAAAAAAAAAAAAAAAAAAAAAAGAGGAAGCCCAAGATAGTCCAGACTTTGGGCAGACCGGAGAACTTCTGGAGAGAAAGTGAGAAGGAGCGTCTCAGCCAACATTTCGTCAATGGACTCAACCACAGATTTTGTGGATGATCAAAATGGCAAGAAATGGTCCCCTTGGCTGGCAACAAGAAAGGTAAAGGTAGATACAGGAGCCAGGTGGCCACCCTGACCACACCACCCATCCTCACAGCTTTTCTGTCCATATATATAAAGCCACAGCAGGGTCCCTCAAGGTAAATCTATCGCACCAAGAAGAGGGGACACATTTGAATGAGGGAATGAACAGGAAGGACTAGTCCTGTGGCCCCAGGATCCTGCCAGAAGGGGTGTTATTCCTTGTTACTTTCCAGTGCTCTATGTCTCACAGCCGGGTAGGTGGGAAAGACTGGCAGAAGAGGCTCTTAAGTTCTTCCCCCTTTACGAAAGAGGCCTTGGTAAGAGGTTGGCAGTAGAGTGGGGGTAGACCACGAAAGGAGATGATAGCTTTTTCCAATTCCAAATTTGACCCTGATGGGACCAAACCTATTCAAGTGGCCACCATTTCTGAGTGCTGTTTTCCTATCTGAACACCAGAGAGACCATTTCTGCCACACACACTTCCTTCTTAAAGGCAGAGGCACCAGTGAGGCCTCCAGGGAATCAGAAAGCATGGCAGAAAGGTCCAACAGTCAGGGGTGGACTAAGAGGTCTGTTGCCTCTGGGATGAAGAAATGGAGGCAAGAAACTTTTTTAGGGAGAGAGGGAAAGAAACAGAGAGAGAGAGAGAGAGAGAGAAGGGAGGCAAAGATACATACACCCACAGATGCCTTCTGGAGGCGCAGCTGTGAGGAGACAATCGGGCTCAGGGGGTCTGTGCTCCTCCAGGGAAGACAGTGCAGGGACTGTCCCCCACCAGGAGCAGCTGCCTCCCTTTCCCCACCCCCACCAAGCACAGCAGCCTTCTCTGCATGTGCTCAAGGAGGCACTGCCTAGTCATGCGGCCTGGTTCATCCCACCTAACCATCTTTAAGCTTAGCCACAGCACATCTGACACTCTCAAAGCCACTCACCTGCCATGTTGGAAATGTTAACGTTCAGCCTTTTCGAGTTACAGGGCATTTTAAGAAAGAAAAAAAAAAGGGCAATCAACTCTTGTTTTGGTAATGGTAGGGGGGTGGCATTTCTCTAATATCTAAGTCAAATGGCCAAGGGGGCTGGAAATATTTATTTCTATGCTGCTGTGTGGAGTCAGGGCCACTGCAGCAGGAGGGCATCACATATGGAAACTGCATGGGAATAGGGCAGCAGCATGTGCTGTGCAAACTGAGGTGCCCTGTGTTCCCCGACCCTTCCTGAGCTCCTGACCTTCAAAGCACTTTACAGACAGAACCTAAAGTGGAATGCTGTCTCCACATGAGGCAAAGACTCTGTGATCTAAATTAGCGTTCTTCCACTAGGCAGCTGGGGTAGGGGTGTGAACAGGCAGCCAATGGGGCAGAGAGGGGCAGCTGTCAGGACAAGCAAGAAGCCACCAAGAGCACTGGTCTTAGCAGACCTGGAAAAGAGCTAAGTCTGAGGGAAGAGAGGAGACGCTCACAGGCAGAGATGCTTCCCTGGGTCCTATTCCTGGCCCATCCCTGGGTTCCAGTGGAACCTGAGGTGAGTTATCACCTGTCTGGGTACTCTGACATTCTCCCCAATCAAAGGCAGAGCCTACCCTGCCACACAGACTAAAAAAACATTTTAATGTCAGTAAAGTGCTTTGAGGAATGGGGGGTGATAGAAGGGGATCTTCCAGGCATCCCCAAAGCCTCCAAGATGGAGGACACTGGGCCTGGCTAGGGCTTTCTGTTCTGGCCCTGCTACAAGCACCCTGCCCTTTCTAAACCACCTTAGCCAGGGACTGCCTAGAAGATCCAAGCCCTGCAGATTCTCCACACGAGTGCTGAACACCCAGACTGAGCCTAGGCTTTATGCCTGGTCACACAAGGAGGCCTGATGAGACCATAGGGTCTAAGCCACGTGGCCAAGGATCATGAAATAACCCAGACCTCTCCAAATGATCTCTCCCCTGAGGGTTCCAACAGCTCCACTAGCCCCACTTCTCACTTGGTCTCCAGAGGACCATGACCCTGGTACCTGGGCTCCCACTACCACCCACCTCCCCACAGACCCTGGACCAAGTTGATGCTGGAGGCAAGGCTCCTCCCTTACCTCGAGAGATGGTCCCTCCAGGGGCAGGGTTGACACACATGGGTGGAAGGCGGGGTGGGGGAAGTTTGCACTGACGCTGCCTGTGCTGGGCCCGATCTGGGGAAAGAGAGAGGGCATCAGGGTGACATGTTCTCACCCCTCCCAGTTACAGACCCCTGAACAGACTCACTCCAGAGCATCTGTGAGGAGCTCTGGGCAGCAGGGCTGCTGGACGGTTTGTTGAGCCAGTCACAGGTTCTGAGAAACAGTGCCACCAATTCCACACAGAAAGAAGGCAATTGTTTTATATGGATGTGATATAGTATAGCTTTGTAGAGATCCCTTCCTGACTCTCAAAAGAGCCCTCAACTCTCCCTGTTTGCAAAGCCACCTTATGTGACTTCAATACCCATCTCACATCGTCCTCTATAGTCTTGAATTATGAGGATGAGACAGGAAAACAATTAAAAACTGAAAAATCATGGTACCGTGTAAATCCCCTTATCTGTCATCCACTTACGGTAGCTCTCCCTGTATCTGCTGTGGGTTCCCAGATGACCACGTTAGCTACCAGATCTCAAATTATTCTTTCCCTCTAAGAAATGGGCAAGAGAAGGACCAACTGACTGCTGGGGTCCTCCCTGAAAGTCAAGACCAGACCCACACTTACCAGTCTTCTCCCTCTTTCTAAAAGTTAATGACTTGCCACTCCAAACACTTTCATTCATTTGCAGATTAAATACTACTTGTAGGTCAGTGACCTACAAAGCACATTTTTAAGTTCCAAAACTTTGATATACATGAACATCACTGTCCCATGGGAAGGTGGGCATGTATGGGTAAGTAAGGCTCCATGTGTTTAACATCACCTACATGGTGACAACGCCAGAGAATCACTGGGTCTGGGGAAAGGGTGCATGAGTTCTCTGCTTTCTTTGCCCCACTAATTTCAGTACACTAAATGGAGCAGGAGAGGAGCAGAGAGAGACAGCCACACACACTACATGCTTAAGCAGCAGTCTGTTCTGCTACCGTGACACCCATTTCCATAATGCAAATTGGCTTGTACACAGTTGGTACATAGGGGAATGATAACAGTAAAACAGGAGAACACTTGGTTCGAATGTTGAGTTTCCTAAGGCAAGGGGACTGAAATAGCAGAGGTAGAATTATAATTTAGAGCAGGAAAACAAAAGACCCTTCCAACTATATTTTTTAAAAATTAAAATGGAGTGCCTATAGGGAATCGAGGTGATGGACAGATGGGTGTTCACTATACAATGACTTCAACATTTCAGTAGTTTTGAAAATTTCCGTAATAAAATGTTGGAGGGAAAAGCAAGTACCTGCACTGAGATCCTCCTCCCCCACACTGCCAGCTGCACACACTCCTTAGTGGCAGCCCCACGGGCTCACAGCTCCACTGCCACCTGCACGGCCTCAGCATCTGCCAGCTCTTCCCGTTAGAACGCACTTTGCACATTTTTAGCATCACGTTGAGCTGCCTGCCTCGGCAGTCCAAAGCATCTTCCCAGGTGCCAGGGACTGCTGCTTTCACACTCTGGCCATAAACTTGCAGCTGTATTATTGCCTCAACTCTGTCTTTCCCACAAGCCCTCTTATAGTATCAGAGGTGCGTGATTTTGCAGAAAACACACACCCAGGGTTACAGCAGAAATGCCTGTAGGGTATTCTGGAACAAAGTATCTAGGATCAAGGTTTATCTTGAAACTAAGGTGGAAAATGACCAGCTCAACCTCTCCAGTCCTGTTTGAGCAGGATTCTCATTCATATCCAGGGGGGCTGGATTGAAAACAAACAAAAAGAATAAATGATTTGATGATTATTTGTTTCATTAAGCATTTTCAGTAATGGGGGGGTGTTATAATCCTACAACATATCTGGGCCCTCTTCTAACCGTGGAGCTGGAGGAAAATTGCACATTCTTGCTGTTGATCTAGTGTTTTTCAAAGGTTTGTGCCGCCTGTAAAAGACTCAGCTTGTTCTTTGAGGCCTGATTCTGATGGCATTACTGCTGACAGACAAGAAACTTGTGATGGGATGTTGGCAAAGACAGTAACAGGCCACTTACCAGGCACACACGCACACTAGTTGGGAGGCATTGGCAGCTCTGTTGAATTACATAAGAGAAAAGACGGTAACCACAGACCCAGGGGGCCACTGTCCACAGTGCTGCAGGGAACTGCTATGGCTACTGCCTTCGGATCCATCAAATGACCTATCCCACTGAGACTGTAAGCTCCTGAGTACAAGAAAACATCATTGACACATAGCTGTCTCCGCTCTAGCATCTCGTACATAGGTGATCAATCGTGCAGCCACACAGCACACCGCATGCTGAGGACAGGCTGTCACTCTCCTGCAAAACACCGGCTACAGGGACGCCTGGGTGGTTCCCTCAGTTAAGTATCCGACTTCAGCTCAGGTCATGATCTCATGGTTTGTGAGCTCGAGCCCCGTGTCAGACTCTGTGCTGACAGTTCAGAGCCTCGAGCCTGCTTCAGATTCTGTGTCTCCTTCTTTCTCTGCCCCTCCCCCACTCACACACTGTCTCTCTGTCTCTCTCTCAAAAATAAACATAGAAAAAATTAAATAAAAATTAAACAAACAAACAAAAAACACCGGCTACAGAGCTGCACCTCAAATAGATCAATCTATTCACATGTATCAAGGGCCTGCCAACTCAAGACTGAGGGCTAGGGACAGATCACACCCAAGTGCTTTTCTTATATTATCCCTAATCTTCATTACACCTCTGAAGATAGAGGCTGAGAAACAGGATCAGGGAGTTTCCACCTTGCTAGTGTGAGTGGGGACCAGATTCGAACCCCAGCCAGTCTGACTCAAGCTTTCCACTATGTGATGTTTCCCTTCAAGATTCGTGACACCTTATGGAGCTAATAATCTCATCATGAGGAGCAAAGAAACATAAAAACTCCATGAGAGATAAAGAACAGTCCTACACAACAAGAAAAATGTCACAAGGCCACACATGACCAGTTGTCAAGGTTATGGTGCAAACCACAAGTGATACCAGCCTTCAGAAGACAGGAAAGAGCAGTCAGCCTTATAGTCAGAAAAGAAAAGGTACGTTTGCCTGAAGGAAAATATTCAAGGCAGTAAACTTTCTGATTAATGGTTTACCCTGAGACCTTCAAGCATAAAATGGTTGTTGTTAAGAATATAACACTTACCTGTGTGGAAAGTAAGGTCCTAAATCAGACTATGTCTGATTATTACATCCTGAAGCTACTTAGTATCATGGCTTGTGAACTTACCAGGTGTCAGGCCCTGTTCTAAGCTCTTTACACGTATTAACTCATCTGATCCTTAAAACAACCCGACGAGGCAGGTACTATGATCCAGCCCACTTACATCGTGAGGAAACGGAGGCATGGAGGCTCAAACTCCTGCCTCCAGCCTTGGCCACCAAGGGTGTAGAAGTGTGACATGAACCAGGCATCTGGCTCCAGAACTTTTGCTCAGTGAGGCTGTTGTCTCCCATGAAACTGAATGCTAACCGTGTCACCCCTGATGAAAAGCCTCTTGAACAAATCAATCCCCAGCCTAGAACGAAAAATCACAAATGCTATACAGGAATTTTGCCCCCAAACTCTCTCACTCTCACCATCTCCCTATCATGGGGGAGTTAAGTAATGCAGAAAAAAGGAGGATTATGATTTCATGGGGCTCCTACCTCTTTACAAAATCAGTGCTGTCCATTCAGGCACTGCCACCATAAGAGAACTTATTTGCATCCAACTTTCACAAGTGGGTGGAAAACGAAGCCCACTGATTAACCAGTAAACACAAGGCAATTGAGTGTACTTAATTTTCAGCTCAAAATGTGCTGTGCACACTAATCTCAAACCCAATGTTTCCCTTTTCAGATAGTTAACCAGCAAAACCAAGATGACAGAGATGAATTTTTTCATGCAATATGAAAACAGACAAGGTGGCTAAAAACAAACAGGGAGGCAAGAAGAGGCTGCTCTGAGCTCCGGTATATCCAGCCCTCCTTCTGACCCCATTCAACAGGCAGCACTAGGGCAAGGTTTTCCAGGCCTGTAGGAACATAAGTGGGAGAGGAGACACAATGGGGAGGACCTTTTTAATCGGCAGTTATGGAAGGCCTGTATGGTGTTCATTGATTTGTAAAATATGCTAGACAGGTGCCTGGTGGTCAGCTTCAATAGAGGTGAAGGACTTTTACTCCCTGTTCCCTTAAAGAAGAAAAGTCATGCTCCTAAGATATGCAAAGCTCCCTGGGGTACGGCCCTTGAAGACTTCACCAGCTACAGCACTTCCTGAAAGCAGGAATGAATGCTAGCTACCCTTCGGCCCAGCCATGGCTCAGTCCTGACACTGCTTATGCAACCCTTTTACCCAATGTGCTGGAGAGCACTGATTCCAAAACTTGCCAGCTTCTACAACCACTAATGTAAAAATGACTCAATCCGCTTCCACCAACATTTATTGACACCTACCCTGTGCACAATGCTGTGCCAGGTACAACGGACGATGAAGGAGCCCAAGAGGCCCTGGCTACAGGGAGCTTCTAATCTAGGGATGCAAAGATTAATTCAGAATAGACTAAGCACAAGAAAGTACAGATCTGGTGCGGAGGAAATCAGACAGAGGAGAGGTTGCATTTGGTTGACAGAATCAAGAATGGTTCACAGAGGAAATGGTGTAAAACGCTGGCTTAGAAAAAGAGCTGGGATTTCAAAAAGCAGTGAGTGTGTCTGAGAGGATATTCGGGGGGAGGGGCAGCAAATGAACACAGGTACTCTGACAAGGACTCAGACACAGGTTATAAGCCCCGTGCAAGAGGAAGGCAGAGAAAGGACAATGGAAAGTCATACAAAAAAGGGGTCTAAGGACTACACACTGGTGAGGGATCTTCATAGCCCTCACAGCTGCCCATCACAGGGAGGAAGAGCATGAGGTCACCAGCACAGCTACATTCTTACCTTTTCTGAATGAGTCCAGGCTGAACATTTCTGGCCAGGAGGGAAAGCTGGAATCCTAAGAAGGAGGGCAGAGAGGCAATGGTTACTATTCTTGGTCCAGGATCCCACAGAGAAGACTTCAATAACACAGAGAGCACTTTCCAGAAGGTGAGAAAAATGAAGCTCTTCACTGATGAGACCCAACTGCTGCTCCCACTCTTAAGGATGGAAGGGCCATCTCCACTCTAGAGTAATTACATGTCTTTGTTTCTTACTCATTAAGAGCTTTCTTCGTTTCTCTGTCCTAAACTCCCTGAACCCTGCTAAACAGAACGAGAGGTATTTTATCCTGAGAGACATATTTCCACTTCATCACAGTACTTGCAGCTTTCCTGGGACTTCTGGGAAGAAAGGAAATTCTACATGGACCCCTTTCCTCATGTGGTATCGGCAAATGGGACTAACGAGTGCCTTATAGACAAACTGGTTTACTGGGCTTTCACACAACTAGGTCAAGCCCCAAGCGGTGGGACCGGACAGCAATATCAAGAGTAACTATCGTGATTCAAGATACAAAGCTTTTCTTCACGGTAGAGTCTATGAAATAACAAATACTAAGTTGAAGTTCAACTCTTGAGCAAAATTTTTGGTGCATTTTGATCATTTAACTGAAGAGTATACCTCGAGACTTAAATCATACACGCATACAAATAAATAACACCTCCAGTTTATTGATTTTGTTTAAAAAATACTCAAACTCACTTATAGATGTTCTTAATAATGTAGTACTCCTGGACTGGTGCATAACCTTATATGGCCTTAGTTTAAAAATATCTACACAAGGCTCCTGGGTGGCTCAGTCAGTTAAGTATCTGACTTCAGCTCAGGTCATGATCTCACGGTTCATGGGTTCAAGCCCCACATTGAACTCTGTGCTGACAGCTCAGAGCATGGAGCCTGCTTTGGATTCTGTATCTCCCACTCTCTCTGCCCTCTCCCACTTGTGCTCTGTGTCTGTTTCTCTCTCAAAAATGAGTAAACATTTTAAAAAATTAAAAAAAAAATCTACACACTGTTTTAGCAAATCAGGATAATGTCCAATATTGCAAGGAGTCTAATGGGGCCTACACTTCTGCTCCTGACTGCCTTCCCATCTCATTCCTAAATCGTGGGGGATAGGGGTGGAGGGCTGACCTGGGGCCGAATCTTTCAGGTCCATAGCAGGTCTGCCCTGATGGCCTCCTCTCCCCCAGGGATGCCGGAAATTTCAGCCGATAGGATATGGTAGCTCAGAGAGGAAACTTCAATACAATATCAACAAGGACACAATTCATTTTAAGAAGTTACATTCTACAGACTCCTTCTACCCAAATTAAAAGAAAAAGGGTGTAATTTGAGATTCTAATCTTAAAGAAAACCTGAGTACTATAAAAATCCAAAACATGTAAATGATTATTATTTGAGACAATACTTTCTTGCGAGAAAGAGTAAATCAATTTGCTTGTAAACAGACTCTTAGTTTTGCTTTTAAAAAGTCCCTGACCCTCTCCAAGGCTCACATAACACTATCTTTACCTGTATTGGCCTAAAAAATACATATGATATTCAAGATAGGATGTTTCAGAGATATTTTACTGAGCTCTAGAACATTTCATAGAGATTAAAAAAAAAAAAAAAGCTGTGTTCCTTGAAATATAATTATATTGGAAACTTTTATGATGCAGAGTTTCTGTTAAATAATTCAGAGATAAGTAAAATAATTTTATGTCAAGATTTCTTGCATAATGAAACACTACTTAATTCCAGGTAGAGTCACTGTGGGATGATTCAAGGACAGAAAGATTCCATAACGACTAACTAATGTCTTCCAAGATAGTCACAAGTGGATTTAATGCATGTCTTTGCTTTACAGTGTGGCTGAGCATGAGATCCACCACTACTATGTGTGCATGGCTAAATCAACTTACCTTACAAGAGCAGTGACAGTCTCAGATTTTGTAGGCTTCTGAACTGGAGCTGAATTCTCTCCTTGCTATTCCTCATCACGAGGCTGGGCCTCCTCCTAGAAAATAGAAGCCTGGGTCACTAGAGTGATGGGACCCACAGGGAAAATAAAGTTGCTGCAGACCAATGAAATTCATTACTAACTCTAACAACAAGGACACATTTTGTTAATAGCATGAAACACACACTGGACACACTGGTCTCACTTCAGGACCTGCCATGACCCACTCACGACCCATCAAATCGTGAGCTACCCTACACCAGCACCTGCAAAGATACCAAGAAAGAGATGTCATGGTAAAGAGGGGTTTGTAGTCCTGAAAATATTTTCTCTGAGCCCAGAGCAAAACCTGCTTCAGTTTTTTTTTAAATTTTTTAATGTTTATTTATTCTTTGAAAGAGCAAGCGAGAGCATGAACAGAGGGGCAGAGAGAGGGAGACACAGAATCTGAAGAGGCTCCAGGCTCCGAGCTGTCAGCACAAAGCCCGACACAGGGCTTGAACTCACTAACCGCGAGATCATGACCTGAGCTGAAGTCGGACGTTTAACTGATTGAGCCACCCAGGCACCCCAACCTGCTTCAGTTTTGAGTTCTAATCCTGTATTGACTCTAACACAACCCTATCTAAGGTAGATCAAGCTCTTCCAGATGAAGAAAATAACAACTAGACATTGAATATCATTTTTATAGTTCACAAAGTACTTCCATAGATTTTATAGCAGTTAATCTATGCAACTACCCAGGGAGGCAGAAATGATCTTTCCCAGAGAAGGAAATAGAGGCAGATTTTCCCAGAGAAAGTCACACAACTTGCCCAAGATCCCATAGCTGCCTCAGGGCAAAATGGAAACCTGAAGTTGGGTACTGGACTCCAAAGCTTCACACGCTTAATACTACAATATTTTTATTATTTCCATGATATTATGCTAGATATATTGCCTAGATGTCCCATGGTTCATTCTTGGAAATAATATTTTATAGTGACACAAAGGTTGAAAGGGGAAAGAAGGGTCCAACTGATAAACTTTGGACCATGGCTACATAAGCTAAAACGCTTGGGAGAATAAACATCTTTTGAAGGCAAAGGGACAACCTAACACAGATAAAAAATACAGCGAAGGATGTGTTTCCCGCATCTTAAACAGGTATACAAATAAAGAGCACTCCCATAAACTCCATCAAGAAAAGAGGCCTCCCTCCTGGAAACTCCAAAACTCCAAGATTTAATTGTAAGATGTAGTCAAGACCCACAATGACAGTGGCTTTATTGCCTTCAAAGAAACACCAAGGGAAACCATCAATGTCTCCTTTCCCTGTGGCCAGTAAGTTGCAACCAAAAACAGTTTGAGAGTCTGCACCTGGCCATCTGCAGTCCACCTGCCACAGTGTACGGCAAGCCCCTGTGGACTGGGGTTGCAAAGTGGGACAATCTCTGCCTTGCAACATCACAATTACGGTGACCAATGTTGCTACCCGAGGACTAGCTAGACAGCATGCTGACGCCATACTCGGGGCTTGGGGGTTCTGAGGACCCCTGGGACTCCAGTTCAGTGCAAACAAAGGACCCAACATGCATTAGGTCTTCCCCTGCGAAATGGGGCAAGTCACCACCAGCAAACAAAGAACACCTCACCCCTTGGCCTCCCCCAGTGACAAGGTGGGTGCAAAAAGGGGCAAACGAGGGGGACCAGAATGCACCAGGCCTCCCTTTGGACGAACGGTCCAGGCGGCACGGGGTACAGACAAAGGTCCCGGGGCACTCCGGGGGCTTCCTCCAGGCCCTGCCTCGGGGAACTGAGCATCCCCTGAGGCGGAGGCGTCGTTGCGCCAATGAAGCGGCCTCTCCCGCGGTCCCCGCGGAGCCCCTGGCTACCAGGCCCGCCCCGGCGGACCGGCCTGGCCCCCGCCCCCGCCCAGGCTCCATGGCAACGGCAGGCCGAGGCCTGGCTGCCCACGGCTCGGCTGGGCCGGCTTCGCGGGCAGGCCTAGGATGCCCGGCCTGCTCCTCGGGCCCGCCCGCTTCTCCGCCCCACTCTCCGCCAAGCCGGCGATCGGACCCGGGCCCCTCCTCGCGCCGACCACCCCCGGCCACGGCAAGCTCCTCAAGGGGACACGAAAGGGGAGAATAAAAAGCCCAATTCACCTGTTGTTACAGATGTGAAACAAGCCTCGGTGCACCGCGCATGAGCCGCGGGCCCCCCCCCAACCACGGCCGGACTACAACTCCCACCAGCGGCAGCGCGGCCCCTTCCGGGTCCCGTGGCGGAAGTCCCGCCGGTAGCCCCG
The DNA here is from genome assembly GCF_018350195.1 of Panthera tigris. Lineage (NCBI taxonomy): Eukaryota > Metazoa > Chordata > Mammalia > Carnivora > Felidae > Panthera > Panthera tigris. The sequence goes on along the minus strand of NC_056661.1, from coordinate 17,205,310 downwards.
GCGCTCCTCGCTCCGCCTCCCGCGGCAACCCCGCTTCTGAGCGGGTCTCCGGAGGGTCCCCCAGCAGTGGCTCGCAGAGGCCTCCCAGGGCTCACGCCGCCGGACGGCCAACCCGCGGCGAGACCCCGGCGCCGGGCCCAATGGGGGGCGGCCGCGGCGGGCGCAGGCGGGACTTCCGGCAGAGCCGCCGAAGGGGTGGGCGCGCGGGTAGCGGTGGGGCCGCTGAGAGAGCGGGCTTGGGCGACCGGGGTCCCGCACGGCGCCCCTCTCGCTGCGCCTCAGCCCCTCGCAGTGTGAGAGCTGGAGGGCTCTCGCGTCCTCTGCGCGCCCGCCCCACGGCCCCCGGCCGGCAAGGGCTGAGCCAGGAACGAAATCCAGCTCGGGCTCCGGACCTCCACTCGCCTTCCCCGCCACAGCCCGTTGCCACGCCTCTTCTCCTCTCCATCTCCCCTCCGATCTTCTGTTTCTTTAGGGAGGTGAGAATTTCTGCTTCACGACATTGTTAGGAGGAGACCAACGCGATGGCACGTTGTAAACTGTGCGACGCTGGGAAAAGGACAAGGTAGCCCTTGCTGGTCCGAGTGCCGTCGGGTCTGGAGGTCTCGCCCCCGCCCCTGGCCTCGCCTAAGTGAACAAGGGCATTGTCCCAGACACATGCTGCGGTCCTCTAGATGAGGCTCCGTGGGAGTTCAGTGGACTTCCAACTAAGTAAACGAGAGAACTCAGTTGGGGTAGCTCTGAGGCTGGGTCAAGACTTTATAGCTGGAAAGACCTAGAAAATGCTTTTAAGACGTGGCCTTTTGGAATAAATGAAGAATTAGTGACATATCCCGTCATTTTTACCCGAGCAATTAAATGTAACAAGTATTTTCTTTCTACATTGGACAGAAGGGCGGGGGTGGTGGGTGTGGAGCATCGTGCATTCATGCAACTACTTGACGCCTTTTCTGAGCAGGGCATGGTGCTGTGCTATGCTCTATGGGAAATGATCCGTGTGCACATATTTGAGTCAAGTGTATAACAATTGTTGTAAGCAGGTTTGAAGACACAACGACCTGTCCTTAAGGGGCTTAGGGCCTGATAAGATGAAAACATTGTGTGAGGCAGAGAGAAAGTGCTAAATGCTGGAGAGGAGGTATGAAGGGTTGAGAGGGAGGAATAGTTACTCAATGCCAAAATCAAGAAGGAACCATAGAAGCAAAGACAGCCAGTGGAACAAAAGGCAGATTCTAAGAATATGTATGCATATGGTAATGCAGTATGGCCAGAGGGTTGGATATGTGTACAGGTTTTAGAGGCGATGGAACAAAAAAGTATAGCTATGAATGCTGTGCTGAGGGATGTTGACCTTATTTGTATGCAATTATTCTTGCATGCAAATTTGTATGCATTAGGTTTATAATTCTAAGGAAAGTAAAATAACTGTCCGATTTTAAGAAGGTTATTCTGGAAGTGTGAGGGTAAGATTGGCAGGAAAAATAGGAGTTAGGGTACTAATGAGAAGAGGGGTACTGAGGGATTCAGCTATGCTCAGCAGCAAAAAGGGCAAGAAAGGAATGACAGGGTGATGACAGAGCACCTTGCTTGTCCCTGGCCACAGGTGTGTGGAGAGGTGACTGAGATCTGTGCCCAGGGGCTGGAAAACTTGCACACTGTTAACATAATTAAGGGACAAGGAAGTTGTAGAAGAGGCATACAGATTATGTTTAAAATGCAGTTGTGAGGGCACCTGGGTGGCTCGGTCAGTTAAGTGTCTGACTCTTGGTTTTGGTTCAGGTCATGATCTCACAATTTGCGAGTCGGAGCCCATGTCAGGCTTTGTGCTGTCAGTAGGAAACCTACTTGGGATTCTCTCTCTCCCTCTCCCTCTGCCCCTCCCCTGCTCGCTCGCTCGCTCTCAAAATAAATAAACATTAAAAAAAAAAAAAAAAAGAAATGCCGTTGTGAATGTTAAGTCTGAAGATGTGGTCCCTACTGTAAAAGACGTTCTGACGGAATGAGAAAAGCATGTAAGCGAGTCTTGAAACCTAGAGGAAGCACTGCGAAAGAGACACAAGTGGAGCATTCTAAGTAGTTTTACTTCCTGCAGATTTTCTGTTTTTAGTTTTCTTTCTTAAGGTCCTTTCCTTTTTCTTGAGCCTTTATTCTTAATGAATGGTTGTATCTGGTGGAAGTTGATAAAGTGATGCACTTTATAATAGGATGAGTGCCAGTCAGTGTCTTTTTTGCTTTCTCCCACATCTTTCATCTCGTTTGCTGCTCATTTCCTTATCACTACATTATTTTCCTGGGTCCGGTCCGTAGACCTCATACTTTGCTAACATCTCTGTCTAGAAACTTCACTTCAGACCGTTGAATGCCTTTGAATTTCTATGGCAGTTTATTTTTCTCCGTGGGGCAGCACTCCAAGGTATTTCTTTGCTCCATCTTCCCCAACTAGAACACCAGCTTCTTTGTGTTATATTTGAGTCCCCAGTGCCATGTTTGGATAATTACCTCCCATCAGATTATTGTCCTGTGGATTCATGCCACTCAGGTTACTTTTCTTCAGTTTCTTGAAGTGTTGGTAGAACCAATTTTATTTTATATATTGAAGTGGAATTTGTGGCTCAAGGCCATTGAGCCACAGGAAATAGGGTAGAAGAACATAATTTTTGTCATGGGATCTACAGCCATGAGGAGTGAGATCTAGGAGCTCTGTTACACCTCCAAGCTAATGTCACTGTGTGCCTGTGGGAGGTTCTGTGTTGATAGCCCTACAGTATTTCTTGGATTCGTTTAAACCTGCCCACAATTTGTGTCAATAGCCTCATTTGTAAACTCTCTTCAGTTGCCTAGTTTGAGTGGCATTTTCCCCCTTTATGTTTACTACTCCAGACTGAGGTAATTTTGTGGGTACTTCAAAGTAGGTTTTCAAAAAAGGCTAAACACTCCCTTTCTGTGCTTTGTCAAAGTCAAAGGGGACATTTAGCAAGATATACTGTAGAGTTAGAAGATTCTTAAGTCAGAACAAAGTTGAATGAGATGACTTTTAAGGCCATTTCAATTCTGAAATTCCATTACTCTAAACAATTCCATTTACAGTGAACTGGTACTTTTTCAGATCTCTATGTAAATATGGAAAATTCCATAAACTGGTTTTCATTAAGGTAGGGAATTAATTTCCTTAATATGCTGAGTTCAAAGATTAATTTTTTTTCAGTTTATTTATTTTAAGAGAGCGAGAACACAAGTGGGAAAGGGGAAGAGAGATGGGGAGAGGGAGAGAGAGATCCCAAGCAGGCTCTGCACCACCAGTGCAAAGCCTGATGTGGGGCTTGAAACTCAAGAACTTCGAGATCATGACCTGAGCCAAAGTTGGACGCTTAACCAACTGAGCCACGCAGATGTTTCCACAGATTAATTTTTTAACATCCATAATTCAACAGAGAATGGGTATTGATGGGGTCCCTGGGTGTGCCTGGTTAAGCATCCGACTCTTGGTTTCGGCTCAGGTCATGATCTCACAGTTCATGAGTTTGAGCCCCATGTCAGGCTCTGTGCTGCCAGCTTGGAGCCTGAAGCCCACTTCGGATGCTGTGTCTCCCTCTGTCTCTGCCCTTCCCCTGTTTGCATTCTGTCTCTATCTCTCAAAAATAAACATTAAAATTTTCTTTTAAATGGGTATTGGGCATGAATAGGAAGTCAACAAAAATACATTGCATAATGACCATTAGGTCTAGGAAGAGAAAGTTCAACTTTACTTTTTTTAATGTTTATTTATTTTTGAGGTGGGGGGCAGAGAGAGGGACAGAGGATCTGTGCTGACAGCATAGAGCTTGATGGGGACTCGAACCCACAAGCCATGAGATCATGACCTGAGCCAAAATTGGACGCTTAACTGATTGAGCCGCCCAGGTGCCCCTACCTTGCTTTTTTTTTTTTTTTAATGTGTTATCTTTTATTGTAGCAAAATATGCATGACATAAAATTCAACATTTTAACCATTTTCAAGTGTACATTTCAGTGGCATTTGGTACATGTACATGTTGTTCAACCATAACTACTCTCTAGTTCCAGAACATTTTCATTACCCCAAAAGGAAGTCCCATATGTACCTGTTAAGCAGTTTCTCCCCATCCTCCTCCTCCCATCCTCCCCAGCAACAGCCCCTGGCAACCACTAAACTGCTGTTTCCATGGATTTTCTTATCCCAGATATTTCATATAAATGAAATCATATAACATATGGCCTTTTATATCTGGCTTTTTTTCAGTTAGCATAATGTTTTTAAGATTTATCTGTTTTGTAGCATATGTCATTGCTTCATTTTTTTTATAGTTGAATAATGTTTCATTTTGTTCTATTCATATGTTGTTGGGCATATGGGTTATTTCCACCTTTTGGCTATCAGGAATAACACTGCTGTGAACGTTGATGTATGCATTTTTGTCTGAATACCTGTTTGTATTTCTTTTGGGTACTTAGCTAGGAATAGAATTGCAACTTTGCTTATTTTTTAAAGATACTTGGAACTATGAAACACACTTAGCATTCTTTCTTCAAGTATTGGTAAGATTTGTTTTCTCTCTTCATCTGGGTCTCTGCTCAGATGTTATCTCAAAGACAACTTCTCAGACCACCTTGTGTATTTATTTGTGGAATCCTTATTTATTGCTGGTTTCTCCCCTAGAATAAAGATCTTGAGGGCAGGGACTTAATTGTCATCGCTGTCTCATTAGCACCTTGCACAATGTCTGGCACTGTCAGAAGTAGGTGCTGAATACATGTTGAATGAGCACTTGCACATGGGAGACAAGCATTCACACACTATTGTGGGAACTGTAAATTGGTAGTATTTATTTAGAAGTCAGTTTGGCAGTATCAGATTTAAAATGTGCATGCCCTGGGGTGCCTGGGTGGCTCAGTCCATTGAGCATCCAACTCTTGATCTTGCCTCATGTCAGGATCTTGCGGTTTGTAGGTTTAAGCCCCACATCTGGCTCTGTGCTGACAGTGTGGAGCCTGCTTGGGATTCTCTCTCTCTGCCCCTCCCCCATGTTCTCTCTCTGTCTAAATAAACTTAAAAACAAAAGGAATATATCTGTATTAGTCTCCAGATGTCATTATGAAATGCCACAATCTGGGTGGCTTAAACAACAGAAATTTACCTTTTCATAGTTCTGTGGCCAGAAATCCAAGATCAAGGTGCCATCAGAGTTGCTTTCTGCTGAGGCCCTTATCCCTGGCTTGCAGATGGTTGCTGTCTTGCTATGCCCTCACATAGCCTTTCCTCTGTGCTTGTGTGGAGAGAGAGAGGTCTCTGGTGCCTGTTCTTCTTTTAAGGACACTAATCCTATCGGATTAGAGTCCCACTCATGACCTCAATTAGTCTTCATTAACTCCCTAAAGACCCTATTTAAATACAGTCATGTTGGGGGCTAGGGATTCAACATATGAGTTTGGAGGAGACACAAATCAGTCCATGATAACATCAATTAAATGAAGTAGTATGCAGCAATTTAAAAGAATGAGTTATGGGGCGCCTGGGTGGCTCAGTCAGTTAAGCATCCAACTCGATCTCAGCTCAGGTCTTGATCTCAGGGTTGTGAGTTGAGGCCCTGCATTGGGCTCCAATAAGTAAATTAATTAATTAACTAATTAATTAATGAGTTAGATCTAGTGTGAAAACACTGAAAAATATCCAGGAAATGTTGAGCATAAAAAGGCATGTTTTGTGATAGTATGTTTATGATTCCAACTATGTTTTTAAAAAGACCATGTGTTTATACATATGCTTATGTAAGCATAGAACATCTCTGCAAGAATATATCAGAACTGTTGTTTTTGTTTTGTTTTTTTAAAGTAAGCTCTACGGCCAATATGGGGCCTGAACTCACAACCCACGGATCAAGGGGTTTCATACTCTACTGATCAAGCCAGCCTGGTGCTCCTATATTAGAATTATTACCTGTGCAGCTAAATTAGAGTCTCTTAGTTTCCACTTTATACTCTTCTACATTGTTGGATTTTGGGTGACCAAAAGTATGTATTCCTTTTATGATAATAAAAAAAGAAAGTATCTGGAATGTGTAGGGTTCCTGAGAAAGAAATTTATAGTGTTATATTTTATAACGGTAGCCATTCATGCATTTTCAAATATATTAGACTCAGATGTATGTTTCTTTTTAAAACATTTAGAAGTTTATTTATTTTGAGAGAGAGAGAGTACACGCAAACAGGGGAGGGGCAGAGAGAGGGAGAGAGAGAGAAACCCAAGCAGATTCCACACTGTTAGTGCAAAGCCTGATGCGGGGCTTGAACTCATGAACCACGAGGTCATGGCCTGAGCTGAAGTCAGACGCTTAATCGACTGATCCATCCAGGCACACCTATATTTACTTTCTATTATAATTAGATAAGTTTGTACTAATTTCAAAATACACAAAAGTGATGAGATAGTATATGTTATGTCATGGACCTTAAACATCCCTGCAAGTTCACGTTGGATATACCAAGAATGCATGGCCCTACCTTCTCTTTACCTAGACTGTTTTTCAGGGCTGTGTTTTCAGCAGAAACCTGGAGAGATGAAGTATTGTCTCCCCCAGGACAAAGAGCAGATTTAACTTCCACTTGCTATAAAAACAATCTCCCAAATTCAGTGTATCTCTCTGATAATGAAACACTATGTGAGCAGACAACTATGGTCAACATTTTCATATTACACCCAGGAAACTTGGGGGGCATAGGGAACTGTTATGAAGCTCGGCTACTCATGAGGCTCAGCTACTGCTTTTGCTGTGATTGAAGTCCTTTGTGTCTGATCCAGGAGTCTTGTGTCTTCTGTCAACACCTACCAGGTAGTAACAGGGTAACTACCAGTTTAGCTTGTAAGTGGGGTAAAATTCCAGACCTGCACCTGTATAGTTCCTGACAGTGACCCAATGCCCACCACCCTGGATTTTAAAAATCAGATTATAGCATTTCATTTGTAATTATACCAAAGTGCATCTCTATAAGATTTCTTTTATTCAAACTTATCCCTGTCCTTTGCACCAGTATTTTAAGGTTTGTATCATTGCAACATTGGAACATGAATATATTTCATTTATATATGTACTTCTTTCAAAGCCTTGAGTTCATTTTTGTCCCCAAACTGCAGAAATACGGGGATTTGGGTAATGGAGTATCACATTTTTCATTATGCACACTGTTATAAATCAATTATGTTTTTAATGTTTATTTATTTTGAGAGAGAGAGAGAGAGAGAGTGCACGTGCATGCACGCACAGGGGAATGACAGAGAGAGAGGGAGTGAAAGAATTCCAAGCAGGCTCCATGCTGCCACCACAGAGCCCGACGTGGGGATTGAACTGACAAACCATGAGATCATGACCTGAGCCGAAACCAAGAGTCAGACGCTTAACCAACTGGGCCACCCAGGTGCCCCTAAATACTTTATTTTTAAGCAATCTCTTCACCCAACTTGGGGCTCGAACCCATAACCCTGAGATCAAGAGTTGCACCCTTCACTGACTGAGCCAGCCAGATGCCCCTAAATCAGTTATTTCAGAAGAAAACTCTAGCTAGTGTCATTGGCCAAATTGCACAAATCAGTTATTCATTTCAATCTAGAAAATATTTTTTTGGTAAAACTGGAAAGAGAATGTATAGCTCCCAGGCTGCCTTTTAGCTATCACTGTTAACCATGGGGTACCGTGAAAGTGCCAACATACAGTCTTTTTTAAAAATGTGAATGAAACTGGGCTTCTGGTCAAGGTAGCCTTGTACACACTTTGATGCCACTCCCTTTGTTTCAAACACATGGTAAAATTAATAAAAGATTAATATTATATATCCAGGGTTGCCTGGGTGGTTCAGTTGGTTAAACATCGGACTCTTGATTTCCACTCAGATCATGATCTCACAGTTTGTAGGTTTGAGCCCTGCGTGGGGCTCCAAGCTGACAGCACTGAGCCTGCTTGGGATTCTCACTCTTCCTCTCTGCCCTCCCTACACTTGCATATGCATGCTCTCTCTGGCTCACTCACTCTCTCAGATAAACTTTTTTTTTAAGTTGTTTTATTTTTTTTTTTAATTTACATCCAAATTAGTTAGCATATAGTGCAACAATGATTTCAGGAGTAGATTCCTTAGTGCCCCTTCCCCATTTAGCCCATCCCCCCTCCCACAACCCCTCCAGTAACCCTCAGTTTGTTGTCCATATTCATGAGTCTCTTCTGTTTTGTCACCCTCCCTGTTTTTATATTATTTTTGTTTCCCTTTCCTTATGTTCATCTGTTTTGTCTCTTAAAGTCCTCACATGAGTGAAGTCCTATGATTTTTGTCTTTTTCTGACTAATTTCACTCAGCATAATACCCTCCAGTTCCATCCACGTAGTTGCAAATGGCAAGATTTCATTCTTTTTGATTGCCGAGTATATACATTGTATATACATACCACATCTCCTTTATCCGTTCATCCATCGATGGACATTTGGGCTATTTCCATACTTTGGCTATTGTTGATAGTGCTGCTATAAACACGGGGGTGCGTGTGTCCCTTCGAAACAGCACATCTGTATCCCTTGGATGAATGCCTAGTAGTGCAATTGCTGGGTCATAGGGTAGTTCTATTTTTAGTTTTTTGAGGAACCTCCATACTGATTTCCAGAGTGGCTGCAACAGCTTGCATTCCCATCAAACAAACTTTTAAATAAATAAATTACATATCCATATTAAAAAGCAAGACAAAATTTTATGTTGGCCAGAAACAGAGTTGTAATCTTGGACTATATGGATCTAGAAATAGAGGCAATTTGAAGTTTATAACCTATAAGGTAATGTGATTGAGTGGGTGGGGACAAGTGCCCCATGTGATGAGGATAACTGGGCCCAGGATTACTGCATGCATTTAGGAATTTAGGTGGGGTTCCCTGAACTTAACAGAGACTAGAAAAAATCCATCTATGCCTAAAATGTAGCTTACATGAAATTGTATACCTAGGAAGTAGACACAACCTTGAGTCCAAACCTATATCCAGCTACCCTCTCACTGGATGTGTAGATCTCCTGTCTCCCAAATTTTACGGTGGAAACGGAGTCTCAAGTTACTAATGTAAGGCTTGTTTCTGGTTGGGGTTCCTGGAGGATTGAGTAGAGATTATCACAAAACCATCAGGGAAGGAGATACATGTGTAAGGGAAAAATTCCCATTCATGAGTTGTTTATAAATCAAGCTTCCAAACATACAAGAAAACCTATCCAAAAGAAAAAGCCAACAAAATCAACATTAAGAGATGAATTCACTGCAATTAAAATGAAAATAATGGAGGGGGCGCCTCGGTGACTTAGTAGGTTAAGCAACCAACTTCAGCTCAGGTCATGATCTCAAGGTTTGGTTTGTGAGTTTGAGCCCCGCATTGGGCTCTGTGCCAACATCTCAGAGACTGGAGGCTGCTTCAGATTCTGTGTCTCCCTCTCTCTCTGTCCCTCCCTGGCTCACTCGTTTTCTCGTTCTCTCTCTCTCTCTCTCAAAAATAAAACATTTAGGGGGCACCTGGGTGGCTCACTCGGTTAAGCGTCCAACTTCGGCTCAGGTCATGATCTTGCGGTCCGTGAGTTTGAGCCCTGTGTCAGGCTCTGTGCTGACAGCTCAGAGCCTGGAGACTGCTTTGGATCCTGTATCTCTCTGTCTCTGCTCCTTCCCCACTCACATTCTGTCTCTGTCTCTCTCTCAAAAATAAAAAAAACATTTTAAAAATCCTGTTTTAAAAATAAAATGAGGGGCGCCTGGGTGGCTCAATCATTTGAGCATCTGACTTCAGCTTGGGTCATGATCTCATGGCTGGTGGGTTTGGGCCCCATGTTGGGCTCTGTGCTGACAGTTGGGAGCCTGGAGCCTGCTTCGGATTCTGTGTCTCCCTCTGTCTCTGCCCCTCACCCACACTCACTCTATCTCTCAAAAATAAGTAAACATTTAAAAATATTAAAAATAAAATGATGATGGAGTAACCTAATAACTTGAAAGTACATATTTTAGAGTATCCAAAGATATAAAGGAAGGATATCTGTTTTAAAAGAATAAGAAATTATGAAATAAAAATTACCAGGAATGAAAAGTTGACAGGTAAATATTTAAAGAACCAAATGGAAATCCTAGAAATTAAAAATGCAATTGTTGAATAAACACAGATGTCATGAACTCCAGATAGGTCTTAGTGGAAAGAGGTTTAGTGAGTTGGAAAGTTATGTTGTATTCTGAGTGCATAGTTTATTACTAAGAGAAAAACAAAACAGAACAATTAAAAAACATGAAGACTAGGAGTGCCTGGGTGGCCCAGTCAGTTAAGTGTCCAATTCTTGATTTCATCTCAGTTCATGATCTCATGGTTCGTGAGTTCAAGTCCCAAGTCAGGCTCTGCGCTGACAGCACAGAGCCTGCTTGTGATCCTCTCTTTCCCTCTCTCTGACTCTCCCCTGCTCACTCATGCTCTCTCTCTCAAAATAAGTAAACTTATAAAAAAAGACTAGATTGAAGGGCTTTAATATAAGTGTATAAGTTGCAAAAGATTACACTAGAGGGACTGCAGAGAAGTAATCCTGCATTTAACATGACGTTTAGAAATGTTCCAGAATTGAAGATGCATACCCTTAGAACAAATGTGCACACTGAATGGCATGCAAGATAAATAAAAATAATCACCTAGACCCAGTGCAATGAAACTACAGATATTAAGGATAAAGAAATCTTACAAGCTACTAAAGAGAAAAGGTACAAAACCACAGTGGAAAGCAATTTAACAACATTCTTCACAATAATAAAAGAAGACAGTGGAGTAATCTACAATTTGCTAAGAAATAACTGTCAACTTAGAATTCTATATCCAGCTAAACTCTTTGTAGGATGATGAAGTGATAGATTTTCAGTTTCATAATGAGTAAGAGATGATCTCAGCCAGTGACCCTTACTGAAAGAAGAAACTAGAGAATGTACTTTACAGAAGAAAAGATAACCCAATGGGATACAATAAACAATGACGAGAACTAATATTAGAAAAATAAATTGGTAGGGACGCCTGGGTAGCTCAACCGGTTAAGTGTCTGGCTCAGGTGAGATCATGACTTTGGCTAAGGTCATGATCTCACAGTTTGTGAGTTCAAGCCCCATGTCGGGCTCTGTGCTGACAGCTCAGAGCCTGGAGCCTGCTTCGGATCCTGTGTCTCCCTCTTTCTCTGCCCCTGCCCCGCTTGTACTTTTTTTTTTTCTCTCTCTCTCAAAAATAAATAAACATTAAAAAAAATAAAAATAGGGGTTCCTGGGTGACTCAGTTAAGTGTCCAACTCTTGGTTTCGGCTCAGGTCATGATCGCATGGTTTGTGGGTTCGAGTCCACATCAGGCTCCACACTGAGTGCAGAGTCTGCTTGGAATTCTCTCTCCCTTTCTCTCTCTGCCCCTCACTCTCTGTCTCTCTCAGAGTAAACAAGCTTTTAAAAAAAGGTTTTTTTTTCTTTTAAGATTTTATTTTTAATTTTTTTTTAACATTTATTTATCTTTGAGACAGAGAGAGACAGAGCACGAACGGGGGAGGGTCAGAGAGAGGAAGGCACAGACTCCGAAACAGGCTCCAGGCTCTGAGCTGTCAGCACAGAGACCGACACGGGGCTCGAACTCCCGAACCGTGAGATCATGACCTGAGCCGAAGTCAGACGCTTAACCGACTGAGCCACCCAGGCACCCCTAAGGTTTTATTTTTAAGTAGCCTCTACACCCAATGTGGGACTCAGACTCATAACCCCAAGATCAAGAATCTCATGCTCTACTGACTGAGCTAGCCAGGTGCCCCTAGAAATATAATTTATAGCTTCTGAGCCAGTCAAGGAAGATAAAGAAAAAAATATTAATTGAACAGAAGGCAGGAGAATGAAAAAAATAGAAGAAGAATGAGGTAAACAGTGCACAAAACAACATATAAGATGATAGCATAGGCGCCTGAGTGGCTCAGTCGGTTAAGCCACCAACTTCAGCTCAGGTCATGATCTCGCAGTTTGTGAGTTCGAGCCCCGCATCAGGCTCTGTGCTGACAGCTCAGAGCCTGGAGCTGCTTCGGATTCTGCGTCTCCCTATCTCTCTGCCCCTTCCCTGCTCATGTTCTGTCTCTCAATAACAAATAAATGTTAAAAAAAAAAAAAAAAAAAGATGATAGCAATACATTGGGCACCTGGCTGGCTCAGTCAGTTAAGCATCCAACTTTGGCTCAGGTCATGATGTCATAGTTTGTGAGTTCGAGCCCAGCATTGGGCTCTCTGCTCTAGGCATGGAGCCTGCTTCAGATCCTCCCCCCCGCGCCCCCCCCCACCCCCCCGGCTTGTTCTGGCTCTCTCTCTCTCAAAATAATAAATAAACTAAAAAAATAAAAAACCCAAAAGATGATAGTAATACATCAAATCATACCAATGATTGCGATCAGTGTAAAAGGTTTAGACTTGCCTGCTTATTGTCCTCACACCAGAGAACACCAGTGGTTTTTTGGTACCAGTACTGTTTGGGTGTTTTGAGTGGGAAATGTAATTCTTCTATTAAGCACTCGAGGTCAGCAGCACTCATTACTGAATTTTTTCACTATAAGATTTGTCGTACCTCTGTCAGATTCTCAGGAATCAGAAGTGCGTTTCTTTTAGAGCTGACATATAATCTTTCATCTAAGGATCATTTCCAAATTTGAAAAAAAGCTTCATAGCACTTAGAATTTCAGCTACTCAAAATAGTTGCCAAGAATGTATTTAACTGCCTAGTAGATCTAGCAGACACCCAAGCCACCTTTTTTTATGGATTGCACTTTTTAATTGATGGGGATTAGTTAGATGTTTTGGGAATATAGCTTCTTTAGCTACAAGGATTCACACAGGACATAGGCAGCTAGAGAACCTTCATAGAATCTAAGGACAACTAGATTTATACAAGTTAATGGCCTTTATTGTTGCTGAAAGGCTGTTATCTTTCTGACTAATGGTTACCTTGGAAAAATCATATGACTTGTTCACTCTCTGGGAGGTGTATTACCAGATAGGATTCTTTTTCTCACTTCCATCTTTTTGTTTTATCAAAAGCTCATTGGACTTTGTTTTAAGTCCTGCTAGAAGATGCAGAACATGAACAGGGATTCATAAAGGGAGCACCCTTCTCTGACTACTTGTCCAGTTTTGCTATTTTCATCTTTTCTTTTACCTTTACTACATTAATTCTAGTGGCAGTGGCAATTAGTCAAGAGTCACTGACTGAAATTAATATTTGGTTACTTGTGCTGAGTTTAAAACCAGTAATTATGTTTAACTTGTGTTTAAGTAGACAATGGCTCCTTTTAACTTCATTTATTTGATGCCATCATGTGGGAATGTAATTTCATTGTGTTATACAAAGACATTATTACAGCCCATCATCGATGTCTAAAACCTTTATGGAATCAGTATGAATTGGCTAATAGAATCTTTTCTTTCAGGTTTAACTACTAACAAATATAACCTTTATTTTTTTTAAGTTTTTTTTTTTTTTAAGTAATTTCTACACCCCATATGGGGATTGAACTCATGACTCCAAGATCATGTGTCACATGCTCTACTGATGGAGCCAGCCACGCACCCCAGGCAACTGATAGAACTTTTGAGGTTAAGCTGTAAAATTCACTTTTTGGTATATGCCTTTTCCAGAAATGAACTGTTCCATTTGTTAAAGTTTTAAAACCAGTAGTGAACTCTCAGAATTTCTGCCTTGGGTATGAATTATTTGTATGTGAAAGAAAGAAAGAAAGAAAGAAAGAAAGAAAGAAAGAAAGAAAGAAAGAAGAAAGAAAGAAGAAAAAAGTCTAATTTTATTTTATTTTTTTATTTTTTTATTTTTTTATTTTTTTTTACATTCATTTATTTTTGAGAGACAGAGCACAAGTGGGGGAGAGGCAGAGAGAGAAGGAGACACAGAATCTGAAGCAGGCTCCAGGTTCTGAGCTGTCAGCACAGAGCCCCATGTGGGGCTTGAACCCACAAACGGTGAGATCATGACCTGAGCTGAAGTCAGACGCCCAACCGACTGAGCCACCTAGGCGCCCCAAAAGTCTAATTTTAAAAGTAAGATTCAGTTTTAAAAATCCTGAGCAATTTAAAGTATTATCAAAGTGGTAAAACTAACATCTGGTGCAGGAAGTCAAGAGAATGGTAATCTCTGAAATTAAGAAGCGGTAGTGATTGGGGAAGGCATGGAGAGAAGCTTCTGGGCTCATTTCAAGGTTTCAGTTCATGAGCTGGGTGGTGATTACACAAACATGTCCACTTTGTCATAATCTGTCAAGCCCTACACTTACAATTTATATGCATTTCTGTAACTCCAGCAAAATTTTCAAAAAATTGTTATTTACTGAATTTCATTTTCATCCAAACTGTATCCTAAAATTCCATCAGTTATAGGAAACTTTTCCAGGGTAGTCTTTACCCTGCTTTTTAAATACTTTGGTTTCTTTGTGTTCTGGGAGTCTGACTGAGATGTGTCTTCCACAGTTTATTCCAAGTAAAACTCAGGGGGATGTAGAAGTGATGTCATCAGTATCCTTATGATGGTATTGTACTTTATGTTTTATGTTTGAATATTTGTGTCTTTGGTGGTTTTATTTCTTCAAAGTTCATTTATTTATTCTTAGAGAGAGAGAGTAAGCAGGAGAGGGGCAGAGAGAATGAGGGACAGAGGAACCAAAGTGGGCTGCACTCTGACAGCAGAGTGCCCGATGCTGGGTTCGAACTCATAAACTGTGAGATCATGACCTGAGTCGAAGTTGGATGCTCAACAAACTGAGACACCCAGGCGCCCCTCTTCTGTGTTTTTATTTGATTCCCAGTCCATGTAGGCTCAGAGAAGGAGACTAGAAATGGCCTGGGAACCATTACTTCAGTCAGCACATGAACAAATTATTAAACCTGGTTTGACCTTTATAAAGTTACTGTCCCTACTGTGATATCAAAAATTTGTCATAAGTTTTGGACTATAGTGTCAGCTATATCTAAGTGTATTTTTTTATATTTTGAAGTAATTTCACCAATAGAAAAGTTTAAAAAATATTGCAAAAAACTCCTTTGTACCTTTTACCAAAGACCCCTATTGTTGACGTTACCATATTTCCTTTATATTCTCTTTCTGTTTTGAGGCACCTGGGTGGTTCAGTCGGTTAGGCGTCCAACTTTGACTCAGGTCATGATCTCGTGGTTTGTGGATTCGAGCCCCGCATCGGGCTCTGTGCTGACAGCTCAGAGCCTGGAGCCTGATTCAGATTCTGTGTCTCCTTTTTCTGCCCCTCCCATGCTCATGCTCCGTCTCTTAATGATAAATAAACGTTAAAAAAAAAATTTATATTCTCTTTCTGTTTTAAAAGTAAGTTGCAGGGCACCTGGGTGGCTCAGTTGATTAAGCATTTGACTTCCGCTCAGGTCATGATCTCATCATGCTTTGTAAGTACAAGCCCTGCATCAGGCCCTGCGCTGACAGTGTGGAGCCTGCTTGGGATTCTCTCTCGCTCCCTCCCTCCCTGCCCCTCCCCCACCACCTGTGCACAGGCATGCACGTGTGTTCTCTATGTCAAAATAAATAAAACTTAATTTAAAAAAAGAAAGTAAGTTGGGGCACCTGGGTGGCTCCGTTGGTTAAGCGCCGACTTTGGCTCTGGTTGTGATTTTGCAGTCTGTGGGTGTTAGCCCCGCGTCCGGGCTCTGTGCTGACAGCTCAGAGGCTGGAGCCTGCTTCAGATTCTGTGTTACCTTCTCTCTCTGCCCCTCCCCCACTTGCACTCTATTTCTCTCTCAAAAATAAATTTAAAAAGATTTTTTTAATAGCCCTGAGGCTCTGACACCCCATGTCAGACTTCCTCTCTGTGTAGAGGCTGTCCTCTGCACAGACTTAAGACATGACTTAAAACATAAAATCTTAAAATCCCACAAGACATCTTTCTTGTTTTACAACATTAATATTGAGAGTTACTCACTACCACTTATTTTTCTCTTCATTTTTTATTTTTTTTGCAAATCAGGGATCATCTTGGTCTGATACCTATCTTTTAGAATTTCTGCAATTTTACTAAAATGAGTCTAAATGAGAATTTCTTTAAAAAAAATTTTTTTTAACATATATTCAATTTTGAGAGACAGAGACAGAGTGTGAGTAGGGGAGTTGTAGAGAGAGAGGGAGACACAGAATCCAAAGCAGTCTCCAGACTCTGAGCTGTCAATACAGAGTCCAACACGGGGCTCGAACCCAAGAACCATGAGATCATGACCTGAGCCGAGTCCACTGCTTAACCAACTGAGCCACTCAGGAGCCCCTAAATGAGAATTTCTACTAGTCACACTTGGGATTTGTTATGCTTCTTGACTCTATGAATATCTGTAATCATTTTGGGTAATTCTCCATCATTATTCAGTTATTGCCTCTGTTCTTTCTCTCATCCTTTGAGACTCCAGCTCATTAAACAATAACTCCCCATTTCCCCTTCTCGAGCCCCTGACAATCATCATCTACTATCTATGATTTTTGACTAGTCTATGTACCTCATATAAATGGACTCATACAGTACTTGTGTATGATGTGTGGGGGGTGGGTGGGGTGGATGGGTGTGATAGGCTTATTTCACTTACTGTAATATCCTCAAGGTTCATTCATGTTGCAGCATATGTCCTATTTGTCTAACTTTTGTCTTGTTGCCTTTGCTTTTGGATGTCATCCAGCAAATCATTGTCAAGTCCAATGTCATGAAGCTTTTTCCCTGTGTCTTCTTCTAAGAATTGTATAGTTTTCTCTCCTACATTGAAGTCTTTGATCATTTTTGGTTAGTTTGTATATAGTGTGAGATAAGTTCATTCTTTTGCATGAAGCTAGCTAGTTTAACCAGCATTGTTTGTTCAAAAGACTGTCCTCTCCTCATTGAATAGTTTTGGCACTCTTGTCAAAAATCACTTCACCATATATGCAAGACTTTATTTCTAGGTGCTCTATTCTTTCCATGATTTATATGTTGTCTTTATGCCAGTACCACACTGTTTTGAAGTTAGAAAATGTGAGTTCTTCAGCTTTGTTACTGTTTTTCAACACTGTTTTGGCTATTTGGGAGTTTGAGGTTCTACATGAATTTTGGGATGGGTTTTTCTACTTCTGCAAAAATCATCTTTGGGACTTTAATAGGGATTGCGTTGGATCTATAGATTGCTTTGGGTAGTATTGACATTTTAACAATATTAAGGGGCGCCTGGGTGACTCACTTAGTTAAGCGTCCAACTCTTGATTTCAGCTCAGGTCATGATCTCACAGTTTGTAGGATTGAGCCTGCATCAGACTTTGTGCTAACAGTGCAGAGACTGCTTGGGAATCTCTCTCTCTCTCCTCCTCCCCTGCTCATGCTCTCTCTCTCCCTCCAAATAAATAAATAAAACATTAAAAAAATTAATTCTTCCAATCCATGAACAAGGGATGCGTTTCCATATATTTATGTCTCCTTTAATTTCTTTCAGCAATATTTATGGTTTTCATCGGAAAATTCTTTCTCTTCCTTGGTTAATTCCTAAGTATTCTTTTTGATGCTATTGTTAAGTGGAATTGTAATTTCCTTTTCAGATTGTTCATTGTTAGTATACAGAAATGCAACTGACTTTTGTGTGTTGACTCTATACCCTGCCACTTTGCCAAAATCATTGTTATTATAACAGTTTTTGGGGGGAATCTTTAGGGCTTTCTACATATGAGATCATATCATTGCAAACAGAGACAATTTACTTCTTCCTTTCCAATCTGGATGATTTTTATTTCTTTTTCTTGCCTAATTGCTCTGACTAGAATCTCTAGTACTGTGTTGAACAGAAGTGGTGAAAGCAGGCATCCCTGCCTTATTCTTCATCTTAGAGGAAAAGCTTTTAGTCCTTCACTATTGAGTATGATGTTCACTGTAGATTTTTCTTATATGGCTTAAAAAATATATTTTTAAAAATTTTTAATGTTTATTTATTTTTGAGAAAGAAAGAGAGAGAGAGACAGAGCACAAGTGGGGGAGGGTCAAAGAGAGAAGGAGACACAGAATCTGAAGGAGGCTCTGAGCTGTTAATACAGAGCCTAACACAGGATTCGAACTTATAAACCACAAGATCATGACCTGAGCCGAAGTCAGCACTTAACCGACTGAGCCACCCAGATGCCCCTAAAAAATCTTTTTAAAGTTTATTTGTTTTGAGAGAGAGAGAGCACGTGCAAAGTAAGGGAGGGGCAGAGAGAGAGAATCCCACGCAGGCTTCATGCTCAGCTCAGAGGGCTTGATTCCATGACCATGAGATCACTACCTGAGCCAATATCAAGAGTCAGACACTCAACTGATTACGCCACCAAGGCACCCCTCTTATATGGCTTTTATAATGCTGGGGTAGTTTTCTTCTATCCCTACTTTATTGAGTATTCTTACATTGGAAAAGTGTTCAATTTTTTCAAATCCTTTTTCTACATCAGTTGATGATCATGTGTGTTTTCCCTATTATCCTGTTAATTTAGTATATATGTTCATTGATTTCTGTATGTTGAAACATTGTTATGTTCTAGGAATAAATCCCACTTGGTTATGGTATATTGGTTTGTTAGTATTTTGTTATGTTTTACATCAAAGTTTATAAGTGATATTAGTCTGTCATTTTATTTTCTTATAGTGTCTCTGTCTGACTCTGGTATCAAGGTAATGTTGGACTCATGAGTTTGGAAGTGTCCCTTCTGGCCCAATTTTTTGAAAAAGTTTGAGAAGTGTTGGTATTAATTCTTCTCTAAATTTTGCTAGAATTCACCATTAGGCCCAGGGCTTTTCTGTGTTGGGAGGTTTTTGATTACTGATCTATCAGTATATTGTTTTTATAACTTATGAAAATGGATAATTTAATTTTTTTAATTTATTTTTTCAAAGAGTTTATTTTTGAGTAATCTCTACACCCAAAATGGGGCTCAGATTTACAACCCTGAGATCAAGAGTCTCATGCTCTACTGACTGAGCCAGTCAGGTACCCCAAAATTTTCTATAAATTGGATGAGTTTAAATGTGTGACACAAAGGTGTAGATAAAAAATATATCTAGAGGCACCTTGGTGGCTCAGTTGGTTAAGCTCGGGTCTTCATCTCAGGGTCATGAGTTGAATCCCTGCATTGGTCTCCATGATGGACACGAAATCTACTTAGAAAAACAAAAATAAATAAAAATAAATAAAATATATCTAATTAACTAAACCTTGTGGTAAAAGTATTTTAGGGGTGCCTGGCTGGCTCAATCTGAAGAGCATGCAACTCTTGATCCTGGGCTTATGAGTTCAAGCCCCATGTTGGGTGTAGAGATTACTTAAAAATAAAATCTTAAAAAAAAAGACATAAAATATTTTACCATAAATATTGTAATTTTAAAAGTTTAATGAAATTAACAATAGTGTAATTTTCTCAAGCAGATCTCAGTAAAATTGAGTTAAAACAAGATGTTTCTATGTCAAAGGAACAAATATAACAGTCTTTGTCAGAGATCAACAAACTATGGCTTGCAATACCCAATCTGGCTTGCCTTCGGTGTTTTGGGGTGTGTGTGTGTGTGTGTGTGTGTATGGGTTTTTTTTTTTTTTTGGTTGTGGTAAAATATTACGATATTTACCATTTTAGCCATTTTTAAGTGCATAATTCAGTGGTATTTATTAGTGTTCACAGTGTTGTGCAACAACCCCCACTATCCATTTCCTGAACTTTTTCAATATCTGAAACAAAAGCTCTGCCCCACCGCCTGTTTTGTAAATAAAATGTCATTAGAACACAGCCATGCTCATTTATTTACTTATTGTCTACAGCCGCTTTTGCAATACAATGGCACGACTGAGTAGCTAGCTGTGACAGGGAACTGTGTCCTGCAAGTCTAAAACAATTGCTATCTGACCCTTTATAGAAAATGTTTGTGCTAAATCCTAGTCTTTGGTACATTATAGAAAAGCCTTCTCCATATCCTTCCCAGAAGCTGAGGAAAATGACTATCATGCAGTTTCCAATTCTTTTCTTTTCCTCAAAACTGAAGAAACCTAATCAACTTTTCACCTATAGATCAATAAAAATAATTTTTGACAGATCACTATGTGAATTTAGTGTATAATTTGGATAAGTAGGTGAAAAGTATATTTCATCTCTAAGCACTCTGGCATGCATATTTTTAACAAGAGCTCAATATTTGTCTAGAGTTATTTTTTCTTTTGAGGGAAAATTTACAGTGAAATGCACAGATCTTGCATACCATTCCATAATTGGTATGCGCACTTCTGTGTAATGCAAATCTGTTGCAAACTACAGCTTATTCCTATCACCCCAGAAAATTCCCTTATGCCCCTTTCCCTCCACTCTCCTGAGGCAACCATACTTTGTAGTTTAAGCCTGTTCTATAACTTCATCTATATTGAATCATACCATATATATATTTTCACCCAATATAATGTGTGTGAGATTCATCCATAATGTTACATGTACCAAGTTTATTCTATTTGGTTATTAATTAGTCAACTGGGTTATTGGTCTTTTCATATTTGAGTTGTAAGAGCTCTTTCTATATTCTAGATACAAGTCTCTTATCAGATACATGATTTACAATTATTTTCTTGTTTTTTGTTGTTTTGTTTTTTTTTTTTTTTTATTTTCTTATTGGTGTCCTTTGAAGCACAATTTTTTTTTTTTTATTAGTTTCAGGCATACAACATAGTTATTTGACAATTCTATACATTACACTATACTCTCCACAATAAGTATAGTTGCCATCTGTCACCATACAGGGTCATTACACTATTATTGACTGCATTCCCTATGCTGTATTTTTTTATCCCTGTGACTTATTTATTTTATGAGTGGAGTTTCTTCTTCTTCTTCTTCTTCTTCTTTTTTAAATTTTTTTAACGTTTTTATTTATTTTTGAGACAGGGAGAGACAGAGCATGAACAGGGGAGGGTCAGAGAGAGGGAGACACAGAATCCGAAGCAGGTTCCAGGCTCTGAGCTGTCAGCACAGAGCCCGACACGGGGCTCGAACTCATGGACCGTGAGATCATGACCTGAGCCGAAGTCGGACGCTTAACCGACTGAGCCACCCAGGCGCCCCTCTTCTTTCTTTTTTTTAATGTTTGTTTATTTTTGAGAGAGAGAGACAGAGCGTGAACGGGGTAGGGGCAGAGAGAGGGAGACACAGAACCCAAAGCAGGCTCCAGGCTCTGAGCTGTCAGCACAGAGCCCCATGTGGGGCTCAAACACACAAACTGTGAAATCATAACCTGAGCCGAACTTGGATGTTAGACTGAGCCACCCAGGCTCCCGTAAGTGCAAGTTCCTACCTCTTAGTGCCCTTCACCTCAAAAGTTTCCTTCCTTCCTTCCTTCCTTCCTTCCTTCCTTCCTTCCTTCCTTCCTTCTTTTTTTATAGGCTCCATGCCCAGTGTGGGGCTTGAACTCACGACCCTGAGATCAAGAGTTGCGTGCTTTACTGACTGAGCCAGTCAGGCACCCCCAAAGTTTTTATTTTTTTTAAGTAGGCTCCATGCCCAAAGTGGGGTTCAAATTCACAACCCCAAGATCAAGAGTTGTATGCTCTACCTACCAACTGAGCCAGCCAACCACCTTACCTCAAAAGTTCTTAATTTTGATAAAGTCCAATTTATTTTTCTTTTGTTGTTCATTTTTTTTCCTAAGAATTCTTTGCCAAATCAAGGTCATGAACGTTTGCCCTCATGCTTTCTTCTAAGAATTCTGTAGTTTTAGCTCTTACATTGAGGTCTTTGACTCATTGTGAGATAACGTTTGTATATATTGTGAGGTGAGGATTCAACTTCATTGTTTTGTGCATAGCTATCCCCCCCTCTTTTTCCCAAGCACTATTTGTTGAAAAGGTTATTCTTTCCTCATTGAATGATCTTGACAGCCTTGTCAAAAAATTAGTTGACCGTAAATGTGTGGGTTTATATCTGGACTCTCAGTTTTATCCCACCAACCTATGTCTATACTTGTGTCGGTAGCACAGCTGTCTTGATTACCATTGCTTTATAGTAACTTTTGAAATCAAGAGGTGTGAGTCCTTCCACTTTGTTCTTACTTTGGGCATTGCTTTGGCCATTCTGGGTCTTTTGCAATTCCATGTACATTTTAGAATCTGCTTATCAATATTAACAAAGAAGTCAGTTGGGATTCTGATAGCAATTTTGTTGAATGTGTACATTAGCTTGAGGAGTTTGCCTGTCTTAGAAATGTTAAGTCTTCTCGGGGTGCCTGGGTGGCTCAGTCGATTGAACGTCCCCATTCAACTCAGGTCATGATCTCACAGTTCCTGAGCATGAGCCCTGCGTCAGGCTCTGTGCTGACAACTAAGAGCCTGGAGCCTACTTCCGATTCTGTGTCTCCCTCTTTCTCTGTCCCTCTCCCCCTCACGCTCTGTCTCTTTCTCTCCAAAATAAATAAACACTAAAAAAAAATGTTGTCTTCTGATCCATAAACATGTTTTTCTATTTATTTATATCTAATTTCTTTCAACAATATATTGTTAATTTTCAGAGCATGAGTGTTAAACTTCTTTTAAAATGTATTCCTAATATTTTACTCTTTTTGATAACATTGTGAATGTAATTTTCTTAATTTCATTTTAAGATTATTTATTTCGGGGCGCCTGGGTGTCTCAGTCGGTTAAGCAGCCGACTTTGGCTCAGGTCATGATCTCGCGGTCCGTGAGTTTGAGCCCCGCGTCGGGCTCTGTGCTGACAGCTCAGTGCCTGGAGCCTGTTTCAGATTCTGTGTCTCCCTCTCTCTGACCCTCCCCCGTTCATGCTCTGTCTCTCTCTGTCTCAAAAATAAATAAACGTTAAAAAAAAATTTTTTTAAAAGATTATTTATTTCAAGTGTATAGAAATACAACTGATTTTTGTACACTGATCTTATATCTTCCAACCTTGCTGAACTCATTATTGTTTTCTTTAATGATTAAATGTTTATTTATTTTTGAGAGAGAGAGAGAGAGAAAACAAGTGAGTGGGGGAGGAGCAGAGAGAAAGAGGGAGACACAGAATCTGAAGCAGGCTCCAGGCTCCAAGCTGTCAGCACAGAGCCTGCCATGGGGCTTGAACTCACAAAACACAAAATCATGACCTGAGCTGAACTTGGATGTGAAGGTGGCCTGCGCCTGGGGGGTTCAGTTGGTTAAGTGTCTGACTTTTGATTTTGGCTCAGGTCATGATCCCACAGTTCTCAGGATCAAGGCCTGAGTCAGGCCGTCTACTGACAGCACAAAGCCTGCTTGGGATTCTCTCTCTCTGTGTCTCTCCCCAACTTGCATACATGTGTATTCTCTCTCAAAAAAAAAATTTAGTTTAATTTTTTTTTTTAGCAGATTGCTTAAGATTTTCTTCTTTTTTAATGTTTATTTATTTTCGAGAGAAAGAGACAGAGCATGAGTGGTGGAGGGGCAGAGACAGAGAGGAGACACAGAATCTTAAACAGGCTCCAGGCTCTTGAGCTGTCAGCACAGAGCCCCATGTGGGGCTCAAACTCCGGGACAGTGAGATCATGACCTGAGCCGAAGTCAGACGCTCAACCAACTGAGCCACCCAGGCACCCCTAGGATTTTCTATATAAAGGTCATGCCATCTGCAAATAGAAGTGAGTTTATTTCTCACTTTCTAATCTGAGTGTGTGTGTGTGTGTGTGTGTGTGTGTGTATGTGTGCGTGCCTATTTTCCTGGTTAAAACTTCAATGCTCTGGGAATGCAAGCTGGTGCAGCCACTCTGGAAAACAGTATGGAGTTTCCTCAAAAAACTAAAAATAGAACTACCCTACAACCCAGCAATTGCACTACTAGGCATTTATCCACAGGGATACAGGTGTGCTGTTTCGAAGGGACACATGCACCCCCATATTTATAGCAGCACTATCAACAATAGCCAAAGTATGTAAAGAGCCAAATGTCCGATGAATGGATACAGAAGATGTGGTGTCATATATATATATATATATATATATATATATACACACACACACACACACACACACACACACATACACACACAGACACACACACAATGGAGTATTACTCGGCAATCAAAAAGAATGAAATCTTGCCATTTGTAACTACGTGGATGGAACTGGAGGGTATTATGCTGAGTGAAATTAGTCAGAAAAAGACAAAAATCATGACTTCACTCATATGAGGACTTTAAGAGACAAAACAGATGAACATAAGGGAAGGGAAACAAAAATAATATAAAAACAGGGAGGGGGACAAAACAGAAGAGACTCATAAACATGGAGAACAAACAGGGTTACTGGAAGGGTTGTGGGAGGGGGGCTGGGCTAAATGGGGAAGGGGCATTAAGAAATCTACTCCTGAAATCATTGTTGCGCTATATGCTAACTAATTTGGATGTAAATTTTAAAAAATAAAAAATAAAATTATTAAAAAAAAAAACAAACCCTTCAATGTTCAAGTGGTAAGAGCAGATATCTTTGTTTCTGATGTTAGGGGAAAAGCAGTCAGTCTTTCACCATTAACTATGATGTTAATGTTAGCTATGGGTTTTTCACTAATGCTCTTTATCTGGTTGAGGAAGTTCCCTTCATTTTCAAATTTGTTGAGTGTTTTTATCACAAAGGGTATTGGATTTTGTCAAATGTTTTTCCTCCATCTATTGAGTTGATTGGGTAATTTTTGTTTTTTTGTTTTTTTTGTTCTATTGATATGAAGTGAAATTCAAATCAAATATAAATAGCATAACAGAAGAAACAGCTGACCATGAAAATATTGACCTTGAAGCTCTTCCAGAGACTCTTGAGGAAATTTGTATGCCAAATATATCCATGTAAATGAAGAAAGTGATTGTGAATAAAAGGATGAAGACATTTCAGAGGAGTTGATACTTGCCAAAAGCTTCACATTAAAAGTGCAAAGAACAAAATGTTGGAAGCTGATCCCAACTTAGAAAGGGGTATGAGAATTTGACAAAACACAGAAAAAAATGCTTGCTCAAAACTTGTATGATGAGAAGTTCAACAAACTGCTTTTGGTGAAGTTGTTCACTAAAAAATAAAACACTGTCTTCTTTTTTTTAATATTTATTTATTTTTGAGAGGGAGAAACAGAGTGTGAGCAAGGGGAGGGCAGAGAGAGAGGGAGGCACAGAATCCAAAACAGGCTCCAGGCTCTGAGCTGCCAGCACAGACCCTGACACGGGGCTCAGACTCATGAACTGCAAGATCATGACCTGAACCAAAGTTGGATGCCCAACTGACTGAGCCACCCAGGTGCCCCTAAAACACTTTAATTCTTAATGTGTCTGGTTTTTGAAAGTATTATTGTTAAAATTTGTTTATTTATATATACATAATCTCTATTTATATTTATAATATGTATTATCTCTACACCCAACATGGGGCTTGAACTCAAGACCCTGAAATCTAGAGCTGCATGCTCTTCTGACCGAGGCATCCAGGCATCCCAATGTTCCTAATGTTTTAGATTGTATTATATAAATTTCAATTTACTATATACATTTCCTTATATGTTTAGAACTGATAGGGTTTTTTAATGTTTTGATAAAAAAGTTTAAAGGCATGGAGTAATTGCAATTTTCCCTGTTGATTATTAAGGTTGCTTTGTGTAGTTTAAGGTATTGTACTCCTGGGCAAAGAGAGGACTGTCTCTGTTATATTATGACCACCAAATTATTACATATTTAGACTTCATTAGGTTTAAGAATGATATCTTAAAATTTTTTTTAATGTTTATTTATGTGTTTTTGAGAGAGAGCGAGTGTGATAGAGAGCAGGGGTGGGGAAGAGAAAGAAGACAGAGAATCTGAAGCAGGCTGCATGCTGCAGACCTCCAACCCATGAACTATGAGATCATGACCTGAGCTGAAATTGGATGCTTAACCAAATGACCACCCAGGCATCCTGGTATCTTTTTTTTTTTTTTAAGTGTATTTATTTTGAGAGAGCGAGTGTGAGGGGAGGAGCAGAGAGAGGGAGAGAGAGAATCCCAAGCAGGCTCCACACTGTCATCCTGGAGCCTGACATGGGGCTTGAACTCAGGAACCACTAGATCATGACCTGAGCTGAAATCAAGAGTTGGACGCTTAACTGACTGAGCCATCCAGGCCCCCAGAGAGTGATGTCTTATTACTTTTCCTATTTCCTTACCATCTCTTCTCAAATAATTCAGTTCTAAAGCCTATGGTGGTGTCAGTAAGGTAGATAAGCATATTAGAGCAGCTTAGAATGTGATTGTAGGGGCCAAGAAGAGGGTACCTATACGGGAGGGTACCCCAGTATAGAGAATGGTTACATGTAGGTGAACTGATAAAGTAAGTAAATATAGTAAGGATAATGGCAGCCACATTTCTTGTTGTTAGAGTTACAAATATGTACTTACTCAAATTTGGAACTGTTTGAGTTTATCTGATAAAAATAAGGGGGAAGTTTGATGAAGAATAGGGTATTTAATCTTCAGAATATCTCTCCAGAAAATACTAATTAATTACAAAGGCACAATGGATGACTTCACAGTAGGGAAGCCTGGCAGATACTCTCTTAATCAACTCATCAAAGTTATGGAAGAAATGAAATCATGTGCATTTATATGCAGTAAAATAACACAGCATGAAGAACATCAGCCAAACTCAATTGAGGAACATTCTAAAAAATAACTGGCTTGTAATCTTCAAAATTGTCGATGTTGTGAAAGTTAAAGACTGAGGAAACTGTTCCAGATTGAAGGAGACCTGACACCTGATCTAATGCATGATTCTGTACTGGAAACTTTGGTGTAAGAGAGCTTACAGGGGCAGTAAGAAAAACTTGAATGGAATCTGAGGATAGTATAAACGTTAATTTCCTGGAGTTGAGGGTTGTATTGTGATTATGTAATTTTGTACCATGATATACTTGTCCGTAGGAAATATACACTAGCATTTTTAAGAGTGATGGGTATCATGTCAGCAACATAAGCTCTTTGTACTGTACTTGCAACTTTTTTGTAAGTTTGAGATTATTTCAAAATAAAAACTTTTAAAACATGATCTAACCATTTTACTTAAAAATGCCCATCTTTATAATGTGCTCAATTATTTTTAATGAAAAATTTTAGAGGTTTTTCATCAAAAAAGAAAGTATACTGTTTTCCAAATTATTTTAGAAGTTATATGAGCAAAAAAGTTAGAATACCACTGGCCTGGAAGAACTAACTTCCTTCTCCATGGCTCTTGGAAAATGAAATAGTTTTCTGAACTCCTCCAGGGCATTTTCTCTGCTCTGCTAATAAGCTGTTAATAGAAAACACAGTATACTTGGGAAGGGGGGGTGGGAAGGTTTAATTCCTGGGTTCAGGAATAATACTCTAATATCCATTAGCCAGTTACTTAACCTCTCTCTGCCTCAATTTCCTTATCTGCAGTAATACAGGTATACTTAGCACAGAGCACAACACATAAAAATGCCCATAAACACTAGCTATTATCAGTATTTCAAATGTTTTTAACGTTTATTTCTAATTTTTTAAAATATTTATTTGTTATTGAGAGAGAGAGAGAGAGACAGAGCATGAGCGGGGGAGGGGCAGAGCTTAAGAGAGACACAGAATCTGAAGGAGGCTCCAGGCTCTGAGCTGTCAGCATAGAGCCCAATGCGGGGCTCGAACTCACAAGCAGTGAGATCATGACCTGAGCTGAAGTCGTATGCTTGACAGACTGAGCCACCCAGTTGCCCCTATTATCAGTATTTCTAAAGTCTGAGCTCTCAGAGGGCAAGATTCACACCTTACTCATAATTTATTCTTTATTCTTTTTTTTTTTTTAACGTTTTTATTTATTTTTGAGACAGAGAGAGACAGAGCATGAACGGGGGAGGGGCAGAGAGAGAGGGAGACACAGAATCGGAAGCAGGCTCCAGGCTCTGAGCCATCAGCCCAGAGCCCGACGCGGGGCTCGAACTCATGGACCACGAGATCGTGACCTGAGCTGAAGTCCGACGCTTAACTGACTGAGCCACCCAGGCGCCCCAATTATTATTTTTTAAGGTAGGATCCACGCTGGGGAGCCCAACACAGGACTTGGACTCACCACCCTGAGTTCAAGACCTGAGTTAAGATCAAGAGTTGGATGCTTAACTTAGTGAGCCATTAAGGCCTACCACATTTTTTTCTTTTGATTTTTAGAAAAAGTTTATTTATTTTGAGAGTGTGGGAGGGGCAGAGAGAGAATCCCAAGCATGCTCTGCACTTTCAATGCTAGGTGCCCCGCATCTTACTCCTATTTTATTCTCATTGTTTCTGTCCTAGATTATATCAGGTCATCTTTTTTTTTTTTTAATTAAAAAAATTTTTTAACGTTTATTTATTTTTAAGAGAGAAAGAGAGAGTGTGAGTGGGGGATGAACAGAGAGAAGAGACAATGAATTCAAAGCAGGCTCCAGGCTCTGAGCTGTCAGCACCAGCACAGAGCCATATGCTAGGCTCTAAATTACGAACTGTGAGATCATGACCAGAGCTGAAGTCAGACGCTTAACCTTAACCAACTGAGCCACCCAGGCTCCCCTCAGGTCATCTTTTTTCATCTTCTTCCTCTAATGTATCACCCACATATGCAATTGTTTTCTTCCTAATCTATAAACCTGATCATGTCATTCTCTGTGTTCAAGCTGGTTTCCCAATGCTTATAGGATAAAGTGAAAATTCACTGCCACAACCAAGTAACCTTCCTGCTTCCACACCATAGGCTCAAGGAGGGTTTCTCCCAGCTTGCTTTCACACTTTAAAGCCTTTGATCCAGTTTTCCTGTGTCCGAATGTCCTTTTCTCCCTGATCACATTCTATTCATTCTTAAAAGTTGATCTCAAAAACTCACCAGACTTTCTCACAACCAATTAGTCGTCTGCTGTTCTATAATATTATAACTCCATAATGGCCGATCACAATTTGTTAATAATTTAAAATCTTTCTGCCCCCCTATAGGTCACTCATTCACTTACTCAGCAAATATTTACGGAACATTAGATAACAGGCTCTGCTCTCAGCACCGAAAGTACACCTGTGAATAAGTCAAAATTAAGTTCTCATGTGGTCAAGTGAGAAAATAAGAAAAATACTAGATCGTGGTGAGTGGTGCACAGAGAATGTCGAGTATGATTAGCTGTTCAGTTTTTCTGAAGTACTTTTAAGCTATGAATTCGAAAAAGCCTAAGCGACAAAGGGGAAGAGCTGTCCAGGTGGCGCCAACAGCTGGTGCTAGGGCCCCCGAGGCAGGAAAGAGCTGGTGGTGCGGCTGGGGCCACGAGGGGGAAGTAAAGTGTGTGCCGCTGGAGCAGCTCCGGGTGGTGGTCCCAGATGGATGTTTACAAAGGCTACGGCGCCTTGATGTAGAAGGTCTGAGGGCAAGAGAAGGCAGACGCAGATTCCCACCCTTCCCGTGGGTTCCTCGGCCAGCACTCGACACCCTAAACGGGCTTCCCCCTCGGAACTTCTCGCCAGGTCTTTTCTCCCCGGCTGTAGCAGGGGATGACAGAAGCTCCCTGCACTGGTTGACGGGACGCAGGAAGGAACTTGGATGCAGCAAGACACGCAGAGGCCCAGGCTGGGTAGCGGAGGAGGTACGCAGCCTGCCTCGACTGGCGGAAGAGGCGGGCTCAAGAGTTCGTCTGAGACCTGCCTGGCCCCGATGCTGCGCATGCGTGCGCGCGTGCCCGCTTCGGTTACGGACCGGGTCCCCAGAAGGGGCGGGGCCGGCCCTCCGCGCCGGAAGGGGGTTGACTGGGCGGGGCCGGGAGGTGGCGGTGGCGGCTGCGCGCGCGCGCGCGCGGGTGCGAACGGGGAACGCTGCGAGGGCCGGGCCGGGCGGTGGGACGACGGACGGCGACGATGGCCGCGGCGGCGGGCGGCGGCGGGCTGGGGGCGGCGGCGGGCGCCGCGGGCGCGGGAGGCGCGGCGGCGGCTGCGGGCCTGGCCGTTTATCGGCGGAAGGACGGTGGCCCGGCCAGCAAGTTTTGGGAAAGCCCGGAGACGGTGTCCCAGCTGGATTCGGTGCGGGTCTGGCTGGGCAAGCACTACAAGAAGGTGGGTTCGCGCGCCCGTGGGGACTAGGGGCCACGCGACGGGAGCCCGGCGCAGGTTCTGGCCTCGCGGGCCTCGGGCCGCCCCTCCCCCCCCACCCCCACCCTCCCCCGCGCGCCACGAGGGACAACAAAGGCAGGCGCCCGGGCCCGCCACGCCCCCGCCGTCCGCTCTCGGCGCCCGCGCGCCCGGGGCTCCACCGGGCCCTCGGGGCCGGGCCTCTGGGAGTTCCCGCACGCGGGCGAGAGCCACAGCTCACTCTAGTGTGCAAGGGGCAACTGGAGCTCTGCAAGAGGGAGGGCGTGAATCTCTTTTGTTAGCTGCATTGGGTGTGCGAACAGTAATTTTTACAAACTGTCCGAGCCTGTGTTCTAAGAGCAGCTTCAAGTTTTGTTTATAGACTCTTCTTCAAAGTCAAGTGAGGTAGCTAATGGTCTCCTACCTGTTGTTCATTTGTTAAAGAATGACTTTACGATTGTACGAGGAAGTTAACAGGCTGGTATTATAGATGATAGAATCGATGAGCACTGATATTAAAAAAATGATAGTTTTTACTTGTGCTTTTAGTTCCGTATAGTGTGCGCACAAGAATTAACGTTCACTCGTACCTAATGTGTTGCTTAATGAGGCCTTCCCTGAGAACCCCGTTTATATTAGATTGACCCACTTCCTATCACCTTTATTTTCTTGGCACCACTTTCTGAGATAATTTTTTTTTTTCATTTATCTGTTTCTCCTGCTTTTGGGAGGTAAGTTCCGCTGAGTCAGTGGTATTGAAAGTTGTGACTTAATCTTCTTATTTATCACAAGTGTTTTTTAACTTCCCCTTGCAGATACATAGGAATGACTCCCTTAGAAGGTGTAATGAAAGAAAAAAAAAAAAAAAGAAGGTGTAATGAAGCAAACAGCCCAGATATTTCTACCAGTGGAGAATATCCACTCTGCCCCAGATTTCTGAGCACTCTTTTCAAGTTCCCGAATTCCCCCTTTGAGAACCATACCACTGGGGCAAGGACCTTGTCAGGCCCCTTCACTGCAATGCCGCCCCTCAACATGGTACTCATTGCCTCGCCCTTAATAGTTGCTTAGTAAATATTTATTCAATGAATGAAAAGGTGAAGTAGTGTAGGAGCCTATTCATTTGAGTTCCGCAGCTCAGTGGAGTCTGTCAGCTTTTGGAGGTTGATAGGCAGGGGCAGGATGTTGTGTTCCTTTGACGTTACGTTGTGTGCTTTCAGAAATGACTGTTTCTTACAGAAGTTTTAGGAAGTGAGAGACCAAATATATTTTTATTTACGATATATTTTTAGATAATTTGACTTTCTTCTGCCTAAAATTTTGCAGTCACATTTGGGATTCCCAGTTTTTCTCATCTGCATGTATGCAGACAAGAATATTGCTCTCCCTAATACAGTGATAAATTGGTCACTTTTCTTGTGTAGGCAGCAGAGCTTCTAGAAGTGGTTATGGGAATTGAATATATATTATGAAAGTGTTATTTTTTATCACATGCCCTTCAGCCAATGCTTTGGGTTTTAAATTCAGTGTATCTTAATGTAGCCTTGCCCCTCCCCTATTTGGGTATCTTTATTGAGGTATAATTGACATAGTAGTTTATCAATGTAGTTTAAAAAATTTTTTTATGTTTATTTTTGAGAGAGAGAGAGCGCGCGCACGCGCGCATTAGTGGGAGAGGGTCAGAGAGAGAGGGAGACACAGAATCCGAAGCAGGCTCCAGGCTCTGAGCTGTCAGCACAGAGCCCAACGCGGGGCTTGAACTGACGGACCACGAGATCATCACCTGAGCCAAAGTTGACAGCTTAACCGACTGAGCCACCCAGGTGCCCCAAGTTTATCAATGTAGTTTTAGCAGAAATACGAGGAATATTCCTTTGGATATCAAGGAAGAGAAAGGAAAAAGAGAAATAGTCATTTCTACCTCCAAACTTTGTGTGCATCTGTTTGGGCCCAGTTCTAAGAGAGTATCTGAAGGCTTGGTTGTGTTTGGTGGGCGAGGAAGTGGTTATGAGGCTGGCTCAAGGATTTGTCTTAGAGTATTGAGGCCATTGGGTGAATATTCTCAGGGTTTCATAAGGCCAGAGTATATTCCCTGGGTCCCCTCCAATTCAGAATTGTATATTCCTTAGACCTGACAGCCAGAATCCTGTCAGCCTCAGAGAGTGGTGTTTGGAGTGGTGAAAGTATTAGCCAGAACACCCTATATATCTCTACTTGGTGTACACATTGTTGGGTTTTAACTAAACTTTTCTGTAGCACTTAATACTGCATTTTCAGATTCATACATATCAGCAACTATGAAATAAACATGACATTGGTAGTCCCATTTATATTGATAAGTTTATCCATGCATTCTGCTAACAACTTGGCATCTAATCATATCTGGGCACTTAAACCATAACTCACTGAAATTCTTACAACAGTCTTAAGTAATAGATATTTATACATGAACGGAACCCACAGCTCCAGATTTAAGTGACTTCTCAAGATTACAAGTAGGAATGGCAGATTTAGAATTCAATGAAGGTCTTCCCTGGCTGTAAATCCCCCCTTTTTTTTTTTTTTTTTGCCATACTTAATGCCTCTCATCAAAGAACTTAGTGGAACGTAGCGGAAAATGTAGTGGTAAAGGTAGGCATAGACACCTACTTGTAAAACTCACGTGGTTTCAAATTGAAAGAAAACTTGTATTTTTATTTTCTGTGTGTCCTTAGTAAGTGCTCTGTCCATGTTTGTTCAGTGAATGAATGAACAGATTAACTAGGAACCTATTTGTTTAAGCTTTGTTGATAAATTTGGCTCAGCAGCACACAAAGGAGAGTGAGTATTTTTTCACTGGAATGAGCTTCAGCTAGGCCAAAGAAGTCCAGAGGAGGTGACTCCTGGAGGGAAGCATAGGGTGGTTACCTATTGGCTTGAAATTGGGGCAGAAAGAGAGGGAGACACAGAATCTGAAGCAGGCTCCAGGCTCTGAGCTCTCAGCACAGAGCCCAACGTGGTGCTTGAACTCATGAACCCTGAGATCATGACCTGAGCCGAAGTCACACGCTCAACTGACTGAGCCACCCAGGTGCCCTGCATTTTTATTTTATTTTTATTATTTAGGGAGCGGGGGAGAGGGGCTGGGGGGGGGGGTCGGAATCTCAAGTAGGCTCCATGCTCAGCACAGAGCCCCACATGGCGTTTAATCTCATGACCCTGGGATCATATCAGAGTTGAAAGCAAGAGTCAGACGCTTAACCAACTGAGCCACCTAGGTGCCCTGAGGTTGCATTTTAAGTCCCAGCTGCAATGTAGAAGCTTGTTCATCTCCTGCCTGAGCTGCCTTCTTTCTATTATTGGGTACATGTCTTTCATTCTAACTTTGATGAAGATGAGAGCTGTATTTCTGAGCATAGTTTCTGAGTGGTTTTCAAATGATAACACCTCACTGATCTTAAATTGATTCAAGTCAGATACCTTGAAGGTGAAGTATATCTGTAAACCATTAAGATCCCAGGTAAGTTTCTTCCTGGTTTGGCTTATTCCTTAAAATAAGATTTAAGATGTCAGGATGATTTCAGGATGATTTAAATCTAAGGGTGATCACTAAAACAGACCAGATTGCCTAAGGAATGCATTTCAGTACTCTTTACATAAAGTATTTAACAGTTAAAGACAGTTTTTTGTTTGTTTTATGGGACCTTGGCTGCAATAGGATTGTTCAGAGACAAGTTGAACTTTGGATACTCAATGTTATAGGTAACATAAACAGATGCATTGATGCAATTTTCTAAACTTAGATCTTGCCATTCTTAATCAAAACACTTCAGACTAAAAGTCTTTGGTTGTCTTAAGTAAAACATGCTGTTGAACTTTTTTTTGATCAAAAGATAAAAAAAATTATTATTTAAATTCAAGTTAGTTAACATATGGTGTAGTATTGGTTTCAGGAATAGAATTCAGTGATTCATCACTTATGTACAATACCCAGTGGTCATCTCAACAAGTGCCCTCCTTAATGTCCATCACCCATTTAGCCCATCTCCCCATCCACCTTGTTTGTTCTCTGTATTTAAAGAGTCTCTTATGGTTTGCCTCGCTGTTTTTATCTTATTTTTCCTTCCCTTCCACTGTGTTCATGTTTGTTTTTTTTATTTTTTTTAATGTTTGTTTATTTTTGAGAGAGAGCATGAGCAGTAGAGGGCCAGAGAGAGAGGGAAACACAGAATTCAAAGCAGACTCCAGGCTCTGAGCTGTCAGCACAGAGCCTGATGCGGGGCTCAAACTCATGAACCATGATATTATGACCTGAGCTGAAGTCAGATGCTTAACCAACTGAGCCACCCAGGCGCCCCTGTTTTGTTTCTTAAATTACACATATGAGTGAAATAATATTTGTCTTTCTCTGACTGATTTATTTTGCTTTGCATAATATCCTCTAGTTCCATCCATGTTGTTGCAGATGGCAGGGTTCCATTCTTCTTGATTGCCCAGTAAGATTCCATTGTGTATATATACCACATCTTTATCCATTCATCAGTTGATGGACATTTGGGCTCTTTCCATAATTTGGGTATTGTTGATAGCACTGCTATAAACATTGGGGCGCATGTGCCCCTTCCTTCAAATCAGCATTTTTGTATCCTTTGGATAAATACTAGTAGTGCAATTGCTGGGTTGTAGGGTAGTTCTGTTTTTAACTTTTTGAGAAACCTCCATACTATTCAAAAGATAAAATGATTATGACTGAAATAGTCTATAGTCATTTTTGTTGATCAGGATTCAGTGTTTTAAAAGCTGTCAAGAGGCTTTTATGTTAAAAAAATTTTTTTGTTTATTTATTTTTGAGAGTGAAAAAGATAGAGCACGAGCAGGGGAGGGGCAGAGAGAGAGAGGGAGACACAGAATCCAAAGCAGGCTTTAGGCTCTTGAGCCATCAGTACAGAGCCTGATGCGTGCTTGGACTGACACATTGTGAGATCATGACGTGAGCCGAAGTAGGACACTTACCTGACTGGGCCACCCAGGTGCCCCAAGAACCTTTTATGTTTTAGGTGATATTTTTGAAAGCTTTTGAAATGAGTTCTATTATAGCAGTATGGGATGTGAAGAGCATTACACTTTGGAAGTTGTGAGTTCAGTACTCTTGGCTGCTAATTGGTGGTGTCCTTGAGCAGATGACTTGATTCCTGTTTTAATTTTCCATTTGTAGATTGGGAGTAAGACTAACTCCCATAAGACTGTTGTTTGATTCAAATGAGATAGTAATTGAAGATGGGATTATGTAAATTTGAGGTGATAATGATATTTTTGTGTACATCCCATGGTAATCTTGCTTCATTCTTACTGGTTAAATAGAATGTTAATTTTAAACGTTTAAAAGTTGTTTTAAAAACTTTAGTGGTATCTGGCTGACTCAGAGCATGTGACTCTTAACCTCAAGGTCGTGAGTTCAAGGCCCACATTGGGTGTGGAGCCTACTTAAAAAACAAATAAGACATTATAGTCCTACATTGGCTGCATTTTCAGTGGGTGTGAGGTATGGTTTACACTAATGCATTGATGTAGCAGTTTATTTATGAATTAAAAATGTTATGTTTCTAATTTCTTTTTTTCTTTTTGAGGGAGGGAGAGAGTGCAAGTGCGAGTTGGGGAGATGGGCACAGAGAAAGGGAGTGAATCTCAAATAGGCTCCACACTCAGCATGGAACCCGATGTGAACTTGATCTGGTGACTATGATATCATGACCTGAGCTGAAATCAAGAGTCGGATGCTTAACCAACTGAGCCACCCATTGCCCCGGAAAAAAAAGTTTCTAACCAAGGTTAAATATTTTGTAATTTAAAAATTGGATTTTAAAATAGCTAAATAATACTGAATGGATTTTGAACTTGGCCATCTTTATTCTGAAACTATAAGGTTGTCCATATGAAACTTTTACATGTTTTTTGTATTCTGAATGACAGTATATCAAATGAAACATGCATAATAGTGTAATTTAGAATGTATATGAATCTATGTATGTAACAGTTACTAAGTTTAGTTTTTGCCTGAAGGGTTGATTTGGTTTTTGCTGACAACCTTCCTGTAAGATGGTGTCTTTTTCAGTTTCAGGATTTGGCATTGTTCAGTGATCTGCAGGTATCTGAAAGATAAAAAAGTTAGGCTTATTAGTCTTTCATGCTTTACGATGTGCAAAAAAACTGCAGTACATTGTATGAGTCCTTTGAGAAACCTATATTTATTAAAGATAATAAAGTTACCTTGTGGATATATATTCCATATTTTGTCAGTTCTGTAGGATACATTTGAAGAGTCTATTAAGATAATTTGAGGGGTGCCTGGGTGGCTCAGTTGGTTAAGCGTCTGACTCTTGATTTTACCTCAGGTATTGATCTCACAGTATGTGAGTTCGAGCCTCACATCAGGCTCTGCACTGACAGTACGGAGGCTGTTTGGGATTCTCTCTCTCCCTTCTGTCTCTATCCCTACCCTGCTTGCTCTCTCTCTCAAAATAGATTTAAAAAAAAAAAAAAGATAATGTGAGTGTTACAAATTACTTACCAATTGAATATTATTTGTTGAAAGATTTACTATGTTGAATAAATCGGAAAAAACCTGATACTGAATTTTCATTTGAAAGTATGGTTCTTAATTTTTTTTTTTTTAACGTTTATTTATTTTTGAGACAGAGAGAGACAGAGCATGAACGGGGGAGGGTCAGAGAGAGAGGGAGACACAGAATCTGAAACAGGCTCCAGGCCCTGAGTAGTCAGCACAGAGCCTGACGCGGGGCTCGAACTCACGGACTGCGAGATCATGACCTGAGCCGAAGTCGGACGCTCAACCGACTGAGCCACCCAGGCGCCCCGAAAGTGTATGGTTCTTAAAAAATGTAAGCTTGGGGCGCCTGGGTGGCTCAGTCGGTTGAGCGTCCGACTTCGGCTCAGGTCACGATCTCACGGTTCGTGAGTTCGAGCCCCGCGTCAGGCTCTGGGCTGATGGCTCAGAGCCTGGAGCCTGCTTCCGATTCTGTGTCCCCCTCTCTCTCTGCCCCTCCCCCATTCATGCTCTGTCTCTCTCTGTCTCAAAAATAAACATTAAAAAAAAAAATTTAAAAAAAATGTAAACTTGATAGTTTTTGTAGGAATTGGCAATATTATAGGAAACGGAAATTGTAGTAGTTTTTAACATTTAAAAATTGTATAAATGTGTTTTAACTTTTGAGTTATAATAAACTGTATTCTTTAAGACATAGTAATATCTGAAACAGATTTTTTAAAAAGTTTAGGGGTCCTTAGGGTACCTGGGTGGCTCAGTTGGTTATGTATCCAACTGTTGATCTCAGCTCAGGTCTTGATCTCCTGGTCGTTGAGTTCAAGCCCCTCATTGGGCTCTTCGCTAGGTGTGAAGCCTACATAAAAAAAAAAATGAAATAAAAAGTTTAGTGGTTCTTTTTTAGACATGATGTTTAAAAAAATTTTTTTTAATGTTTATTTTTGAGAGACAGAGAGACAGAACTCAAGTGGGGGAGGACCAGAGGGAGAGGGAGACACACAAAGCAGGCTCTAGGCTCTGAGCTGTCAGCATAGAGTCCAAGGTGGGGCTCGAACTCAGGACCCATGAAATCATGACCTGAGCCATAGTCAGATGCTTAACCGACTGAGCCACCCAGGTGCCCCTTAAACACTACTTTAAAAAAATGTATATTGATTTTGAGAGAGAGAGAGAGAAAGAGCATGAGTCTGGGAGGGGCAGAGAGAGAGAATCCCAAGCAGGCTTTGCACTATCAACACAGACTTAGGGCTCAAACCCACGAATTATGAGATCATGAGCTGAGCTGAAATCAAGAATCAGATGCTTAACTTACTGAGCCACCCACGTGCCCCAAAAGTTTAGTGGTTCTTAAAGTAGGTTCCCAGTCTAGTTGTGTCACCTGGAAGTTGTTAGAAATGCAAATTCTTGGCCTTACCTATTGAATTGGAAACTCTGAGTAGGTCTAAAATTTGAAAATATTTTAGATCAACAGAGTTGACGTCTTATGTGCTTAATGGTATGAAACTTGTTAACATTTTTTTGACTGGTGTTCTACTTTGTGGCCTTATGGAAATGTGTTTTGACAGAATACATTTCATAGAAAACTTAAAAAAATTTTTTAAATGTTTATTTTTGGGAGAGAGAAAAAGAATGTGAGCAGAAGAGCGGCAGAGAGAGAAGACGACACAGAATCCGAAGCAGGCTCCAGGCTCTGAGCTGTTAGCACAGAGCCTGACTGGGGCTCCAACTCACAAACCGTGAGATCACAACCTGAGCCGAAGTCAGACACTTAACTGACTGAGCTGCCCAGGCGCCCCTAGAAAAGAAAACTTTTTATAAGGATGACAGAGGAGTTGACTAGAACAGGAATAGGCAGAATTTTTCTATTAAGGGCAGGAGAGTAAATATTTTAGGGTTTGCAGGTCATGTCATCTCAGTTGCAACTGCTCGACTCTGCTGTTACATGAAAGCAGCCATAGACAGTGTGTAATGAATGAGTGTGCTGTGTTTGGATAAAACTTTACTTATGGACAGTGAAATTTGAATTTCATCTAATATTAATGTGTCAGAAATATTATTCTTTAAAATTTCTTTCCAGCCAGGTTTTTCAAAAAATTAAAAATAGAACTATTCTACAACCCAGCAATTGCACTACTAGGTATTTATCCAAGGGATACAGGTGTGCTGTTTTGAAGGGGCACATGAACCTCAATGTTTATAGCAGCACTATCACCAATAGCCAAAGTATGGAAAGAGCCCAAATGTCCATCGATGGATGAACGGATAAAGATGTGGTACACACACACACACACACACACACACACACACACACACACACACAATGGAGTATTTACTCAGCAATCAAAAAGAATTAAATCTTGCATTTGCAACTACGTGGATGGAACTAGAGGGTATTATGCTAAGTGAAATTAGAGAAAGACAAATATATGACTTCACTCATATGAGGACTTTAAGATACAAAACAGATGAACATAAGAGAAGGGAAGCAAAAATAATATAAAACCAGGGAGGGGGACAAAAACATAAGAGACTCTTAAATAATGGAGAACAAACAGGGTTGCTGGAGGGGTTGTGGGATGGGGGATGGGCTAAATGGGTAAGGGGCATTAAGGAATCTACTGAAATCTTTGTTGCACTATATGCTAACTAACTTGGGTGTAAATTACAAAAAAAAAATCAAAATCAAAAATAAAAGATTACCACCCTAAAGAAGAAATTTGTTTCCAACTATTTAAAAATGTAAAAACTGTTCTTAGCTTGTGGGCTACAGAGAAACAGGCAGTGGGCTAGATTTTACCAACCTTTGGTCATGTAATATAAAGCATGTCAACAAAATATCAGTCTTAGCAAAGTGAACTGCATGCTGGTTGTTTGATTTAGAGTGGAAAGCTAATGCACCTGAATAGATAAAAATGTGGGAGGATACTAAGCTTTAAGAATTGCCTTTTTATATCATGCTTTATCTTTGCTTGGCTGTAGTACAAATTGAGAGCCGTGCAATCTAGTAACAGTAGACTGCCGCTGATACCATTTTGCCATACATAAATCACTTAAAAATTATTTGTTGTAATAGAAACTTACCTCATTAATCTTGAAATGTTGGATGATACTGGGAAAGAGGTTTGTTCCAGGAAAAAAAATTTGTTATCTTTTCAATTTCAAGGAGGTAGAAATGTTTTTTCCTGCTCAAAATTGGAGGTTTAACAAAAATTACTGAATGTATTGGCTTTTCAAAGTGATGTTGAACATTCAATACCTAATTAAACTTTTATATTTAATTTAGCTTGCTGATTTATGCTTTTCCTGTCATGTTGCCCGTTATCTTTCCTTGCTGTGGAACTATCTTGCTGTCTTCCACTAGTTTGACCTTTGAACATTGTCGACAGCCATGTGGATAAGTTTTCACATGTGCTTGTTTAAAAAAATGCTTTTTGTTGTAAAAAACAACAGAATTTACCATCCTAACCATTTTTAGGTTTACATACATATATTTTTTAATGCATAAAACTAACCATTTTATTATATTCAAAACTTCTTGCCATGAAATAACCATTTTATTATGCTTAGAGTTTCTGTGTGTCAGGAATTTAGAAGTTTCTGTGTGTCAGGGTGCAGTGGGGACAGTTGTCTCTGCTCAGTGATGTCTAGGGCTTTGACTGGATAGATTTGATGATTGGGGATGACTTGACAGCTGGGGGCAGAATCATCTGGAACCATTTTTACTCATGTGTCTGGTGGTGGTTCCATCAGTTTTCTGGAATATCAGCTGGGGCTTCTGGCCATAGCATATCCAAGTGGCTTCTCTATGTAGCCTGTGCTTCCTCAAAGTATGATGACCTTTAGGTAGTTGGACTTCATGGTAGTTCAGGGCTCCAAAGGTGACTTGCCCCAAAAAACTACATGGAAGCTGTAGAACCTTTTTTGACTTATCCTCAGAGGTTCACAATATCACTTTTTTCCCCCTATTGCATTCTAACGGTTCCAAGTTCATCATTAAGGTTGGTCTTGATTCAGCAAAAGAGGGCATACACCCTACTTCTTTTTTTTTCTTAATTTTTTTTTTAATGTTTGTTTATTTTTGAGAGAGAGAGAGGGAGGGAGACACAGAATCTGAAGCAGGCTCCAGGCTCTGAGCTATCAGACACAGCCTGATGTAGGGCTCGAACCCACAGACCACAAGATCATGACCTGAGCTGCATGAAGTCAGACACTTAACCGACTGACCCACCCAGGCATCCCTGTATACACCCTGCTTCTTAATGAGAAGAGTGTCAAATTTGTGGGTCTGTTTTAAAAACAGTACAGTCTACTCTCTCGTCAGAAGTTATTTATATTCATCTCACATAACAAAATTTGCTAGTAGGTCTCATCTCACTACAGTGACTGTCAGGCTCAAGTTTGAGGTTTTGGATCTCACCATCTACTTTAGGTCTAGGTGCGCACGAGGTGACTTGGATTCATTGCTAGGACATGGTTTCTCTCATTCTGAAACCTGTTAACTAAAGAGACAAAGTTATTTCTCCTCACCGCCCTCAGTATTTGTTTTTTGTAAGCTCCTTTACAGCAGAGAGCATGGTTCAGACCTCTGCAAATCTGTCACCTTGTCAGTGTTTAGTATGTAATAGGAAGTAAGGGAACATTCTCTTCCACACGATTGTCCTAGATTTTGAGTTCCTGTCTTTATCTTGCAGTATGTTCACGCAGATGCTCCTACCAACAAAACTCTGGCTGGGCTAGTGGTACAGCTTCTCCAGTTCCAGGAAGATGCCTTTGGGAAGCATGTCACCAACCCGGCCTTCACCAAACTTCCAGTAAGTACATCAACTTACGGTAACACTGGGGAATCAGTGGTTTCTGTACGAAGTACTGTCTACAGCTCTTTCCTTTACTGCTACTGTCCAACAGAAATAACAACAAAAAAAGAGCCTCAACAGAATTTTACCTATAGAATATTACCGTTTTTTAACTGTGGGAAACTTCTCTTTCAGGAGTCATTTAATATTTGCATTAAACATCATAACAAGTATTTATAGACTTAACATTTTAGTATGTTGTAGTTTTCCTTGTAGTCTCTACTATACCGAGTCTTTTCCATTCTTTAATTCAGTTCTTGTGGCTAGGATACTTTTTTGTGGAATTTTTATCTTCTGTAGCCAAGACTCTTCTGAGCTTGTGTGAAAATTTAATTCTGTTGTCCTTGCAATTGATACTTTGATAGTTTGGTCTCAGTTATGCTTTTTTTCCTTTTGAAATATGTAGGTTTTGTTCTTTCATTTTTTTATGTTTATTTATTTTTAATAGTTTATTTTTAATAATCTTTAACCAAGTATGGGGCTTGAACTCATGATTTCAGAGATCATGAATCACATGCTCTACTGACTGAGTCAGCCGGAGCCCCGGTTTTGTTCTTTCCTTAACATTTGAATTTATAGACAAGTTTGATACTTGATTTATTTTTGAGAGAGAGAGAACGTGCACTCAAGCAGGAGAGGGGCAGGGAGAGGGAAACAGGATCTGAAGCGGGCTCTGCACTTCAGTACAGAGCCCGATGTGGGCTTGAACTCATAAACTATGAGATCATGACTTGAGCTGGAGTCTGATGCTTAACCTACTGAGCCACCCAGGCGCCGTATTAAACTTTCTGTTTTAACAGCCCATTGATATCTCAGGTATAATTGAGAATAGGAGATAGTGTATGTTTTTTTACTGGTCTTTCAGTAAATGTATTTAGTTTGCTTATATTTTTGTTATCCAGACATTTTATTTATTTATTTATTTATTTATTTATTTATTTATTTATATTTTTTAATGTTTATTTTTGAGAGAGAGAGACCGAGCATGAGCTAGGGAGGGGGAGAGAGAGGGAGAAACAGAACTCAGAACTCAAAGCAGGCTCCAGGCTCTGAGCTGTGAGCACAGAGCCCGATACGGGGCTTAAGCTCACGAACTACGAGATCATGACCTGAGCCGAAGTTGGACGCTTAACTGATTAAACCACCTAGGTACCCTCCAGACATTTATTTAGTCAGATAAAGAATTGTGGTATTTAAAAAGAAAATTTTTTCTAACGTTTATTTTTGAGAGAGAGAGAGAGAGAGCATAAGGCAGAGGCAGAAAGAGAGGGAGACACAGAATCCAAAGAAGGCTCCAGGCTCTGAGCTGTCAGCATAGAGCCTGACATGGGGCTCGAACCCACGAACCGTGAGATCATGACCTGAGCTGAAGTTGGCACCTGACCGACTGAGCCACCCAGGCACCCCAAGAATTGTTTTTTGTTTTTAAGTAATCTCTACCTCCAACATGAGGAAATCTCTACCCTCAGTATGGGGCTTGAACTCACAATCCTAAGATCAAGAGTCACATGCTCTATTGACTGAACCAGCCAAGCATAGAATTGTGTTTTTTGAATCAAGTTAGGAAGCTTTCACTTGTAGTGATAAGAAATTTAGTCAAGTGTTCTTCTAGTACTTGTATGGTTTCATTTTTTACACTTAATTCTCATCTGTTTAGAATTTGTCTTGGTATTCAGTGTGAGCGATGGATCCATTTTTTTTCTTGTGATTATTTGGTTACCCCCGTGACATTAAAAAGTGCTTCTTTTCCCCCATTGATTAGAACTCAACAAGTAGGTCTGAAGCATTTGGTTATTTACCAAGTTGTGAGAATTTAAAGAGCAGGGTGGTGTATTGTCTGTCCTCAGGGGGCTCATACTCTAGTGAGCTGAATGAATAAAGCCTTTGACTTTCCTGGTGATCTCAGGTAATGTTTTCCAGGGGAAAGGACATTTGAATTTGAGACCTGAGAGTTGAGTATGAGTTCTTCAGGGAAATGCTGGAGGATGGAATTTTCAGGTAGTGATAGCAACATGTAAAAGCATAAAGGCTTGAGAAAATGTGGTACTTTACCGTTGCA
Organism: Panthera tigris; assembly: GCF_018350195.1. NCBI lineage: Eukaryota > Metazoa > Chordata > Mammalia > Carnivora > Felidae > Panthera > Panthera tigris. Next base: position 17,161,720 of record NC_056661.1, on the reverse strand, counting down.
GATAATTCAAGATTAAAACTGAGGACAATAGATAGAGAAATGGGCTAGAATCAGTCTTAATAGGCCAAGTTTACTATGCTGGATGTGTGGTCTTTATCTCGAAAGTGACGGGGAACCACACAAGAGAGAGAGTGGAAGGTGGCTTAGTTGATTCTGGGTTTTAGGAAAATCCCACAGGCTTCAGTGTGAAGAATGGATTGGAAGCTGTTGAGATTGGAGGCTTTGAAAGTTTTGCATGAAGAATCTGCTCTCATAATCCACTATAATGACAACCTGCAGAGCAAGCAGTGGATTTAAAGAGGACAGAAAGGAATTGAAAGAGTTTAAGGGGACAGAACTTGGTAATACTTTGGTGGGGGCAGTATAGGGGCTGGAAAAAGAAAGAATTTACTAAGGTGACTGTACCAAGCATTCAGACACCCTTAGTACTAAGGGGAAAGCCAGAGTAAAAGCAGGTTTCTAGGGAAAGGTACTCAATTTAGTTTTAATTGTGTTAGGGTTGGTTCTCCTATAGGCACCTTGGGTTTAGAAATTCTGTAGGTACTAGGAAATGAGATCTGGAATTTAGACTACGGGGTTGAATTAGAAGAGATTTGGGTACTGGGTACTGGTTGAATTTGCAGTTGTAGAGCAAGATCATTCCTTCTGTTTTGATTTACTTTTTAACTTTATCCTTTTGATATACTTATATTTTAATGTGTGATTTAAGTTACATATACATGATGTATTAGCATTGTATAAGTGCATGTATATAATTTATGGATAGATTTTTAGGTGTTAGAGGTATATGCTCACTTTTTACTAATGGGAATTACTCAACTGGATAATCAGTGTATTTCATTTTGTGAACTGTGTGACTAACTGAAATTTTTTTTGGTGACTTTTGTAAATTTAAAATTATTTCAAAGTAAAAATTTTGCAAGAATAGTACAAAGAACTTTCATTTTCCCTTGATTCAGAACCTCTGATTGTTAACATGTTACAATTGCTTTATCATTCTCTTTTAGTTTATGTGTATCTGTATTTTTTTCCTGAATCATTTGAAAGGTTCATATTCCTTTACCTCTAGTTACGTGAGATTTTAGTTCTTATTCTTGTATATTATGAACCAGGTTAGAATTATTAAATCAGGGGCTATTTGAAGTTATCATTTAAAACCGTGTAACATGGGGTGCTTGGGTGGCTCAGTCGATTCAGCGTCTCTTGATTTCAGTTTAGGTCCTGATCTCACTCTCGGTTCATGAGTTTGAGCCCTGAGTTGGGCTTGTGCTGACAGTGCAAAGCCTGCTTAGGAGTCTCTCTTTTCCTCCCCTTGTCACACTCTCTCTCAAAATAAGTAAATAGTCTTAAAAAAACAAAACACTGTAACATAATACATAGAGATTGCACTTTATCAAGTATAACATCGTTTAGAATAAAATTTATAGATAACATTACATGAAGTATTTTATATAATGTGATTCACATTATGATTATATGAATGGTCTTAAAAAATAGTATCTACAGGAGGCTTTATTTATGGGATGTTTAACTCTTGGGAACTAAACCATTATTTTTTTCCAGATTAAAGATTAGGGAAGAGTATTTTTAGGCATAAGCCATAAATAAAAATAATTCATGGCTTAGTGCCAGTGGGACCAGATGTACTTCTCTTCCTCTTAAAATAGTGTTTAGCATTTAGCATTTTTTCAAATGAAAGGGATTGATGTAACGTGTAATGGTGTCAAGCAAAAGTGGATGAGAGAGGCAATGAAGCCAAGAACGTTTTAGTGGAACATGTCAGCTACTTAACCTTAAAAGTTTTTTTTCTTCTCTTTTTTTCTTTCTGAATAAATAGTACTGGTGTGGATGAGAGAGGCAATGAAGCCAAGAACGTTTTAGTGGAACATGTCAGCTACTTAACCTTAAAAGTTTTTTTTCTTCTCTTTTTTTCTTTCTGAATAAATAGTACTGGTGTAAGAGTTCACTATTTGGACTAATTTTTTTTTTTTTTTAATCAAAGTGGAACTTTATATACTAACGTCTTAAGTCATACCAGATATTAAACAGCTGGCTCAGTGTAGGGTATGTCCTATATAATGCTAAACTGAGATGTAAGAGGATTTAGAGAAAATTTAAGGATTTATAAGGCTAAAAATATGTTGTATAGGCAGGGGTACCTTCCTGGCTCAGTTAGTAGAACATGTGAGTCTTGATCTTGGGGTTGTGAATTTGAGCCCCACATTGGGCATGGAGCCTACTTAAAAGATAATATGTTGTATAGACAAACAGCATGAATTGAAACAGAAGAAAAAAGTGTTCTTACCTCCACCACAAGTAAAAATTCTTGTTTTTCTATAATCTCTTCAAGGCTCAGTGCATGTGCATACATAATATAGTGATAAAGATAGGTTAGAGCCAGTTTTGTAATCTGCTTTTTAAAAAATAGATTATAAGGGTCTATATTTAAAAACAACAAAGCTCTAAGACTTGGAGGACTACTATAAGGTCAAATCAGAGTCTAAAGTAGTGGAAGATTTTTTTTTTGTTTAAAGATTTACTTATTCTTGAGAGAGAGAGCACAAGTGAGGAAGGGGCGGGGGCGGGGGGACAGAAGATCTAAGTGGGCTCTGCGGTGACAGCAGCAACCTTGATGTGCGGCTTGAACTCACGAGCCATGAGATCATGACCTGAGCCAAAGTTGGATGCTCAACCAACTGAGCCACACAGGTGCCCCAAGTAGCAGAAGATTTTGAATATGTTCATGAGATGTTCAAAATTTTCAACTTACCATTACTCTTAAAAAAATTAATGATTTCATTTGCAACTATAACCTGACTACACCCTGCCATTCATTAACTACACCCTGCCATTCCATTAACTTCGGAGTGGAGAGACTACCGTTGGGAACGTGGAACTAGAAAGAAATCTTAAGTGTTTTATATGTATTGGAAGTTAGTTCTTTAAGTTTGTAGCTTAGACCTCTGTCTGATGAAAGTGGAATGTAAGTAACTAAGTGAAATGATGTGGGATATTTACTTTGTGGAGCAATCAATGATTTACTTTAATTTTGCTTTTCTTTATAGGGATCACCATGTTTGTATGCATCTCTAAAGAGAATCGTGTAGTCTTGGTGGTCTTTGAATTTTATAGGAATAGAATCATAAGTATTCCTCTGTGTTGTGAGCCTTGGAGGCAGTATTTGTAAACATGAAAAAACAAGTTGAGCCAAACATGAGGGAGACAGTCCAATTGAGCTGTTCAACCGTGTACCTGTAGATAGTACAATTTACTGTAGATAAAAGGATAAGTCTGAAACTAGTCCATTCTCTTCTCACCCTTGTAATTCATCTGCAAGGGCAGTGAGCCACTGATCTGGCATGACTGGTCAGAGCTCAGTGGACTGCAGAGTATGGGCTTTTAGAGCCAGGATCTGTAGGCCAGGCTGAGGACATGCTGGGCCAGGTGTTGACCACAGCTCCAGAAAACTATAGGACCAGTATTAATGGCAGGCCTATAGTCCCATCCATACTGTGTGGATACACAAGTAGAAACCTTAGTTTAGTGGCATTGTATTTCTGATTTGTCTGGGTGATGCTTTGTTTATTTTTTACCTGTTTTTTTTCCCCCCTTTGACTTTTTTTTTCCCTTTTCTCTCTTTTCCCTCTTTTCCCATAATGTTTATCTCTCTAGCTTTACTGAGGTATATGTCTGATTGATGTATTATAAATGGCACATATTTAAAATAATGATGAGTTCAAGGTAATGAACATTTCCATCACCCCCAAAAGTTTCCTTGTAAGCCATCTTCCACCCAGTCCTCTGGCAACCAGTGACACTACAGATTCATTTACAGCTTCATCAAAAAACATGTTTTTAAAGATCTTTTTTTTTTAATGTTTATTTTTGAGAGAGCACACACATGAGTGGGGGAAGGGCAGAGAGATAGGAAGACAGAGGATCCCAGGCAGGCTCCGTGCTGTCAGCACAGAGCCTGATGCGCGGCTCAAACCGTGAGACTGTGACCTGATCTGAAATCAAGAGTCTGACGTTTAACCGACTGAGCCACTGAGGCACCCCAGATTCAGGAAATTTATATAAGTAGAATCACATAATACACTTTTTTTGCCTCGGTTCTTTTACTCATCATAATGGATTTTGAGATGGGCGTTATCTGTGTTCTACGTATTATTTTCCCCCTTTTTTTTTTGAGAGAAGATCGCGTGAGTGGGGAAGGGGGAGAGAGAGAATCCCAAGTAGGCTCCATGCTGTCAGCGCAGAGCCCAGTGTGGGACTCAATCTCACAGCCTGCAGAATCATGACCGGAGTTGAAATCAGGAGTCAGATGCTTAACTGACTCAGCCAGCCAGGTGCTCCAAATCACAGTTCATTTATCCCTTTACTGTTTAATGGACATTTGGGTTGTTTCCAGCATTGTAAGTAAAGCTGCCATCATTGTTAATGTTCACATCTTTTTGTGGACATGTTTTCATTTCTCCTAGGTAAATAATCTAGGAGTAGAACGTTTGGGTCATAGAATTGATAGCGTTCAACTTCTGAAGTAACTGCCATACTGTTTTCTCAAGTGGTTGTATCATTTTACATACCACCTGGCAGTGCATGAGAGTTCCAGTTCCTTTGTATTCTTGTCAACAGTGGGTATGATTAATCTTCATAATTTAAAAAAAAATTTTTTTTTAGTGTTTATTCATTTTTGAGACATAGTGAGAGAGTGCGAGCAGGGGAGGGGCAGAGAGAGAGGGAGACACAGGAACTGAAGCAGGCTCTGGGTTCTTAGCTGTCAGCACAGAGCCCGATGCGGGGCTTGTACCCACGAACCGTGAGATTATGACCTGAGCTGCAGTCAGATGCTTAACTGACTGAGCCACCCATGGGGCCCCTTTCTCAATTTTTAAACAAATTTTAACTCCAGTGTAGTTAACATGCAGTGTTATATTAGTTTCAGGTGTACAATATACTGATTCAACAATTCTATACATTACTCAGTGCTCATCATTATAAATGTACCTTAATCCCCATCACCTGTTTCACCCATCCCCCCCCCCACCTCTCTAGTAACCATCAGTTAGTTCTCTGTAGTTAAGAGTCTGTTTCTTGGTTTGTCTCTCTCTTTCTCCCTCCCTCCCTCCCTCCCTTTTTTTCTTCTTTGTTTTGTTTCTTAAATTCTACTTATGAGTGAAATCATATATTTGTTTTTCTCTAACTTATTTTACTTAGCATAATAGTCTCTATCTCTATCCATGTCATTGCAAATGGCAACATTCTTTATCCGTTCATCTTTTGATGGACACTTGGGCTGCTTCCATAGTTTGGCTTTTGTAGGTAATGCTGCAGTAAACATAGGGGTGCATACATCCTTTCAGTGTTTTTGTCTTCTTTGGGTAAATACCCAATAGTGGAATTACTGGATCATAGGGTAATTCTCTCTTTTTTTCAAGTTTATTTATTTGAGAGAGCATGTGAGTGCAAGCCAGGGAGGGGCAGAGAGAAAGAGCGAGAATCCCAAGTAGGTTCCATGCTGTCAGTGCAGAGCCAGATGCTGGCTCAAATTTACAAACCTTGAGGTTATGACTTGAGCGGAAATCAAGAGTCGGGACACTTAACTGACTGAGCTACCCAGGTGCCCCAGGGTAGTTCTACTTTTAACTTTTTAAAAAAATAAATTTATTTTTATTTAATTTTTAATTTTTTACAGAGAGTGAGGGGGAGAGGGGTAGAGAGGAAAGGAGAGAATCTTAAGCAGTCTCCATGCTCAGTATGGAGTTGGATCTCATGACCCTGAGATCATGACCTGAGCCAAAATCGAGTCAGATGCTTAACCAACTGCGCCACCCAGGCACCCCGTCGTTTTTACCTTTTTAAGGAAGCTCTATACTATTTAACATAGTGGCTGCACCAGTTTGCGTTCCCAACAGTGTGCATCCTCACCAACAATTGTTTCTCATTTTTTTTAAAAGGAGTTTTTCTTATGTGTCCTGTGTCAGAAATATTTATTGCAAATACCCTCTTGGTAGCTTATTTTTTTTTCCCTCAGGATATTTTTGGGTGAACAGGGGTTCTTAGTTGTAATATAGAGCAGATATCAGTAAACTTTTTCTGTAAAAGGCCAAATGGTAAATAGTTTTATCTGTAAAAGGTCAGATAGTAAATATGTAGTCTTTGCTGCAGCTTCTCATCTTTGCTCTTGTGTGAACATAGCCACAGACAATGAGCATGGACTTTTCTCCAATAAAACTTTATTTACATAAACAAAAGCAGGCTGGATTTGGCCTGTGGGCCACAGTTTGCCAATCCCTGACATAGAGTAATTTATGAGATTTTTTTTTTTATGATTAATGCTTTTTATGCACCTCCCCCTTTTTTTTTTATTTGAGAGAGAGAGAGAGAGACTAGGGGAGAAGGGTGCAGAGAGAGAGAGAGAGAGAGAGAATATATCCCAAGCAGGCTCCATGCTTAGCATGGAGCCCAGGGCTTGATCTCCCAACCCTGCAATCATGACCTGAGTGAGCCAAAGTCAAGAGTGGGATACTCAACTGACTGAGCCACCTAAGTGCCCCTTTTTTAAAGAAATCTGTGCCTACTCCAAAGTCATAAATATATTTGTGTTTTCTTTTAGAAGCTTTATTGTCTTACCTTTCACCTTTACAGCTGTAATCCATCTAGAATTGTTCTCTGCATTATGTGAGGTAGGGTCAGCATTCCTTTTTTTTTTCTTTTAAACCTGTTCATCTCCAGCTGTGGCTCATATATTTTGGTGTGTGATGTTTTCACTGTCATTTAGTTCTATTTTCTTCTTCTTCTTTTTTTTTTTTTTTTTTTTTTTTTTTTTTTTTTAATTTTTTAATGTGTAGGGGCACCTGGGTGGCTCAGTTGGTTAAGTGTGCGACTTTGGCTCAGGTCATGATCTCACGGTTTGTGGGTTCGAGCCCCACATCGGGCTCTGTGCTGACAGCTCAGAGTCTGGAGCCTGTTTCAAATTCCGTGTCTCCCTCTCTCTCTGCCCCTCCCCCACTCGTGCTCTGTCTCCCTCTGTCTCAAAAATAAACAAACATTAAAAAAAATTTAAATTTTTTAATGTGTATTTTTGAGAGAGAGTGCATGCGTTACGTGGCCGCAAGCAGGGGAGGGGCAGAGAGAGAGGAAGACAAAGAATCCGAAGCAGGCTCTGGGCTCTGAGCTGCCAGCACAGAGCCCGATGGGGGCTCGAACTCACAAACCATGAGATCATGACCTGAGCTTAAGTTGGACGCTTAACCGACTGACCCTCCCAGGCACCTCAGTTCTAAAGTATTTTCTAATTTGTTTTGATTTCTCTTTCAATCCTTGCATTATTATTTCAAAAGATAATTGGAATGATTGGTTTTTTCTTATTAAAATTTCTAATTTGATTACATTAAGAACATGTAATATTTTTTGTAACTTACTAAGATTATTGATGTTGAAAAATCTGTCAGTCCAGTTTTTTGTTTTTGTTTTTAGGTACTCTCAAAATTGATATGCTTCTTGAAGCTAAGGGTTTAAGTCCTTAACAGTTTTAGGGAGCCTGGGTGTCTCCCTCTCTCTCTGCCCCTCCCTGTTCGTATTCTGCCTGTCTCTCTCAAAAATAAACATTAAAAAAAAAAAAAAGTCCTTCACAGTTTCTAAGAAATTTTAAACTTTACTCTTCTGTGTGTGGTTGTCTAGTCTATATAACCTGACAGGTGTGCTTTTACTTTCATTGCATGTTTATGTGCCAGAAGTTACATGTATTTATTTTTCAAATCTTTCTCTTCAGTGTTTTTAAAAAAAATTTTTTTTTAAAGTTTATTTAGTTTTGAGAGAGACAGAGCACGAGTGGGGGAAAGGCAGAGAGAGAGGGACACAGAATATGAAGAAGGCTCCAGGGGGCGCCTGGGTGGCTCAGTTGGTTAAGTGTCAGGCTTCGGCTCAGGTCATGATCTCTTGGTTTGTGAGTTTGAACCCTGCGTCAGGCTCTGTGCTGATAGCTCAAAGCCTGGAGCCTGCTTCAGATTCTGTGTCTCTCCCATCTCTTGGCCCCTCCCCTGCTCATGCTCTGTGTCTCTCTGTCTCTCAATAATAAATAAACGTTAAAAAAAAAAAAAAAAAAAAAAAGAAGGTTCCAGGCTCCGAGCTGTCATCACAGAGCCTGATGTGGGGCTCGACCTCACGAACCGTGAGATCATGACTTGAGCCAAAGTTGGTTGCTTAGCCAACTAAGCCACCCAGGCACCCCTCTTTAGTGTTTTTAATCATTCTATATATTCCAGTTATACAAATCCTGTCATTTTGTTCTATTATCTGAAATACTAGGATTCTTCTTTTTTGTTGTTGATGTAAAGGAAAAAAAAGTTTTTGTGTATTTGAATTTTGGAATGTCAGCACTTCCTTCAGTGGAATTTTACCTGGGAATCCTGTTGGTCTGGGCTGAGAATTTGCTCTTTAAGGCACTTCAGAGGACCTGCTAAATTTAGGCCCAATTCTTATGTTAATTTGGTGTGGACTTCCTAACTGAGTGGTTAGTTAAGTTCCAAACTCAAATTGTCTTGAGATGGAAGCTTGTTATCCTCTTTGAATTTTGGCTGGCAGATATTTTTTTCCAATGTATGCTTTCCCTACTGATGCAACATTTTGATAGCCCTGCTTCTTCGTGTGTGTGGCGGATGATTGTTTTAGTTCTAATGTCCTCCCTTGCTTAGGTCTATTCCTGCACCATCATGTTGATGAATAGACCAGACCATGGTATTATGTGTGTGTGTTCTCCCTACCCATGTATACATCCTCATCCTCCTCTTTTTTCCAGTTGTTAGCACTACCTTGTCTTTAATAAATAAGCCAAAGAAATAAGGACACTGTGGCACAGATTTTAAGCACTTCTAAGTATCGCAGTTAAATTTATCCTTTCTCCATTTCATCAGCTCAGCAGAATTTTTGGTGGACTATAATTAGGCAGGATGAGACCACTTACATACATCCAGAATAAGATTAGATTAAATTTCCCAGTTAGTTAACCAGAGATGGAACAGCTTATCAAAAGCAGTGTAGTCACATAGCTGGGAATAGAAGCAACCTATTAGAGCTGTCCTTGACCCCCAGTCTCTGATTGGGGTGTGTAGCTGCTGAGATAACTTACACAAAGTGGCATCTCGCTGGCTCTGGAAAGCTCAAGTTTGGGTATCCTCTTGTCCTTTTATTCTTTAAGTTTTTCAGCACTAATCAAGAGGAATTTACAATTAACAACTCATGCTTCTCTTGTGTTTGAATAACATCCAGTGTCATTGAGGGCAAGGCCTCTTCATTCAGGGTGGCGGTGGTTGGGATGAGGGTTGAGTGAGGAAATACAGTTAGGGTCCAGTAGGGGTGCCTGGGAATTCTCCTGTGTCTGCTTCCAGCTTTCCATCCCCTGACTCTGATCTGCTTTTTTACCCTGGTGATTTTGATACTGAGCTTATCATTAGAACCAGAATCCCAAATCCATTTCCATGCTAGCACTAGGAATCCTTGACGTGTGGTGAGTGTCCCTTTTTGGGTTTTTTTGCCACACCTTTACAGATGTTTTCCTTTTTGTGCTTGTTACTGGAACTAGTGCCGTTGACAGGTTCCTGAGCTTCCCTCTTGCCCTTTATTCAGATGTTACTTCTGGAAAATTGGAAGTCTCAGTTTCTACTTCTTCAGTCATCACTTGTTCCTGTGGTGGTTGATAGAAGTTACTGTGTCTGTCGTAAGCATGTATCTGATAATAATGTTCTGGTCTGATCGATATGTAGCACGACTATGAACTTTTAAATGATCATAGTACACTTGAACTGTTGAGAAAAGTTTTATGGAGTACCTGTATTAGCAGGCACTTTGCTGAATACTGATGTTAAATATTTGAATAAGACACTGCTCCTGTCCTTAAGGACTTCATATTACAGATAAATCTACAGTCATTTCAGTATTCTGCTGTGAGTGGTTTGCATATGTACTGTAGTGATATGCATGTGTGGTTGGAAAGAGCATTTTAGTCTAGTCTCTAGGGGTTCAGGGAAGGCTTGGAGGAGAACTAATTTCATCCTACTCTTGAAGATACCTCCCAGCATATTATTCTCATTTAAGATGCCAAAACTACAAAATTGTAATAACTTGTGCATTTTCTCAAATAAATAACATGTTGTCAGTGATAAGAATTGCACCTGGATGTATTTAAGAATATGTAATGCAACATTTGGGATGTACTGGGAATTAATTGTGTTGGGCAAGATATTAGGAACTCCAACTCATGTATTTAAAAAGCAAAAGGATAACCAGAATGACTTGGAGGGCTTACTTTTAGCTTAATTTGGGAGAGCTCATCTTAATGATTCTTCTTAATAGTTTTCATTTATTAAAAAAATTTTTTTAATGTTTATTTTCGAGAGAGAGAGAGCACATGAATGAGGGAAGGACAGAGAGAGAGGGAGGGAGACAGAGAATCTGAAGCAGGCTCCATGCTGTCAGTGCAAAGCCCGATGTGGGGATTGAACCCTTGGACTGTGAGATTATGACTTGAGCTGATGTTGGACGCTCAATTGAATGAGACACCCAGGCACCCTGATAGTTTTTAAAGATGTTATTTAATTTTCACTGCAGTGAAAATATTTTAATTGTTTTTTAAAACATTTTTCAACTGCCATAGCATTTTTTTTTGCCATAGTATTTTATTTTTTTAATTTATTATTATTTTTTTAATGTTTATTTATTTTTGAGAGAGAGAAAGAGACAGAATGCAAGCAGGGGAGGGGCAGAGAGAGAATGGGAGACACAGAATCTGAAACAGACTCCAGGCTCTGAGCTGTCGACACAGACCTGATTCGGGGCTCAAACTCACAAACCATGAGATCATGACCTGAGCTGAGGTCAGATGCTTAACCTACTGAGCCACCCATGCTCCCCTTAATTATTTTTAAAAAATGTTTATTCATTTTGAGAGAGAGGGCATGAGCGAGTATGGGGTAGGAGAAGGGAGAGAGGGAGAGAGACATTCCCAAGCAGGCTCTGCAATGGCAGCTCAAAGCCCGATGAAGAGCTCAATCCCACGAACCATTAGATCATAATAACCTGAGCTGACACCAAGAATCAGATGCTCAACTGACTGAGCCAACCAGGCACCCCTAAAATATTTTAATTGCTTTTAAGTGTGTAGTTCAGTGACATTATTATTATATTCACATTGTAGTCCAACAGTTACTACCATCCATCTCCAGAACTTTGTCATTTTTCCAAATTGAAACTCTCTGGGGTGCCTGGTGCCTCAGTTGGTTAAGTGTCTGACTACGGCTCAGGTCATGATCTCATGGTTTGTGGCTTTGAGCCCCACGTTGGGCTTTGCACTGACAGCTTGGAGCCTGCTTTGGATTCTTGGTCTCCTTCTGTCTTTGCCCCTCCTCTGCTTGCATGTGCACTCTCTCTCTCTCTCTCAAAACTAAATCAGTAAAATTAAGGAAAAAAAAGAGAAAGAAACTGTGTACTCATTAAATAGAAACTCCCAGGGGCACCTGGGCAGCTCAGTCGGTTAAGTGTCTGACTTCGGCTCAGGTCATGATCTCGCGGTTTGTGAGTTCGAGCCCCGCATCTGGCTCTGTGCTGACAGCTCAGAGCCTGAATCTGCTTGGGTTCTGTGTCTCTGTCTGCCCCTCCCCTGCTCATGCTCTGTCTCTCTCTGTCTCTCAATAATAAATAAACGTTAAGAAAAAATTTAAAAAAATTGTAACTCCTCATTCCTCCCTCTCCCCAACCCCTAGCAAACGCCATTCTGTTTTTTGTCTTCTTAATATTTGACATCATGCTGTTCTTTTTATTATATTATTTTGTAAGAATCATTTTCAAGGAAAAAATGCAGGGTGTATTTTTTTTCTATTTTAATGTATCTTTTAAAAAAAATGTTTACCTATTTTGAGAGAGAGCAAACGGGAAGAGCAGAGAGAGGGAGTGAGAGAATCCCAAGCAATCTCCGTGCTGTCAGCTCATAGCCCAATGCGAGGCTCATACACACAAACTGAAATCATGACCTGAGCCGAAATCAAGAGTTAGATTTTTTAAAATTAAAAAAAAATTTTTTTAATGTTTTATTTATTCTTGAGCGAGAGACAGAGCACGAGTGGGGGAGGGGCAGAGCGAGAGAGGGACACAGAATCCAAAGCAGGCTCTAGGCTCTGAGCTGTCAGCACAGAGCCCGACGTGGGGCTCAAACTCACAAGCTGTGAGATCATGACCTGAGCCGAAGTTGGACACTTAACCGACTAAGCCACCCAGGCACCCCTGGAGTTAGATTCTTAACAGGAGCCACCTAGGTGCCTTTGCATGGTGTATTTCTAATATTTTCATCTTACTAGCCTATTTGATGATCAGTTTATATGAAACTTTTACTTCCATAATATGGAAGTCATTCAGCATTTGAACTATTTGAGCTTTACTTTTATAATCCATAAAGTGCACCTCTCTGAAATTGTACAGATTTCAGCTATGGGTTTACATATAATTTATAGTTATACCATGTTTCAGTGGTCATTAAAATATTATAGCAAGAGTTCAGTTATAATTTTTGTATAAAGTCAGGAATTGGGGAAAAAAAGTCTAACATATACTAATATTTTCTTATTCTATAGTAAAATTGTTGTTGGAAATTGTTACTAGAATTTTATAATTTTAAAAATCAGGTTTTAATTAATTAATGAAGTTTATTTTGAGAGCAAAAGAGTGAACAGTGGAGAGGCAGAGAGAGAGGATCCTAAGCAAGCTCCATACTGTCAGCTTAGAACTGATGCGGGGCTCAATCTCATGAACCATGAGATCATCACCTGAGCTGAAATTATTCAGGAGTTGGACGCTTAACCAACTGAGCCACCCAGGCACCCTAAAAAATCAGATTTTACATTTACTAACGGAATTTGTAGTATATCACTATTCTGTCCATTACTGTTTCCTGCTGAAACATTTTGCCTGTTGTAAATCTTGTTTTTCAGTGACTTTGCTTAAAGAATAAAATGTTAGTTGAATTAAAAAAATTTTTAATCCACTTTTGGGAAAATTTCTTTATAAAACCTTATTTGGTTCCAGGAATTATTTAAGGAAGTTATTAAGTTTGCAGTTGTTGATATCTTTTGCATTTATAAAACTTTGAATTCAGACATACTCAGAGTAATCTTGTCACAACTTTTATTTTTCTCATGTGTAACTTGTATCATTTTTAGGCAAAATGTTTCATGGATTTCAAAGCTGGAGGCACCTTGTGTCACATTCTTGGGGCTGCTTACAAGTATAAAAATGAACAGGGATGGTAAGTTTTTGTGTTACTTTGTATGTTTTATGTGTTATTTAAGTTATTTAATGTTAAATCCTCTTCCTTCTTTGTGTGATGTTAGAGAATTTTATAAGCACATTATAATTTGCAAAGTGAAAGTTTTATCTGGTATTCGAATTTACTTTGTTCCTACATCCAGGAAAAATATCAGACAACTGTTGCACTTGTTAGGTAAGTTATTTCTCATGTATGGTTGTATCTATATAATAGATGAATGTGCACTGTTAGCAAATTTGAAGGTAGGCTCATTGTGAAATGTATGAACATGTATTGTGAACTTAAGTTGTGCCGAAAGATAGTTTTTTTTTAATGTTTATGTATTTTTGAGAGACAGCGTGAGTAGGGGAGGGGAAGAGTGAGGGAGATGCAGAATCTGAAGCATGCTTTACGCTCTGAGCTGTCAGCACAGAACCCGATGTGAGGCTCGGACCCATGAGCTGTGAGGTCGTGACCTGAGCCGAAATCGGATGCCCAACTGACTGAGCCACCCAGGCACCCCCAAAAGATAGCAATGTTAACTGCTATGGTGAACACTTTGCTGATGAACATTTCTTCAGAATGAGAGATGTGTAATGTGTGTCCTCAGGATAGGAATGAAAGGAAGCTGGCTCCGGAGCATGGTTACTAGGGCAGTGATGCAGCGAGGAGGGGAATTGCTGTTGCTTCTCCCTACATTCTTCTTTTTCCCTTTTCTCACACTGTCTCTCTGGTGCTTGCTTTCTTTTCTCTCTTGAACTCTGGGGTTTTTGCCATCTCTTTGTGGGAAGTTGAGCTGCTGAGACTAGTGAGTGTTTCAAGGTGATGGTTCTGAGTTAAGGAGGGTAGGGAGTCCTTTCTCTGGCAGAGGGTAAGGGGATGCTGGAGTATATAGACTCGAAGTCGTTTCGTGATTTTAGTTGTGTTGTCTGTGTGCAGTTCAATCTTAGCATCTTTCCAGGAGGATACTCCTGTAAAGTTAAGCTAATCCGGTGTTTTACGGCTGGGAAATGTAAATAAGTGTCCACATCAACAAGTAGTACAAGTTTACAAGTAAATTATTTACAATAATTTGTATATCTGCCAAACTTTTTATGTATAGGTGGGTGTTTAATGGATACTGGTTAATTGATGAAACGAGCATGAGGGTGTTGTCATCGGAAGTAGCTTTCTGTTTTGCAGCTCTGCTTCTGGCTGTGGTACTGTAACTCTCACAGGGTGTTCCCGAGCTAGGACTGACAGCCTGTCGGACTGCTGTCATCCATGGTCTGTTCCCTACTGTTTGCTCTAGATTCCTAGATGGAACTCTCTTCTTAATTTCTTGATCAGCTTGTGTCCCAAATCCTGACCTGGACTCGAAGAGGACAGTCCCACAGTGAAATGACTTCTCCTAAGTCACATGTTACAGAACTTGCTTTGTGTGTCAGTATAGTAGAATACTTTTATGTGGAAGGATTTGAGGTGGTTTAGAAGGATATGTAAAATAAAATGTCCTTAAATTAAAAGAAGGTCCGAAAAAGAAGGAAAGGATAAAATTAAGAGACTTTAAGAGGAGTGAGGAATAAGAATTTTCCCAAAACTTTTACTCAGATTGTACCAAAATCTTCCCCTTTGGGGCGTAATTAGACACTTAACTGCAATGCACACCTTTCCCCACCTCCTGTGACTTACACACTTGCAGTGAATGGATCTCTTACACTCTGACAGTACATATTTTAGTAACCACCCACCCATTTGGAGTCTGAATGGCCTGTCAACTTGACAGTGTCTGAAGTTTCCTCACACACAGCATTAGCCCTGTGAACCTAGTTTGTGTCCTCTGGAACCTCACAGTCTGGCTCCAGAGTTTGCTCATTTCCTTCTTTCAGCCAAACACTCTGCCTCTTGTTTCTGTTTGGTTCTTTCTTGCTTCCTGCTGTCTTTTAGCTTTCAGTGATGTCCAGCTGGAGTATCATTTATGTGGTTGAGTAGAAACACCAGATAATTATTAGCATCTCTGTGAATAGACCACACAGATTAAGATTCCAGAGTGTTTGAGTTTGATCTTTCTGGGTGTCTGTTTTTATTTGTTTGTTTGTTTATTGAGAGAGCAAATGCAAGCAGGGAGGGTTGGGGCTGGGGGGAGAATCTTAAGTAAGCTCCAAGGTAAGTGTGGAGCCTGATGCTGGGCTTGATGTCACAAACCGTGAGATCACTATCTGAGTCGAAATCAAGAGTTAGACGTTTAACTGACTGAGCCACCCAGGTGTCCCAAAAGAGGTTATTGATTGAAAATGTTTTGTTTGTGTTTTGTTAGCTTTTTTTTTTTTTTTACATGTTTATTTACTTTTTGAGAGAGAGAGAGAAAACAGAGCTTGAGCAGGGGAGGGGCAGAAATAGAGAGGGAGACACAGAATCTGAAGCAGGCTCCAGGCTTTGCACTATTAGCACAGAGCCTGATGCAGGGCTGGAACCCAGAACTGTGAGATCATGACCTGAGCTGAAGTTGGACGCTTAACCACCTGAGCCACCAGGTTCACCTGTTTTATTAGTTTTTTGTTTTTTTTTTTTTAATCTATTTTGAGAGAGAGAAAGTGCATACAGGCGAGTTGGGGAGGGGAGGGGCGGGGCGGGGGAGGGGGAGCATTGCAGAGCCTGACCCGGGGCTCAATCCCACAAACTGAGATCATGACCTGAGCCAAAATCAAGGGTCAGATGCTTAACCAGCTGAGCCACTCAGGCGTCCTGTGTTTTATTAGTTTTGCTTGGCAGTAGTGAACTAGGCTTAGCATAAAGTTAAGGCTGTGTCTTAACTTTAGAAGTGGCCTTTTTTCCCCCTATGACATGATTTGCTGCTGACCTTCATTTCTTGCAGACAAGCTCAGACCTACTTTTCTTTCTACCTTAAGACTTGGTTGTTCAGCTTTTATCTCCCCCACACCCTAAAGTCTCCTTTTGATTTTTGTTTTTCAGATATTACCACAAAAAGTTAGTCTCTGCTAGTGGCTTTTAAACTTTAGGAATCCCTTGGAGTACTTTTTTTTTTTCCTTTTTTAAAAAAAATATTTATTTTTGGGAGAGGAAGAGTGTAAGCATGAGAGGAGGAGGGGCGGGGGGTGGTGGGGACAGAGGATCTGAAGTGGGCTCTGCTCTGACAGCAGTGAGCCTGACATGGTGCCTGTACCCATGAACTACGAGATCATGATATGAGCCAAAGTTGGACACTCAACTGACTCAGTCACCCACTGCACCAGAGTACTTTTAATTAATTATTATCTTTTAAGGTTTATTTTCATCAGAGAGAGAGAGAGCATGTGTGTGAGAGAGGGAAAGAGAGAGAAAGTGGGAGAGAGAGAATCCCGAGCAGGGGATTCTGATTGTCAGCACAGAGCCCCCTGCAGGGCTCGATCTCAGGAATCTTGAGATCATGACCTGTGCCGAAATCGAGAGTTGGATGCTTAACTCAGGCGACCCCACTTGAAATATCTTTAAAAAATACTGATGACTGGGCTTCATGACATACATTATTAACTACTAAGTGTGGTGTGAAAACTGAGAATCTGCGTTTTCAAAAAGCGCTCTCTGTGGTCCTCAGGCCTTACTTTGATACATGTTGGTCAGTGAGATTGTCATTTTAGCACAAACATGGTTTGGATCTTTTGTGAAGAATTATCCATTTTTAAAAAATTTAAATCCAAGTTAGTTAACATATAGTGTAATAATGATTTCAGGAATAGAATTTAGTGATTCATCACTTACATGTAACACCCAGTGCTCATCCTTAATGCTTGTCCTTAATGCCCATCACCCATTTCGCCCAGGCATCCTGTCTTGCCTTTTAGAAGTTTGCTTCGGAAGCCCTTCACACCCCTTTCGCAGGAGTTAAACTCATTCTCCAGGATCCATTGTTAATTATTTTTATTCAGACTGGATTTTCTGTATGTAGCTGAGAATGAGAAGAGAGCATCCCTGACTAGTCACAAGAGTCAGCAAAATGAGAGCAATACAGCTAATGAAGGCCCTTTAGACACAGTATGTAATGCTTCAGGTTGAAAGGCTGCTAGGAGACATTGCCCAGCAGATTGCCAGAGGAAAACAAAGCAGAAGACTCATTAATTATTAAATTCTCAGTGGACAGCTCATATTTACAGTCTAAGTGACCAAAGGTTTTATTTATTATTTATTTTTTTACATGACCAAAGGTTTTAAAAGGTAGAGAGAAACATGTTCATTTGTTGCCTTTTCTATAGGGCTGCATTAAGATTCAAAAAGTCTTTGTAGGGGGGTGCCTGGATGGCTGTCAGTAGACCACGCGACTTTTGGTGTCATGGTCATGGGTTCAAACCTCATGTTGAGTGTGGAGCCTGTTTAATTAAAAAACAAGCCCCAAAAGACTTTATAATTTTAGTTTTTTAGTTTGTATTTCTCTTGTGGGTAAGTTTGAGCATCTAGATTTCTATATTGTAAAAAGTAAAGCTTATTTAAATATTCTTGTTAATTTCAAAGTAAGATTAAATCTTTCAACTAAAGGTTATACCATATTTACCTGACTTCATTTCAGGTTTTTTTTTTTAGTTAAAAAATTTTTTAAAAATATTTATTTGAGAGAGGGAGAGAGCGAGCAAGCGAGCATGAGCTAGGGAGAGGGGCACAGCGACAGAGAGAAGACCCTAAATAAGGTCCACACTTAGCATGGAGCCTGATGCGGGGCTTGATCTTCCAACCATGAGATCATGATCTGAGATGAAATCAAGAGTCGGATGCCTGACTGACTAAGCCCCCAGGTGCCCCAAATACCTCTTTTGCTTACATAGCATGCTGCTGAATCAGGAAAGCTTTCATCTGTCATGTTATTAAGTCATTGTCTGGCAAACCATTTGAGTTATTTATTGTAGAAAATATTATTTATTGTGGAAAATATAAACTATATGTAAAAGCAGAGAGAATAATACAGTGAATTGTCATTTACTTTCATCTCCTTTATATAATTTCATCTAGATATATTAGTAATTTCTGTGCCCAACGTGGGGCTTGAACTCATGACCCCAAGATCAAGAGTCACATGCTTTACTGACTAAGCCAGCCAGGTGCCCTTATTAAAAAGCATAGGATTGGTTTATTTTTTTATTTTTTTTAGTGTTTATTTATTTTTGAGAGAGAGACAGAGTGCAAGTGGGGGGAGTGGCAAAGAGAGAGGGAGACACAGGATCGGAAACAGGCTCCAGACTCCCAAGCTGTCAGCACAGAGTCCAATGTGGGGCTCAAACTCATGAACTAGGAGATAATGACCTGAGCCGAAGTTGGACGCTTAAACCGACTGAGCCACCCAGGCACCCAAATGTAGGACTTTTTTGAAGAGCATAATAATGTACTGTTATCAACTAAGAAAATTATCAATAATTTTTCAGTGTTATAGGGGCACCTGGGTGGCTAAGTCAGTTAAACAACCGACTCCTGGTTTTGGCTCAGGTCATGATCTCGTGGTTTGTGACTTCAAGCCCTGCATTCGGCTTCACACTGACAGTATGGAGCCTGCTTGAAATTCTCTCTCTCCCTCTCTCTCTGCCCCTCCCCTTCTTGCTCTTTCTGTCTCTCTATCAAAATAAATAAGCTTAAAAAAAAAATTTCAGTGTTATTAAATACCCCCTTAGTGTTCAAGTTTCCCTGATTATCTCATGGATGGTATTCAAACAAGAGTCATATATGGCATTTGGTTGATATGACTAAGTCTCTTTAAGAAAATTAATAGTTTTCCATTTGCTCTTATCCTTCCAAGTTTTGTTTTTGTTTTTTTTTTTTTACAGAAACAAATTTTCTTATAGAATGTTCTGTATTCTAAATTTTGCTGATATGTCCCTAGTTTATTATTTACCATAGTCTTTCTAAATTTCTAGAAATGTGGTAGTTAGAAGCTTAGTCTGATTTTTTTTTGTTTTGTTTTTGGCAACAGTACTTCATAGACACTGTGGTGTTCCTTTCTCTGGAGACATATAGTATCTTGTTTCTGCTTTAATAGACAGAAGCTGATGTTCAGTGCCTAGAATCATGCTATCATTACAATGTTATTAAGTGGTAGTGTTCATATTTTGAAAAAAAAAATAGAAAAGAGATATTGTAGGGGTGCCTGAATGGCTCAGTCGGTTAAGTGTCTGACTTCGGCTCAGGTCATGATCTCGTGGTTCACAAGTTCGAGCCCTGTGTGGGACTCTGTGTTGACAGCTCAGAGCCTGGAGCCTGGTTCAGATTCTTTGTCTCCCTTTTTCTCTGCCCCCTCCCCCACTCATATTCTCTCTCTCTCTCTCTCTCTCTCTCTAAGATAAAACACTTTAAAAAATTTTTAAAGGTAGATATTATAATGTATAGATACAGCTCCTTATTTTTTAGTAATTTTTTGTAAGACTGTTATTCTCTCATTCCTTCTTCACTTACTGGAATACTGAGAAATTTAACTCACCAATAATCAGAAAGCTAGAATAAATTCTTGATTCTTTCTCTATTACCAGATGCATTTAGCTTTTCATCTTCATTTGCAGGTAAATCCAGGCAACCCTATTTTAATCTGTTTAACGGCTACTTTCAAACTATTTCTCAGATTTCTAGGAGAGATAATTTCCTTTAGCCTCATTTATTTCTTAAATTTTTCTGTTTTTTAGCATTTATTTTTTGAGAGGCAGAGATCAAGCATGAGCGGGGGAGGGGGGGACAGAAAGAGAGGGTGTCCGAGACTCCAAAGCAGGCTCCAGTCTCTGAGCTGTCTGCACAGAGCCCGACGCGGGGCTTGAACTCACAAACCATGAGATCATGACCTGAGCCGAAGTCGGACACTTAACCGACTGAGCCACCCAGGTGCATCAGCCTCATTTATTTATTTAGTAAGGAAGCAGTTTATGAATAACGAAATGGGTTAAGTAAGCCACTCTGAAGTGAGACATTTTTAGACATAGTTCTTTTGTTATCAGAAGCCTATTTGTGACCCCTTCTTTAGAAAGGGGAGACACTCACATGTCTCTCCTTTTGTTTTGCTGAAAGAACCCCTGTCTGCTCTAATAGGGTTGTCCTAATTAGTCGTGTGTTTTTCTTTTGTTCTGCCAGTTAATGGAAATTGCTTGGAAGAGGTTAGGAAAGGAGAATACTAAACAACTCCAAAAATGGAGTTTAAGAAAAAGTTCTGTGTACCAAGGTTAAATCAAGATATAGTTACTTGGGACAAAGGTCTCTCTTACATGTAAATGCCATTTTTGAAGCTGCAACTACTTCTATTCTGAATTACCTGTTTCTGGGCTTTAGTGGACACTTTGCTTAATTTCCGAATTGGAATTCTTCAGGAAACATTTCAGTCTTGTCCTAGCACACTAATGAAAAAGTCATAATAAATATTAGACCTTAGCCATAATAAAAATTTCCTGAATGGTTTGCTTTATAAAGCCACACATTCTGTTAGCCAGTAAGGATACATAGGACAATTTTCCAAAAAACCTGGTCTTTGCTCTGAAGGCATCTAATGAGATGTCTTACAAACAAGATGATTCTGTTGTGGGCCTGTAACAGCAGTGTGCACAGGATATATTAGGAACATGACAGAAGACAGGAATAACTTCGTAGGGAAAATGGCTTGTGATAGGCCCTGGAGGTGATAGTATCAGGTCCATGGAGTAGGTAGTGACATCCAAGAAAGGCCGCAGAGTGGGGAAAAATGGTTGGAAGTGTGGGGAGCATTTCCAGGATAAAACAGGATGATCTGAGAGAGCATGAGCTCTAGATGCAGATTGCCTAATCCTAGCTAGCACATGGTAGTAATGATTTAAGAATGTTATAACCGTAGTTTAACATTGATTAATCACTTAGAGACTAAGCATAAATACTGTCTCAAGCCCTTAGCATGTGTACCTAATTTAACCTTCACAAAAACCTTATGGGCCATTGTTACTCATGAAGAAATTGATCCTTGGATTAGTAAATCACTCCAGACTACATAAATAAAAATGGGGTCAGGATTAGAACCCAAAGCAGTTTGACTCCACAGTGCACACGCTCTCAATCACTGAGCAAAATTAAAGTTAGTGTTGAATAAAAAATAGGGAAAAAGAAACATTCAGATTTGTAAAAATTGAATCATGTGGAAGTGACTGAGAATAGGCAGACAATAGCAGAATGTTATGCTTGGGTACTTACATAAAAAGACATCAAGAAAAGAGAAAAGGTAAATAGATGAATTTTACCACATTTAGGGCAATAGTAGGCTCAAAGAGAGCACAGACACTGTTGAATTTGAACAAATGACTTTGAAGCACATATAAAGTAGATAAACTTTCCTTACACTTAAAGAATGGTATAGTAGTTCACTGTCTTTAGATCTGTGGGTTCCTATTCTTTATGGTGTAAAATATTTTAGATTTAAGGGTAATGGGATACTTCATGGAATTAGTACTTCATTTTGACTGGAGTGGATCTTAATGTCACAACATTTAATATTTTATGATGTTGACCTTGCTTTCTTACACTACTGAGAAAATACCCTCATATGGTTTTAGAGTGCTATTTTAATTTCTGAATCTTTGCAAATTTGTTTTTGTTGAGTGCTAAAACTAAGTTTTCACTTTTGTTTAAGGTAGAGAACAAATTAATGATTTTCTTCTCTTTTAGGCGTAGGTTTGATCTACAGAATCCATCTCGAATGGATCGTAACGTTGAAATGTTTATGAATATTGAAAAAACATTGGTGCAGGTAACTCAGGAAGTTAAATTATTAAAATTTTTTTCCTTTAATATACTTTCAGTTCTGTGATTGGCTTTATTGGATTGCCAAAAGATCAAAGGAAGAAAAAATTTCTGAAATCTATTGTTCCATTATTTTTATGGGTTTTGGGGGATTAGAGCTATAAAATATGACTAAAACTTGTCATTTATAGAATATTGATCCTAAACTTCTGACAAAAGAATCTATGGTATTTTCTTTATTTCAACTAATCCATTATTTGAATCTCTTTCATATTTAACATAAACACTCTCAATCTACTGGTCACTCATTTATACAGCCCTTTTCTTTGGATATGTTTCATGGTTGTGCCATTAATATAGATCTTATTTCCCCAAGTGGATATAACATGGAAGAGAGAACACTTAATTTTCTTCTTTTCTTTCCTAATATTTTTATTGATTGGTAGTTTTTAATGATCACTGAACTGAATTAGCCTTCCTGGGGAAAAGCAGCTGGCAAGCATTCACTAGGTATTATTAGAAACTTAATGCCTGAAACTTGTCTCACAGATGAAATAACTGTTTTTTGGTTAGTACGTTGATTTTTGGTGATGATTTGAGGAGTTAAAATATGCATGTTGTAATCACTGCTATTTGTAAGGTTAGAAATGGGAAAAAGAGCTATAATCTATAGCCTTTGTTTTTTAAGTAACTTATACAATGAGCCAAAATGGACATCTCCCCCTGAGCCCTACCCCCCCCCCCCCACCAGTTAAAGGTGTAGGTGGAAACTACGTTAGATTTGGGCTGTTAACGTCAGTTCAGGTAAGATTGGCTATAGGAGTACCAATATGTCAGGGTGGTACCTTAATGAAAAATATGATGAATTTCTTTAGGTTGTGATTCCCAACATTTTTTGTCTGAGTGTACTTAGCTGCAGAGAAAGGATCTGGGGATAACATTAAGTGGCCTGCTGAACACTTAGCTTTTATATTGAGATGAGACTTCTGCAGTCTATTTTAAAAAACATCTTCCTATTTTAAGCACTGTGGCTTTGAATGTCAATTTTTGCCATTAGGGAATTCATGAGTAATGTGATATCATTTCAAAACCAAGAGAATTGCAAAATCTCTTTTTTCTTCCTCAGAGCAATTGTCTGACCAGACCCAGCATCTACCTCATTCCAGACATTGATCTGAAGTTGGCTAACAAATTGAAAGATATCATCAAACGACATCAGGTAATAGACATGATCACTTCAGAAAAGTGTGTAGTAGTAAGCTTCTTATAAATCTCAATTATAATGTCTTTTAGTTTCTGTATGTGTCTGCTTTAAATGAGTTATCTCTTTTTGGTTCTTACAGTACCAAGTTTTTTTCTCTTCCACTCACCTCTAATTCTTAGCCTAGACTAGCATTTTCCTATTTAACATTATTGAGGTACAGTTGACACATAACATTGTGGAAGTTTAAGGTGTACCATGTGGTGATTTGATGCACATGTATATCCAAGATTAGCATTTAATAGTCATTGGTAGGGAGTTATTATAGTCTTATTGTGAAATGTGCTTATGTAATTTAAAGAGACTGTGGTCTGAATCACAGAGTAGGAGTTGATGACATAGTTGTTGGTAGGATATCAAATATTGTTTCCAGTAAACCTGTCTTCCCTCATTGCCTGCCCCTTTGATATGTGTTGTATTTATATATGCGAACTGGAAAATTGTTTTCCTCATAAGCTTACTTTGTTTTGATTCACACGTACCAGTGCTATCTTCGGACATCTTTCTCTCCCTCCTTGAGCCTCATGTTAGGTTGAGACCTAGGGTATTTACTGCATGTAGGTTTGTGACTACACATGGCTGAACTGTAAGCAAACCCTTATCATGGTAAACTAGCTGAGGACAACCAGATGCTGTTTCCAAAACAACATTTGAGTGACAAAGTGTTACTAATCCTTAGGGTTAGTTGAGAAGCCTCCTGAAATAATCTTTCTTCTTTCTGCTGCAAGAAAGATTGCCAGTGGAATTATGTTTCAGTAATTAGTAAAATATCTTCTGAGTTCCTAAAGCAAGGATGTCTTTTTAAAAAATTTTTAAACATTTTTAAGACTCTTGGTTCATATTGTCTATTCCAGTTTTTCTAATATTTATTAATTTTTGAGAGAGAGAGAGAGAGAGAGAGAGAGAGAGAGAGAGACCATGAGTAGGGGAGGAGCAGAGAGAGAGGGAGACAGAGAATCCAAAGGAGGCTCCAGGCTCTGAGCTGTCAGCACAGAGCCCGAAGTGAGGCTTGAACTCACAAGCTGTGAGATCATGACCTGACCTAAAGTCAGATGCTTAACTGACTGAGCCACCCAGGCGGCCCTGAAGTAAGGATTTCTAATATTGCTTACATTTGGATATTTACTATGGTCCTTACATATACTGACCCTACTGTCTCAAGTCTGGTTGCTCTTCTCACTTAACATTAGGATTTGGAACAAGTCACTTAATCTTCATTTCTCTTCTGGACTATTCATTGGAGTGGCTGTCAAATGTAGTTTATTTAAAAGTTTTATTTATTATTGAGAGAAAGCAACACACGAGTGAGCAGGGGAGTAGCAGAGAGAGAGAGAGGGGGTCAGGGGATTCAAAGTAGACTCTTCTGACAGCAGAGAGCCTGATGCAGGGTTTGAACTTACAAGCTGTGAAATCATGACCTGAGCTGAAGTCAGATGCTTAACCAGCTGAGCCATCCAGGTGCCCCAAGTGTAGTTTAATTACATGTAGAATGTTAGAAGGCAAAAATGGAACAAATTAGCCTGTTGGCTATTGCCTTCAAGCTGGAATTAGCTATATTCTTCTTGCTACCAGGTCATCCTGGAAGAAACTTACGTATTTTCCTACAGTTGATACTGAACATTCAGTTGCTGTTTTTCTTCAGAAATCTGGTTGGCTTCGTGATTGTTCACTAGGGATAACCTCTAGAGAGATGTAAAAATCTCCCTGGTTTCATAGAGTCTTACAGAAGAGACCTTAAGCTAATGATATCATTGAATACTGATGATTAATCTTTTGTTCTGACATTCAGAATGCATCAGCAACTCCATTGTTTGAGTACCTGTCACCAGTCTTTGCTAAATTGCAACAAAATCTTGTGAAATACGTATTATTACCACTGTATGTCACAGAAGACACTGAAGCACAAAAAAAACTTAGGATTTTTGATGACTTTGGAGTGACTTTTAGAATTAGAAGTACTCATACTCCTGGTAAGATTACCTAGAGAGAGATAGGGAATTAGCCAAGAGGCACTTGCATGATTTTTCTATACAATATAAACTGTGTCTGTAGATAATTTATGTGTTTTTGTTTTTATTAACAATTATCCTTTTCCTGGACTAAAAATAATAAAAATATTACAGTCTTAAAACACAGAGTAATGTCTTGGAGATTCTCAGGCAGGTTACATCTGGCGTTGCATACTTTGTTAGCCATGTGCTTTACTCTTATGTTGCTTATTCATTTGTTTTCCAGGGGACATTTACTGATGAGAAGTCAAAGGCTTCCCACCACATTTATCCATATCCTTCCTCTCAAGAGGATGGTAAGTTCATTGTTGGTTGTGAACTCGTTTCACTAGATTTTAAATTTTATCAGATTTATTTAAACGATATAACCCATGTTTTGCAGAAGAGACTTACAGTACTAAGTAACTTATACAGATTATTTAAATGTAGTTTTCTGGTTTTTTGCTGAATTGGCTAATAAGCAAACTAATTCTGTGATGTCCAACTTTCTAATCATTGGACTTTTATTTATTTCTTTGTTGGTTATATTATCTGGGTGTTAAGTTTAGACATGCTTTATGTATTAACTTTGTTAATGTTTGCTATGTTGCTTGTGTTCTCAAAATTAAGAGACATTGCAAAATGAAAGAACATCTCTGGGGAAGATGGGCTTAGTGGCTGTCTGAACAAGGCCTACTATATTTTAGTTTGGTGAATGTAAAATGGTTCAGATTCTGAACTTTTACTTCTGCTATCCTGAAAGTTGATTTTGTTAGTGGCCTGAGTTGTATAGAGCTATGGAAACTGATTTGTTGAGAAAGAAAATACGAATTAATAAGTTAACCACATTAATTTGAGAAACCCATCTCTTATAGGGCTCAAGTCTTCTGGTTAATATAACCTATCCCTGTAGGACATCTATATAAGAAGCCAAATTATGTCAGGTTTGAGTTGTTAATTGCCCCATGCTCAGTACTTTTTCTTGACCAGTGCAATTGTGCTAGAAGTCAGGAACAAAAAGATTACCAGACAATCCCTATATGTTTGAAAATTAAGAAACGCATTGCCAAGTAATCCATGGGGCAAAGAAGAAATTACAATGGAAGTAGAAAATCTTCAGAATTAAATGATTATGAAATGAGTAATAAAGTGCAAGAACATTCTGTTGGATGCAGCTGAAGCTGTGTCCAGAGAGAAATGTATGTTTTTAAATGTGTATGTTAGGAGGGCACCTGGGTGGCTCAGTCTTTCAAGCATCTCTCTCTCTCTCTTTTTTTAAAATTAATTAATTTTAATGTTTGTTTATTTTTGAGAAGAGAGAAGGACAAAGTACAAGCCGGGGAGGAGGGCAGAGAGAGGGAGACACAGAATCCAAAGCAGGCTCCAGGCTCTAAGCTGTCAGCACAGAGCCCATTGCGGGGGATTGAACCCACAAGCTGTGAGATCCTAACCTGAGCCAAAGTTGGACGCTTAACTGACTGAGCCACTCAGGCGCCCCTTAAGCATCCGCCTTTTGATTTTGGCTTAGGTCATACATCATCTCACAGTTTGCGAGATGGGACCCTGCATCGGGCTCTGCGTTGATAGAGTGGAGCCTGCTTGGGATTCTCTCTCTCCCCCTCTCTCTCTGCCCTTCCCCATCTTGTGCTCTTGTGCTGTCTCTCTCTCTCTCTCTCTCTCTCTATCTCTATCTCTATCTCTATCTCTATCTCTATCTCTCTCAAATAAACATTTTTTTTTTTTTAAATTATTTGTTTATTTATTTATTTTTGGGACAGAGAGAGACAGAGCATGAACGGGGGAGGGGCAGAGAGAGAGGGAGACACAGAATCAGAAACAGGCTCCAGGCTCTGAGCCATCAGCCCAGAGCCTGACGCGGGGCTCGAACTCACGGACCGCGAGATCGTGACCTGGCTGAAGTCGGACGCTTAACCGACTGCGCCACCCAGGCGCCCCTCAAATAAACATTTTTTAAAAAAATGTTTATTTATATTTGGGAGAGCACAAGCAAGGGAGGGGCAGAGAGAGGGGGACAGAGGATCCGAAGCGGGCTTTGCACTGACAGCAGTAAGCCTGATGTGGGGCTTGAACTCAAACTGTGGGGTCATGACCTGAGCCAAAGTTGGAGGCTCAACCATCTGAGCCACCCAGGTGCCCCAGTAAATAAACATTTTTTAAAAGTTGTATATTAGGAAAGAAAGACTGAAAAATCGGTGGTGCACACATCTTTCTTATGAAATTGGAAAAATAATAGCAAATTAACCTAAAGAAAGAAGGAAATAATTACAGACAAAACTTAATGATGTGGAAAATAAACAGCAAGCCTTGCTCAGCAGTGTCAGAAATGGCTCTCAGAAAAGATCAATGAGGCTATTGCAATTGTTCTGCAAATAAGCAGGGGAAAAAAGAAAACAAAGTAGAGAATGGAAGGGAGACATTGCTACGGATCCTACAGGTATTGAAAACAATTACAGGAGGTTAGGTTAGGTTTGTTTAGTTGCTTTGTTGCTTCTGTGTTTGGTGTCAAATCTAAGAAACCATTGCCTCATCCAGAGCCCTGAAGTTTTACAACCTGTTTCCTCTTCTGAGACTTTAGTTTTGCTGTTACATTTAGGTCTTTACATCATCAGTGTGATAACTAAAAGTTTGATTTTATTTGTTACAGTCAGAATCTCAGCCCTGTGATTGTTGTGCTTTTATAAAGTGAGAAACTTCATCCTTCATTGTTGAACAGGTTCTCAGCCTTTATCCTGTTAGGTAATAGCCACGGATCTCCACTAGATGGGGGTAGTGGATTGCTGTGATATTAGAATACTGATTCTGTTGCAGGCTCTGTTTCTCCAATAAGACTGATAAAAAAACTTTTAGCATGTGAACTTTATGAAAAAAATCACCTTTTACAAAAGATTTGACCTGTAATTGTTATACAAGCTACTAGTGATTCCTTACTGGTGCTGGTTTTATTTTTCTCCTTGGTTTAATACAACCTAGTTTACTGCATACTGATGCTTGCTTGATATTATCAGTAGTTACAGCACTACAGTTGCTCTAACTACTGATAATATTCTACTCTAGTATAATCAATAAGACAGGATTGTGCACACTGTATGATTTACCTTAGAGTAACGGACTGTCAGGTAAATGTTGACCCTTATTAGCAAAGCCCTGTGCTGGGCTCCCTACATGTATTTGTTTCAGGTAAGTGTGTAGATGATAGCAGTACCAGCCAGAAACACATTAGAAACTGTGTTGTAAAATCCTCAAAAATGCCACATGTCTTTAATGAGGATTAGTCAAAATTTTAAATAAGATGTGATATTTAATTGGCCTTAATCTTTTGGTAAGATTTTGGGTATGGCATCCTAGAAGAGAATGCAAAATAAGCAAAAGTATAGAGGTAAAAAATTAGGATCCTTTGCTTATTTTTTAATTAGACTATGTCTTTATTGTTGAGTTGTGAGAGTTATGTATCTGTCCTCAGTTTGGACTAATTTTTACTCATAAAACTGGTTGTTTTATTGGTTCTGTGTAGCTTATAATCATCTCTGGGAAGAATGTGGATTTACATCTTTAACCTTTAGTTAGTTTTGCTACCAGGCAAACTTCCAAAGGCAATCAGTGCCATAGTTTCTTTCTATCAAAGTCACTTGTAAAAAGGAGGATTTTTTTTTCTTTACCTCCAAAAGCTGCACAACCTTTGAAGATAGATTTAGTATTCTTTTTTTTAATTTTTTTTTTAACGTTTATTTATTTTTGAGACCGAGAGTGACAGAGCACGAACGGGGGAGGGTCAGAGAGAGAGGGAGATACAGAATCCGAAGCAGGCTCCAGGCTCTGAGCTGTCATCACAGAGCCTGACGCGGGGCTCAAACTCATGGACCGTGAGATCATGACCTGAGCCGAAGTCGGACGCTTAACCGACTGAGCCACCCAGGCGCCCCTAGATTTAGTATTCTAAAGGGCAGCTCTTATTAGTTAAGAGTCAGTATATTTTGTCACTACATAGTGAGTTATGAAAGACCCACTGACCTCTTCACTTTTTCCTTGGCTATTTTGAGAAATCAGGCTAAGGAACAGTGCTTGATTTCTTCCTTTTCACATTTCTTTCAAGATAGTCGGGTGAGCAATTGGATGCTTGAAAAAGAACACAGGCACTGGACACTCAGCTGGCTTTTGATCTCAGGGTTGTGAGTTTGAGCCCCACATTGGGTGTGGAGCCTACTTAAAATAAAATGCGCGCGCGCGCACACACACACACACACACACACACACACACACACACACACACACAGGCATGTGGTCTTTCATGCCTTTAGTCAGTGAACCTGGGGCTATTTCTTGTTGAAATTGGCAACATAAAGCCCCTTTTACTTAGCTGGTTTCACTTTGTTGTTCTGTTTTGCTATTTCTTGGGTTTCAAAGGGCTTACTTGACTAGTTCCCTCTGAGCAATAGAAACAGGTTATTAAGCTAAATTTAGACTACCAAAGAAACAGACACACAAGTGCTGAAATGTAGGTATAATCCAACTATGATTAAAATCAGTAAGAATCATCCTGTTGTATAAATTTGCACCTATCTTTGCTAAGGAGGCTCAAAATAAAAATATCCAGTGTGATCATACTGCTTACATTGTTGATGGAAGGACTAAATTAACAGGATGCCATTAAAAAATAGTAAAAATAGTATTGATAAAAGCTTTGGTGTAGCACTGTGTGAAGTACTATAGGATGACAGAGGCAGTAAGTATAGAGGAAGAAGACCATGTAGTAAAACTTCCATCAAGGACATGAAGCATGACTTACACCTTGAAAAATGTACAGTAATTGTAAAGCTTCACACAAAAAGGGAGGAGAGGTTTTACATGGAAAATATGGCAGTAAAGAATATAGTGTTCGTGATTTAGATGGAATTGCAGACAAACAGGCAGGTGGATAGGAGGAGAGTATTTTACTGTGTGGACAATTGGATTTGCTAAGAGCAATGGATAATAGGTCTAGAATCTAGTAATTCTGAATACATGGCTGAAAAACTTCTCCTTAATATGATAGACACAATGTTTAATTATGAGAAGAATTTTTTAGAGTTTGCTTACTAGCAAACTAAAAATTCTAAGTAGAAATTTAGTTAAAATAATAATTTATTCATTTATTTTGTCAGCCCGACTAAAGTATTTTCTTTTTCCCTTTCAGAAGAATGGTTGAGACCGGTGATGAGAAAAGATAAGCAGGTGTTAGTGCACTGGGGGTTTTACCCAGACAGGTAATGTCGACATGTCCTAAGATATGGGATAAAGATTTTTAATCCCCGTGCAAGCCAGACTTATTTACATGTAGTTTCACTTTCTCAATAATGACAACTTTGTTTCATTGCTTGATCTCACTTTTTGAGTATTACTGATTTTTCTTATTTATGGAACTCAGTTCAGTCACATGGCTTTATTTATCTTAATAAACTGATAGGTTGCTGCATTTGCCAAAGCACCCCTTTAGCACAGTATTAGAATGCTAATCTAGATTTGTTTCCTTCAAGAAATGAATTTTTCTCTCTAATATTTTATGACTATTTTGTTTTTTCAAAAAAAATATTCATGCCATACTATAAAGGATGAATTATTTTATGTCTAAAGAGGAGACTTTTTCTTCTTGGCAGAAATTTATTTCCCTAGTGTTATTATTACTTTGAGATAATCATAACTCATAGTGTGTTTCAGTTTTCAAATATAAAGAGTATTGCAAGAACTAGATGTTAGTGATGTTAATGAAAATGGTGGTCCTTGTTTAATTAGTATTACACCTACATAGGATGCTTCTGAATAAAGGATAACCTTCCATGAAGTTCACTAGAGTCTGTCCATTGTGGGTTTTTGATGTCAGACCAGTCTTCCTTCACCTATACCCCCATCCACTTTTAGCCTTCTCATATTATTGGAAGCAAATCCCAAATATAACATTTTAATAGTAAATATTTCAGTATGTATTTCTAAAAAAACAAGGCCTCATTTTAAAAAAAATAGTAAAGTAATATTACTGTCAAATCTAAAAAAACTTAACAGAATTCCTTAATACAGTGTCCTCTATCCAGTCGTTGTCATATAAGTGATACATATGATTACTTTATAGATTGATATTTGTTGAAAGTAGAATTCAGCCACATTTTGTGATTCATTGATATATTTGTAAGCACATTTTTCAGTTTCTAGGTTCTGTCTCTGTCTTCCCTACTCCCACCACAGGCATTGTATTATTGTATTATTTAAGAAACCAGGTTCCTTGTCCTGTAAAGTTTACCACACTGTGTTTTGGTTTTTTTTTTTTAATGGCATCACTGTGGTGTTTTTGAACATGTTTCTCCTTTCTCTGTATCTCCTTTGAATTGGTAGTTAGATCTAGAGTTGATCAGAGTCCATTTCAGTTTATGGAAGGAATAAGACTATTGCATAGGTTTGTATTTTTCATCATCTAACGATGACACATAATGTCTGGTTATGCACTCTTTTTAAGTTAATCTATTTGAGTCTATTTTACTTGTAAAGGTATTTTTGAAGAAGAAAATAATGTTTTTAGATACGTTCAAAATTTGAGGAGTATATGCACAGTTTTCGTATAGGTTGAGTTGATTAGAACAAGATTAAGTCAGTTTGCTAATGAGCCTCTTCTGAACCAGAATTGATTACTTTAAATGAACTAACAGGTTTTTAATATTTAAATGCTTTCTGTAAAACATTTCTAGTCTTGAGGCATCAAATAGTCCTTGGTACTGTTAAACCTTCCAAGGGTGTAGAAGTCTTAATAGGAAATCAGTTTGCCCTTTGAAACATTTAGGTGGAAACTCGAATTTGTGATGACAAGCTTCGTAAGTATACAGTTGAAATATTTATAATAATAAGAGATGTTAAATATATAACAGTAAAAACATGTTAGCCTGTTTGCCAACTTTTTCTTTATGTATCACATAAGATAAAGCATCTAGTGTGAGTCTTGTCTTCTCAATGGGCCTTGTTCACTGTTCACTTTCTTTATTAACTCTACAGCAGTCCCCCTGACACCCTCATCTGCAGGGGATTTGTTTTAAGGCTCCCAGTGGATACCTGAAACCATGGATAGTACCAGACTTTACATATGCTATATTTTTTCCTATATGTACATACCTAAGGTAAAGTTTAATTCATGAACTAGGCACAGTGACAGATTAACACCAATAACTAATGATAAAATAGAATGATTGTAACAATATACTGTGATAGAAGTTACGTGAATGTGGTCTCTCTTCTGTCAGAATACCTTATTGTACTGTATTCACCCTTCTTGTGATGATGTGAGATGATAAAATGCCTTCGTGATGAGTTGAAGTGAGGTGAGTGACACAGGCACTGTGGTGTTGTCTTAGGCTGCTGTCGACCTTCTGATGAAAGGTCAGGAGGAGGACCATCTGTCTTCAACCATGTTCGACTGGATAACTGAAAGTGTGGAATGGGGGACCCTGGGAAGGGGGGATTGCTCGAGTTTGTGCCTTTCTATCTTTATAATGTTTTGAACTCAAGACTTTGAGAGAATGTAAGGTTATCAGACTCATCATTGTAATCTTTACCTGGTATAATTCATAACTTGGCAAAGGAACTTTTTTCTCCAACTCATGTTTTAAGTGTTACTGGGAAACTTACCAGAGTGCTGTGAATAGGTATGTAGAGCTGTGCTTATTCCGGACGCTTTTGAATTAACTTCTGAGTAGTAGCTACAGGAAGCCCATGCTTGTTACCATACTTGTGTTTCATTTAGGTATCTCTTGGTTTTACAGTTAATTTGTTGGCTAGTATAGTAGCATTGACACAGTTTCAGTTTGGTAGATAATTCTATGCTCATTTCAAAATTGTGGAGGAGCAGGAGGAGTACTTGAAAGAGCGAACCCGTTGAGCAAAGAGATGTGAAGATAGGAGGGTGAGCCATATGATTCCTGGGTAGTGAGGAGCCTCTGTAAAGGGCTTGAAGTGGCCACTGCCTGGCATGTTTAAAGAACCCAACAAACGCCCACATGGCTTGACTATAACATGAGTGAGGGGAGAGTATTAGGAGATGGACTCAGAGTAACAGTCACAGGACTAGATCATGAGGCCTTGGCAATCCAGTAAGGATTTTGGCTCTTACTTTGAGTTGTGTGGGAGTTGTTGGAACATTTTGAGTAGTGATAATGTGGACTGACTTGATTTTCAAAAGGATCACTATGGCTGCTTTATGAAAAATTGACTCGGGCTTTGGGCAGAAGTAGAAGGGTGAGAAGTAGATAAGATACTGGGCATATTTTGAAGGTGGAACAAACTATAGAAGTTGCTGATGGTTGGATTATAGGAGGTGATTGAGAGTAAAGTCAGGGATGTCTCCAAGGCTTTTGGCCAGAACAACTGGAAAGATAGAGTTGGCATTTACTGAGATGGAGATGATTGCCTAGGGCACATTATTGAGGTCAGGATGGCATTATGTGTTGAAATTCAGTGTTAGTTTTGAAAGCCTTAGTAAACATGTAGGTAGATACAGAATTGGCAGTTGGATTCATGAGTCTGGCATTTAGAGAAAATGGCAGATGAGTGTATAGTTGAAGCCATAGGGTTGTGTGAGATCGAGAGAATGAATAGACAAGAAAGGGATTGTTTCAAAAACTGAAACTTAGGACTTTCCAGTGTTGAAGAGGTTTGGGAGAAGAGGAGAAACTGGCAATGAAGACTGAGGAAAGGCTGGTGACTAGAAGGAACATTGGAGGATACTGCTGTCTTAGAGGCCAAGTGAGGGAAGTGGCTTTGAGGAGAGAGTAATCTACCCATTAAAATTCTGTGCACTGAGGCTTGAACTTTGGATTTAACAGTGTCAGGATCACTACAGACCTCTACAGAAGAGTTTTTTTTTGTCAGAGTAGCAGAAACAAAAATGTATGAAATATTATGTTACTAGATCCTAATAGTATTTCTAAAATATATTTTTACCTTTTGATGAAAAGTCTTTTTACTGAATGAATCTGAATTCTAATCTGTTTTTCCCTTTTCTCATTTCCTTTGTAGCTATGATACTTGGGTCCATAGTAATGATGTTGATGCAGAAGTTGAAGATCCCCCAATTCCGGAAAAGCCATGGAAGGTGAAAGATCCCTTTTTAAAAACATTCTTGTGTAACTTAATAGCATTTCTCAGCTCTTTTCCATAACTATGTTTCAAGGAAATACAGAATGAGGATCTTTCTTTCTTGTCATCCTATTAAGATATACATGGCTATGAGACAGTGGTGTTTGAGGAGACCCCAGAATCCAATTACCTTGTGGTTTGAGACAATTGAGAGAGGCGCGTGAGGAGTACGGTTGAACATTGGTCGTGTCATTTAGGAAGGCTGGAAACTGTGTTCATGGCTCTTATTATAATAGTCATTTCTATTCTAGTCATTGTAATAGTAATAATCCACGCATTAACTCTTACTTTCTTGCTTTTTTAAAGAATGTTTATTTTTGAGAGAGAGAGAGGCAGAGGAGAGAGAGAGGGAGACAGAAGATCTGAAGTTGGCTTGCACTGACAGCAGAGAGCCCCATGCACATGGGCTCAAACTCATGAACTGTAAGATCATGACCTGAGCTGAAGCTGGATGCTTAACCAGCTGAACTACCCAGACGCCCCATTTTTTGGCTTTTAACATGGAAGTAATTCTGAAAGTTGCAAGAATAATACAAAACAAAATGCTGCTTTATGCTCTTCTTCCAGATTCGCCTGTTTTAATAATAAATATTTATTTATTTTTAACGTTTATTTATTTTTGAGACAGAGAGAGACAGAGCATGAACGGGGGAGGGTCAGAGAGAGGGAGACACAGAATCCGAAACAGGCTCCAGGCTCTGAGCTGTCAGCACAGATCCCGATGTGGGGCTCGAACTCACGGACCACGAAATCATGACCTGAGCTGAAGTCGGCCACTTAACCGACTGAGCCACCCAGGCGCCCCCTAGGATATTTAATTTTTGAAGCAATATTAATACCTGATATAGAGCCTATATTTTGTTTGCACCAAATGTCCCATTGATAGAGTAAATTTTTTTTTTAATTTTTTTAAAAATTTATTTTAATGTTTTTATTTATTTTTGAGACTGAGCATGAGCAGGGGAGGGGCAGAGAAAGAGGGAGACACAGAATCCAAAACAGGCTCCAGGCTCCGAGCTGTCAGCCCAGAGCCTGATACAGGGCTCGAACTCACAGACTGTTAGATCATGACCTGAGCTGAAGTCGGACGCTTAACCAACTGAGCCACCCAGGCACCCCGATAGAGTAAGCTTTATACTGAGTCTCTTCCCTGATCCAGGATCCAGTTCAGGATCACACACTGCATGTAGTTGTTAGATCTTTTTAGTCTACTTTAATGTTGAAGTTTCAGCCGTTTTCTTCCATGACACTAGCAGTTTTGAAATGTATAAGCTAGATTTGTGTGTGTGTGTGTGTGTGTTTTTAGAATGTTTGAATCTGAATTTATATGGATATTTTCTCATTATTATATTCAGGCTATGCATTTTTGGCTGCAAAACTACTTCAGTGGTTCTGGTCTCAGTGTGTCATATCAGGGGGCTGTGTTTTGATTTTTCCCATTATGGCTGATTGTTAAGGTATTATCTGCCTGGTTTTCCCACTGTAACATTACCATTTTTCTTCTTGAAATTAAAAATATGCAGAAATACTTTGACATTATGTAAATATCCTTTTCTTCATCAAATTTGTATCCCTAAGTTTGCTCACTCGTAAGTAATTCCTGCCTGATTGAATTAGTTATTACTAGTGGTTTTCTCACTCTGTCCATTCTATGCTTGTTACTGACATTTTACATGGTAATGAGCTTTCTTTTCTCCCTCTACATGTATCTATAGTCTCAGTATGCAGTCGTGGAGCAGTGACATTATTGCCATTCTTCACTCTGATGAATGGTCCAGAATTTGGCCAGTGGGAACTCCTTTAAGCTGCTTCCTGTGACTTTTTGGTATTCGATTCATTTTTGCATATTTCCTATTTCTGGGACAAAAAGAATTTCCAGCCTCTTTTTGCAGTTCTATATCCCAGTCCTGGAATCAGTTATTTTTGCAGGGAGATCTCACTTTCCATGAGAAATGGTAATTATACATAGTTTTTATTGGCTGTTTTATGTGGTATACTGAACACTTAAAAATATTAGATGTTACACCTGATTCAACCTAGTTTGAGTTGTGTGACGTTCAGAAAGACTTAAAGCTTCAGATTTCGTATGAGGAAGCTGGGATTAACAATTTAGTCTTTTTTTGAAACCCTTTTATTTGGAAATATTTTCAAACTTCAATAGCAAGAGTAAGAATAGTAGGTGGCATACCTGTACACCCCTTATCCAGATTTGCCTATTTTTTACATTTTACTCCCATTCTGACCTATCACTTCTTCTCTGTGTGTTTTTATTTTTTATTCATAACCTTTTGAGATAAAGATGCATATATCACAGGCCTTTAAGACATGTATGTGTTTCCTAAGAATACGAGATTCTCCTACATGAGCACGTTGCGGTTGTCAAATTCAGTAAAATTTAATGTTGCCACAATACATTACTGTCTGTATTCCAGTTTTGTCACTTGACCCAAAAAAGTTTTTTGTAGCATTTTTTTTCTGTTACAGAATACTGTTTAATATCAGCTGTTACAGTAAAATATCCTGTCTCTTTCGTTCCCTTTAACCTGAAACATTATCCTGGTATTTCCTTGCCTCCTAAGACATTTTTGAATTTGAAAAGAATATTTCTCATTTGGCATTTGTGATCTTTTTTAATGGTTAAATCAGGTTCTGTATTCCAGCCAGAATATTGCATAAGTGATGTTGTGTCCTTCTCAGGACGTCATACTGGGAGGCATGCCTTGTCCATCTGTTCCTGGGTGGTGACACTGATCACCCAGTTAAGGTGTGCTGTGATGGATCCACTGTATAGTTCCTTTCTTTTTTTTTTTTTTTCACTTGCAATTTATAAGCAATCTGTAAGAGATTCTTTTAGACCATACAGATACCCTGCTTGCCATCAAAATTCTCTATTCGTCACCCAGATTTAGCATCAACTTGAAATTCTTGCCTGAGCCAATCTTTTCTTTGATGATTGCACAGTGATAATTTTCTATTCCAGCCCTTCCTCCACATTTACCAGTTGGCTTTCAGAGTTCTATAAGCAAGAGCCCTTCCTCTCCCCTTATTTATTTGTTACCAGTATGGATTTATGGAGTTCTCGTTTTTCAGTGGTCAGTAACTTATTTAATTTAATTATTTTCATGCTGAAATTATTTTGCATTTGTCTACACAGGGAAGAATTGTCTAGTCCCAATTTCCAGTGTACTCCCTATGAGAAATTGTATTGGATAATTCCTGTTATAAGCTAGGTCTGTGGTTTAAATATCTGTATGTATATAACATTCAGAAAACCCATCATTTTATTAATTCTTACTCAAAAACATTAACAAAACAAGAGAAGTTGCCATGTAAAGGGCTTGTAAGAATCCTGAATCTGATTTTCACTTCTCCACCCGCTCCCCTACCTTGGCTATTCCTGAAAGGTTTCCAGAAAGCACCTGTGTACTTGACGCTCTGTAAATGTTTTCTTTCGTCATTCCTTAGAATTTTGTTGAATGCATAAACATAAAGACATCCTTCATGCCTAGAGCAATGGCTAGCTTTGGCCTATTGCTGTTGAATTTTTATCAGTGGTTTTCATCAAGATAAAGATGACATGATTAGTGAAATAAGCCAAACGGAGAACAGTAAATACTGCATGATAGTGCTTTTATATGGAAGTTCTAAGTTCTGTGGAAGTTTTATATGGAAGTTCTAAGTTCTAAGGTAAAACATGGTGACTATAGTTGATAACACTATTGTATAATTGGAATTTGCTAAGAGAATAGAACTTAAAATGTTCTCACACACAGGGAAGATAAGTATGTAAGGTGATGGATGTGTTAATAGATGGGAGGATCCTTTCTCAGTGTGTATGCATATCAAATCACCATAATGTACACCTTGAATATCTTACAATTTTATTTTTCAGTTATAACTGAATAAAGCTGAAATAACAATGACGTGATTATCAAATATAAGGGTCTTAGTTATCAAAACTTTAGTCTAGGGGCACCTGGGGGGCTCAGTCAGTTAAGCATCCAACTTCGGCTCAGGTCATGATCTCATGGCTCGTGAGTTTGAGCCCCGTGTCCGGCTCTGCTGACAGCTCAGAGCCTGGAGCCTGCTTCTGATTCTGTGTCCCAGTCTGTCTTTGTCCCTCCCCCTCTGTCTGTCTGTCTGTCTGTCTGTCTCTCTCTCTCAAAAGTAAATAAATATTAAAAAAATTAAAAAAAAATCTCAGTCTATGCAAAACCAATGATGCTTTCTTACTATACTCAGTAACATGAAATAAAAATTAGAAATGGTTAAGTTGCCATTCACAGGTCTTTAATGGTCTCATGTTTTTAAACTGTTCTATGCAGTTGAGGCTTTGAGAATAAGAAGTCAGCTTCTTTTGTTTTGAATACTTTATAGAAACTGTAGTGATTTATTATTTATATAGATACACATGCTTCATTGTGGTTTTAGGTTCATGCAAGATGGATTTTGGATACTGATGTTTTCAATGAATGGATGAATGAGGAGGATTATGAGGTGGATGAGAACAGGAAGCCTGTGAGTTTTCGTCAGCGAATTTCAACAAAGAATGAAGAGGTATTTGGTTTGGTACTGTTTTTCTCCTCTAGCTGTTTCTTCTCTGGGCCTCATTGTTGTCAGATTTTCACTAATAAACTCTCACATACAGCCCAAGGTGTATCAGGTATATTATATAAAAGTTACCAAATGGCCATACAGCCATCTCAGGAGCCGGCATTCCCACAAAAGGGGCAAGGAAGTCTCAAAGGGTCATTGAGATTTAAAGTGACGCATGCAGTGTGGCAGCATTCCAGCTGATTTTTCTGTGTAATCTCTACACCCAGCACAGGGCTCGAATGTAACCCCAAGATCAGGAGTCGCATGCTCTACCAACTGAGGCAGCCAGGCACCCCTAGTGTAGTTGATTGATTTTCCTTTCTAGATCTGAGTTTTAATTTTGTGAACCAAATATTATCACGGGATAATTTAATTTAGGTGTTGATTTTTCAAGGGAAAATTGGTTTTGTCTTAGTAGTTTTGAATAGCTTTGTTGCCATATACATACACAGTAGGTAGTACAAAGTATAGGCCTTCAAGGTCTCAAAGGTGGGAGGATGTGAGATTTATTACTCTTTAAAGTGTTAAGAAGCCCAACCACCTAATATTTATCCATGATTCTTGAGAAGCCACAACTTGGGAGGTAGATGCGTCACGAGAGGGAGGGGGTTCTGAGAAGAAGGTTTGGATGTGTTGATCTGTTGGCTGATGACCCGCTTCGGTAAGATTCTCATTCCCTTTTACTGGGGACGCGTAAAGTTTTTGCTTTTTGTTTTGTATTTTACTTCTTTGAAAAATTGAGACAGAAATACTTTTAACTGTTCACTTAGAATGTACAGTTTTTTCATATCTCTTTTCAGCTGACACTTTCTTACTAAAACTCTTTGTCATGCTGTGTGTATTTTTTTATTTTTAAGAAAAATTTTTTAAAAGTGGGTCTTTTTCGAGGTGCCTGGGTGGCTGAGTCATTTAAGTGTCTGACACTTGATCTCAGATCAGGTCTGGATCTCACAGTTGTGAATTGAAGACCCACGTTGGGCTCTGCAGTGGGCATGAAGCCTACTTAAAAGAAACTGGGACGTTTTCATAGCCTTTGATTTTTAATTTGTCCTTATTTGCTTTGGAATTTGACTTAAATCTTATTTTTTTTATTTAGTGCCCCCCTCCCCCCATATGCTTACATATTTGTTTTCCTTTACTGTATTTCCAACCAAGTCTTTTTTGTCACTAGGAATAGTCTCATTTCTACATCACATTATTAAACAGGTCTGCCTATAGCCATTTCTGTTCAGATATAGATGGTTTATTAATTTATTCACTTATTTTTAGGGAGATTCTGTAAAAATCGATTTAAAAAGAATTTTTTTTAAACATTTATTCATTTTTGAGAGACAGAGACAGAGCATGAGCGGGGAAGGAGCAGAGAGAGATGGAGACACAGAATCTGAAGCAGGCTCCAGGCTCTGAGCTGTCAGCACAGAGCCCGACGCGGGGCTCAAACTCACGGACA
This sequence comes from Panthera tigris, assembly GCF_018350195.1. NCBI lineage: Eukaryota > Metazoa > Chordata > Mammalia > Carnivora > Felidae > Panthera > Panthera tigris. The sequence continues at coordinate 17,121,266 of NC_056661.1, read as the reverse complement.
GTGAGATCATGACCTGTGCTGAAGTTGGATGCTCAACCATCTGAGCCATCCAGGTGCCCGAAAATTGATTTAATCTGTATTTTTAGGGGCGGGCACCAGGCTGACTACGTTGATAGAGCAAACAGCTCTTGATCTTAAGGTCACGAGTTCAAGACCCATGTTGGACGTGGAGCCAGCCTACTTAAATGTTAAGGGGTGCCTGGGTGGCTCTTGTGATTGAGCATCTGACTCTTGATTTTGGCTCAGGTCATGATCCCAGGGTCGTAGGTTTGAGCCCTGTGTCAGACTCTGCACTGAGCACGGAGGTTGCTTAAGATTCTCTCTCCCTTTGCCCCTTTCCCCCACTTATGCTGTCTTTCTCTATGTAAAATTAAAAAAAACAAGAAAACGTTAATAGCTCTTTTTAAAAATTTAACTTTAGGAGTGTCTGGGTGGCTCATTCGGTTAAGCGTTTGGCTCTTGGTTTTGGCTCAGGTCATGATGTCACACTTTGTGAGCTTGAGTCCTGCATTGGGCTGTGCTGACAGTGTGGAGCCTGCTTGGTATTCTCTTTCTGTCTCCTCTCTAAATAAATAAATTTTAAAAAACTGGGTGGCTCAGTCATTTAAATGTCTGACTTCAGCTCAGGTCATGATCTCATAGTTTGTGAGTTCGAGCCCCGTGTCGGGCTCTGTGCTGACAGCTCAGAGCCTGGAGCCTGCTTCCGATTCTGTGTCTCCCTTTCTCTGACCCTCCCCTGCTGTGCTCTGTCTCTCCCTCTCTCTCAAAAATAAATAAACATTAAAAAAAGATTTTTTTAATGTTTAGCTTCAGACTTACTGTACAGTGTGTGCAGTTTAGATTTTTTCTAAAGCTTCTTATATAGCTCTGTACAATGACTCAGATTTCCATTTGATGCTACAGAGCTTCTGAAAGGAAGCAGATAGTTGTAAGGAGTATGATGGTACCAGAGATAATGAATGTTTAATTGATGTTTTAATCTCTGGTTTTTTTATTTTTATTTTTTGCACCTCAAATATAGTACTTTGGGTCATCTTAGGTGTTAACTCTTTATTGTCTGTTTTATGAAATCCATAGTTATCATCTACAGGGTGACTTTTGTATATTGATATGTGTATCCTGCACCTGCTGAACTCTTTAGCTTCTGAAAGTGTTTTCTAGATTCCTTAGGCTTATCTATGTATAAGATCATGCCAGCTGCAAATAGAGATATTTGTATTTCTGTAGATTGACTTTTAAATCATAAATTGCAATCTTATTTAACATCTTTTATGTCATAAAATTTTCTCATATTCCTTTTACTGATGTGTCAGGAGCAGTTTCAGATACATTTGTACAAGATTATTCACCAGTCTTTGTATATTATTAATCTAATAGCATATGTTTCATATTCTTCAGTAGTTGTTGAAAGTGCTTTTCCCATCTGGAAATAATGTGAACAGGAACATATTTTAGTTGTGCAGGATTTGGGCATGTCTGTTTTGTAGCATAGTTTGAATACTTGGGGGATGGTTTTGATATTTCCATTGGTGCTGCATCACCTGGAGGGTCAGAAAAAGTCTTGACTGTGGGTGGTCCAAGACACTTAATGATGTTCCTTTCAATTGCTCTGAGCTAGGTGAAAACCCACCTTGGGCAAAGGTTTGTTGAAATGGAGGAGTCCGAAAAGCTGGCTGATATTCATTTCCATTTACTTCTTCCTAGCCAGTCAGAAGTCCAGAGAGAAGAGATAGGAAAGCATCAGCTAATGCTCGAAAGAGGAAACATTCGCCTTCCCCTCCACCTCCAACACCCACAGAATCCCGGAAGAAAAGTGGAAAGAAAGGGTAAGAACTGCAGCGTGACTCAGAAGGCATTAAAACAAACTCTAAAGGATGTTCCACATTTTTACATTTATACTGGAAGTTTTGCTCAAGGGAAGGTGGCTGACTTACATTTATACTGGAAGTTGGCTGACTTAGGCAGCTCATCTTGTCAGATGTTATCTGATGGCCATCTTATGTTGTATTTATGCTAAGGCACCTTGTGTTCAAGGAGATCTGTACAGTGACATAATCATAGTCTAATTAACATCCAACACCACACATAGTTAGAATTTTTTCTTGTGATGAGAACTTTTAAGATTTACTCTTTTAGCAACTTCCAGATACACAATATAGTGTTAACTGCAGCCACTATACTGTATATTACACCCCCAGGATTTATTTATTTTATAACTGGAAGTTTATACCTTTTCACCAGCTTCACCCATGCTCCACACCCCTTGCCTTTGGCAACACCAGTGTGTTCCCTCTATGATTTTTTTTCCTAGATTCCACATATAAGAGAGATCATATGGTATTTATTTTTCTCATAGTTATTTAACTTAGCAAAATGACCTCAAGGTCCATTCCTGGTGTCCCAAGTAACAGAATTTCCTTTTTTTTTTTTTATGGCTGGATAATAGTGCGTCTTACACACACACACACACACACACACACTTATTTAACTTTATATTCCACAGAAAACATGCTATGATATCTAATTTGTATTTAAAATATAGCCACTCCAATTCCATGATCAAATTCAGAGAGAACCCATTTTTCTCTCTCTGGGCTAGCTGTGGGAAGGCGATAAACCTTGGGCTTCTGGATTGTAGGTTTGGTTCACAGCTTAGAGTGGAAACCATGTACAGAATCTTAAAACTGAAAGGGATCTTTGAAGTATCATAAACATCTTTATCTTAGGAAGCAGGGATTGAGGTTCAGGGTAGAGAGGTGACTTTTCCAAGGTCACATAGAGATTTTTGCTTAGAGTCAGGATTCAAAGCTGGACGCTCAGCTTCCTGTTCCTGTATCCTTTCAACTAAATTCTATCACCATCAAGGTCTGAGGGTAGATTGTTTGGCTCTTTGTCTTTCTTTCCTTTTCTTCTTCCCCTCTCTCTTCCTTCTCCTTTCTTCATCTCCTTTGTAAGATGGCCATCTGATGTTGGCACCTTGAATACAGTCTTTTTTCTGTATCTAATTGTATATTGAGCAATGTGGCTGGTAAGGAATTTAAGAAATTATATATTCATTAATTTCACCAAGAAATTAGTGTCTCTCATTTTACCACCTGTCCTATTTGTGATCAGAATGACTCCTAGAGGAAATGAACCTATGTCCATTTCATGTTCAACGTAGTGCCTTGTTCAGGGCATCACATTTGTACTTAGTAAATCTTGCTTGAGTGGGGATTTTGGTTTCTGTTGAATAAGTTGTTTTGGGGATTAAGTGAGACTTTAAAGCCCCTGTGCAGGTTCTGGCCTGAAATAGATACTTAATAAATGGCAGATAATACTTAACATTTATATATTAAGTAGATACTTAATTTCAGGCTTGTCTGGCTCAAAATAATTTTAGTCTTAGAAAATGACAGCTTGCAAAATTTATGCTTTCATGTGATTATAAATTGGTTAAATTTTTGGCTGTTGACTGGACTGTAAAGATGTATTTTGTATCTTCTTTCCACTAGCTTCCTCTTACTGACTCTGTGGCTAAATTAGCGTTTCTTTATGCCCAGAACATGCCTTGAATCATGTTATTTCTTGAAGGGTAGGGTTATCGGAACCATTGTTAACTATGCCTGGAATCTTCTAGGGATGTGAAAAAGGTCTAAGTTTTGTCATTTTGTCAAATATACTATGATATAAAAAACTCACAAAAATAGATTTTTCTTTAGCTATTATGAGAGTAACCTTATTTCTTAAATCTCTAATCTGAACCTTATGGTTGATGTGCAGAGAATTCAGAGCTCCCTGATAGCCCTGTGAAGAAAGCCACACAACTTTGCCAGGTGTTCCTGGGCCTGAAATCGATGTACCCTTCTTCCCACTTAAGGGCTGAGGTGCAGTGCCAGGACACCAGTGGTCACCAAACCAAGACGTGGTGTCTAGGAGGCTCATAGTGATCCTCCCCTCTGAGTGTAAAGCCCACCAGATTGAGTCTCCAGATAGATGTGTGTATGTCCTTCAACTGAATACATCTGTCCCCTCATGAGCAGGCATTTGAGTTTCATTGTAAGTTCCTTTAGCAAAAAAACACTGACATTTATTTTCCTAATGTTTGTTTATTGATCTTCCCTGCTTCTTTTCTTCCTTTTTTTTTTTTTTTTTTTTTTAACATATTTTATCTCCCTGCCACCTTTAGGTTCATACACTTTTAAACAATTGTCATGGAGTTTTTATTAAAATTTTTAAAAATATTTTTGCCTATATACCTGATTCTAATCTATTCCAGTATCTTTTCCTTCTTAGAAGAGAACTTTGCTCACTCTCTCAGCAGTGTGAGGACTCGTGCTGGCCCACTGAGTGTTCCCATCACTTCTTTCTCCACTGCTTCTCACTTGCCAGTGTGCTCAGGGTTCCTGCTTATTCCTCCCCAGAACAGGTTATTTCTTAATACCTTTATGCCTTCATTCATCATCCTGAAATATTGCCTACTTTTTGGTGAATTGTTAGAGTTCCAAGTTAGCTTAATTGTCCCTTCAATCCTGATTAACTCTTATTTTCTTGGAATATTTAATTATTTATTTATTATAAAAAATATATTTTTATTTCTCTGTGTTGGTACACATCGTGTTATTGGAGGTTGATGATAATTTCTGTCTTGTATCCTGTGTAATTCCTCAAGGTAAGGAATTATTCCATTCTTGTTTGAACCCTAATCTGCTTTCTGGAATATGTTAGTTTTGAAATAAACTAAAGAAAGAGCAATAGCAATTTTTACAAAAAAATAGTACCATCCTAGGTGATTTTACTTTGCATTTCCTGATATTTGGATGATACAAAGCTAGGAAAATATGGTTATACGTATCTTTGAGAAAATTTCTTATGTAAGTGATTGTTTATGATGTGAGATAAAGTATGTGCCGTATATCCTTAGCAGATGTTCTTTTATTACACTAATTTAAAACCCTTTAGGATGCTGTCTGCAATTTGTATCGTAGGATTTCTGTACTCATTTCTTATGCCCAATAACCTTTATTTTCCTTTTGGCTGGTTAGATGTAATTTGGGAATGTACCTAATTTTTTTTTTTTTTTAATTTCTATTTGTCTTTTAAAGCAATTCTGAGCATAGATTATAACAATGAGGTAAAGCCTTTGAAATTGTCTGCTATGAGTAGCTATAGTCATTCTTATTTACATGTTTACATACCTTGTGTGTTTTAGCCAAGCTAGTCTTTATGGGAAGCGCAGAAGTCAGAAAGAGGAAGATGAGCAAGAAGATCTTACCAAGGACATGGAAGACCCAACACCAGTACCCAACATAGAGGAAGTGGTACTTCCAAAAAATGGTTTGTATTCTTCTGTCTAGACTATGAGAGTATTAGTGTGATTTAATCATTCTTAGCAGTGCTTTGGAATGAATCATTTCTTGCTCTGTGTCCCTGGTTACCGACTTTCAAGGTCAAAATGTTTATGAAATTACCTGGTTCACAATCTTTTGGTGTACTTTTGCTGCTTATTGAGAAAAACACTGTGACTAAAAAGTTCTCTAAATTTAGCAATACTTTAAAATTAATGGTTCTTGGGGCACCTGGGCGGCTCAGTCAGTTAAGCGTCCGACCTCAGCTCAGGTCGTGATCTCACAGTCTGTGAGTTCGAGCCCCGCGTCGGGCTCTGTGCTGACAGCTCAGAGCCTGGAGCCTGTTTCGGATTCTGTGTCTCCCTCTCTCTCTGCCCCTCCCCTGCTCATGCTCTGTTTCTCTCTGTCTCAAACATAAATAAAAACATTAAAAAAAAATAAAATTAATTGTTCTTAAATCCTGGTAGAATGAATATACATATGAGAAGGTGGAGCACTTATCCATGTACATTTTAATCTATTTAAATCAGTTATTGGGAGTAGGATGTTAGTTAACTGTATTTGTGGGTTTGTCTGTTTTTGTCTCTGATTCCTGTGAATTTTTTTTCTCTTATGTATTTTCATATACTTTGAAGCTCTATTACTTAAGGGCATATACATTTAGTACCATCATGTCCTCCTGATGAACTGACTCTTGTGTTGTGTGTCTCTAGGTGCCATTGTAGTGCTTGTCTTGAAGGCCAGGTTCTCTGGTAATAATAAAGCTCGTCAAACCACACTGTTCTTTACTTCTACATTTTTTTGTATTAGTCCTCATGTACTCAGCTCCAATATAGCAGTTCTGTAAATTACACAGCTTTGTTCTTACACTTTAGTTTTTAAAGTTTATTTATTTAAAATTCATTATTTATTAATAAATATTTATCTTAAGGTTTAGTTATTTCTCTCTGTCCTTCTCCTGTGTGCGCATGGGGGAGGGGCAGAGAGAAGGGAGAGAGAGAAACCCAAGCAGGCTTTACACTGTCAGCGCGGCGCCCTATGTGGGCCTTGATCTAATGGTGAGATCATGACCTAAGCCGAAATCAAGAGTCATATGCTTGAGTCACCCAGGTGCCCCTGTTCTTACACTTTAGATTTCTGACTTACATCTCTCTTGCATCCTGTTAGTTTCACTTTGATTATGTAAAGTATATCACTTTTAAACAGGATATTGTTGTCTTGTTTTTATTCTCCTAAAAAAACACATTTTTAAAATCTGTTTATTATTTTTTAGAAAGTCTGTTCTCACCACATTTTTTTTCAAATTTATTTATTTTGAGAGAGAGCGTGTGCATGCATGCCTAAAGAGTGAGTGGGGGAGGGGCAGAGAGAGAGGGAGAGGGAGAGAGAATCCCAAGCATGCTCTTTACTGTCACCTCAGAGCCCATCGTGGGGCTCCATTCCAGGAACCGTGAGATCGTGACCTGGGCCGAAATCAAGAGTTGGTCGATTAACTGACTGAGCCACCCAAATGTCCCCACATTTTCTGTTTTTAATTAGAATATGAAGCCCACTAAAATGTAACAGAATTGTTGATGTGGTTGGGCATAAGTCTGCCATTATGATTTTTTGAACAAGGGAAGGGTGAGAGAGAGAGAGAGAAGGAGACAGTCTGAAGCAGGCTTTAGGCTCCAGGCTCAATCTGTCAGCACAGAGCCTGATGCGGGGCTTTAACCCTCAAACCTGTGAGATCATGACCTGAGCCAAAGTTGGGCGCATAACTGACTAAGCTACCCAGGCACCCTTCGTTATTTTATTTTTTTAAGTTTATTTATTTAAGTAATCTCTGCAGCCAACGTGGAGCTCAAACTCACAACCCCAAGATCAAGAGTTGCATGTTCTTTGGACTAAGCCAGCCAGACACCCCCGAAATATTTATTTTAAATAAAAAAAACTAAGAAGGTGGTGGTAGTTTTAATAGATAACTGTCTAAACTATAAACCTGTAATAATGAATAGAATATGATTTCGACACAGGAATGGCTGAATCCCTTAGTGGAGTAGAATGGTTGGTTCAACTGTAGATCCATATTTGTTTATAAATTTAATTTACTGTTACTTTCACAGTGCCAGTTTGTGGGAAAAGACCAAACAGTTGCATAAATACATCTGGAAAAATTTTGTATTCTTTTTTGTGTCATAAATAAGAATTTAAGGGGCGCCTGGGTGGCTCAGTCAGTTAAGCGGCCGACTTCGGCTTAGGTCACGATCTCGCAGTCTGTGAGTTCGAGCCCTGCGTCAGGCTCTGTGCTAACAGCGCAGAGCCTGGAGCCCGTTTCAGATTCTGTGTCTCCCTCTCTCTGACCCTCCCCCGTTCATGCTCTGTCTCTCTCTGTCTCAAAAATAAATAAACGTTAAAAAAAAATAAATAAGAATTTAAGCTTCAGGTGGATTCAAGTCCCAAATTTAAAAACAAAATTATTTAAGTAAACTTCTAAATATTGATGTACTTAATGCAAGTGTTAGCCTTAGATGAAATATTCATTAGTCATTTAACAAAGAATTCGAACCCTAAATATGTATTCCTCCCCTCCCCACTGGAAGACCTACTTTATTATTTATTTATTTTTAAAATTTAAATCCCAAGTTAGTTAACATATAGTGTTAATGATTTCAGGAATAGAATTTAGAGATTTATCACTAACATATAATACCCAGTGCTCATCCTAACAAGTGCCCTCTTTAATGCCCATCACCAATTTAGGCCATACCCCCACCCAACACCCTGCCAGCAGCCCTGTTTTTTCTTTGTATTTAAGAGTCTACCTCTCTGTTTTTATCTTATTTTTGCTTCCTTCCCCCTAGGTTCATCTGTTTTGTTTCTTAAATTCTATATATGGGTAAAATCATATATTTTTCTCTGACTTATTCTGCTTAGCTTAGTATACTCTAGTTCTATCCATGTTGTTGCAAATGATAAGATTTCGTTCTTTTTGATCTCCTAGTAATATTCCTCTGTGTGTGTGTGTGTGATGTCTTTTTTAAAATTTTTTAAATGTTTATTTTTGAGAAAGAGACATAGAATGCAAGTGGGGGATGGTCAGAGAGAGAGGGGGACACAGAATCTGAAGTGGGCTTCAGGCTCTGAGCTCTCAGCACAAAGCCCGACACAGGGCTTGAACTCAAGAATGATGAGATCAGATCTGAGCTGAAGTCAGACGCTTAACTAACTGATCCACCCAGGCGCCCCTACACCACATCTTGTTCATTTATCAGTCGATGGACATTTTGTCTCTTTCCATACTTTGGCTGTTGTCAATAGCACTGGCAAAAAACACTGGGGTGCATGTACCCCTTTCAATCAACACCCGTATCCTTTGGATAAATACCTAATAGTACAATTGCTGTGTTGTAGGGTAGTTCTATTTTTAACTTTTTGAGGAACTTCTACACTGTTTTCCAGAGTGGCTGCACCAGTTTGCATTCCCACCAGCAGTGCAAAAGGATTCCTCTTTCTCCACATCCTAGCCTACATCTCTTGTTGCCTGAGTTGTTAATGTTAGCCACTCTCACCGGTGTGAGGTGGTATCTCAATGTGTTTTTGATTCGTATTTAAGGGCAAAGTATTTATGTACTGGTAATTTTATCAAATTTCAGGGCCATTAAATGTGTGGAAAGATGTTCAACTTCTCTTAATCAAGGATATATAAATTATTAAAGTAACACTTTTCATCTATTAGTTTTTCCAGACTTAGAAAATAGATGATTCACAGAGTACTAATGTTTTGAGAAAGTGGGTATTTTCAGCTGCTGTTGGTAGAAGTATAAAATAATGAAGCCACTTAACACAATTTATTTGTTCAATTTTAATGTGTATGTGCAGTACCAGTTTTAATTTCAGAGCCCATTTTAAGTAATTATAGGCACGCTTAGAGATGAATGTAAGATGGGGCACCTGGGTGGCTCAGTTGGGCGTCTGACTTTGGCTCAGGTCATGATCTCACAGCTTGTGAGTTCAAGTCCCGCATTGATCTCTGTGCTGACAGCTCGGAGCCTGGAGCCTGCTTCAGATTTTGTGTCTCCCTCTCTCTCTCTCTCTCTGCTCCTCCCCCGCTCACACTCTGTCTCTCTCTCAAAAAAAATAAAATAAAATAAAAATTAAAAAAAAGATGAATGTAAGAGGATGTGGATTATGTTATAGTGAAAAATTGAAAATAAACAACAGTTGCCATCAATATAGGGCTGGTTACCTTATGTATGACCCATCCATGGACACAGTAGATTCATTTCATTTCATTTAAATGAAATAGTTGTATATAATTTGACTATAAATGTAACTAAAAACACTTAACATGGAATGGTCATATAGGCACACAGTTGAATGACATGGGTAGAATGCTAAGGAAGAAGCACAGTATGGATAACAGAGCTGTAAGATTTAAACCCCTCATACAGGTTTTGTGGGTTTTTTTAGGTTTATTTATTTACCTTGAGAGAAAGAAAATATGAACAGGAAGGGTCAAAGAGTGAGGGAGAGAAGCTCAAACAGGCTCCACGCTCAGCATGGAGTGGGACCTAGGGCTTGATCCTATGACTGTGAGATCGTGACCTGAGCTGAAACCAAAAGTCAGATGTTTAATTGACCAAGCCACTCAGGAGCCCCTAAACCCCTCATATAGGTTTTGAAGTTTACAGAGATATATAATAGTTATCAGTTCTCCCTGAGTTTATTTACCTAAATGAATGGCACAAAAATGGGAATCCACAAACACACAGAAAATGTAATAAAAAATACTTTGGGGGAAGGGATTGAAAGGTTCTTTTCAGGTTTTGCTCTCTGTATTTGTGTATTGTGTACTTTTATCATGAAAAAATTGATGCTTGGGTAATTAATTGCAAAATGGCAGTCTTATATTAAGTGTTAGTATTTTTTTCATCAGATTTACAGTTTTTCATGAAGGTGAACACTGGATGGTGGTGGTTTGCAATGAGATTCATGTACTTTTTAATCATCTTTTATTTTTTCTTCTTTTAAAAAAGTAGAACTTTCCCCCTAAATCATGACTCTTTTTTTTCTTTCTAGTGAACCCAAAGAAAGATAGTGAAAATACACCTGTTAAAGGAGGAACTGTGGCAGATCTAGGTAAAAACCAAACAATCTGTACACTTCTGTGTTGTTGTCTCTCTTATTGATTCATATCCTCTAATGATTCTTCCTTTCCTGAGAGATGTTGCTTCCAGTTGCTATGCTTTCCAGCACAGATAGTGACCGTGGTCACCCTAGCACCACTGTTAGTTTGGTTTGCTGCCATATTAGGAAATTTAAATTCCTGTGATCCTTTTTTTCTACTCTTTACTGATTTTTGCATCTTTAGAGCAAAAGTCTATTGCCTTTTTTTTTTTTTTTTTAAGTCTGTTGACTCTTAAATACTTCCGTTTCCTAAAGTATTTCTTCTAGTTGGCTAAATAGTATAAAATGAGAATCCTATCATCCATTCATAGTAGTATTTACAAATTATACAGAGTACATTTTTATGAGGACATCATGGTCCTTGGATGTGCTGGAGGGTGGGAGAGAGGAACGTAGTCATTTGTTCCACTTAAAAAAAGTAGAGGTGGTTGTAAACATCTTTGTTTTTGAGAATTGTATATGGATCTCAGTTTCTCTGTTCACTTGTAAAAATTAAGGGAGAACCTAGTGTTTTCAGGATTTATATAATTTATATATTTATAAATTTATACTGAATTTTTGACTTTAGGGAATTTTACACCTGAAAGGGGTTTTTGAGGTCTCCTTATGTGGAAAATGAAACTTCAGTTTCTTTATCTTTTCACTAAGTGAATTCTGTATTTCAAATAAATTACAGAGATTCTTGATGGCAGCTAGTAGGTAGTGAGGTTTTGTTTTGTTTTGTTTTTTGTTTTTTGTTTTTTTTTTACTTCATTTCACTATATCCTCCTTTTCTGGCTTAAAGCCTATCATTGAACATCAGGTCCAAATTTTGATGTCAGAAGTAGAAATAGAAAATTATCTTGATGACAGTTTATGTAAAGTTGGTGTTAGGTCAACAAAATAAATGAAACAAATGCTGTCAGAACATTTCTATCTTAATTGTCTTTTAACATTCTTAGTAGAATATTAATAACTATTAATAATTTCCATTTTCTATAAGCTTGTCTATTCCACAACTGGTACTTGTCCACTGAATCAAAGGCCAAGAAAACAAAACTAGCTATACATAGACTTTTAATGTTTTCTGTAATGTGACAGAGTAAATGACTGTTAAGACTGGATACTCTTTACTGGGACAGTTTGTTAAATAGAATTATAGTTTTTTTTTTTTAATTACCCATTTTATTTTATTTTACCTTTATTTTAGAGAGCTTGGGAGAGGAAGGGAGGGAGAGAGAGCACACAAGAATATTAAGCAGGCTCCACGCTTAGCACAAGCCCACGCTTACCTTGACCCCATGACCCTGGGACCATAACTTGAGCCGAAATCAAGGCTTGGATGCTCAACCCACTGGGCCATCCAGGAGCCCTGATAGTTTCTGTTTTTTTAATTATACATCCTAAAAAGGAATCAATCTGTAGTTTTATGAGCGTAGACAATTGTCCTTTTAAAAATGGGAGCTACTATGAGAGTGTTTTTTTAATGGACTTTATCAAAGTAGTCAAATCGAAGCCAGTTTTAAGAACTGGATAGAAGTTTCAATTGGATCTAAAACTTTCAGTGCTGGGTATAAGAGCTCTTTTTTTTTTTTTTTAACACAGCAGGGGTGTTATGGCTGAAGATGCTGCTCATCGCAGCTGGAGAGCTAGAGTCTGTGGAATTTTAAATTGTTGTCCTGGCCTCTCATCTAGGAACCAACAGGCTTTTCCACGTATCACTTAATCATCTGGCTTTCTGCATTAGATATAACCTGAACCATGTGTCAAGGGTAACTGATTCATCAACTGGGAATTCCTCTTCACAGAGTTGTTTATTGTTTTAACTGGTCCATATTCTGCCTTACATGTCACCTAGCTAAATATCCCCAGTCCGTCCTTCCTTCCTTCCTTCCTTCCTTCCTTCCTTCCTTCCTCCCTCCCTCCCTCCCTCCCTCCCTCCCTCCCTCCCTCCCTCCTTTCCTTCCTCCCTCCCTCCCTCCCTCCCTCTCTTCCTTCCTTCCTTCCTTCCTTCCTTCCTTCCTTCCTTCCTTCCTTCCTTCCTTCCTTGAGATCACTGAAAGGTCCAGATCCAGGGGCTGAGATGAGAGTGTGATTGTCCACATCTAGAAGGAGGAAGAGAACATTTATGAGTACTGTTTAGGAATCCATAAGCAGGTGGCCCTCCTACTTTAGTATTAGCAGAAGTCAATTTCCTTTGGGTACCAAGACTACCTCTGGGACAGAAATCTGTTAAACTAAATATATTTTTATTTATTTAAAATTTTGTATTTAATGTTTATTATTTTTGAGAGCGCACGAGTGAGAGCGAGCGCTTGAGTGGGGGAGGGGCAGAGAGAGAGGGAGACACAGAATTCAAAGCAGGCTCCAGGCTCTGAGCTATCAGCACAGAGCAGGGCTTGATCCCATGAACCATGAGCTCATGACCTGAGCCGAAGTTGGAAGCTTAACCGACTGAGCCACCCAGGCGCCCCTGTCAAACTAAATTTAAATGGTATGTTTTGACCAGAGAGAGATCATTAAGTTGTGTTACCACCATCTAGTGAAAAATTGGTTATCATGGGGTTTACCAAGATCCAAAGAACAAAAAATTCATTTTGACAACCTTATTTAGAACTGTTAGTCACTTCCTAGAAAAGTAGTCCCTGTGCAGAACTGGGTGACCATAAGTTATTTACCACATGGTGAATCTCCTATTCCTGCTAGCAGTTGTTTGTCTAACTTAGAAATCAAACAACAGTGCCCATCTCTGTTTTGCCTAAGTACCTGCCAGGTATCATTCTACATATGTTCACATTTCATTGTAAAACCATGTTAGTCTTGTGTTATGTTTTTTTAAAGAAATAATTTTTTAATGTTTATTTATTTTTGAGAGAGAGAGAGAGAGACAGACAGAGCTTGAGTAGGGGAGGGGCAGAGAGAGAGGGAGACACAGAATCTGAAGCACGCTCCAGGCTCTGAGCTATCGGCACAGAGCCCGATATGGAGCTCAAACTCCCAGGCAGTGAGATCATGACCTGAGCTGAAGTTCGATGCTTAACTGGCTGAGTCACCCAAGTGCTCCAGTCCTGTGTTATTAATGAGGAAGTGAGCCTAGAGGGGTTCGGTAATGTTTCCAAACATAAAGCTATTAAGCAGCAGAGCACAGACTCCGGTCTAGGTCTAACTTTAGTGCCAGTGCTTTGTGTCACTGCACTCTGCTCTTGTGCTCATTTCTCCCAGCCTTCAAAGCTCATAGTGACCTTTCAGATTTGTGAAGGTGTCAGGTTCGTCCCTACCTGAGGCTCTTTGATCAGGCTGCTTCCTGTCCCTGGAATGCTTTTGTCCTTCCCTTACGTTTCAGCTAAAATGTTACCTTTTCAGAGACTCTTCCCTCTTTATTTAGAAGGGTTCACCCACCCAATCCCTCTCTAAAATATATTTGTTTTTCTCTGTATACCAGCTTTCATCATCTGAAATCTTTTTGTGTATTTTCTCTCTAGTCTCCTGCCACTCCCATCTGGGATGTAAACTCAATGAAGACAGGGACCTTTTCTTGTTTTTCATTGTGTCCTTAGCATTTGGACACATAGTAGAGGCATTCTATAGAATATGGTTGAACGTTTGAGTACTAACTGTTCATGTATTACTGATCTTTTTATATTCTCTAATGTAGATGTTGGCATACTTATCTGGAAAGGGCCAGCTAGTATTTTATACAGTAGGGGCTACATGGTCTCTGTCACAGTTAATCAACTTTGCCACTGTCATGTAAACGCAGCAATAGTTAATATATAAACAGATGTCCACACTGGCACTTTTACTTTTTGCTGTGGAAATCAGCTGCCTGGTTTAAATTATACTTGGGTTTATTCCTGTTCTTTTGCAAGGCCAGCATTTAGGTTTTGGAGTCTTCTATCCTCAGAAGGTATTAACACTCTTACCAGGACTTTGTAGTGATTGATTCTCACCTCTTTTCTTTACTCCTCATTTCTTAACTCATTTCCTCTGAGATCCAAAATGTCATTACTTTGTTTCATTAAATCTCAAGTGGCTAGAGTCCTAATCAAGTCCCTTACCTTTTATTAGCAAGATCATAACTGAGATTAGTAGCCTAAGCAGTAATTAATTATAAATTCCCTGTTGTTGGAAATTTTTAATTATTTAATGCTTGAAGCTCTGTTCATCTTTGTGCTTCTGTGTACAGTATCACTTTACTGAATTATTAGAGGTGGGTTTGCTTTAATAATGTTTTATTTCTTTCCTTTTCCCTCTCTAGTAATAATTATATAAAGTTTTAAAAATTATCTTGAAGTTTCCAAGTAATCCAAAGAGCATATATACCTGATTTTTACATAATTGTATATTTTGATTTTGCAGATGAGCAGGATGAAGAAACAGTCACAACAGGAGGAAAGGTAACAATTTAATTACGCCTGGTGCAAAAGTAGCTATCTAAGGGTTCAATGTATGGAGCAGTAGAAACACTGATTGAAAGTGCCTTAGAAATACTCAATTTTGAGGCCCTTCTAATTTTTTGTTTTCAACCCATCTCTGAAATAATTTGTCTTTCTCGACTCCTAAGACTTTTTAAAAGGAAATTTCTATCTTCTCATGTAGGGTCTCTCCTATGCTAATTTCCAATTCCATTATAGCTCTGGTTGCAAGGTGGTAATCAGAGCTGAGTGCAGTGTTCCAGGTGTTATCCGATGGTACAGGTGAGCAGGGACCATACCTTGCCTTGATTTTCTCCCTTCCATTTATATCAGTACAATTTCAGTCCACAGCCAGTACAGCTTTTGGTCATGCTCTTAACCTTTTTGGAGCCATTACAGTCAGCTGCTTCCTGTTTGATCAGTTCTATGGTGGAGACATATCAATAATTATGCTGTTGAAAGGTGTTGGATTTAAGGCAGGATTTTACTTTTCTTTTTAGTAAATGGCCCATTGTTCATTCAAACTGTCGTTTGTGTTATTAATAAGTGTAACTAATCCCTAATCTCTCTGAAATAACTTTCTTCCTTTGCTGAAAATGGATAGTTCTTTTTCATTGAGTGAGAGAAATCCCCCAAATTGACATTTATTGTTTTTATACATTCAAGGAATGAACCTATTTATGACAGGATTGCCCTGAAAAGTATTTCAAGAAACTCCTCTATGTAAGGCTCTTCATCTGAATTGTTCTTATGATTTTAATTTTTTTTTTTTTAAGATTTTAATTTTAAGTTATCCCTTATCCAGTGTGGGCCTTGAACTCATAACCCTGACATCAAGAGTTGCATGTTACACTGACTGAGCTAGCCAGGCACCTCTGTGATTTTCTTTTTTAAATCAGACTTCTTCAGTTAACCAACTACTTAAAATCGTTAACAAATGTTACATTTATAAAATATGTCATCATTTTGTGTAAATACTCTTATGTGGTAGTGAAAGAGACCCAAATAAAAAGCCAAACAATTGGCATAGGAGATTTTGTTTATGCCAGGGGCAGGGGACATTTTGAAACCAAGGCTAAGTCTGTTGTATAACTGAACCCAAAACTTGTTAGATGTATTTACTGTAACACCTCGTCCCACGATGCCATCCCGTGCGTTTCCTTACTCAGATAATTAAACCATAGACTGTTGGCCTTTATTTATCTATTTTTTTATCTATTAAGAAAAAAGTTTTTTTTTTTTTAATCTTTATTCACCTTTGAGAGACAGACAGAGCATGAGCGGGGGAGGGGCAGAGAGAGAAGGGGACACAGAATCCGAAGCAGGCTCCAGGGTCTGAGCACTCAGCACAGAGCCCAGTGTGGGGCTTGAACCCACGAGCCGTGAGATTATGACCTGAGCTGAAGTTGGACGCTCAACCGACTGAGCCACCCAGGGGAGGGGCAGAGAGAGAGAGAGGGACAGAATCTGAAGCAGGCTCCAGGCTCTGAGCTGTCAGCACAGAGCCTGACACAGGGCTTGAACTCATGAATGGTGAGATCATGACCTGAGCCCAAGTCGGAGACTTAACTGACTGAGCCACCCCGGTGCACCCTCTTGGCCTTTATTAATTGCAGTGCCATTCTCTCCTAAATAAAGGATATATTTTGTGTTCTAATTGAGTTTGTGAAACCTTCATTTCAAAACCACTTTAACCATGTACATATTTTTTACTAGCTCCCTTGATTTGGGAGATAACATTTCTTACCTTTGTCATCAATATTAGCATACTTGTTTCACCATCATTTAAGTAACAACCAGAGTTCCTTGGGGTTTTCAAACATTACCTTTCTTCTATACTCATTGATCTTAAGGAAATTACTGTCTTAAGTTTCTAGGCAGTAATACTAGATCCTCACTTCAAATAATGCTGCACAGATATTTACACTGAATGAAGTTAAAGATAGAAATTAAAGTGTAGAACTGGTTTTTAATAGAAAAGAATTTCATAAGAATAAAAACAGTAAAAACACAGATGAAAGGTTGTAGATTTAACTGTACAAAATTGGAAAACATCTGAGTGTCAAAAAACTTAACTTCCTGTAATATTTTTGATAAAAATGTTTAATTGCAAGTTAATTATGAAGAATCAATAAGATAAATAGAAATTGTTAAACATTGTACAAGTCGTGTGGTCTGGAGTTTTAAAACCTTTGAATTTCATTAAATACACCCCCAGAGGAAGGCAGGGATTAAAGGTAACTGAAGAGATGCAAATATCACTTAATATGGATTTCTTGATTAGGTTCTGATTTGGGGACAAAAATGTATAAAGGGCATTTTTGGGTTAATTGGAACCATTTGAATACAAACTTTGTATTACATGATATTATTTAGAAGTAATTATTACTATTTTTTACTGGAAGCATAAGAAATGTTCTTGTGTTTTGACCCACAGCAGTGATTTTTAAATTATTGTATTAGCCAGGCCAGGTTTTCAGGTGGAATCATTAGTTAAAACCTCTGTAAATTGGATAAAAATCAGAGCTGACTTTTATTAGTGAAAATGATTAAGAGTGTAGGCCCTCAATCCGGGATTTCAGGAATTCTACCCTGTTTTTTTTTTTTTAATCTTTACTTATTTTTGAGAGAGAGACAGAGTGTGAGCAGGGGAGCAGCAGAGAGAGAGGGAGACATAGAATCCAAAGCAGGCTCCAGGCCCTGAGCTGTCAGGACAGAGCCCGATGTGGGGCTTGAACTCATGAACCGTGAGATCATGACCGAGCCGAAGTCGGATGCTCAACCGACTGAGCCACTCAGGCACCCCTACCCTGTTTATAACTTAATAGCTCTGTGCATCATTTTCTCACCCACAAAAGTAGTAGTAATCGCTGCTGTTACTGTGAGGAATGAATAAGGTGCATGTAGCTGCTAGCAGATACTTACTGATGAATCTTTGGAATAGGGGAAAGCGTGTCATTATGCTTCATTAGGGTCTTTGAGTCACCTCCTTATAAATCACTTGAGAGCTAGATATGTGACCCCAGGATTAGATAAAACTAGACAAGCAAGAAGCAAGCTATTGTAAGAAAAGTTTTGAGTCTTCTCTGAGTTGATTCCCTCATCTGTAAAAGCAAGGAATAAAATCTGCTGTGTCATCTGGGAATCTTGTGAAGGTACCTTAAAACTGTGAAGGGTTGTTTTTATTTGAAATTTGTTTTTCTAATCCTTGAAATTGGATCAAGTGGCCTCATTTTATGCCCTAATATCAGAAGTTTGAAAGCTGTTACATATCTCTCTGTAGTTCTGTGTTTCTCTCAACTCTGGCTTCTTTTCTATAGGAAGATGAAGATCCTAGCAAAGGTGATCAGAGTCGTTCACTTGACCCAGGAGAAGATAATGTGACAGAGCAGACCAATCACATTATTATTCCTAGTTATGCATCATGGTTTGATTATAACTGGTGAGTGGGCCATGTATACCTGTAAATAAGATACTTAGGTGTGGGAGAACTTCTTGAAGTTATCTTATGCCTTTCTGCCCAAGTCCCTCTTGTCACTAATCATTGTCAGATGGATGAAGGAAGATGGAAAGTGATTTTAACTTTGGAATGTGTTCTTTTTTTTCTTTCTTAAGTTTATTTATTTATTGAGAGAGAGAGAGAGAGAGAGAGAGAGAGAGACAGACTTTGTGCATGCGAGTGGGGGCGGGTCAGAGAGCGAGGGAGTGAGTGAGAATCCCAAGCAGGTTCCACACTGTCAGAGTCTGAATCGGGGCTTGAACCCATGAACCGTTATGTATGATAACTTGAGCTGAAACCAAGAGTCGGACGCTTAACTGACTGAGCCACTCAGGCTCCCCTGGAATGTGTTCTTTAAAGCAGTTTAGGGATGGAGACTAAGTTGTGTTGTAACTTGGGGGTGTAAAATTTTGTAAGCTTAGACTTAATTCATTTAGAATCAGTTATGATTCAGATGGGCAAATAGTTAAATATTTAATAATTATAAAATATTGGCATTCATTACATGATTTTGAAACATTAGGGGTGCCTGGTTGGCCCAGTCGGTGGAGCCTGCAACTCTTGATCTCGGGGTTGTAAGTTCGATCCCCATGTTGGGCATAGAGATTACTTACAAATAAAATCTTTAGTAATGGCTTCATTTTAATATGATTTTTTTTTTTTTTTTTTTTTTTTTTTTTTTGTGAGTGTGCTCTAATAACGAATGTGGGGCTTGAACTAATGACCCTGAGATGAAGAGTCACATGCTGTACCGACTGAACAAGCCAGGTGCCCCAGTAGGAAATATTTTTAACATTAGGCTTTTCATGTATAAACATTTCAAGAAAACACTCTCCTCAGCATCTTCCCTGTTATTTTTACCAAAACCGTTTGACATCATTGGAGTGTGGTTGGAAATAACTAGTCCTAGATATTTTATTTATTGATTACTTATGAAGTGTGACTGTTTCATGTCAGGCTGATTTTTATCTGGCTTTTTATTTTTTAATGTATGTTCCAGAACTTACCCCTCCAAATAGTTAGCTTCTTTAAGGTATTTTCATTGGAAAGTTACATATATAACTTACGCTTAAGTGATGGATGGTGCCCTTTCTCAGAATCTTGTGGTCTTACTTGGATCTGTTGCCTGCTCTCAATAATTATACATTATCATTTTTTAAGGATAGATGTGATTTTATGTATGTGTGTCTTTGTACATGGCATTTAGACATATATACATCTTTAGAAGCCAATTTAAAAGGGTAGATGATCCATTTGGAGCTATATTTTTTTCCAAAACCACAAAATATGACTCTAATATTGAGACTTATCTGCATGCCTTTAACATTTCTGAATGCAGTTCCTAAATGTTTTGAATAAATAGAAGCTGGAACACAATAAGTATATAGCTCTTCTTTGAAGGTCAATCTTCATTACATTGATTGTGTTAAATTATTTTTATATTTGGAAGTGTCTCAGTATCAGTGTTATTAATTATAATTACATATTCAGGTTCAGAACAGTTGAAAAGGACACACTTGAGGAAACTAGTGTTCTTTTCCTCTAAAATGAAAAAAGTCTTAATACTACATAACTTGGTAAGTTTTTATAGGTTACAGAAACACTCATTTGCATCATAACCATTGTGTGTCATAAAGCTTGCTCTAGTGGATAGTGGAGGTGTGTGTCACACCCCTGTTTTGTAGATAAAGGTAAATACTGTGTCCATGTAAGCGCTCAGAGTCATATTTGACAATTGGGAGAACTCAGATTTTCTGATTCTGAATACCCCACTTCCTGACTCATTTTCAGAACCTAAGCAATTAGCTGCCTGCACGTAAGGAAAAGAAAGTTCTTTGGATTAAACATTCATGTGTGTTTTGTTCTTGGTGAATATAGAAATTGTATTTTGTGGGCCTTTCCTAACCTGTAACAATAAAACAATGAGAGGTATATTAGAACTATATAATTAATTGCTTACAGCTATTCTCTTCATAGTAAAATTTGGAAAGTCATTACACATACATATATAGCATTAATTTGTCTTAGGGATTATCTTCTAGAAGTTTCCAGGTAATTCATTGTATTTATAGTATTTGGCAGTACAGATCCAGTTCAAACAATTTATATGTTCCCAAATAATGCAAGAATGAATGGTTTTTGTTTAAGTAAACTCAATGTGGGGTTCAAACTCATGACCCAAGGTCAGGAGTCACATGCTCTACAACTGAACCAGCCAAACGATGCTTTTAGTTACATTCATAGATTACTGATTTGCTCTTCTCTGTGTAACCAGTACATGTTGCATATCTGGAAAGCCACTGAGAAACTAGAAAGTGTCATCAGTAAAAACATTGATTTGTAGTAGTGTCAAAACCTTTGTCCTAGATACACAGGTGGGTCATTTGTATAGTTCATGAGGCCTGATTTTTACATGGTCTCTATAGTGCTTTCATCTGTAACATTTTGCAAAATTATCAGGGCCTTTACCTAAATAGTAAAAATTAGTTCTATGATTGATTTCTTTGTTTATAAATGTTTATATTTTTAATTAAAAAAATTTTTTTAAATGTTTATTCTTGAGAGGGAGAGAGTGTGAGCAGGGGAGGCACAGAGAGAGAGGGAGACACAGAATCTAAAGCAGGCTCCAGCTCTGAGCTGTCAGCATATAGCCCGATGTGAGGCTCAGACTCATAAACCATGAGATCATGACCTGAGCCAGAGTTGGATGCTTAACTGACTGAGCTACCCAGGCGCCCCTATAAATGTTTATTTTTGAGACAGCACAAGCAGTGGAGGGGCGGGGGGGGGGGTACAGAGGATTCAAAGTCAGCTCTGCACTGAGAGCAGAGAGCCCCATGTGGGGCTCAAACTCAGCGAACCATGAGATAGGACCTGAGCTGAAATTGGACACTTAACCGAGTGAACTACCCGGGCATCCCTTGTTCTATGATCTTTATAAAGGCAGTAGATTGCTGAAATCTTTTTTTTTTAATGTTTATTTATTTTTTTCTTTTTCTGAGAGACAGTGTGAGAGCAAGGGAGGGGCAGAGAGAGAAGGAGATACAGAATCCGAAGCAGGCTCCAGGCTGTGAACTGTTAGCACAGAGCCTGACATGGGGCTCGAACTCAAGAAGCGCAAGATCATGACCTGAGTGGAAGTCGGACGCTCAATCGACTGAGCCACCCAGGTGCCCCAATTACTGAAATCTTAAAAAAAAAAAAAAAAAAAGAGTTTATCACAAAGTTTCTGAGGGCTGGAAAAAAGTTGCATTGATATGAAAAACCCAAGAAACTGATCATTGTAAATTCCATCATCTTTTGGCTGGTTGTTCACTTCACCAGTTTGTTTCTGTGCCAGCTGCTACAATGTTCGTCGGCCAGTATCCAAAGAGCTTTTAGTATTTTGTGGTTCATCATGTGGTCATGATATGTTATGTCAAATACATAAAATGTATTGCTTTCAGTGTGTTGATTGAAGTTTTTGAGTTTGGTTATGGGAATAGAAAAACTACAGTTACATATTGAGGGTTAGAGAGGGAAACCTTTATTATATGCTCTTCATACATAGGAACTTGTGCAAGCTAGTTGATTTTTTAAAATAATGCTTGAGGGGCGCCTGGGTGGCTTAGTGGTTAAGTGTCCAGCTTCGGCTCACAGTTCGTGGCTTCGAGCCCCACATCAGGCTCTCTGCTGTCAGCACAGAGCCTGCTTTGGATCCTTTGTCCCCCTTTCTATCTGTCCCTCCCCTCAAAAACAAGCATTAAAAAAAATAATAATTGTTTGCCTTTTGGATTTATCAGTTCTACTTTGAAAATTACTTAGCTTAAATTTTAAGATTTTATTTTTTTAAGAGGACTTTTTGTTTTTTATTCCCCAGTATTCACGTGATTGAACGGCGTGCTCTTCCTGAATTTTTCAATGGGAAAAACAAATCCAAGACTCCAGAAATGTGAGTGAAATATAAAGATGTAATCCTGATACTACTACTTTAGAATGGGGCTGAAGTGTAGAGAAATTGTTAATTTGCATGTGTTTGGCAGGGGTTTCTTCAAATTGTTTTAAATTTTTTTAAAAAGTATTTATTTATTTTGAGAGAGCATGTAAGTGGGGGAGGGGCATAAAGAGCGGGAGAGAGAATTCCAAGCAGGTTTTGTGCTGTGCTTTCAGCTCAGAGCCCAGCTTGGGGCTTTATCTCCCAAACCGTGAGATCATGACCTGAGCTGATACCAAGAGTTGAACACTCATTTTTGCTAATGTTTGGAAGTTTGCAAATATGTTACTCCATGCAGAACAGTGTTCATACCTCAGCCGCACAGAATTCCATGCTGTAAAGGAATTTTTTCTACATTTTTTCTTCTTCCATTTGTATCTTGAACTATATGCATGTGAGCTCTTACAGCCATGATTGAAATTAGTAATAGTCATTCACCAAAATGAGCTGAGGTTTCTCCTTAACAGTTCCCAATTTATGTTATAGATTATGTATATTTACGTATGATAATCTGAGAGACGGTGGAGTCTTTATCTTGTTTTCTTAATGAATGATTACTAATTGAAAGAATGCCAGATATGATGACATAGCTGCCTATAAATTGATCTTAATTACATAAAGCATTGTTGTGCTTTTGCATTGGAGATAAAACCTTTTTGGAGATGGAAGAATCTTTTGGGGAAGTATTTTTGTATATTTGCCTGGTGACTGTTAAATACACGTTTCTGGAAACCCTTGCCCCAAAATAAATCTACACCTGTCATACTATAAATACTTTTCCATATATTATCTTTATAGTATTAATTCATTGCTTGTTATACTCATGTGACTTCACAAATAGATGTCTTTTGCTTAAATTGTTTGGGAAGGGTGATTTTCCACATTGAATGCATGACAGAATATAGATAATTGAATAATAAATATTTTCTTATAGTAGATTGTCCACAATAGTTTGAGGTTGTAAGTTTAGATAATTCTAGCCTTTCCATAACAAAAGTGTAAGGATTCATTTAAAACCACAGTCAGGGGCGCCTGGGTGGCTCGGTCGGTTGGGTGTCCGACTTCGGCTCAGGTCATGATCTCACAGTCCGTGAGTTCAAGCCCTGCGTCGGGCTCTGTGCTGACCGCTCAGAGCCTGGAGCCTGTTTCAGATTCTGTGTGTCCCTCTCTCTCTGCCCCTCCCCTGTTCATGCTCTGTCTCTCTCTCTCTCAAAAATTAAAAAAAAAAAAACAAAAACACCACAGTCAAAGATTTGGCATAAGAAACCCTGATAGTCTTTCCATCTAGTGAGACATGGTATATTCTTCTAGCTAATTTGCCAATTGCCAGCGTTTGTAAATACTTCTGGTTCTTGGCAGTCTTCTGTTTAAAAGCACAGTTTATCATTTTAGTCCGCTTAAATCTGAAAATTTACGGTTTTTATTTATCCATCTATGTGTATACTAGACCTTTTTTGAGCAGTGTACCTTTTCTATTCTGATGTAACCCACCTTAACTTTGCCAGACTTTTGTTTTTCTTTTGTGGCTAGGTCTGTAGCTTCTTAAAATCTTGTTTTAAATATTTTATCGCAGAGGGGCGACTGGGTTGCTCATTCAGTTAAGCATCTGACCCTTGATTTCAGCTCAGGTCATGATCTCACAGTTTGTGAGATTTGGCCCCAAGTTGGGCTCTGCATTGACAGCACAGAGCCTGCTCGGGATTCTCTCTCCCTCTCTCCCACTCTCTCTCTGCCCCTCCCCCACTTGCACATGTCTTCTCTCTCTTGCTCACAATAAAAAAAGGTTGTTGCTTAAAAAAGACAGTAATAAGTAAATAAGTAAATGAATGAATGAATGAATAAATATTTTGTCACAGAAGTGTTTGGGTTTGTTGTAAAATAAGTCTCCTGTGACTCCGAATCCCAGTTTTTCTCTCCTTTTTTATCTGTTCTTGTTTTGGCTTTGATTTTGGCCTCATGGGTTCTACTCATCGCCTGGCTGGGTATATAGCCATTGTCAGAGCCAGATCAACATGTGGCTCTACTAAGAATATAGAAATGAGAGGCAGCACGTGTTAAGAGCATGGATTCTAGAGCAGCCGCCGCCCCCCCTCCCCCCCCCCCCCCACACACACTGTTTGCTAAATTCTGGCTCCACACTTACCAGCCTTGTGGTCTAGGGCACTTTTTTTTTTTAATGTATATATTTTAAAAATTTTATTTTATCTATTTTGGTGGGTGGGGTGAGGCAGAGAGAGAGAGAGAGAGAGAGAGAGAGAGGGAGAGAGAGAATCTCAAGCAGGCTCCACTGTCAGCATGGAGCCCAGCACAGAGCTCGAACTCACAAACCATGAGATCATAATCTGATCCAAACTCAACAGTCAGATGCCTAATTGACTGAGTTACCCAGGAGCCCCTAGGACACATACTTTAATCACTCTGTGCTTTAGTTTCTTCATCGATAAATGAGATGATAGTGGACCCTTCCTTAGGGAGAGATTGTGAGATTTAAATGAATTACTGTGGATACACAGTAGTTCTGCAGACAGCATAAATAACCAGGTGTTTATTTATCCATTCACCCCTGTGACCAAGCTTGTATTTATATTAGCTCATATTATTATTTTAACCTATCTATTTTTAAGTAAACTCTATGCCCAGCCTAGGTCTCAAACTCCTGTCTCCAAACACAAAACCCGCCTGCTCCACCAGCTGAGCCAGCCAGACACCCCTATGTTACTTTACATTAACTTCATCATTTTATTGTTACTTATCGTTAATATTAGTAAATAGTTGTTTTGCATATTAGCTATTATCCTTAATTACATTAATGACTGTAAGCACTCAATAGTATTTGTTGGAATATAAACTTTTTGTTGGATTTGGTTATAGGGAATCAGAAGATTATTGGCTCTATGAGTTATTATTTCTGAAAGGATGTGTGTGTTCACCTTATGAATTTTGCCACTGCTTTTTAGATACTTGGCATATCGAAATTTTATGATTGACACATATCGCCTAAACCCCCAAGAATATTTAACCAGCACTGCTTGTCGGCGAAACTTGACTGGAGATGTGTGTGCTGTGATGAGGTAAAATGCCTGACTTTTTCTTAGACACTTCACTGCAGGTGGTTACTGATTCATTGCTGTTTAACGTTTGATTGATCCAACTGGATATTTCCTTTGTTGATAAAATACCTTAATCAAATGTTTTTTATTCAGGGGTTGAGTATTTTTAATACCTTGGCATTTTCTCTTCTTTTTAAGATTTTACACTTGATATCTTTTATTTTATGGTAAAATCGTAAAATGACCAGGGATGGAGAGTGGGTTGATCTGGAGAGTGGATAAGCTCTCTACACTAGATCTGTCTAAAGAAACAAATCAAATGGGAATCTCCTGGTTTGAATTTGGCCTGTGTGTGAGTTTTTTCACCTTGGACTTAAGTGAACATTTGTTTTCTTCTTTCTGTGATGGAAATAATCAGGCTTTGTATTAGGTTTTGGGTGTTATGTTATCAACATGATGTTGAGTTTGTAGAAATTGTCCCTCATACAACAAACCAAAATTGTCAGTTAACTCTGTGGTGCTTCATAGCCTATAGAGAACATTTTACTTGTTTTATTGTTTTGATTTTTTTAGTGAAATGTGATGATGGTTAATGAAGTGAGTTACAGTTTCTAGATGTTAAGTTTCAGAGCTTTACTCTTCCAGGGTTCATGCCTTTTTAGAGCAGTGGGGGCTTGTCAATTATCAAGTGGATCCAGAAAGTCGACCCATGGCAATGGGACCTCCTCCTACTCCTCATTTCAATGTATTAGCTGATACCCCTTCTGGGCTTGTGCCTCTACATCTTCGATCACCTCAGGTAAATTAATGATTACACAAATATTATTATAAGTCTGGTTTTTGTAATTATTACTCTAATAACCTAATATTAGGCATTTTTAATATTACACTAATTATACACTGTATGAAACTTCTTCCCCTTCCTAACATTTGGAAAGTGAACAAACACATGTTCTTGAAAAGATTACTATGTCAACCAGATTTTATATAGCCTGAAGTTGGAATAACATGAGTCTAAGGTGTAAATTGTTCTTCACTGTGAAATGGGGTAGCATATTAAAGAAAATTTATTGTCGATTTTCTCTGGGATTTAAATGAGGCAGAAAAATGTTGCTTATACGCAACATCTGTTGCCTATGTTGAAATGTTGTTAGAAGTGTAGGGCAAAGGTGTGGTTATTTATTCTGAAATCTCTCTACGTGTCAATATTATACAGTGCTTTAAAAATTCTATCGCCTTAACTTTGTAGAGATTAATAAAGCCATTCATCATTTTTCTGACTCCTAGGTCCCTGCTGCTCAGCAGATGTTAAATTTTCCTGAGAAGAACAAGGAAAAACCAATTGATTTGCAGAACTTTGGTCTTCGTACTGACATTTACTCCAAGAAAACCTTAGCAAAGGTAAGGACTTTGTTTCTAGACCCACCTGGGCTGCAATGCAGCATGTCCTTTTTATTCTTCTTTGTAAGAAGTATCAGTTTTCATAAGAAACGTAACTTTCTAGGGCATAAGAATGTGAGCATTCTAATTAATCTATTGGCATTTTATAAAACCACAATCACTTATCTTACCACTTTTTCTGTATAGTTAGAATGTAGGTATGTTAAAGTAATGATGAATAATATGTTAAAACAGGAAAAAGTGGAGAATTTCAGCATAATTGGAATATATAGACTCAAAGGAATATTGTATAATTGAAAAATGTGCCTGAAATCAACCTCGTTGGGTGGTTTTAACAGCAGGCTAAACACAACAGAAGACAGGAATAGTGAGCTCAGACAGGTTAGTAGCTACCTTAAAATTGAAGCACCAAGAGAAAAATAAATTTGATCAAGGTGGCAGAGGGGGTCAAAGAGAACAGACTTTAAAGGACACGTGAGAAATGGTAAAAAGAATTCATGTTTATCATTAGAGACCTATAAAAGAAAGAATGAAACAGAAGTGATATTTGAAGATGTAATGGCTAATCATTTTTGATAAATAATAAAAAGATACCAACTCAGTAGAGAGTCTAAACTGATCCACATTTGGATACAGAGGAAAACATGTTTAGGCACATCATGCTTAAACTTACCTTAAAAACTAACATCTTAAACAGGGCGCCTGGGTGGCTCAGTTGGTTAAGCATCTGACTCTTGATTTCGGCTCAGGTCTTGTGGGGTCGTTCCCCTTTCAGGCTCCATGATAAGTGTGGAGCCTCCTTGAGATTTTCTCTCTCCCTTTCTCTCTGCCCCTTTCCTCCATTCACACACATGCATGCTCTCTCTCAAACAAAAGAAAACAAAAAAACTAACACCTTAAAAGTAGCCACCACATTGGGCAGTGAGTGGCGTTGGAGAAGAACACATTAAATTCAAAGAAATAATCATAAAACTGATGTCTGACTTTTCAGCAGAAATGACAGAAGCCAGGTGTTTATTTTTTGAGAGCGCGCGCGCGAGAGAGAAAATGCAAGCAGGGGAGGGGCAGAGAAGGAGGGAGACACAGAATCTGAAGCAGGCTCCAGGCTCTGAGCTGTCAGCACAGAGCCTGACGTGGGACTCAAACCCATGAACCGTGAGATCATGACCTGAGCTGAAGTCGGATGCTTAACCGACTAAGCCACCCAGGCACTCCAACAGTATAGTAACATTTTAAATGCTGAAGGTAAAGCTGTCGGTCTGGAGTTCTGTATCCAGTAGGAATACCTTTCAGGAGTGAAAGGGCAGACATTGAGAATGAGGTTAGGTGTTCACTAGCACACAGTACAGGAAAACTGAGGGAAGTTTTTTTGGGTGAAGGATGTTGATCCCTGATGGACCCACAAGACTAGGAAGGTATACGTCTAGGGAGACGAATGAATGTACGATTAAATATGAAGAAATATAGACTGTTTAAGCAGTGATCATTTTAAGGAGTTTATAACATGTAGAAATGACCAAAATGGCAGAAAGACAATTACATGGAGTTAAACTCCTGATATAATTTAGAAATGTGATAAAAAATGCTGCTTCAGGTTAAAGTATATAATACTTTGGCACTTTCCAAATACTTTTGAAGGGGATTGGATCTACATGGAAGAACAATGAATGCCAGAAGAGGTCAACACCTGGGTCAGAATAAAAGATGTTTCCTCCTGATTTGTAGTTTTAAAAAACGGTAATAGACTACTTAAACCAAAAATGCTAACAGTAGATCTCTAGGTTTTCAATATGTGTTAAGGACCAAACATGGCTCAAGGTACAGCAGAGGGAAATGGAAGTACACACTATATTAAAGTTCTTATGCTATATGGTATTTGAGGATACACCATGACACGTTAGAGATGAGGATTCTAAGTCACAGAGTATTTAAAGACCTATAGCTAATAAGTCAGGAATGGAGATAAAAACAGAATAATACTCCACAAAAAAGTTACTACTTCTCAAAAAAAGTTACCCCATAAGAGGAAATGAATGAGAAAGGAAGGGGTAGATAGGATGAGTAGAAAATAGGGAGGTGGTAGGTTTATATATGACCATGGGGATAGTAATAACCTTATTTGTAAATGGTTGTAGTATTTCAGTTAAGCAACAGGGATTGTCAAACTGCATAAAAAACTAAGAATCATAAATTGTCTGTAAGAAATCTAATTATAAAGTAAAAGAATGAGAGAAGACGTGCCTTCTAGACATTAATCCAAGGAATACCGGTTATGTTAATACTAGTGAAAATAGACATTAGAAATTATTTTACCAGAATTAAACATGGACATTTCATAATGATAAAGGAGTTAGTTAATCAAAAGGACATGATTGCCCTAATTAGGTGTATAGTTCATTAAAAAACTCCAAAATATATAAGGCAAAACTGATAGAATTGTAGTTGGAGATTTCAGTAGTCTGCTCTTAGCAATTG
Organism: Panthera tigris; assembly: GCF_018350195.1. Taxonomy (NCBI): domain Eukaryota; kingdom Metazoa; phylum Chordata; class Mammalia; order Carnivora; family Felidae; genus Panthera; species Panthera tigris. Next base: position 17,091,978 of record NC_056661.1, on the reverse strand, counting down.
ATAGCATAAGTAGGTAGGTAGGTCAGTAAGATAAGACTAAAGTTCTTGGGGAACATTCACCAAAGTATATTCAATTCTGAGCCATAAAATGACTCTCAAGAAATTTTAAAGGAATGATACTATAAAATGTGGTTGTATGATTTCATACACGTGAAATAAATATGGTTAGCTAACCACAACAAAATGAAACTAGAAACCAGAAACAAAAAAACAATACAGAAAATTAACGAAATAAGGAGATGGTTATTAACGAAATAAGGAAAGGATCGGTAAATTTGATAAGCCTCCGACCAGAGTGAGTGATCAAGAAGAAAAGAGAAGACACAAATTACAAATCAGGAAAGAAAGAATATATTACTGATTCTCTGTACATTAAAAAGATATTAAAAATGTAATCAAGAACCTGATAATAATATATTTGACACTTTGATAAGACGGACAAACCCCTTGAAAGCAACAAAATAAAAAACTTCACTCAGGATGAAATAGGTAACCTAATGTAATAGCTTGAAAAATGTCCTCCAAAGAAATCAGATCCTGATGCCTGGAACTTGTAAACATTACCTCATTTGGAAAAAGGTTCTTTTGCTGATGTGATTAAGTTAGAGATCTTGAAGATGAGATAACGCTGTATTATCCAGGTCAGCCCTGAGTGCCATGACATGTGTTCTTCTAAGAGGTAAATCTAGAGAGATTTGAAGACAGAAGAGGAAAAGGCAGTGTGACCTCAGGCACAGAGGTTCAGATAAGGCAGCTGCAAACCAAGGAGTTCTGAGTCAGCCACCAGAAGGTGGAAGAGGCAGAGAATGAATTCTCTTCTGGAGCATCCATAGGGATTACGGTCCTGCTGACACCTCAGTTCTTGTCCTGGTTGTATTGATTTTGGACTTCTAGCCCCCTGACCTATGAGCGAATGAATTTTTGTTATTTTGAATATTTCATCAAGTTTGTGAGAATTTGATTATAGTAGCCATATGGAACTAATAGACTTGAATAGCCTTGTATATATTATATCTATATATATTTCAACATCTTTCTGAAAAGAAAACTCTAGGCCCAGATGATTCTACTGATGCATTTGTACCAAACATTTGAGGAAGAAATAATACCAACCTGTATAAACTCTTCCAGAAAATAAAAGTGGAGAGAACTATTATATTCTTTTATAGTTAAATATAAATACACACACACACACACACACACACACACACAAAGTCACTGAGCTTCTGGCTATATAAACAATATAAATAAGTTTAAAAAAGAATGAATGTATAAAAGAATATGCATGATTGTCCTTAACAGCTTTATCCAAGATAGCCAAAAACCATAAACAATCAGTCATGTAAATGGATAAATTGTAGTTTATTCAAACAATATAATATTAACACAGAAACGAAAAGAAATGACTTCATAAAAAGAGTGTGGTTGAATATCATCGACCTACTATTAAACAAGAAGCCAGACCCACAGACTACATACTGAATGGTTTTACGAAGTTCAGATCCAAGAAAAACTAGCCTATGATTATAGAAGTCAGAATAGTGTGTACTCCTGTTGGTATCAACTTGAGGTTTAAAGGAGAGAACCCTTAGATGTTGATTTAGGTGATTATATGGGTGTATATGTGAAATTGTATCTAACTGTATACCTAAGGTTTGAGTTTTTTATTGAACATACATTCTGCCTTAGTAAACACCAAAGAAAGCATTTCTAAAACCATGCACAACCCCCACAAACATCTCAAGGATTATGAGATGAGATTATGCACCTTTCTCAGAACTAGTTTTTATCAAGAGGAGAAACTGTACCTTTGTGGCTGAGAAATGCTCACTGCCACACACCTACCTAATAAATGTCGTCATGTTTAGGTTGTACAGATCTTTCCTGTTATTCAGGTTTTCCTTCCTTAGAATTTAGATGAAATGTTAATGAATGTTGTTCCTCTTGGAATTTTGTTCCTCTGTCTGATTGACAGTCATTTCTGAGATTAGTTCATTAAAAGATGAAACTCGTTGTCTTAAAGTAACCATTAAGGGTTATGGGGCACCTGGGTGGCTCAGTCAGTTAAGGGTCCGACTCTTGATTTCGGCTTAGGTCATGATCTCATGGTTTGTGAATTCGAGCCCCACGTTCGGCTCTGCTGACAGTGCAGTGTCTGCTTGGGATTCTCTCTGTCCCTCTCTTGCCCTTCCTCCGCTTGCATGCTCTCTCCCTCTCTTTCTCAAAATAAATAAGTAAACTTAATAGAAGTCATTAAAAAGAAAGTAATCCTTAAGGAATCTGAGCAATGTATTATGAGTTCTAGCTACATGCCTTTTTGTCCATCTCACAAAGTCCTGCTTTAAGACTTAATTCTACCATGCTTATTTCCACAATGTTTCAATTCCTCTTTATTCTCTAGTTAAAGTAGTTATTTTTAGTACAGTTTTTTGCAAAAATTTCAGAATATGTATTGAATACCATGGAAACCTAGCAAATCATAATTTAACTTTTACCCACAATATGTAACACAGTATGCAGAAAGGTTGAGTCAACAAATTGAGAGGCTTTATTGTCACAAACAAGGAAATCACAGACTATAGAAATTTTCTCTTCATTTTTAAAACTATAATCTACCCAAATAGAGTTTACAGAGAAGGGATATGTTAGAATGTATATTCTGAGTTAATAACATTTGCAGGTAAAGAATAATGTCAGGTATACCACACATCCAGTCTTCTGACAGTCTCTGAAGGGAGCACGGTGTACAAATCAAGAAATATGAATCAATTGATAAATCTTAGTTTTTAGGTAACACAAAGTTGGTTTTCTTATACCCCCCATGCTCATGTGAGTTGTCAGTTAAAGGGATTCTTTTTTTAAAAATGTTTGTTTGTTTTGGAGGGAGAAGAGGGGGAGGGGCAGAGAGAGGGGGGGAGAAAGAGTCCCAAGCACTCTCCACCCTTAGCATGGAGCCCACATAGCCTGATCCCACAACCTTGAGATAGTGACCTGAGCCAAAATCAACAGTCCAGGGCTCAACCCCCAGTTAAAGGGATTCTTACAGAAAGAGTGATTTGCAGTTTAGGGAATTACTTGGTGATTATTTTATTCAAGAGATGTTGAAAATATGAAGTTGTTGCAATTGGAATCAAGAATCTTTCAAGGGGTGCCTGAGTGGCTCAGTTGGTCGAGCTTAGATCATTCTCTCCTGGATGGAGTTCAAGCCCCATGTTGGGCTCTGTGCTGACAGCTCAGAGCCTGGAGCCTGCTTTGGATTCTCTCTCTCTGCCCTTCTCCTACTCAGTCTCTCTCTCTCTCTCTGAAAAATAAACAGGGGCGCCTGGGTGGCTCAGTCGGTTAAGCGTCCGACTTCAGCTCAGGTCATGATCTCACAGACCCTGAGTTGGAGCCCTGCCTCAGGCTCTGTACTGACAGCTCAGAGCCTGGAGCCTGCTTTGAATTCTGTGTCTCCCTCTCTCTCTGCCCCTTCCCTGTTCATGCTCTGTCTCTTTGTCTCAAAAATAAATAAAAACATTTAACAAAAAATTTTTTAATAAATGAATAAGCATGAAAATATTAAAAAAAAAAAAAGAATCTTCCAGAGTAATTTATATGTAGTACAATTTGTCTTTGAATCTTAGAAAAAGTACTGTGTTCAAGTTATACCAATTTGTGTTACGTTTATGATATCCAACCAGTTCATGGTATGCATTAAAATATTGTGCCTTTGTAGCTTGAAAAGTATTTTCAAATTTCAAAATAATAGAAACAACATATCTAAATGGTCTATGAGTCCTTAATAGAAAACAAGAAATCTTTGAAATAGGTCTGCCTTTCTGTTGGAAGTTTAGGATCCTCAAGTGTTTTATTTCTGTTGCTCAGGGACTTTTTTTTTTTCCAAAGATTTTATTTTTAAGTAATCTCTACACCCAGTGTGGGGCTCCAACTTAACCCCAAGATCAAGAGTTGCATGCTGTACCGACTGAGCCAGTCAGGTGCCCCACCTACTGCTTAGGGACTTACTTGGTTGTGTGCATAAAACAGCCCCCTGAACTTAGAAGGAACTCCTGCTGAGCTCCATGCTCAGCCTTTAGGAGTGAGTGTCTAATTTTTGGTTTTGTTTCTTTAGAGTAAAGGTGCTAGTGCTGGAAGAGAATGGACTGAACAGGAGACCCTTCTGCTCCTGGAGGTAAGCACATTAATAGTGGAGCCCCTTTATCCACACAGGAGGTGGGTGCTTAGCTTCTGTGACTCGCATTTGAAGTACACCTTTGGAATTAATCCTGAAGTTTTTTGAACCATGTATTGAGTTTTAAGAGAATTTTCTTGGTCCATCATTATTTAAATATCATACCTAGAAGTGATGTGCTGGCTATCAGTAGGGAAGATCAGACCTGGGTATGTGTTATTTTGGCCCAGGTTGGGTTGTTTCATTTTAAATCTTTGCCAATATTAAACAATTATTACGGCTTTGCAAAAGTAGTCTAGATCTGTAACTTTTCCTCCAAAATTGGAAGATTTGGCACTTCTGGCACCTCATTCCCATGTAACAATAATTTGCTGACCTTGAGTAGCAGATGTTGCTTTGAAGTGGAATGTTTCTTCAGATTCCAGTTGTTGTTTTTGTAACTTAGCCCACCTCGGTCATTGTAGATGAGTTCTCTGGTGCTGGTGTGCATTTGTACAACCTCCATATTTCCCAGAAGGCATTCCAGAGAAGTAGATGAAGATGCCTGCCACTGAAAATACTGTTTGTTCTTGAAAGTAGAACACTGTCGTAAACTAGTGGTAATTCAAGATATGTCAGTCAGCTTGTTGAATACTTTTTGGAATTCTTCATGTCTTTGGAGATTCTTGAAAATACTTACACAAGTAACTCTTAGCAATTATTTCTACTCTGGAGAGGAAGAGAATGTTAGGTTCCATATTTATCAACCATTTTTGAAGAGGACCATTTATCTTTAGTTACAGAACAGTGATTGGGTAAAATGAAGACTGCATGGTACTACATAGTATTTGTGGGTAGAATGTACGTGTGAGAGCCAAATTAGGACCAAATGAGGAAGTGTACTGTTAGATCTCTTAGGAATGCTTTTGCCTACAAAGAACAGGATGTAACTAGCAAAGATTAAACCAAAAAGGACATTTTTTTTTTTTGTTGTTCAACTGGCTATCTTTAGATTGGCAATTCCAACATACATTTTACTACTCAAGTACATCCTCAGGTTCCTAGCTTCTTTCTTCTTTTGTTTTCCTTCTTTAGCTGTCTGCATTCTGTCTCTGTGTGTTCTCTTCTGCTCCCAGCAAGGCTGATTTATTCACTGGTTTCATATCCCTGTTCAAAACAGTAAGAAAATTGGAAATGGCACTTCTGGGGCCTCTTCTGGGGCTCTTCTTGGAAAGAAAAGCTTAACCAGAAGCCCCTCGTCAGTCTTCCCTTCTATCTCAGTAATCAAAATGGGTCTCAGTGGTCACCAAGTATTGCAGGTGGTGCTGGGAAAAGAACGAGTTTTCTAGTTTCATTAATGGGGTCAACCTGGAGGGAGGTATGATTGCTGCTGGTAACTTCTAGTGCTTGCTCTGTTTATAACATTTAGAGCAAAGAACTTGCAGAGGAAGAGAGCTCATTTTCAGTGGAGTATTCATCTGATCCAAACTTGTATATCATGTGTAACATTTGTAATTCAGAAATGAAGCATCAAATAGAAGACTAGACTAGGTCAGCAGTTCTCAAACATTTTGGTCTCAGGATATACTTCTACTCTTAAAAATTACATTGAGGTTTCAAAGAATTTTTGTGAGTTAATCAGTATTTTCTGTATTGTAAATTAAAACTGAGGAAACTAACTTACTTAAAAATAACAATAAACCCATTGCAAGTTTTTATGAAAAATTTTTATCAGAAATAGATTTTGAAAAACAAAAGTGTGTTAGTAAAAAGTGTGGTGTCACCCATTAGCCATATCTATAATGTTTGACTTAATAGAATACAGCTGGATTTTCATATTTGTTTTTTTCATCATATATGTTGTTTTAGTTAAAATACATTAGGACTATTTAGTATCATCTGGACGTGTATTTGGAAACACAAAGAATATCTTAATGACCTTTTCAGATAATTATAAATACTCCTGTAGGAGAGGCTTTCATGGCAGGTACGTATTTTTCAGAATTCTAATTTTCACTTAATCATTGGCAAAAAGCACTCAGTTGTTTTCTTCAAAGTGACACTTTTGACAATCCTGTTTGCTTTTAAGAAAACATTTGCCAGGCTGTTGTGGTGGTGAGTGCCTGTTAGTCCCAGGTGCCCAGAAGGCTGAGGCAGGAGGGTTGCTTAAGTCTTAGGTTCAGGACTGGAGTGTGCTATGCTAGCTGGGTGTCTGCACTAAGTTTGGCATCAGTATGATGACTTCCCAGAGCAAGGGACCACCATGATGCCTAAGGCAGGGTGAACTGGCACAGGTCAGAAATGGAGCAGATCAGAACTCCCGTGCTGATCAGAAAATGTCTGCCAGATATCTGTGCCTACAGACCATGGTGTGTTAGCCATGGTGTGCTAGCATTTACATGCTAGTAAAAATGATGTTCGGGGTGCCTGGGTGGCTCAGTCGGTTGAGTGTCTGACTTCGGCTCAGGTCATGATCTCGCTGTTTGTGAGTTCACGCCCCGCGTCGGGCTCTGTGTTGACGGCTCAGAGCCTGGAGCCTGTTTCAGATTCTGGGTCTCCCTCTCTCTCTGCCCTTCCCCGACTCATGCTCTGTCTCTCTTTCTCTCTCTGTCAAAAATAAACATTAAAAAATTTTTTAAAAAAATGATCTTCAATGAAAATGGCTAGTTGAGCTTGAAACTCAAATGATCACACAGTGCTTTTCCTTCAGATAGCCATCATGCTTGGATAGTTGATTTTTAGTCTTCTTGTGTACCTCACATTTCATAGTACCAAATATCAAAAACAAGTGAACTTTGATGTTTAAATTTGTAAGATTAATAATTTTACAGTAAAGTTGGATTATTTTTGTGAGTGTGGCAGTGAAGAAGAAGGTGATGATTAAGATATTCTTGGGGCACCTGGGTGGCTCAGTCAGTTGAGCATGCAACATCGGTTCAGGTCATAGTCTCGCAGTTTGTGAGTTCGAGTCCCACACTGGGCTCTGTGCTGACAGCTCAGGGCCTGGAGCCTGCTTCGGATTCTGTGTCTGTTTCTCCCTTTCTCTGTCCCTCCCCTGCGCGCACGAGCTCTCTCTTTCTCTCTCAAAACTAAACATTTAAAAAAAAAAAAAAAGACTGGTGCCACTGCCTTGATTCATGCTGAGGGTAGGTGGTTCACTCACCACTGCTTTAGCATCCACCGTGCATGTGTCATCATAGTGAAAAAGCAGCAGTGTCCTGTTGCTATTGTGAAAACAGTTTTGATCTCTTGGTCCCCCTGAAAAATATGGTGCCCCATGGGTCTCCGAGCCACACTGAGATACACTGGACCTGCTGATAGCTCATCTTCCTTCCTTCCTTCCTTCCTTTCTTTTTGAGAGAGAGAAGGAGCAAGTACGCAAGGGGCAGAGAGAGAGAGAGGGAATGAGAATATCCCACAAGGGGCAGAGAGAGAGAGAGGGAGGGAGACAGAGACAGAGAGAAGCAGGACTCACCCAGGGCTTGTGTTTTGCCCAAAGCGGGACTTGTGATGGTTCATGTTTCTGTATTGCTTTTAATTTTGTTTTTTGAGTTTTTCCAACAGTTGTATTTGGTTTAAGAAGTTTTAGTGGTGTATTATTTCTTTTTCTTTTTTACATCCCTCTTCTCCTTTTCCTTATTCTGTCTTCTCAATATCTCTGGATTAAAATTCAAAAAGATTTCTTCTTTTTGAGTTTTTACCAACTTTAAAACAAAATTATTCATTTTTGAGAGAGAGAAAGAGAAAGAGAACGAACGGTGAGGGGGAAGAGAGAGAATCCCAAGCAGGCTCCAAACTATCAGCACAGAGCACAATGCAGGGCTGAAACTCACGAACTGCAAGACCATGACCTGAACCGAAACCGAGAGTTGGATGCTTAACAGACTGAGCCACCCAGGTGCCCCAAGTTTTTACCACTATTTTGATGTACTCTCATCTACTCATTTGTTATCGGTAATATGCAGAGAGCTTCTTTTCTGAACCACTTTTTACTTATTTCAGGACTGTTTTGTCTAGTCATATTTGCCCTGGACGTTTACTTAATGTGTTTAAAGTTTTTAGTACTTGCAGGGAATATACTTTCATGTTGCTTTGGGCTTTAGGGAGTAATTAGTTGTGCGGCACCAATTGGAGTATCGTTCTTATCAGTTCTTTTTCTTTCTATACACTGACACTCAGAATTTTCTCCTCTTCTACGTTTAAGAATAGTGAATAGTAAATAGAGTGAGAACAGAATGGCTGAGCTGCTGTTTCTCCTGAACATATTCAAGAAAACCACAGTATCCTTACACAATAGTGCATTTTTTTTCCTCCTGCAGGTGGAACCTGTAGAGTGGTTGGTTTTTCTTTTAAACATGCAGTTGAATCAACAGGTGTTGTCTCTGCTTACACAGAGGCGCCCCAGCAGCATTGCTTACCACTAACATCTTCTATTTCTGTAGTTTATTTATTGATAATTAATAGCTTAAGAATATGAAGCCAGATGAAAATTTTTTAAAGGATTTATAACCAAACGACCAAAACCAGTCAGTTTTTTCCTAATAGATAAATCTGGAAGATGCATTAAGGTTTATTGTTTCCCCCCCAATCATATCATTTTATTAGACAAGTATATCACACAGGCAGCACCCCAACTATTTTAGATTATTTCTGAGACCACCTGCTTTTATTTTAAAAACACCTTATTTGATATGGTCTCTCATCAAAACACACACAGTTCTTCTGTGGAATGCTGCAGATTATTATCTGTGATTTTGTTTAGTACAATGTCTTATTACATATATTGGAGGCATAGTTTCAGCTTTGCAAATAACCAAAATAGAATCTACACATTGGATGAATAAATGGAATTTGAAAAGACCTTGAATGAATTGGTAGACATGAAGGCCACATAAGGCTTTCTGTTAGCTTTTTGAAAAAATACATTGCGTAAGATCAAGATGATGGAGACTTATTTGAGTAGATTTCATTTGTAAGATGTGTGAGGAATTCCAGGGGTTTCACCTGAAAATGTGTCACCAGTTTAAGTCGCAAAAGGCTGATAACTCAGTCTTCTGAGCAGTTTGACATTGCATTGACAGATTCAGGGTGCCAGAATGGAAGAAGAAACGTCAGCATTCTATTTCATAGTGATTAAGGGGGTTTTTTAAAGAGGCTTTTACAATATTAAGTCCTCAGCTTGTAACAGTTGTCTTCCTGGTCATTATAATTGTCCCTGGGCTTGAAATTGACAAGACCTGAGTCTGGGAGCTTATTGGTTCCTCCCTTGTTAACTTCAGTCTTTCTCCTGCCTGCTTTGTTTTCTCATGCCTTGTGTTTATTTTCCCTTAGATGATTAGTGGACATGAAATCTTGTACCTGCAGATAAAATCCATTAAGGTTATTAATGTTTATCACTGAAAGAGTTCCCCACATTTTTTATACTGGTTAGATTACAGAAGCAGTAGCATTGGAAGATACTCCGTAAACAGCATCAAAGATTTGCTCATAGTGTGCATGTCCCTGATACACCTTTCCTTGATATGCTACCCAAGGAGTTGTTTTTTCTGTGTAATTTTGAATTACATTTTAGATGAGTATGTCTTCCAATTAAAAAAATATTGTCTTGAGGAAGAGCCCTTTTTTACAGGTTTTGTGTGGGGTTTTTTTGTTTTGTTTTTTTACATTTGGAGCCATGGGAAACACAAATTCCTTTCCTGGTCTAGTCCAGTTCCCTCTGGTCACGTTCAGCAGATTTTATTTGTTACTGTGTTTAAGGCACCGCAGCAGACTCTGTAGACTGAGATGGCTAGGCCATAGTCTTTGCAGGTAAGGGATTCAACGGAAACAGGTTAAAACAAAAAAATGAGTGCAGTGTCCTCAGCTTCACGATTGGAGCCGTACCCAGAGCACAAGACAAGTACATAGGGATGGCTGTGTGTCAGGGTGGGTGGATGAGACTCAGTGCATGGCTTCCTGGGAATGGGACAGCTGTATTGTTGGCTCCAGTATATGATATTTTGGGTACAGAGCAAAGTGTCCACAGGCACAATGACTAGGAAGACTATTTCTGGATATTCCTAGAACATGAAAGAGTAGTGAGTAGAGTGGAAGAAGTAGGCAGAGTCCCGATCCTATGTGGACTTCATTCAGTAAGATAATAACGAGCAAGGAAATAATTTTAGGCAGGAGAGAGACAGTGTCATGTGTGAAACATAGTTCACTCTGGCAGTGGGAAGAAAGATGAATTTAAGGATAGAGAGAGATGGGTGATTCTGAGAATGCAGGTAAGGAGCCAGCTCATAGCAGGAAGAATGAAGGTGTTTTATACTCCTGTAAAATGTCTGCTAATATATCAGCCTTCCTCCTCCTTCCCAGCTAGTCTGTCACCACGTTCTGTTTGAAAACATGTCTTTGATTCCCTGTTATGTAATGCTGCCATTAGTGCCCAAGCTCGGAACTTCACTCGTTTCTCAGCCTTATGCTTTTCGGAATGCTCTTTGTTGATTTTTGCATGTCAAAGGGTTCCTTAGTTTTATTCTGGAAAAAACTGCCTGAACTTTCTTCATGAGGAAAAAAATAAAGGAAGAAATTTTTTTTAAGTAAATTTCTTTGAAAAGTCTGTGATAGAGTATCCTAAGAAAATCTCCCCATAATCAGATACATAAGGTGGTCCCTAAAGTTACACATTTCTGGCCCCAACGACCTTAGTGAGAGAAATTGATTTTTATTTTTTGTTACATTCTAGGTCTTTTTTCTAATTCCTTCTAGAACTACCTGAGGCCACTGGCTATCCAGAGGAAACCCAGAATTAGCCTTGTTTTTTCAAGGGATTTAAGAAATAAGATCATTCTCTGCTGTGGGTTTTGAGGAGTCCACTGCAGCAAAGAAGGCAAGCCTGGGTCGGCAGTTGGAGCCCTGGGTTAGGAATTCACTTACGTAAACATGGAGAGAACCATCGTCATCACAAGCTCAGCTCACAGTGTAGCTCAGCAAATCAAGCTCTAGAACAGGATTTTTCAGCCTCCCACAATGAACATTTGGGCCAGATAGTTTTTTGTTGTGGTGGCTCTTCTTACGTGCATTAAAGAGAATATTTAACATCATCCATGGTTTCTACCCACTAGATGCCAGTAGCACCTCCTCAGTTGTGTCAACCCAAAATGTCTGCATACATTGCCAAATGTCCCCAAGGAGGCAGAATTGCCCCTGGTTGTGAATCCTGTGAGAACAGCAGCTTTGGTTAGCTACTGAATAGGTTCTTACCCAGTTAATTCCTCGACTTTCTTCGTACCACGTATTTCTGATTCTCTTTACAACCTTCTGTCCCTCTCCCCCTTAGAGACTGCTTTTACTCTTTTTGAGGGTTTTTCAGCATTTTTCTCTGAAGAATAAATTTTTAAATTGGATATTTATATACTTCATAAATTTTAGCCTCAGTTTCTTAATTTCTAACAATAAAGACTTGGAGTTTGAATGGGATTGTGTTGAACCTGCTATTCTGTTTGGAGAGAGTTGACATCTTAATAATATTGGGTCTTCTAATGGTTGAATACAGTATATCTCTTGATTTATTTAGGTCTTTAATTTCTCTCAGCGTGTTTTATTTTTTTCAAGCATGTTGTTCTTACATATTCTTTATTACATTTGTTCCTAGTTATTTCGGTTTTGTGCTATCTTAAAGACTTTTTTCCTGTTGAAAACTTTTCATTGTTTATACATAGAGAAATATAATTGAGTTTTTGTTACCTGTCTATCCTCTGACCTTGCTAAACTTTATAGTTTTGGTATTTTTCTGTGGACTTACTAGGATTTTCTATGTAAACAGTCATGTGTGTATTCGTGAAAGACACTTTTTCTTCCTTTTATATATGTGTTTTTTATTTTTCTTGCCTGAGATTTAATGTAATTAGAAAAGCAATCAAATCTACCTATTTTCTTACATCAAGTATAATCATTTTCATTATTATTTTTTTAAACCCCGAACTGTTTTTAAGAACAGTCACAGGCTTTTGATATTGTTACGTATTAGTTCCTTGTTACCTGATACTAAAGCACCTGGATTTTTCTGTTGTAGGCCCTGGAGATGTACAAGGATGATTGGAACAAAGTGTCAGAGCATGTCGGAAGTCGTACTCAGGATGAATGCATCCTCCACTTTCTGAGGCTTCCTATTGAGGACCCGTACCTTGAGAATTCGGATGCCTCCCTGGGGCCCCTAGCTTACCAGCCTGTCCCTTTCAGTCAGTCAGGAAACCCAGTCATGAGCACTGTTGCTTTTTTGGCATCCGTGGTGGACCCTCGTGTGGCATCTGCTGCAGCAAAAGCAGCTTTGGGTATGGACTTTCCTGAACCGTGTTATCAGCACAGTAGTTTCAGATAATAGCCTAGTACTTGCCTTTATATATGTGTTGTCTCTGAATGGCAGGTTATCAGCTGCTATGTTTATTTCAGTTAGCAGAAAGTCAGACATTACCTCTTTAAGCTACCGTATTAAAGAGTATTACAACATTTTTAACTAAAGCACTTAAAATTCATAGTTTTAAAATTAAGAGCATTTATTAAGAATTGGAGGGGCAAAACAGTTTTTTGTCGTATATTTTATGATTCATTTGGACTTTGACATAACCAGCAAAAGGAACCATTTAACGTTGTTGGATTTTATTACAATTAGAACTTTGTCACACTATAAACTCTTTTTCAGCTTTCTAGTTGTTTAATCCTTGCTATTTTCTTTACTATCAATCTAGCTTGCAGAGTTAGGTTAAGTTTGGGCAGAAATTTTGATTGTTACAGACGGAAATTTAGAGATCTTTGTTACTTACACAGCAGGATACTGCGACACATAAGTTAAAATGTACAATCTTAGAATTTCATCAGCGTGCGTGACTACCTCATTTGGCATTCTTGTTTTGCTGGAATAGATAAGCCTGAGCACCCAGAAAGGTCAGTGCTTGTAAGACACTAATGTGTCAGAGTCCATAGTGGTCTATGTTAAAGCAAATATTTGCACACTAGGTCATGCTTGCATTTTGATTCTTGAACAGAGGAGTTTTCTCGGGTCCGAGAGGAGGTACCACTGGAATTGGTTGAAGCTCACGTCAAGAAAGTACAAGAAGCAGCTCGAGCCTCTGGGAAAGTGGACCCCACGTATGGCCTGGAGAGCAGTTGCATTGCAGGCACGGGACCTGATGAGCCAGAGAAGCTTGGTGAGTCACAGCTGTCCCCACGGGCAAGGGTAGTAGATGCTGTATTTTCCTCTCAGCTTGCTAAAATAATTGGGTTTGTTTGTGCTTAAAAGCAAGAACAATGATCAGTATCAATTTGTCCTTAAGATTAACATTTGATTTTTTTCTCCTATCATTTTCTATTATGGTAGATAGAATTTAAAGGCTGTTTCAGAACTGTTAATAACATCACAGCTGTGAAGTATTTGATGCCAGTTTTTAAAATTTATTTGTTTGTTGGCTGGTTGGTTTGTTTAAATAATCTTTATACCCAGCATGGGGCTCAAACTCACAATTCCGAGATCAAGAGTCACATACTTCACCGACTGACTCAGCCAGCCAGGCACCTCGTGATACCTGTTTTCATTTTTATTTGTTTGTTTGTTTGTTTATTGTTTATTTAGTTTTGAAGGAGAGAGAGCATGAGCCAGGGAGGGGCAGAGAGAGGGAGAGACACACAGAATCTGAAACGGGCTCCAGGCTCTGAGCTGTCGGCACAAAGCCTGACATGGGGTTCAAGCTCAGAACTGTGAGGTCATGACCTGGGCCAAAGTCAGACACTTAACCAACTGAGCCACCCAGGCTCCCCTAATGATAACTGTTTTTAGATCTAGTTTTTGAGCATACAGACATAAGAATACTGAAAGGACTTTTGTGATTATTTCAATTTATAAGTTGCTGGGTAGGTTTAAGTTCATTGTTGTTTTTCATTACTTTTTAATTGAGGTAAAATTCACATAACATAAAATCCTCCCATTTTAATCCTTTAAAAGTATAGAATCCAGTGGCTTCTGGTACGTTCACAGTGTTGTGTATCTGTCACCAGTATCTAATTCCAGAACACTTTGATCACCCCAAAAGACAATCCCATACCAATTAAGCAGTCATTTCCCATTTGTTTCTCTCATGAGCCCTGGGAACCACTAATTTGCTTTCTGTCTCTATGGATTTGCCTATTCTGTATTGTTTCCTGTAAATGGAAGCATACATTATGTCGGCTTTTGAGTCTGACTTCTTTCACTTAGCATAAGGTTTTCAGGTTCATCCATGTTGTAGTGTAAAATCAGCACTTCATTCCTTTCTGTGCTGAATAATATTCTTTCAGTGGATATTCCATATTTTACTTATCCATTTATGAGTTCATGTATATGTGTACTGTTGTCACTTTTTCACTATTTTGAATAATGCTGCTATGAACGGTGACTACCGTTTTGTGAACATAGTTTGTTCGATTTTTGGTAGGAATGGAATTGATAATTCTATGTTTAGCTTTTTGAGAAACAACTCAACTGTTTTCCTTAGTGGTTGTACAATTTTAGGTTTTCACCAGCAATGTATGAATGTTCCAACTTCTCCACATCCTCACCAACACTTGGTTCCCCCTCCCCCACCCTTTTAAAAAATAAACCACAAGTGGATGTGAAGTGGTATCTTGTGGTTTTCATTTGCATTCAATTTGTGGAGTGTTGCCATCTTAACAGTATGAAGTCTCAATGAATACAGGATGCCTTTCCCTTTAATTAGGTCTCCTTTAAGCATTGTTTTGAAGTTTTTAGTTGTATGTTCTTGACACATGTTTTATATTTCCTTTAGTTACATTTATTCCTGTGTATTTTTTCTTTTGAATGCTATTGTAAATGAGATTATTTTCCTGATCTTGGGAGGAATGCATTTTGTTATTAAGTATGGTATTAGTTGTTGGCTTTTCCTAGATTCCTTTTATCAAATTTGGAAAATTCTCTCTATAATTTGTTGAATGTTTTTATCCAGAAAATGTGTTGGAATTTGCCAATTGCTTTTTCTGTATCAGTTGAGATGGCCATGTGGTATTTTTACCTTATTCTTTATATATGTTGTATTAATTGATTCCTGCCTGTTGAGCCACTTTTGGGTTTCTGGGATAAATCCCACTTGATTATGGGAGTTATAATATTCCATTGGATTTAGTTTGCTTCTAGTATTTTGTTGAGGATTTTTGCACCTGTATTCATAAGGGACATTTGTTTATTGCTTTTCATTTTTTGTGGTATCTTTATCTGGTTTGATGTCAAGGTAATACTGGCTTCCAAGAATGAGTCAGGAATTGTTCTGTATTTTATTTTATTTTATTTTTTTTTGAAGAATAGGAGAATTATGGATGTTCATTCTTCTTTTAAGTGTTTTCTGGAATTCACATGGGAAACCATCAAGTCCTGATTTTTTTTTTAACTGTATTCACATTTCTATTTATTTATTTATTCATTCATTCATGAGAGAGAGAGAGAGACTCCCACGAGGTGCAGAGAGAAGTGGGAGAGAGTGTGGAGCCCAGAGCAGGGCTCCAGCTCACACAGTGAGGGGCTCGAACTCATGACCCATGAGATCATGACCTGAGCTGAAGTTGGATGCTTAACTGACTGAGCCAGGCGTCCCATGGGTTATTTTTGTTGTTATTTTGTTTGGTTTGGTTTGGTTTTCTAAGAACTGATTCCAATCTATGTACTTGTTGCAAGTCTGTTTAGGTTTTCTATTTCTTTTTGAGTCAGTTTTTATAGTTTGTGCCTTTCTAGAAATTTGTCCATTTCATATACATTGTCTCACCTATTGGCCACACACACACACACACACACACACACACACACAGACACACAAACACAAATCATAACAACCAAAAGTGAAAACAATGCAAATGTCCATCAGCTGATGAATGGGTAAACAAAATGTGGTATTAAAATGGAATATTATTCAGCCATAAAATGGAATGGAGTATTGACATATGTGACATCACGGATCATCCTTGAAAACATGGTATGTAGAAAGAAAAACAGAGGAAGGGTGCCTGGGTAGCTTAGTCCGTTGAGTGTCCGACTTCTGCTCAGGTCATAATCTCACTGTTCATGAGTTCGAGCCCTGCGTCAGGCTCTGTGCTGACGGCTTGGGGACTGGAGCCTGCTTTGGATTCTGTGTCTCCCTCTCTCTCTCTCTTCCCCTCCCCTGCTCATGCTCTGTCTCTCTCTGTCTCTCAAAAGTAAATAAACATTGAAAAAAAAAAAAAACAGTGAGGAGAAAATATATTATTTAATTCTAATTATATGAAATATAAACAGGCAGATTTGTAGAGACAGAAAGTACATTAATGGTTGCTTAGGACTAGGAGGAAGAGGCGCAAAGGAGGATGATAGCTAAAAGGTATAGGGTTTCTGTTTGAGGTGATGGAAAGATTTTAAAATTTACTGTGGTAATGGTTGCACGTATGTGGGAATATACTAAAATTCGTTGAATTGTACTCTTTTAATGGGTTGATCATGAATTATATGGCAGTAAAGCTTTTTTTTTTTCCCACCATGTCTTTTTACATTCCTTTTTATTTTTGTAAGTTTGGTAGTAATATCCATATTTTCATTCCTGATTTTAGTACTTTGGTCCACTCTTGGTTTTTGTTTTTGTTTTTCCTTCATCAATCTAAAGACTTGTCAATTTTATCTTTTAAAGAACCAACTTTTGATTTCAGTGATTCTTTCTATTGTTTTTCTATTCTCATTTATCTCCACTGTAATCTTCATTCTTCCTTCTGCTTCTTTTTGCTTAAGTTTGCTCTTCTAATACTTCCTTACGTTGGAGGATGGGATATTGATTTGAGAAATTTATTAATGTTGACTTCCATGTTAATATCCCTCTCAGCACTCCTTTTTACTGCAATCCATAAATTTAGACATATTTCATTTTCGTGTTCATTTTTCTCAAAGTGTTTTATAACTTCCCTTTTGGTTTCTTCTTTGACTTGTGGGTTGTTTTAAGAATGAATGGTTTAATATATACCAATTAGTGAAGTTTTTAGATTTCCTTCTGTTACTGATTTCTGATTTTATTCCATTGTATTCAGAGAAGATAATTTGTGTGGTTTCTATCTTCTAAAATTCACTGAGACTTTTGTTGCCTAATACATTGTCCTGGAAAATATTCCTTTTGCATTATGCTCTTGTTGAATGGCATTTTCTGTGTGTGTTTGGTGTGGCTGGTTTATAGTGTTGTTCAAGTTGTCTATCATTTTTCTGGTTGGTCTTTATTGAAAATGATGTCTTGAAATTTCCAACAATTATTGAACTGTCTATGTTTCTTCAGTTCTGTCTGGTTTTGCTTCATATATTTTAAGGCTCTGTTGTTAGTTGCATATATTATCATTGTTCTATCTTTTTGGTGGATCGGCCCTTTTATCATTATATAACCCCTTTTTCTCTTGTAATCTTTTTTGCCTAAAAGTCTCTTTTAGCGGATACTAACATACCATTCCACCTCTGTTTGGGTTACTGTGTTTGTATGAAATATCTTTTTCCATTAATTTACTTTTCAGTCTTTTTGTGTCTTTGGACCTAAGATAGGTCTCTTATAGACAGCATATTGTCTGTTAGATTTTAGGATTTTGCAGACTTTGGTTCTCCCTGTAGAGGCATAGGACTTTAAAAAGCTATTTACCTTCATTAGCTCTGAGTTCTCTCATCTGTGATGTGAAAATGATGATTAAGTACTCTCTATAACATATTGCTATAGCTATGCCAGTCTGTGATATTGGACAGATGACATTTTTGCTATTAAGGACTTTACTCATCTATTTTTATTTAACTTATCATGAGAGCAGTAAAATTTTAGTAAAGTAGCTTCTTAGCAGTACCTGGCTTCTCAAATGGCAGTGTTCCTGTATGTTAACAGAGGCTAATTTTCACACCAAGTAAGATATTTTATATAGAATTATCAGTAGTTGATTCCCAATGTTTCTTAACCAACTGAGCCACCCAGGCACCCGATTCCCAACATTTCTTACATTGTGCATTAATATTTTTCTTTTCATTCATTACAAAACAGTTTCTTTTTTTGTTTTAAGGTTTATTTATTTATTTTGAGAGAAAGAGCATGAGCAAGGGAGGGGCAGAGAGAGAGGGAGGATCCCAAGAAGGCTCCATGCTGTCAGCTTAGAGCCTGACATGGGGCTTGGTCTCTCTCACTCACCATAAGATCATGACTTGAGCTGAAATCTAGAGTTGGATGCTTACCCAACTGAGCTACCCAGGCACCCCCATTCTGAAACAATTTCTGATGAATAACTCAAGCTAAACGTTTATTGCTGTCACCTTGCCTGATTCCATCTCTGTCTCAGTCACATACAATTTATACACTTAGACTTCAGCTACAGTCACTTTTTTTTTTGTCTCTTACATTCTTATAGAATAAAGGTAATGTGAAGTACAAATTAAAATTGCTGGGCAGTACTCCACAGATGATACATTTGCCTCCTGGTGCTCTGTTCTGGGTGGTTTGAGTAGACATCAGTGAGGTCTCTTCAAACTTAAAATTTTATAGTCTCCATGGGTTTGCATAGGTCCTTCCGCTGTTGTTCCCTCTGCTTTCTTAAAAGTGTCAGTCTTGCTGTCACATTTTGTAGATAACGTCTGGGAACAGATTTCCGGATTTATCAAAAACCTCTCACTCTAACCCTAAGTGCAAATTATTGACCTGTTCTTAGCAGAGTATGTACACTATTTCTTAGTTTGAAAGCTCACTTATTTTTGTCTTAGATAGATACCCAAATCAGCAAGCCAAGCCACATCTCTGTTGCTTTTTATTGATTCTGCACCAGCAGGCAGTGCCCAGCTCAGGCAGGGGAAGCCTGAGCCTATTGAATGCCTGGGAAATGTGTCACTTTCCTCGACTTTTTTGTGGTTTGGGTTCATTTGTAGGGTCTTTTGGTTCCCTGTGGTCATGGAATTGAAAAGGATTGGCACAGCCTTCTTAATTTGATTCAAAGGAGTTTCTGTACTATGCAAAATGAGGGACATGTTTTTACATGTAAATCTGTTTTTAAAATTTTGGTAGGTGATACCCTAGAGAATTAGTGGTTAAAAAACAGATTGCAAACTTAGCTATTTCTAGTTTAGCAGGATTTAAGAGGACAAAAACAAAATCTAGTAACCTCAGTCTGACCCAGTAGTGAATGTATGCTTTTCACAGTGTGCAAAGCTTGGATCAGACTGCTGCAGGTAGCACTGGAGGCGACAGGGGATGATTCTTTGAATGGCATGAAAAGTAAAATTCATTCATAGTTTCTGGAAATAGCCTATCAGATAACTTCTCTGATTTGCAGTGGATACTTAACTAGTTGCAGCAACAGAATTTGAGTCCTTTTGCCATTTAGTAAGGCATAAAGAAAATACCAGCGTAACGTGAATGTTTCGGGATGTGTTGTAAATAGAATTCTATAACTTAACACTGACTTATGATAGTTAATGTGATTTATATTGGGCTGTGACTAATAAAATAAATTAGGAGATAACAAATGGTTCTTGCTGTGGACTTGGCTCAACAAAATTATGTGAAGTTAACAGTGTACCTCCTTTCCTTCTCATTCACATTTCAAATGGGGAGATAGAGGAAAGAAAGTACAGTAAAACCTTGGATTGCAAGTAACTTATTCTGCGAGTGTTCCACAACACGAGCAAACATTTCTAATAAATTGTAACTTGATAAATGAGTGATATCTTGCAATATGAGTAGTACGTGACACCGAACATCACACAATCACAATTGAGCCAGTGGTTCTTTTTTTTTTTTTTCAATATATGAAGTTTATTGTCAAATTGGTTTCCATACAACACCCAGTGCTCATCCCAAAAGGTGCCCTCCTCCATACCCATCGCCCACCCTCCCCTTCCTCCCACCCCCATCAACCCTCAGTTTGTTCTCAGTTTTTAAGAGTCTCTTATCCTTTGGCTCTCTGCCACTCTAATCTCTTTTTTTTTTCCCTTCCCCTCCCCCATGGGTTTCTGTTAAGTTTCTCAGGATCCACATAAGAGTGAAACCATATGGTATCTGTCTTTCTCTGTATGAGCCAGTGGTTCTTGAAATTCGCTTTGATACACAAATGCTTTGGATTACAAGCATGTTTCCAGAAGGAATTATACCAAGCTTTACCTATATCAATTTTACATAAATATTTATTTATTTATTCATTCATTCATTCATTCATATTTTGAGAAGGAGAGAGAGCGCAAGCAGGGAAGGGGCAGAGGGAGAGAATCCCAGGAAGCTTCTGCGCTGTCAGCACAGAGCCCGATGCAGGGCCTTGATCTCGTGAACCATGATATCATGACCTGAGCCAGGATCAAGAGTCAGGACACTTACCTGACTGAGCCACCCAGACACCCCTCAGATTTACATTTAAACTGACACTTGGTATAACAAAATAGCACCTTATCACATAGCACGCTGATTTGAAATAGAATGGTGTAGGATTTTTCTTATCAAGATGATGTACTTGAGTGGGAGGTTCACATACTGTTTATTGTGATATTTATTTTACTATGTTCCCCATGTGTTAACTTGTATATATTAACAATGGTAAATGATAATACAGGAAAAAATAAGTTTTCTTATGAAATACAGAACAACTCTTGGATTTCTCCCATTAACCTATCTAACTTCATTGAGAGTTTGTATTGGGGGCGGGGGGCGTTTGGTAAAATGGAAGTAAAAATAGATGAAGGTCTGAAACACCTCTTATTTTCATTTAAGAAACGAGTGCTCGCTTATCAGGAGGGGCTTGTCTGTCCTCTTTCACTCTAGTCATTCACCAGTATCGTCTGACGTCTCTAAATTTGTGTGGTCTTTTGTTTTTGGTCAGAGACCATTCTAGGAATAGAAAAATAATACTGATATTTGAGACCTCTTGCATTTACCTAAAATTATTATCAGGTTTTATTTGCCCTGGGTTATAGGGGAAGGTAAAGGAAGTTAAGATAAAAAAAAAAAAAAAAATTCTTAAACATTTTTCAGAAGGTGCTGAAAATCATCATTTCTTTCTGAGTGTCTATATCCTTGACACATTATATAGGAATTTTCTGATTAATCCTTTGAGTTTCTTTTCTGGATAACTCTTTGGAGGAAGCGGTATTGTTTTTATTGTAAAACCAAGAAAGTTTTTGGCAGGTTACGTAGACTTGTGAGAATCGGAGCTACATTTTGAACCTAAATCTCTGATCCTAAAGCTCACCCTCTTTTTATTGTAGCATGCTGCCAGAAGTAGCATATGTGGTGCGTCTGTGCATTTTTCATTCATTGAACAAGGATCATTAAAGACTTGATAGCTCCATCATACTGTCCTGCCTTACATCCTATGAGAAATATAATGGGGAAAGACCCAGACCCTCTTATAAACCTATAGGAGCTGTATAAGGAGACAGGCACATGTACCAGGAAGAGCAGCTGGATGATTCATCTCTACAAGATCAAGTGCTAAGAAACCCACGGCAAAATTTCATCAGAGTGATTCAGTGTATGAGCTTATACCGCATAAGCATTCTTGAATGGGAGGTCCGTCTTAAGCTAGACTTTTTTTTTTTTTTAACTCATAGGGATAAATAAGACTGTAAATGTGTTATGTTATTGTGTTGTTTCATTGTGTATTAGATGCTAGGGTACTGTTGACCAAAGCAGACCAAAATCCCCACCTGCAACTGCAAGAATTGTTTGTTTGTTTGTTTATTCATTTATTTAGAGAGTGTGCATGCGGGGGGGGGGGGGGCAGAGAGAGCAAATCCCAAGTAGACTCCTTGTGCTACAGGGCTCTGTCTCACAAACCTCAAGATCATGATCTGAGCCGAAAAAGAGTCAGAGGCTTAACTGACTGAGCCACTCAGGTGCCCCAGGATTGTATCTTTTCAAGGTGGAAGATGAAATATATGGTATATAAAAACATAGATTGTGTAAATTAAATACAAATATGTAGAAACAGTTTGTTGGTTGATAAGTGGTATGGTACAAATTAAAGCAGGGTAGGAAGATAAATTGTGAAGTGTGTGGAATTGCGATTTTCAAGTAAAGGTCAGGGAATATGTTATCAAGAAAGTGACATTTGGATGAAGCTGTAAATGAGGCAAAGGAAGGTCAGAGTGCTCTAGGCATTGGGAGCAATCAGTGTACAGATAGGAGATGGGAGCTGCCTGGCATAGTTGAGGAATAGCAAGGGGGTATCATGGACAAGTAGCTGGATTGCACTGAGGAGGAGGTCATGGGAAATGATGAGGGCCTCGTGGACCACTGTAACATTTTAGTTTTTACTCTAGGTAGGGTGGAGCCAATGGGGGGAGGAGGTTCGAGCAGAAGAGCATGAGTCTGACCTGTATTTTTAAAACTCATTCTATTAGGCTGAGAATACCACACATCTAGGAGTTGTTAAGTTGATTTATTTTCCAAATAACTTATGTAATATATTTGAAAATCAAAGATTTTTTTTTTACTCTATTTAATTTTTCATTTAATGTTTATTTATTTTTGAGAGAGAGAGAGGGAGACACAGAATCTGAAGCAGGCTCCAAGCTCTGAGCTGTCAGTGCAGAGCCCGACATGGGGCTTGAACTCATGAACTGTGAGATCATGACCTGAGCTGAAGTTGGTTGTTCAACCGAGTGAGCCACCCAGGCACCCCTAACTTTTATTAAAGTTTACTTATTTTAAGAGAGAGTGTGTGCGTGCACAAGTGGGGGAGGGACAGAGAGGAGAGACAGAATTTCAGGCAGACTCTGTGCCATCAGTGCAGAGCCCGATTCGGGGCTCTAACCCACTGAACTGCAAGATCATGACCTGAGCCGAGATCAAGAATCGGATGCTCAGCTGAGTAAGCCACCCAGGCACCACAAAAACTTTTTTTTTTTTAAGTTTATTTATCTTTGTGTGTGTGTGTGTGTGAGAGAGAGAGAGAGAGAGAGAGGGACAGAGAGAGAGAGAGGGAGAGAATGAGAATGAGAATCCCAAGCAGGCCCGAGCCATCAGCACAGAGCTCAACTCGAGACTTGACTTGGGGTTCAGTCTCCGTGAGATCATGACCTGAGCTAAAATCAAGAGTTGGACATTTAATCAACTTAGCCACCCAGTTGCCCCCTAAGAAAACTTTTATTAAACACATTTATTAGATTTTTCTTTAATTAACATGGGGTCTAAACAGAATAGCCTTTCTAATAACATGTTTACTTGTAGCCAAACAATACTGAAATAGTGATTGTAGCACAGTGATATTTCATGTGCCTACTAGTTAGGTTCAACTTTGCCATATTTATCTATCCAGCAGTCTAAATGATTTTTATTTTATTGTTTTTGGTGAACTATTTCAAAGTAAGTTATAGATACCATGATTCTTTGCACTCTAGATCACTCAGCATGCATCATCTCCTAGGAATAAGGACGTTTTCCTGTATGATTGTCGTAGTGCAGTGCATCTTAGTCCCTTTTTTGGTTGCCAGTCCTTCCCCAGGGAGTTGGAATTTACATGCATGTTCAAGGGTCTGTCAAAGACTTAACCTTGGTAACTTCCAATTTCATGATCTCAGGTATTGGTTTTCTTTATTTAATTTTTTGCTACTGTGAATTGATTTATGTATCTTAATCCTGGCTTAGAGAAATTTGAAAGATTATGTTAAATGATGTTTATTCCTTACAGTTGACTATGTATGCTCTAGGGATATTGAGTCACAAATAGAATATTCAGAGAAGATTCTTTTATGTCACTGAGTGGATTGTCCACCAAGTTCCTTGACATCCTGTGGAGTACAGGACTCCAAAGAATGCATCTTGAGCCATTTGTCACAGTTCTGTGTGGAGGAACCCAATTAATCACTTCTAGTTTTCACGAAGGATAAAAACTAGTCTCTAACCCATCAGGAGATTAAGAAGAACATCTTGAAAGTGATAATATTGAAAGGGTCACTTTCTCGGAACTGAAAGCCCAGAAGTGACTGTTACAGTTCTTGCCTGAGATACTATTCATCGCTTATAAATAGCCTCATTCTTCTCACTGTGAGGACTTCATACCATTTTACAAATCAGGCACTTCTAAAACACCATGTGTGAAACATGCGAGGCTAGTGAACCTAAGAAAACAGAACAGTATTTGATCATCAGACTTCCATCATGTGGAGTGGCTTCTCTCTTCTCTCTGTCAAGGTTCTATTTGAAGGGCTCTTTCAGAGGCAGTGAAGGATAGAGTCAAACTTCTGAGGAGCTCATAATTGGACACTTAACATCTAGGGACTAGCTCATACTGGCTAGAATTTAAGTGATTTGTCTAATGACCCATATTTACTAAATGGTAGGATACATATTTTTAGGGAGAAATTGGCTTCCATTATGTAGTACAATTATGTAATGCTTTTTGGGGACTTTATCAAGTTAGGCTTTTTGGTTACTTGTTAGAGATCTCTTGCTGTGGGCTACCATATAAGACATAAGTAGATCCTCTATTAATTGGGACTGTTTTTTTGTGATGAGCTACACATACGTGGAAAAAATCATTCTGTGTTGGGAGGATTGGGGATGTAATGAAGCATACATAGTATTGTTCAAGGGGGACTGGACTTGGGAGGTGCCGTAAGAGTTAGCACAAAGAGACATGTAAGTTTAGACTGGGGAAGACTTTACAAAGAAGGGATTTGAGCTGAACGCTGAAAAAGAGATTTAGGAGGTCACTGAGCCATATTGGAGCAAGTATTCGGTTCTGTAGGACAATGTGAGCAAAGGCACAAAGATGGTAACAGAAGGTTGTACAGAGGGTGGGACGTGTAAACCAGGTTAGCCTCAACCCAGAGTTCAAATAAGGACATGGAGAGATCAGATGCGCAGCTAGATTGGAGCAAAGTCACAGAGAGTGACAGGGTGATGCAAGCTTGGACTGTATATTGGCAGCTCTATGGAATGCTTGAACTTTAATGCAGAGAATGACACGATCAGATTCCAGAAGGGTTGAGTGAGTTCCCACCATGGGCCTTATTTTGTTCTTCCCTGAGAAGACAAAATCTATAGGACTAGCAGTTCTCAAGCTCTTTGGGTCTCAGGACTTCTTTATATTCTTTACAAATAATGAGGAACCCAAAATGTGTTAATTTATTTGAATTCTATCTGTTGATATTTACTGTATCAGAAGTTAAAACAGAAACTTTTAAACCAGAACAATACACAGGTGCACGTCTGCTGTAGCTGACATCATCATGTGTCATGCAGCCTCTGGGAAGCCACACTCCACATTTGCGGGAGATGAGAGTGAAAAGGGAAATGACAATCTTTGTGTTGTTATAAAAATAGTTTTGACCTTGGGGACATTTCCATGACCAGGGGAGGGGGTTTGGTACCTGGCCCACACTTTATGAATCACTGAATTAAACACTTGTCCTTGAAGGATATTCCGTTAGGGTGGGGAGACATTGTAAGTAGGTGGGTAAGGTAGGTAAGAAGGAAGGAAAGAAACGAATACAGTTATAGAAAGAGGCGCATGTGGAAGAAACACAAGTTCTGACTGGGTCAGTTAGGGAAGGCTTCACAGAGGAGGTAACCTTTTAAACAATAATGAAAAAGGAAAAAAAGGATGAACACGTGTGGCATATTCTGGAAATAATGCCAAGAAGTCTGTGGGGAGCAGGTACTGTGACCAGGTGCAGCTGTATAGATGTATGGGGGGGGGGATGATTTTGAAGGGCTTTTACCTCATGGAAGTTGAAAAGTCCCCAGGGAAGAGAAATAACAGGATTCAGTCTATTTTAATTTTTTTTTTTAACGTTTATTCATTTTTGAGAGACAGAGAGAGACAGAGCATGAGCGGGAAAGGGACAGAGAGAGGGAGACACAGACTCTGAAGCAGGCTCCAGGCTCCGAGCTGTCAGCACAGAGCCCGACGTGGGGCTCGAACTCACGAACTGCGAGATCGTGACCTGAGCCAGTCAGACGCTCAACCGACTGAGCCACCCAGGCGCCCCGGATTCAGTCTATTTTAGAAATTACCTGCTGACAATTTACAGATGACGTGCAGGAAATAGAAGAGTTCCCACCAGATCATCGTTATTTATTACTTTTGGAAGCATTTTGTTCTGTCCTCCACACTAACTTTCCCAGTTCTTTCAACTCTTTAGGAGATGGTTTCTAGATCTCCTCATTCTGGTTTTGCTGGCAGTATTATCCTCACTAGAGCAGGAAGCACTTGATTGCAGAAGCTAGGAAAAAGATATGGTGCCCATGAAGGACAGCATTCTGGCTTGGTGATGGGAGGAGACAGAAGCTCAGCTCTCTAAGGATGAGAGCGACACATACCCCTCAAGCTAAAGCATGTTTGGGGGCACAGAGCAAACGTGGAGGCGGAGGACCGGAGCCAGTTGTGGTATCAGTGCTGCATCTGTGGGAGACAGGGCAAGGGATAGAGTGGAACCAGACTGGCAGTACCATTTCCTGTTCCTAGTGTCTGAAGATACTGCTGTCATGGATGCCAGCTAATTTACCTCTCATCTTTGGTTGAGGTTCATTCAGAAGTTCAGTAGGTGTATAGTTATCCATTGCTGCATAATAAATTACCATAAAGTTAGTGGCTTAAAACAAGATATATTTATCTCCTTGCTTCCGTGAGTCTGTGCCACAGCCTTACTGGGTCCTCTGCTGAGGATATCACAAGGCTGCACTCAGGGTGGTGACTGGTCTGTGTTCTCATCTGGAGGCTTGACTACTGAAGAATCCGCCTCCATGTTCACTCCTGTTGTCAGAATCAATATACTTCCAGGTGTGGGGCTGAAGGTTCCAGTTTCTTGCTGGCTGTCAGCTGGAAGCTGCCCTAAACTACTAGAGGCCACCCGCTGTTGTTCACCATGTAGGCTTCCCCAGTGTGGCAGCTTGCTGCATCAAGCTGGCAAGGAGAGTCTAGAGTGAGTGTAGTAAAAAGACAGGATCTTATATAAATGAACATCCCATCACATTTGCCTCACACTCACGGGAAGGGGATTGTAAAATGATATGAAAACCATGAGTCAAGGATGAACAGGTCCACCCTAGAATATGACCACCTTGGTAGGCATTTTCATGGGTTCTGGTCACCTCCCCTATTTGCCACTGTCCCTCAATTCCCAACATTGAAAACTGAGAATTTGAGAGTAGCCCTCTCCTGAGTATCTTCATTCATAGGCAGAACTATCACAGCATGAATTTTTCTGTCACGGGTCAGCAGACATTTCTATAAAGGCCCACATGATAAAAATTTCAGGCTTTTGCATACCGGCCTCTGTCATAACTACTCAGATCTGCCTTTGTAGTGCAAAAGCAACCATAGACCATATTTAAACAAAGGAGTGTGGCTGTGTTCTAATAAAATTGTATTTGCAAAAATAGGCAGGAGGACTATAGTTTGCTGACCCCTGGTAAGTCAGATTGGTCGGCTATCCCTGACCCATTAGTAACATTTTAAAAGAATGGGACAAGGGCATGTGCTTCTGTAACACTCCTTGACCCTATACAGGAAAGTCAGAAGTCACATGGGGAATAGTTTAGTTAAGAAATGGGCAGAAGACATGAATGGGCATTTTTCCAAAGAAGACATCCAGATGGCTAATGGACACATGAAAAGATGCTAAACATGACTCATCATCAGGGAAGTACAAACCAAAACCATGATGAGGTACCACCTTACGCCTGTCAGAATGGCTAAAATTGACCACACGGGAAACAACAGCTATTGGCGAAGATGCAGAGAAAGGAGAACACTTTTGCACTGTTGGTGGGAATGCAGACTGGTGCAGCCACTCTGGAAAACAGTATGGAGGTTCCTCAAAATGTTAACATATAGAACTACCCTATGATCCAGCAATTGCACTCCTAGGTATTTACCCAAAGGATACAAATATAGATTTGAAGGAGTACATGCATCCCAGTGTTTATGGTATCAACAATACCCAAACTATGGAAAGAGCCCGTGTCCCATCGGGTGTTGAACTATAGAAAGAGCCCGTGTCCCATCGGGTGTTGAATGGATAAAGAAGATGTGGTGTGTGTATGTGTGTATATCTATATTACTCAGCCATCAAAATACACGAAATACTGCCATTTGCAATAATGTGGATGGAGCTGGAATGTATTATACTAAGCAAAATAAGTAGGTCAGAAAAAGACAAATACCATGATTTCACTCATGTGGAATTTAAGAAGCAAAACAGATGAACATATGGGAAAGGGGAAAAAAGAGTTGGGTGGGGGGCACCTGGGTGGCTCAGTTCGTTAAGCGTCTGACTCTTGATTTCTGCTCAGGTCATGATCTTGAGGCTTGTGAGTTGGGGCCCCACATTGGGCTCCACGCTGACAATGAGGAGTCCGCTTGGGATGTTCTCTCTCTCTGCCCCCACGCTGATCGCACTCTCTCTCAAAATAATAAACTTAAAAAAAAAAAGAGGAGGTGCCTCGGTGGCTCAGTTGTTAAGCATCTGACTTTGGCTCAGGTCATGATCTCACAAATTGTGAGTTCAAGTCCCATACTGGGTGAGCTCAAGCCCTGCTTCCGGTGAGCTTGAGACCCGCATCAGGTGAGCACGAGACCCGCTTCAGGTAAAAACATGAGCCCTGGGTGAGCACCGCTTCTCTCTCTCTCTCTCTCTCTCTCTGCCCCTCACTTGTGCCCTCTTTCTCTCAAAAAAAAAAAAAAAAAAAAAGAGGGAGGCAAACCATAAGAGACTCTTAATGATAGAGAACAAACTGAGGATTGATGAGGAGGTCGGTGGGGGATGGGTTAAATGAGTGATGGGTATTAAGGAGGGCACTTGTTAAGTTGAGCACTGGGTGTTATATATGATGAATCACTGAATTCTTCTGAAACCAGTATTACACTATATATTAAATAACTAGTTTAAATAAAATTTTGAAAAAAGAAAATCAGCTTCCAACAACCAAAAAAAAAAGTCACAGGAACCAGAAGTCACAGATGACATACCAGATTGGGAAGGACCTTTGGAAATTCAGGGCAGAATGACAGCCCTCTGTTGTTGTCACTGAGGCGGTGCCAAAGGCCACTGCAAGGGCTTATGCTAATAGATAAGTCTGGGGTCCAGCCTACTGCATTTATTAATAATAATATTGTTGAGTACTTACTATGAGCCAGTTATTAGCATTTTGCATGAAATAATTTAATCGTTAGCACTATGAACTATTATTATTCTTTTGTAGATAAACAGAATGAGGCATTTGTCAGCTAAGTAGCTTGACCAGGGTCGTTTCAGCTAGTAAATTCAGAGACAGGATTCAAACCGAGACAGTCTGGATCCAGAACTCACCCTTTTCTTCTGGAGCAGGGGCTAGGAAATTTTGGTTCTTGGGCCAAATCCAGGTTGCCACCTGTTTTTATTTAGCCCAGAATAAATAAGAGTAGTATTTACATTTTTAAATGATTGGAAAAAATGAAAAGAAGAATGTTATTTCTTGACACGTACTAACTATATGACATGCACATTTCAGTGTCTGTAAAGTTTTATTGAAACACAACCATGCTCATTCATCTTCAGGCTGCTTTCATGGCTGACTTTGTGGTACTATGGCAGAAGTGAATAGTTGCAGCTAAGACTTACACAGCCTGCAGATCTGAGCATAGTTACTGTCTGTCTGCTCTTTACAGAGCCCTTGCTCTAGCGTAAGGTCTGATTGTGAGCTATGATGTTATTTTCCCCTAGCTGACCGGGCATTCCCCTCATAGCTCAGTTACAAGTCAAAGGAGTTTTTATTTTTTCCTCCTTTTTATGTTTGGCGCATGGTCCACTGGTTTATGTTAAGTGTCTACTTGCTTAAGTTGGGATTTTTATTTTATTCATTCTAGTATCCTCTTCATTTATCTTTGCAGACATGGGTCAGACCACACATTTGTAGGGAAAGATTTCCAATCATCTACTTTGTAGACATCAACAAGATGACATGGCATATGTGAGGGACTGCAGCCTCTTAAGCATTTACAGTTCCGACCAGAATTCAGACCAAAGAGAAGCTGTTGTTTTGCGTTTCTTTTTCCAAGATGTCTGAAAGCAGCTTGAAAAAATGTTTTGTAGGATAGAAACCACTTTACATACTCCTCCACATAGCATCTTGAGGAATACACAACTCATGATTACCTCTTAATAGATGTCTGGTTAAAGGTCTGAGTGCTTGTCTTCAGGTTTCTCCCCTTAGAGAAGGTATCTTTAACTGTACCACCATTATGTGAATAAATATTAATATTATGTAACTGTTCATCTTGGACTCCTAGCTAATTAAAAGAGTTAATACCAAGTTGGACTTGCCTTACAGTAGACACGGGGAGTGTGTGATCTTTTAGAATCTGGAGCTGTAGGTTGTGGGTAGTTATTTAAAAGCAGATTATCTTTTTAAAAAAATACTGCATTTCTCCCACATAATACCCAGTCTGTAATTAAGCTGACTGAGCAAAGGTGGCCCAGTGCACATTCAGTTAATAGTAACTTAGGAAGTTAGGGTGTTTTGTTGTGTTTTTTTTAACCCCACCTGTGTTTGGTTTTTGTTCACATCTCTTCATTGTTAATATTTGAATGTGTCTTAATGCGTGTTACGTATTTCATCTGAACTAAGAACTAGAGCATTCGCAGTAATTTTCATCTCTTTCTCCCTTATCTTCTCACCTTCCTGCCGCCAGCACTAAGAATCCTAAATTTTGAATCTTGTTCTACTACTTTTTAAGTGACTTGTATCACAAAGAAAAGATGTTCTTGGGGCGCCTGGGTGGCTCAGTCGGTTAAGTGTCTGACTCTTGATTTTAACTCAGTTCATGAACTAACAGTTGTGAGATTGAGCCCGTGTCGGGCTCCGTCCTGGATGTGGAGCCCGCTTAAGATTTTCTCTCCCTGTCTCTTGCTCTCTTGCCACTCACTGCCCAGAAAAAAAAAAAAAGATGAAAGATGCGCTTAACATGTTAGGTGTAATTTTGTTTGTTTTTCAGCTTTATAAAACATGGTTTATTTAGACTTCTGAGACTTTGTTTTACTATTATGTTTTCAGTGCATATCCATGTAGTTACATTATCCACATAGGCACAGTTCATTTATATCCACTGCTGTAAAATATTTTGTTGTGTGATTATAGCCCTGTTTAATCATCCATTCTTCTATTACTGGTGGGCAGTTTGGTTTGTTCCTGTTTGTTCTCAGACACGTGTCCAACCTTGTACGTGCCCCACAGGGCACCACTGCTCCTTGACGTGTGCTTGGTGGACTAGTTGCCACAACTGAGACAAGGAGTTGGAGTCACTCAGCCCTCCGTTTAATTCGGGTATCGCTTTTTCATAAGGCAAATTTTTTGATAAAGGAACATTAGAGCATTGAATATTTTGAACATTGAACCTTGATTATTCTTGTATAACTTGTTTTGTTGTGGATCAATCTGTGAGTTACAGGGTTTTAGGAAATTCTGGGTTTTGTCCCCAAAGCAAGTGTATCACTTGACACTTCATCCAGCAACACTTGATCATACACTTCTAGTGTTAATCTCTGCTGATAATAGTAGGTATAAAGTGACATTCCGTTGTGGTTTTATTTATTTATTTGCCTTATAAACAACATTTATGTCTCTGTTCTGGAGGCTGGAAGTCCATAGTGGTTTCAAATTACACATCTCTGTATAACTGATCTGAGTATCTTCTATTTACTGGGCATACATATATCATTCTGTAACACAGCTATTTTTGTTATTTGGTCACTTTTTAATAGTTTTTATGATTTCCTTTAGAAATCTGATCTATTGATCTAGTTGCTGTACTGCATGTGTTTTCTACCATTCGGTTACATGTTCTTTCCTTTTGGCATCTTTTAATGAAAAGAAATCTTTAATTTTAATTGGCCAAAGTTAGTCCTTTATTTTATGATTACCACTTTTAAGATACCATTTAGCTTTTGTTTTTTCATGTGTCTTTACCTGTAATTGATTTTTAACATACGAAATGTGGTTGATTTTGTATGTTAATTTTATAGCTAACCGCCTTGCTAAACCCTGTGATTATTTCTAGTAACTTTTCTGCAGATTTTTTCAGGTATACAGTTTTATTCTCTGCAATCATAACTACTTTTCTTCTTTTTCTTAAATGACACTCTGGGCTACAACTTCCATGGCAGTATTGAAGGGAAATAGTAATACTGTTACCCATGTCCTACGCTTGATTTCAAAGGAAATACTGTATGCATCTCTCCAGGAAGGATGACATTCGTTTTAGGATTATCGATAACAGTTTTGAGGGCTCAGGAACTTATTTTGTATCCCTGGTTTTCCAAGAGCTTGTCATGAAAGATACTGAGTTTTATCAGACACTTAATGGGTGTGATCAAATAAGTCTATAAACTTAGAGATTTATAAATTTTAAATTACTTTTCCGATACTATCCTATTATTTTGTCATAATGTATTGCCTTTTTTATACACTGCCATGTTCTGTTTTCAGATTTTTTGCTTAGGAGATTTTCATTGTGATTATGAATGAGATTTAGCCTAGTGGCCTCTAATATTCGTTATTTGTTGTCTGTATCTGATTTGTGAATCAAGGTTATACTAGCCTCAGAGAATGGGGAGGGGTATTCTCTCTTCTTTTCTCTAGAAAAGTTTAAGTAACATTATAATCCTCCCTTCCCTAAAAGTTTGGTAGAACTCCCCCAGTAAAAACATCTGGACCTGTGGTGGTTTTGTTTAAATTTTTTAATTATTCCAGTTTTTTTGTTTGTTTGTTTGTTTTTTTATGGGACTCCTCAGGACTTCTTTTTCTTCTTGAATCTGTTTGGTAAAATACTTTCTAATAATTTGTCCATTCATTCATTCATTTGTTTGTTTTGAGAGAGAGAGAGAGAGAGAGCGCGCGCGCCAGCACAAGTGGGGGAGGGGCAGAGAGGGAGACAGAATTCCAGATAGGCTCCTCACTGTCAGCACAGAGCTTGATGTGGGGCTTGCACTCAAAACCGTTAGATCATGACCTGAGCTGAAACCAAGAGTTGGACGCTTAACTGACAGAGCCACCCAGGTGCCCCAGTAATTTCTTCATTTAATCTAATTTTTCTATTCGGCATTAAAGTTTTCGTAGTACTTTGTCACTTCCGTTTTGACTTATTAATAGTTAGGACCTTTCTTCCAGTCGTAATATAATTATTTTGTGACTTCTTTCTCTTTTCCCGATGTGTCACACTGATTTATTGCCTTTATTATTTCAAAGAACCAAGTTTGGGGTATATTGATTCTCTCTATTGTGTATGTTTT
Organism: Panthera tigris; assembly: GCF_018350195.1. Classification (NCBI taxonomy): domain Eukaryota; kingdom Metazoa; phylum Chordata; class Mammalia; order Carnivora; family Felidae; genus Panthera; species Panthera tigris. The sequence continues at coordinate 17,058,577 of NC_056661.1, read as the reverse complement.
ATCTCTGTTGTATTTTTGCTTTATATTTCTTTGATTTTTTTCTTGTTGTTTGTGTACCTTCTATATTCTGTTACCATTTTCCTGCTTATCAAGAACACAATGTGTAAACATTGAGCATGTTTTTCTTTTCTAATGTAAGTTTAAGAAGACTTTACATTTCCCTTTTCGTGCTATATTTACTGATTTCCAAAATTCTGTTTCTAAGCACAGAGAAATTACGTGTATATTTTAAACTTCTAGTTTTATTGTATTATGGTGAGAAACCTTGGCTTGTGTGTCATTGACTTTTCAAAATTTGTTAAAACTTGCTTTTTGACTTAATTTGTGATCAGTATTTTTTAACGTTCCACATGAGCTTGAAATTGAGAAAAGTATGTTCAAATCCCTGTTGTGAGGCACATTTTCATTTCCGCCCTACCATTCTATCAGTTTGGGTGTTACACATTTGACACTCTTTTATTAGGTTTAACAGTATAAAAAGTTAATCATTTTCTAGTGAATTAAACCTTTTTCTCATACATTGTCACCCTTTATTTCTAATAATGCTCTATTTTTGATGGCTGTATTATGGAAGAAAGCCACTGTTGATTTTGTTTAGCTTAGCTTTCATGCTTTCATATTTCCCATCTCAGTAGTCTCTGTGTGGATCATTTCTTTAGATGTGTTTTATAGTTTTGTGATTTTCTTCTCACCCAGTTTAATCTGTTTTCTCTGACTTCATTTCTAGAAAAAATTTTTTTGGTTTTATTTTGTTTTTAATGTTTTATTTATTTTTGCAAGCACAAGCAGGGGATGGGCAGAGAGAGAAGGATGGAGAATCTGAAGTGGGTTCTGTGTTGACAGCAGCAAGCTCAACGTGGAGCTTGAACTCTTGAACCGTGAGATCATGACTTGAGCCAAAGTTGCCCGCTCTACTGACTGAGCCACCCAGGTGTCCTGTTTCATTTTGGTTTTTTGCCTCTGCAGACGACTGGCCTGAAGGATAAAGCATTTAGAAAAACTTTTGATCTTTAGGGTTTTTTAAAAAATCTCTGCATATCTCTAATATTTTTTTGTTGGTTAGAGATCTTTACGATTCTCTCTTTTACTTATCTGTTGCATCCATGGCTGTGCCAAGGTTCGGGATTCAGATCTCCTATTGGCAGTCCTTGAGTGCTGAAACTGTTGATTAATATTTCTGCCCAGTCTTGGTGGTTTCCTTTCTTGGCATTTGCTCTAAACGGCTAAAATTGGGATTGGAAAGACTATCTGCAGAGGATGTTGCTTCTCATAGCTAGGGGTTGTTGCCATTGGCTTGAGATCCCATTGGCCAACCCTATGGCTGGCTCTGTGTAGGAATCCTGGCTTCTTTTCTCTGCCCTTGAGCTGGCTAGTCCAGGGCTCAGCTTCCTGATGGTGAGCTACTACAAGCAAATATGTCTGGGTGTGACCCTTCCCCTCCAGTTTTCCAAATACTTGATCCCAGATACAGGATCCAAGTTATAGATCCTGGCCCCACTTCTTCCACACTCTGGTCTCACTTCTGGTACTGTAGCCTTTTGGCATTTTTTAGAAGGTTGTAATCTTCTACCTTATGTGAGATTCATGACATCCCAAACTACCATATCCCTTGGAGCTCCTGGTCAGTCAGAATTCTGGAAGCGAGGTCTGGTTCCACCTGCAAGACTTAGAGCAAGAGGGATTTTCCTTTTCAATAACTTTGACACTGTTAGTTTTAAGTATGTTTGTTTAAATATGTTTAAATACTCTCATTGATGATAAATATTATTAGTCTTATCATTTATAAGAGGATACTATAAAGATTTAAGCTGTAGGTTATTTAGATGTTTTTATTTAAAACCACAGCAAACCCTCATCATATGTAAAATATTTGTTTTTGTTTTGGGTTTGTTTTTTTTTAATGTTCATTTATTTTTGAGAGAGAGACTGAGTGAGAGCTGGGAACGGGCGGAGAAGAAGGACATACAGAACCCGGAAACAGGATCCAGGCTCTGAGTTGTCAGCACATTTCTGATTATACTGTTTTTGTTTTTTAGAAATCTTGATTAATTTCTTACCTATAGGATATAGTTAAGACTCCCTTAGTACCACATTAAGGGCTCTTCCTCATGCGACCTTTACCAGCATTATCTCCCTGCTGATTTTTCCTATCTACCTTCCCCTTGAAAGTCATCACCAACGACATTTCCCTGGCACCCTTGAGTCTTTCAGTCTCTTTCCTTGAAATGTCCTTCTCTATATTTGTATTACCCACCCTGTCAACCATGTCCACCTAGAAAATGCTCACGTAACCATCTATCCTTCCCTGATTGAAACGGTTGTGCCCTCTGTGCTTCTCACAGGGTCTCATGCGTGCATGTATGTGGTAGACTTGTTGGTTTGTGTCTTCTCTGGCCAGTATGTGATGCTCTGGATGCTCAGTGAATACCTAGCTCTGCAGTATTTCTCCAGTGCTTGACTCAAAATATATACTCACAGGGCACCTGGGTAGCTCAGTCGGTTAAGCATTTGACTCTTGGTTTTGGCTCAGGTCCTAATCTCACAGTTTCATGAGTTTGAGCCCCGAGTCAGTCTCTGCTCAGAGCCTGCTTAGGCTCCTCTCTCTCCCTCTCTCTCTGCGCCTCCCCCACTTACGCTGTCTCTGTCTTCTCTCAAAATAAATAAACATAAAAAAAGATAATACAGGAAAAAAAAAGATATACAGGGGTGCCTGGGTGGCTCAGTCAGTTAAGCGACCGACTTCAGCTCAGGTCATGATCTCGTGCTCCGTGAGTTCGAGCCCCACGTCAGGCTCTGTGCTGACAGCTCAGGGCCTAGAGCCTGTTTCAGATTCTGTGTCACTCTCTCTCCCTCTCCCGTTCATGCTCTGTCTCTCTCTGTCTCAAAAATAAATGTTTAAAAAAAAATTAAAAAGATACACACATGCACACACTCATTAAGCATTGGTTAAATAAATTATTTGGGGCTTTTTTTTTTTTTTTTTTTTTGCTCTTTTTTACTTGAAATGTTTTTGAGGTTTTTATTTTTATACCTACAGAAAATAAAAGCCCTCATTGGACAGCTCCATGCATTTTCACAAATTAAACACATTCATGTAAAGAGCCCCAGGATCAGGAAACAAATCATTACCAGCACCTCAGGCCCCTCCTTTATCCCACTTTCGCTTGCCCACCCCTTCCTTGGTTAACTGCTGTCCTGATTTCTAACACTATTACTTTCATCTGTTTTTGAACTTTAAATTAATACAATCATGAAGTTTGTGTTTTATGCTGGACTTCTGTGAGCCATACAGTTGTGAGACTCATTAGTGCACATAGTTGTATTTCAGATACAGCTGTGTGAAAGCTTTTACCTTTTTTCCATATTGTGTTACTTGTTCTTATTCTTTTGTTCGTAGAAGGGGCTGAGGAGGAAAAAATGGAAACAGATACCGATGTTCAGCAGCCTGAAAAGGTGAAAGTCTGTTTGAATTCTTCTACAACAGAAAAGACACAGAGAGAGCATGCCTTTCGTAGCATAACGGTTTGGGTTTATTTTGTCTTTTGTCTTTGATCCCTCTCAGGGAACTACAGATGATTCTGTCAGCCATTTGGATTTTGCTGGTATAAGGTATAATTTTCACAAAGCATAACATAGGACATTTTTCACTTACTCATTCGAGGAAGATTTATCCACTCCTGAGCCTCTTCTTTTATATCCCTTTTAGGCACAGTTGGGGAAATGAATACAAAATTGTGGTTTTTACAGATACTGAATTATAGGGTTGGGTCCTATATTTGTGCCAGAAGAAAACTATAGAATACTAAGGAATTTTGTAGGAGATTTAACTGCCAGCAGGAAAATAGTTAGAAAAGTCTTAATCAGAAGGCGACATTTGAAGTAGGTTTTAAAAAGCAGGTAGAACTGTAAAAATTGAAATAGAGGAGAGGGAATCGAAGATTCCACTGGCATGGAGGAGACACTGAAGCTAATGTGCAGAAGGCAACAAAGTGCCCCATGTGTTTGTGACTTGATCTCTGACTCAGAGAGGCTATAAACACAAGGTGAGTGAGGCAATATAGAACTTTACAGCCTCTTCAAGATCAGGGGCACATGATTTAACAATGGACAAAGGACCTGAATAGACATTTTTGTAAAGAACATATACAGATGACCAGCAGACACATGAAAAGATGCTCAGTATCACTCATCATCTGGGAAATGCGAATCAAAACCACAACAAGATACCACCTCACACGAATCAGAAAAGCTAGTATCAAAAAGTGTTAGCAAGGATGTGGGGAAAATGAACCCTTGTGCACTGTTGATGGGAATGTAAATTGGTGCAGCCACTCTGGAAAACTGTGGCGCTTCCTCAAAAAGTTAAAAATAGAACCACCGTATGATCCAGCAATTCCACTACTGGGTATTTATCCAAAGAAAACGAAGATGCTAATTCAAAAAGATCTGTGCATCCTTATGTTCACTGCAACATTATTTATAGTAGCCAAGATATGGAAGCAACATAAATGTCCACAGATAAATGAATGGATAAAGAAGAAGTATGTATCACACACATACACACACACACACACACACACACACACACACACACACACACACAGGAATATTATTACTCAGCCTTAAAAATGAATGAAATCTTGCCATTCACGACAACATGGATAGACCCTAGAGGGTATTAGAATAAGGAAATAAGTCAGAGAAAGACAACTACCGTTAACATTTAACTTCTATATGGGCTACTGGCACGAGAACAGACACTCAGATCAATGGAACAGAATAGAGAACCCAGAAGTGAACCCACAAACGTATGGCAAACTAATCTTTGACAAAGCAGGAAAGAATATCCAATGGAATAAAGACAGTCTTGTCAGCAAGTGGTGCTGGGAAAACTGGACAGCAACATGCAGAAGAATGAACCTGGACCACTTCCTACACCATACACAAAAGTAAAAATAAACTCAAAATGGATAAAAGACCTAAATGTAAGACAGGAAGCCATCAAAATCCTCAAGGAGAAAGCAGGCAAAAACCTCTTTGATCTTGGCCTTAGCAACTTTTTACTCAACACGTCTCCAGAGGCAAGGGAAACAAAATGAACTCCTGGGACCTCATCAAAATAAAAAGCTTCTGCACAGCAAAGGAAACAATCAGCAAAACTAAAAGGCACCTGATGGAATGGGAAAAGATATTTGCAAATGACATATCAGGTAAAGGGTTAGTATCCAAAATCTATAAAGAACTTACCAAACTCAGCACCCAAAAAACAAATAATCTAGTGAAGAAATGGGCAGAAGACATGAATAGACACTTCTCCAAAGAAGACATCCAGATGGCCAACTGACACATGAAAAAATGCTCCACATCACTCATCATCAGGGAAATACATATCAAAACCACAATGAGATACCACCTCACACTTGTCAGAATGGCTAAATTTAACAACTCAGGCAACAACAAATGTTGGCGAGGATGTGGAGAGAGAGGATCTCTTGCATTGCTGGTGGGAATGCAAACTGGTGCAGCCACTCTGGAAAACAGTATGGAGGTTCTTCAAAAAACTAAAAATAGAACTACCCTGCAATCCAGCAGTTGCACTACTAGGCATTTATCCATGGGATATAGGTGTGCTGTTTCGAAGGGACACATGCACCCCCATGTTTATAGCAGCACTATCACCAATAGCCAAAGTATGGAAAGAGCCCAAATGTCCATCGATAAATGAATGGATAAAGAAAATGTGGTATATATATACAATGGAGTATTGCTCGGCAATCAAAAAGAATGAAATCTTGCCATTTGCAACTACATGGATGGAACTGAAGGATATTATGTTAAGTGAAATCAGTCAGAGAAAGACAAAAATCATATGACTTCACTCATATGAGGACTTTAAGAAACAAAACAGATGAACATAAGGGAAGGGAAACAATAGTATAAACACAGGGAGGGGGACAAAACAGAAGAGGCTCATAAATATGGAGAACAAACTGAGGGTTACTGGAGGGATTGTGGGAAGGGGGATGAGCTAAATGGGTAAGGGGCACTAAGGAATCTACTCCTGAAATCATTGTTGCACTATATGCTAACTAATTTGGATGTAAATTTTAAAAAATAAAATTAAAAAAAAAAACCTTCTATATGGGATCTAAAAAACAAAACAAAACCAAAAAATCAGAAATAGACCCATAAATACAGAAAACAAGGTGGTGATTGACAGAGGGGAAAGGGGGGTTAGTGGGATGGGCAAAATAAGTAAAGGAGGATTAAGGTACAAGTTTCAGTTATAAATAAGTCACAGGGCTGAAAAGTACAGCATAGGGAATATAGTCAGTACTGTAATAATATATGGACAGGAAGTAGATTTATCATAGTTAGCATTGTGTAATGTGTAGAATTGTCAACTGTGTTGTAAATCTGAACCTGATACAACATTTTACATCAACTATACTTCAGTTAAAAAAGATAAGATTAGAAGCCTTGATGAGCATTCACTCAGTATTTGAGTGAACATATACAATATGCGATTTAAGGTGTTGATTACGTGTGTTGTTTTAAAATTGTATATAGATAAGGACAGGATGAGGATAAGAGTAAAATTAATTATAATTCTTACATTGTTCAACATACTGTGCTTTGTACTTTCCATTTGTGAATTCATCTAGTTCCTAAACAGTCTCATCAAGTCAATGATGATCTCTTCATTTTATAGACAATGTTACATGATTTGTCCAAAGTCACAAGGATTTCAGAGTCAGTAAATGAAACCAAATTCTAACCAGAAGAATTGAAGTTTTCAGTCCCCAGAGCATAATCACTGATGCCCTATTGTGGCTCTTGCTAAAAACCATTAGCAAATGACTGTATTAAAGGCTTTGTCAGCTTTTAATTTTGGCAGTGTTCCATCTTCTCGGTTGATAAATGTACATTTTAAATGCTCTTGATTCTTTTGGACAGGTAATCAGTAATTCATTTGTTTATTAAGTATTTCTCTATTTAACCAGTAAATAACATAAATGAATTTCCATGCCATTCCTTTGGACATTGTGACCCTGGCTTTATAGCACAGGGCACAAAGAGTGCAGGGACTGTGTGTTGTGGAGGCCTATTAACATGTGAGCACTCAGGTGTGGAGGTAGTGAAAGGTGTTTCTTTGAATGTATTGATTTCTAGCTCTTCTCTCCAAGGCCCTTGGGCCTCCAAGGCCCTAGTGCACTCCCTGCCCAAAATAATGGAATCTTTTGTTACTCTTAGATAATATCACTAGTTGAAGGACTGGGTTTTTTTGCTCACTCTCTGTTCTCTTCTTTTATACCTCCTCGTTCAGGCAGAAAACAAAGGGGAAAACGAAACAGATGAAGGTGATAAAGCACAAGATGGAGAAAATGAAAAACATAGTGAGAAGGAGCAGGACAGTGAAGTTAGTGAGGATACCAAATCAGGTAATTTGAGGAAACTCTTTAGACTTTATTATGTAAAACTGACAAGCCCTGGAGAACTGTGAGCAGTTTAATTGTATAGAAATTTTCCTCACTCATTAGGTTTTTTTTTTTTTTTTTTTTTTAAGTTTATTTATTTATTTTGAGAGAGGGAAAGAGAGTGTAAGCAGGGGAGGGGCAGAGAGGGGGAGAGAGAGAGAATCCCAAGCATGCTCCACACTGTCAGCACAGAGCCCAACATGGGGCTTGATTCCACAACCGTGAGATCATGACCTGAGCCACAACCAAGACGGACGCTTAACTGACTGAGCCCTGGGTTTGTTTCTTAATGTAACAATAAACAAGTGTTCGAGTTTGAGTTTTATTTGGCTCCTAGGCACCAGTGCTAATACCAATGGCTACCTTGTTTTCAGTAATATGTAGACAAACAAGTTGCTCATTGTGACAGAAGTCACGGTCAGTGGCTGGCGGATCCATCGAGCCTGTCTCAGAAGGCTTGCGGAAGTGCTTTGTTCTCATTTCCTCCAGACACTAGGGTTTCTCAGAGCCTTTCATTGACTGATCTTTTTGGTCTTACGGCAGGGCTTAGTTCCCTTTATATCCTAGGGAACTACACAGAGAGCTTAGAGAAATGAAGGAAAGACAAAGCATACTATTTAGAAAATCCATCTCAGATGGAGGCTCCCTTACATGCATGGAATGGCTCTGCAAAAGTCTTACAAAGAAGGAGGCACTGAGATCTCTTTGTAACCTCAGTCCTAGTTTGTCATGTGGCGGAGGTGAGAAGTAGATGGCTTATTGAGATGGGGCACACTGGTAATAAGGCTTTCTGATTTTTTTCAGAAGAAAAGGAAACTGAAGAGAACAAGGAACTCACTGATACTTGTAAAGAAAGAGAAAGCGATCTCGGGAAGAAGAAAGTAGAACATGAAATTTCCGAAGGAAATGTGGCCACGGCCGCAGCAGCTGCTCTTGCTTCAGCTGCAACCAAAGCCAAGGTTTGCCACTGACAGCCCTTTCCAGGCTCTTGCCAGCCGTGAATGGTTGCATTGTTGTCAGTTATTGAGAAAGTTTAGTATAATGAGCCTTGCACCCAACACGAGATGACTGCTTGACCGGCATTTCTAGGTTAAGAATTGTGCAGGCAGGAGGGGTGGGGGCGAGTCGCAGATCTGGTCCTAGAGGGGGGCTGCCTTCCAGGCCTTGCTTATACCGCTCCACTCAGCTCATGGAGACCACAGAGATGTAGCCGAACTTAAAGTCCCTCACATTTGCCTGCAGAACTTGTCTTAGACTACTGTTCCAATTTCTGTTCGATTGAAATATTTGTGATTTTTAAGACAAAAATCTGTTTCCTTGTATAAATACTTCACCCTGCTCTTACAGACTGAAAGGAAAGAGGGGGATCTAAAATAACTTTTTCTTCTTGAATTTGCCAGCTTTTCTGGGGGTGGTTTTCTCTATTTATAACCTAGTATTGGCTTCACAGCATATTTAAGAAAAAAAGGAGAATGTTATTTTTCCCACTTTGTGTTGCTTTCGCATTTTAAAACATTCCAGGCATGAATATGTGAAGTTTTGAAAAACCTTTTCACCCCTTCTCCATCCTACCCTCTGAAGTAGCTTTCTTCCATTATAGGTTCCCACGTTTTGAGGAGCGTTTACTGGAACATACCTAATCTTTTTATCTTGAGCTGTTCTTAATCCATTGGTAAAGATATTCTTTCATGGCCTTTAGTACCTGTAGACTGTTCAGCTACTGCAGACTACTTCTCCAAGTGCTTAATCTGTGGTGCATGATTTAATAACAGACCCACAGGTAACCCAGTTTAAACCACAAGACCATTGTTTTGAGTTCCCACACATCAGGCCTAGGTGTGGACAGTGAGGAGGAGGGTGTTTACAGGGCACAGTCAGTCCAGACAGTAGCCCCAGCTGAAGCTGACTCTTACAAGAGCTGGAGATCCTGTGTGTTCCTACTTCCCAGTCTCTTCCACAGATGCCTCCCGATCTTCATGGTGGTTTAGTTGCAGTATTAGGTATTCTCTCTCCTCTACCGTTCTCTGTCTCTGGGGATGAGTGAGTACTTCTCTGGATGCCAATTTGACAGCTGTTTCCTGTTCATTTGGTTTTGCTGCTTCACTGGAAGCAGTTTTTTGATTCTCTGTTTCTCCTGTCAGGCTGGACCCTTTGGCACCTCATTGCCTCAGAGCTAAGTTCTCGTTCAGACTGCTACCAGGGATCTTAGAGACCTTAAGGATGGTCTTGGGATTATTTCATAAGTGAGCTGGAGGCCAGGAGGGCCTCTGTCCTTTGTGACATTTATCAGGAGACAACACAGCCATCCACCAGTCTTCAGAGTTGCAGCCTCAGGTCATCTTGTCTCTCCTCATTCTTTCACTTTCCATAGGTATTCAGCCACCAAATCCTTCCTGGTGCATTAGTGCCTCTGGTAATGCCCGGGCCCTTCACTTTCCCCTTAGGCTGGCATCCCTCATCCTCTGCCTATCTCCTCCAGCCCATTCTCTGTCTTTAGCAAAGTAATCTTTTTTATTTTTGAAATTTTCTATTGATAATTTACATTTGTATCAGTAGATATATATGTCTACGGCTAGTGAATTATTCACAGGTGGAGCCCACCTGTGGGCTCACACACAGCACCCACTTCAAGCAGCATAATATTCCTAGCCTTTCAGAAGCTTCCTCATACTCCCTTTTGGTTACCGTCCTCCCCCCGCCCCCGCCCGCCCCCCAAGAATGGTTGCTAACCTGTCTTCTAATACAATGGACTACTTACTGCTTTTCTGAAGAATCTGTAAAAATACAAATAGGAACATGATACTTTCTTAAATAAGCTCTCTATCTCTCTCAGGCTAAAATTTCAAACTCTTTAGTGTAGAATTCACAAGATTTTCATGATCAGGACCCGTCTCAGTTCTCAAGCGTCCTTTCTTGCCTGTCCATCCAGAACTGTTCCTTGTGGTTCTCCCAGATAGAACCCACTGTGTGATCTCCAGTTGGGCTTTTTTGGACCCTCTTCCCTCTCATAGAGATGTTTCTCTCTCTCTCTCTCTCTTCCATTATTTCTCCTCCTTCTGCCACTGTGTCAGCTTCACTGTAAGTTGCTGGAGAAGGAACTAAAATGGTAGATGACCATAAATCGTTTTCATAGCTGATGAAAAACATCATGGCCTCATAGCTGTTAACATGTGCAACTTTGGGCACAAAAGTTTGTGTGCTGTGTACTTCTGACCACCTTGCCACAGCTGTTTGACCCCTTTACTGCAGAGAAACTGCTTTTATGGAGCAATTGCCCTGCTCCTTAGATGTTCTGTGCAAGGTTTAGAAGAGTCCAAAGAACATTTTCCTTCCAGGTCACCGAATTTTCACTCCATCATCCTCACTCAGTCTTGTTTCTAATAACTGGGAAAGGAGATCTTTATTCTCATGACAGCTGTGTTTTCCACAGATCTGTGAGTGATACACATGCGTGTGACACATGACTTGGCATGCATGAACTGTTCAGTGCCACTTAACAGCTGGGTCTGATGCATTTCACAGCACACATAACCATCTTTGTGCTACATGGGAATTAAGGGTAAGGAATTCACTTAAATTACTGTAATTAGTACAGCTGATCTAGCCAATCCAAGTTTTCTCTTATTCTCTTTTTGTTTTTCTGTATCTATAAACAGCTTTGTTATTAAGACTTTTCCTTGATACATTTTAATTGTTTGTCACACTGACATGGAGTAGTAATTAGAGGTTCTGAATCTAGCTCCAAAACACATAGGGACGGTGGGCATGCATTCTGGCTCTTCCCCAGCCTTGCCATATGAGGGACTCTTTGGTAGCATATCCATTTTTTCATTGCATCTACCGACAAGCTGTGAATTGACCTACCTGAAGAGTGGTGTGTGGGTGTGGGAAGGAACACCATTGGCTGGATGCTCTACATCCCTTCCATCTGGGTGCTTAGTTTTAGCTGGAAGGAAAAGTTCAGAACTATTGCTAGAATAAATTAGAAACCTTAAAAACTAGAATGTTCTCCTTATTCAGCATCAGCAGGACTCAATTCCTCCAAGATAGCATAGGTCACGTTTTCTTTCTTTTTTTTACTGTTTGTTTATTTTTGAGAGAGTGCAAGTGGGGGAGGGGCAGAGAGAAGGGGACAGAGGATTTGAAGCCAGCTCTGGCTCTGCACTGACAGGCTGACAGCAGTGAGCCTAATGTGGGTCTTGAACTCACCAACTATGAGATCATGACCTGAGCCAAAGTCAGATGCTCAACAGACTGAGCCACCCAGGTGCCTGAGATCACATTTTCGTAAGATTTACAGACATTTTCTTTAGATTTATTCTGTCACCACCCCATTCCTATATATCTTGAAATGGCTAAAGTAGGTTTGAATGGCTAAAGTAGTAAACTAGATATTAGTTCTGGGGTAACAGGAAGATTCTTTCTCACCTCTCAGAGATACCTCTTACTTGCTCCCCTTTGCCTGAAATTCTTTTTTGAGATAGGAAAGTTTTTCATTGTACATTGTAGTCATAAGGCTTTACCAGATAAGTGTTTGCTGAAATTGATTGACACTATATGCATTGATCAGTGAAACGATGTCCTTTTACTTGATGATATTCTAGAGAGAAAACCAAAAGAAAAATTGACCTATTGGATCATTTTGCCTATAGTTAGACCTATTCACTTTCATCTTTATATGACTAAACAGAAAACTACTCCTGTTCCACCAGCTGGACTTCAGGCTTTGTTATGTAAAGTTCACCTCAACTCTGTTACAACCAAGTTACCTTTGTGGTATCATTCATCTCTTTTAGGTCATTTCTCCGCATAGCGCACATCTGGGCCACACTCCCACACCTCATCATTCTTAAAAAAAAAAAAAAAAAAAAAACTTCTTTTTAATGTTTACTTATTTTTGAGAGATAAAGAGACAGAGCACGAGTGGGAGAGGAGCAGAGAGAGAGGGAGACACAGAATCCGAAACAGGCTCCAGGCTCTGAGCTGTCAGCACAGAGCCCGACATGGGGCTCGAAATCACAAACCGTGAGATCATGACCTGAGCCGAAGCCGGACGCTCAACCGACTAAGCCACCCAGGCGCCCCTCATCGTTCTTAAGTTCCATAAAGCCAGTATGTGAAGGGATGTGAGCTCCCGACAGCCCTTCTTGGGGAAGCCCTGGTCATCACTGCTGCCAGACCTTCAGGAATCCTTAGCTTGAGCGTTAGTAGTGCTCCTGCCCCAGTTACCCAGGGCTATGTAACCATTACAAAACCTATCTTAAGACCATCATCACTGTATTGCATCTTAATCATTTTTATGACTGAGGAACTCAGGCAGACTCAACTGGACAAGCCCTGTTCCATGTGACATTGGCTCAGGTTGCTCACAGCTGGGCTGTGAAGGGAGGACCTGAGGCAACCTCCCTGCTGTGCCTGATGGGTAAAGCAGGGTGTCTGTATGACGGACTGGCTGGCATCACTGTCTCCACACAGCTCATCTACAGAGTTCGTTATCTTGGGCTTCCTCACATTAGGTTGGTATCAAAATACTTGGACTTTTTACTTGGAAGCTTATAATTTTAAGAGAAAAGTGTCCCAGGCCACCAGAAGGGAATCTGTGTGTGTGTGTGTGTGTGTGTGTGTGTGTGTGTGTGTGTGTGTGTGTGTGTGTCTGTGTCTGTGTCTGTCTGTCTGTCTCTGTCTCTCTGCCTCTCCCCCACTGGCGCACGTGCGCACTCTCTCTCTCTCAAAAATAAACACTAAAAAAGTTCTATCCAAATTCAAGGTGAGGGATCATTGACCATGCCTCTACACAGAAGGCATGCCACCTTAAACCCCTCAGTCTACCCTCTGGTCACGAATTACCTACATATCTCCCAACTGAAAAGTAAGCATTCCATGGTTTCATGTTATTATGATAATCAGGCTAAGGCTGGGCTTTTGAGATCTTCTCTAAATCAAGTTCGGGTACAGAGGAAGCTCTCTTTAGGAGTGGTCTTTCAGGTGCAGCTCCTTGCATGTTGGTCATCTCAGAAGAATTTGAGGACTGACATAAAAGTGGTTGGAAACTTGGAGAGAAACTGCACTCACATTCAGTAAGTGTGAAGATGGAAGGCCCTGAGAGAGCACACATAGTTCAGAGCAACTTTGAAATCTAGTCAGGCATATGTTTCCCCTTTCTGTCTTCCCAGGGCCCCAGTCTTGCCCTCTGTGACTTATTCTCTACAGCTTTTGGCTTGGCCCTGTGGTCTTTGGATACTGCATTCTGAATCCTTTTCCTTTGCCATTAAAAAATCAGCCCAATTTTGCTGCTGTGAGGGGCCTTTCTTAGCCTGTAATATGAGTCCCAGAAGGAAAGGAAAGAGTGAAGGAGGCGGGGGGATGGGGGGGTTGGTGGGAGTTGTGGCTGATGAAAACCTTCAAACTTGTTGGAAAACATTAAGTTGTAGTAATATAGAATATAGGAGACATGCTCTTGAAGATACTTAGAGGCCCTCCTGTCTAGTAAAGAGAGTCTAAGAGTATAAGAGGCAAGAATACCCTTATTCTTAGAAATTCTAAGATTCTTAGAAATCCTACGATACTTTTTGATCAGAATGTCTTACAGCCACACCTTGAGCTGTTTACTCTCAGGTCACGACTAACTGGTAATGTTCTGGATTTTATCTTTGTCCTGAAGCCATTTTTTAGTTTCAAACCCTTGCTGGGAGCAACTAGAGATGAGAAAGTTTCATTTTAAACCTTGTTGTATTTGCTCTTAATTGTCTAGGAGATTTCTAACTCCAATAATGATGGCCTGAAGATGGAATAGTTCCCTCTTTGGTTCCTTTCTCTTCTGGCTGCTTGTAATAAAATGCCTAAAGAAAGTTTATCTTTTGTCTAGAAATCACTCCAGCCAGATTCACAAGTTCATTAATGACTCCTATTTTCCACATCACCAGAAGTGACAGTGTTTCCAAACTTCTCTTTGGAGAGAAGATCTGCTTCTCTCCAACCTCCAGGAACATTTTCCTCTCTGTTCTAAAAGCTCTTGCCAGTGGTTTTCTTGAGATCCTTTCAGCCTGTGCCCACTGCATGATCTGAAGCCACACACTGAAAGTTTTTGATACTACAGCACCCCATTTCCAGATACCAGATTCTTTTCCCATAGTGGGAAAAGAATTTAGTGTTTTTAAAAAACAACCATTTTTTATTATAGCTCATGATTGTGCAAATTTGAGCACTAAACACCTGTGCAATTCTGCTCCATGTGGTATCAGTTGAATCATTTAGCATTACTCACCTCACAGGTAGGTTCATGGAGAGTCTGAGACAGATTCCTTGAAGTCCTAATCCTTGGTAGAAGTGGCTGGTTTCTTTTTCCTCTTCATGCAGTCTTGAGGTCTCTCTCTGTGGGCTCTTCCACGTTGATCACATGTAGTATATGGCAGCTAGGGACTCCCAGAAGGAACGTTCCAAAAGACAGGACATGAAGTTCCCAAGCTGGGAACTGGAAAATGGCACCACTGTTTTCTCTTGGGCAAGGCAATTAGAGAACCTGCCTTGATTCGAGAGGAGGGATTATAGACCCTCCTCTCCATGAAAAGAAAGCCAGTGAGTTTATGGCCATCTTTAATCTGCACGTCCCTTCTAAGAATTCCCCGGGAAAATATCCACTAAATATTAATTGTTCTAAACAGGCATTTGTGGATAACTATAAAAAGCTTTGAATTTAGAATTTAAACTTTTAGTTCCGGCTCTACCATTTACTAGTTTCTTAACTTAGGCAACTAAAATAAATTTTCTGAACCTATATCATTTTGTCTGAATCAGAACTCCTTTCTGATCTACCTTTTTAACAACGTTATTATAAGAATCAAGTTAAGAATTAAAAACGCATTCTGGGGGCGCCTGGGTGGCTCAGTTAAGCGCCTGACTTCAGCTCAGGTCATGCTCTCGCAGTTCATGGGTTCGAGCCCTACATCGGGCTCTGTGCTGACAGCTCAGAGCGTGGAGCCTGCTTTGGATGCTGTGTCTCCCTCTCTTTCTCTGCCCCTCCCCCACTCATGCTCTGTCTCTGTCTCTCAAAAGTGAATAAAAGTTAAAAAAAAAAATTTTTTTTTTTTTAAAAAGCATTCTGTAAGATGGAAATGCCATATTTTGATTATTCATTTAACCGGTATTTGAGGGTCTACACAGTGATAGGTTTATTTGGTGCCAAAGAAATATGGATGGTTCCTGCCTCTTAGGAACTCAGCCCACTAACCTTGAACTTCACATTTTTCTTGAGCCATTAGGATATATATTTAGTTGTGAAGGAAAAACAAAAAGAATATGTATAAAATGCTAGAAATATAACCTTAAGAAGTTAGTATTAAATGAGATCTAATTAGGAATTAAATACAATTTTATATAATTTCTTGGAGTGAAACTTTCTTACACACAACACATAAATCTGTTCTACTTTTGCGTATTTCATTTTTACACAAGTTATGTTTATAACTGGATTACTAACCTTAGTACACACTTTTAAGTTCTAACAGGAAAGATGTTTCATATGTTAATATCACAGATGATTTTTGAGTTTCTTAAACTCTTTCATCTCCTAGATGTAGAAACAAACCCAGAGAAGTTGATGAGAAGCCTCAGGTTATACGACTAGTTGTAGAACAAAGACCAAAACCCGGATTCTGCAGACTTTGAGTCTGGTGATCCCAGCCAATGCATAAATGTAATCTGATAAAATTCTCCATTTCGAAGATACTGTTTTCAAATATTGTGCAATTAAAAATCCAACAGCTAGCTCAAAAAAAAAAAAATACCTTCTTTTTTTGTTTGTTTGTTTTCTTAGTATGTCTGTGATTTAAGTTTCTAATTTTTAAGAACCAAAAAATAAAGAACAGAAGAAAGAGGGAAACATTAACTCCTCCATGTCTCCATGTGTCAGCTTTCTTAGTGGCTGGTTTTGTTTCAAGGTATGCTTCAGAACTGAGTTTCGTTCCCAGTTCACTTAACTGTGACCGTTGGCAAGATAATTAACTTTTCTAAGCTTTAGTTTTTTTCTTTCTATATAGAGTTCAGTTTCTTTCTATACATAAAGAATTCTTTTTTGGTGGTTATTAGAAATAAAAGAAGTACCATGAAAATACAGCATGGTGGTTAGAATGATGTCAATGCTTAATAAAACCCAGGATATCCCCCAGTCCAGTAATGCATTTCAACAGCTCACTCTTGCTTTTACATTCTAAGATTCTTTTTTTTTTTTTTTTTTTTTTTTTAAGCAGACATGAGTGGTATTTGGATCCCTTAATCACTTTTGTCCAGTGGTTGGTAACATTTATTCAGCCACTTCAAGCCTCTGCGAAGGCTTTGTAATTTCCTGAAGAATTGGCTCCTAAGCCTTTGTGACTTCTACTGGATTGATTCGGTACATGTATGTCACCAAATCCATAAAGTAGCAAAATTTAGAGTCTTGGTGGCAGGACATATGCTGTTCTGTGAAACATACTACCTTCTTGTCGTTTCTCAGGTGCAAATGAATCTTGTACCAGTAACAATAAGAATAGTCATGGAAGTTAAGTCAAAAAGGAGGCTCAGGGCACCTGGGTGGCTAAGTTGATTGAGCATCCAACTCTTGATTTCGGCTCAGGTCATGATCCCAGGGTTATGGGATCGAGCCGTGCATCGGGCTCTGTGCTGAGTATGGAAGCCTGCTTGAGATTCTCTCTCCCCCCTCCCCCTGTCTGCTCCTCTCCCCCGCTTGCTCACCCACTCCCTAACTAAATATTTTTTTTAAAAGAGGCTCTAACCCCTAGATCAAGAAATGCAGAAGATCAAGAAATGACATGTTAACACATTCAGTAAGATCCACTCAGCAAAATTCAGAAAGTGAGATGGTACAAAAGACCAGGCCACTTCTTTCAGAGAAATCTGTTGATTTCTTCTCTCACAAATAAGAATTGTGAGCTAGAGCAAAGTAGAAGATGTAGTCATTTGGTTTTAACAATCATATAAGGAAAATCAGAACTTGTATGTAAATATTATTATTAAGACCTGAAATGTGAAAAAAACTAAATTTAATGTGCAACATTAGTTCTTTTCTCCTATTTCTACTCAAAACCCAGATGTTATCAACCTTATCAGTGAATAATGCTTACACTTGTAATGGGGTAATTTTGATAACTTATTAAAATTTTTTCTTTAGGGGCGCCTAGGTGGCTCAGTTGGTTAAGTGTCGGGTCTTGATTTTGGCTCCGGTCATGATCTCACAGTTCATAAATTTGAGCCCCACATTGGGCTCTGCACTGACAGTGTGGAGCCTGCTTGGGATTCATTCATATTCTCTCTCTCTCTCTCTCTCTCTCTCTCTCTCTCTCTCTCTCTCTCTCTCTCTGTGCCTCCTCTGCTCTTTGCCTGTTTCTCTCAAAATACATAAGCAAACATTTTTTTGAAAAGTTAAAAAAATTTTTTTTCTTTAACTAGAGGTCAGTGTAATAATTCTGTAAGTCTTTAATAGTAAATAAACTGCCATAAAGTTTAGAGACTGAAGTTTTTGTTTCTTTTCCTGAGTTTTTTACTCAAATTTTTTTCTTTAGTTTGCGGGCCATGGTTTTTTCATCCTTCATTCCAAAGTGCCCACATTTACTTGCAGAGATTTCTAGTGGTTTTTCTAACCTTGAGCACAGGTGAATTCTAGGCTTTTGATAAAGGCTGCCTCTTTTCTCTGTTCACTTTCCACCTCATATCCTTGTTTCCTCCTTTAAAATTGCCAAGTCTGCAAAATGTGGGGCATCCTCGAGCCTAGGCCCTGGTAGTGAACAAGTGACTAAATAAAGTGCAGTTCAGTGAGTATTGTCATTGTGACTGTGGGAGCCAAGAAGCTGCCCAGAGGAAGTGATTCCTAATGCTGAGTCTTAAAAGACATGTTGAGGGGCACCTAGGTGTCTCAGTTGGTTAAGCATCCAGCTTCAGCTCAGGTCATGATCTCACGGTTCGTGCGTTAGAGCCCCGCGTCGGGCTCTGTGCTGACAGCTCATAGCCTGAAGCCTGCTTCGGATTCTGTGTCTCCCTCTCTCTCTGCCCCTCCCTTGCTCATGCTCTGTCTCTCTCTGTCTCAGAAATAAATAAAACATTAAAAAAAAAAAAAAGACATGTTGAAAGTGGTTGGTGCAGGTAGAGGAGAGTCTCCCAACAAATTAGGCTCCCAGGTCATCAGCAGTGTTACAGCTCACAAGTATGAGACACCCACTCATACTGTTACTCATACATACTCCAGGCACTGTTCTGCATACATTGTGTGTGTCCTCCCTCCTACCCTGTTGTGGGTGCAGTTTTCCAGTGTCACAAATGAGGAAATAGTCACAAAGAGGTAGGGTAATTTCCAGGCCATGGTTACAGAATACTTCGTTTTATTGTGCTTCACGGATTCTGCATTTTTAAAAAATGTTTGTTTATTTTTGAGAGAGTACAAGTGGGGGAGGGGCAGAGAGAGAGGGAGACAGAATCCAAAGGAGGCTCCGTATTGTCAGTGCAGAGCCCAATGTGGGGCTCAATCTCACGAACTGTGAGACCAGGACCTGTGCCAAGATCAAGTCAGACGCTTAACCGACTGAGCCACCCAGGTGCGCTCCCCCCTTTTTAAAATATAAATAAATATGTATAATTTATATATATATTATATATACATATATATATTCAAGCGAGAGAAAGAGTGCGCATGCGCGCACTTGTATGTGTGGTGCCAGGATGAGGCAGAGAGAGAAGAGAGAGAGAATCCCAAGCAGACTCCACTCTTTCAGCACGGAGCCTGACACAGGGCTAGATCTCACGAACCACGAGATCGTGACTTGAGCTGAAATCAAGAGTTGGACACTTAACTGACTGAGCCACCCAGGCGCCCCAAGCCTTACCCTTTTAAGCCTGATCTTTGAGTTGTTATTTTCGGTTAGTATATATTTTAGTCATAATTTCAGTCAGGTGTATATTGATTCTTATACAAAGTCTAAATATATTGAAATTCTCTTTTTATCCGTATTTTCCTACATTTTCTTAAAAATAGTGATCTTAACTTACTTTAATGTTCTCCCCTGCTAATAAGTCCAATGCCTGCGCCATTTGTGGATCTGCTTTTTTGATTGAATGCCACATATGTGTAAAAATTTAGATTGTCCAGGGATGCTTGGGTGGCTCAGTCAGTTCAGTGTCCAACTCTTGATTTCGGCTCAAGTCTTGATCTCATGGTTCGTGGGATTGAGCCCCATGTTGAGCTCTGCACTGACAGTGCAGAGCCTACTTGGGATTCTGTCTCTCTCTCTCTGCCCCTCCCCTGCTGGCTCACACTCTCTTTCAAAATAAGCAAACATTAAAACAAATTTAGATTCTCCGTGTAAAAAGACAAGGAGAAATATATATATAAGATCCAGACGCCCAGGTGATAACCGAACTGATTGAGGCAGGGATTGAGTTGAAGCTAGATGACACTTTGGTCATTCTCCTCCAGGACCACCCCTGATCCTTGGGTGTGACTTTCCAGAACTTACAGTTGAGATTTTGAAATAATCTTGATCACACCAATGGGAGTTTTCAGGAATTTCTTTTCTTCCTTGAACCTAACTCCTTAGCTTCCCATCTTCTGCATCTTCAAAATTTGCCGAGTGTCTGAGATGGTGACCAGCTTGTATTTGAAGTCCCACACATTCCTACCAGCATCACTTCATCCGTAGGCATGAAGTCTAAGAGTTCTTCATATACGCTGGACACAACTCTTTCATCACACATATGATTTGCAAATACTTTCTCACAGTCTGTGAGCTGTGTTTTCACCTTCTTGATGGTGTCCTTTGAAGCAGAGATGTTTTTGATTTTGATGAACTTCAAGTTTTCAATCTTCCCTTTTAACATTTTTGCTTTTGGTGTCACATCTAAGAAATCTTTCACTTAACCCAAAATCACTTAGGTTTACTTCTGTTTTTTCTTCTGGAATTAAATTTTTTTAAATTTATTTTTGAGAGAGAGAGACAGAGTGTGTGCAGAGGAAGGGGGTGGGGGGAAGCACAGAATCTAAAGCAGGCTCCAGGCTCTGCGCTGTCAGCACAGAGCCCAACGCGGGGCTCGAACTCAAGAACCACAAGATCATGACCTGAGCCAGAATCAAGAGTTGGACACTTAACTGAGCCACCCAGGCTCCCCAAATCATGTGATCTTTATTTAAACTTGTTACTGATGTAGTTCAAGTGGTTAGGGAGGCAGATGTATCATGAACAGCTGTAGATTATTCATAAAATCTGCTTATCATCAGGGCGCCTGGGTGGCTCAGTCGGTTGAGCGTCCGACTTCGGCTCAGGTCATGATCTCACAGTTTGTGAGTTCAAGCCCCGCATCAGGCTCTGTGCTGACAGCTCAGAGCCTGGAGCCTGCTTCAGATTCTGTATCTCCCTCTCTCTCTGCCCCTCCCCCACTCATGCTTTGTCTCTCTCCGTCTCAGAAATAAAGAAACATTAAAAAAAAAAAATCTGCTTATCATCACCTTTTGCTTATACATTGCCTCTTCCTATTAATGGATCTCTATGGTATAAAATTGCATTTCTCTTTTCTAACTATAAAAGAGTGAAAAATAAGATTCTCATTTAAGTGTCTGTTAATTTAGCTCCCAAAAGCCTATGCTACATACCTCCTGCATGTTAGCTCCTTCTAGATTCTGTAAGAAACAGAGATTAGGACAGCCACCTTGTGTTACTTCTCACTCGTGTAGAAGCAAGATGAGCACATAAATTCAACAGATGTAATGAAAGTGAATGCAAAATGCTATTGGGGGTTTGTTAGTATAAGCTCTTAGATGGTGTCTGGATTAGGTGGGATTGACCCATTCCCAGATACAGGTAGTCAGGACCAAATATGGGACCCTCATCTTCTTGGTGTAATGTGGTGCCTTCCTCTGTGTGCTGCTGAGTAGGCAGGAAGTGTGAATGAATAGGGCTCATCATCCATCCTGTAGCGGGTGAGTAGCACATTCTTCCAGTGTAACTTCTTGTTCTGTACTATATTTGTTCCTCTTGCTCTGGATCCTATCTGCAAACATAGGGGTGGAATATTGTTCACCCTCTCCTTTCCACACGTGGTTCCACTCACTAGAGAGAAGCCAGAAGCTTTGTGTCTGAGTGTTGGGTGCTGAGAGAATCCACTGTTTAGCTGTCCCTGGACAGTTCATAAAGGGGGAAGGATAGTGAGGGGAGGCATAGAGTAAAAGGGTGAGGGTGCGAGGTAGGTGGGTGGTAGATGGGAAGTGTACCCCAGGCTACTTGTGTCCTCCTCTTTGCCCATCAGTGTTCTGATTACACTTCCCCTTTGTGGTGGGCTCTTTTTGAGGGGAGTAGTTTACTGTGGGAGGGAGGGTTTTGGGGTGTTTTTTTTGTTTTTTTAACCCTTTAACAGGGTTATTTATACCTATAAGGACCAGAAATTCAGCAATAGTTATTTTAAATTGAAGTAAATGTTTGGTAGAAACATAGAAAGGGGGCATCGGTCATTGTTCTTAATTATATAATCCCTACTTTGAATATCAACGTGAGCATTTTGTTTCTGTATTTTAAGCAAATGTTTACCTACCTAATTTGAATGATCTTTTACACTTAGCACCTGGCTGCCGTGGAAGAGAGAAAGATCAAGTCTCTGGTGGCCCTGCTGGTTGAGACACAAATGAAGAAATTGGAGATCAAACTGCGACATTTTGAGGAGCTGGAAACTATCATGGACAGAGAGAAGGAGGCTGTAAGTAAGGGGAAGTTTGTAGTGGCTTTTTGACAATTAAATAATGACCACCTTTCCTAAACTACAAGTTAGATAAAATGAATAGTAACCTACTCCATTGGTCCTTGTTTATGTGTTTACTTTGCCCTTTCAAAGGGATTATCAGCCTTTGATGGTAAACAGAAAGCACTCTTTTCTCATTCTAAAACTAATGATTTACACCTCAGCTTTTACACCTCTCTGCTTTCCCAGGTGCGTGGTGGTATCAATTCTTTCATCTATAGAAGTTACATCTTAGACTTACTCCCTACTTGTTACCAATAAAGTAGAAGTCATGTAGCTCCCTTGTCTGATTCAAGAATTTTCTTGATTTCATGTCTTCTTCAATACAAATACCAGAAAGTAGGAGTTAATCTCATCTTGAGTGAGGAGCCTTTTTTCTGTGATATCTTTTAACCAAACCCTCCCCTGATCCAGCCTTGGACTTTCAGTCTTCCTCCCTCCTCTGTACAACGGAGGTCACGTGGGCCTTGCTGAGCACCTCAGTAGTATGTATGGGGACAGACAGGATCAAGAGAATGATGAAAAAGGCTAAAAATGAAGAAGGAAGCAACAAAAAGAAACGTACAAACAGTGGAACAGTTAATTATTCAAAATTACAGAGAAATTTATTTTAATGAATTGACCAGAGGAGGAATTGGTAACTTTCTAAGCAGTGGATTTAGCTAGGACTTGTTCTGATTATTTTGACTTTTTTTTTTTTGTTTTCCAGTTTTTATTTCTTTATTTTGAGTCCAAGCAGGGGAAAGGCAGAGAGAGGGGAAGAATCCCAAACAGGATCCGCTCTGTCAGCACAGAGCCCCATGTAGGGCTCGAATTTAGAAGCTGTGAGATCATGACCTGAGCTAAAATTGAGTCGAACGCTTCACCAACTTGGCTACCCAGGCACCCTGTTTTTGACTTCTTTATATATGAGATACTGGTATCTCTAAATGGTAGATAATTTAACCTTAAGATTAAATTATCCCAGAAGAATTTTGGTGGCTTTTGTTTGTTTGTTTGTTTGTTTGTTTGTTTGTTTTAATGTATATTTCTTTTGAGAGAGAGCACAAGCAGGGGAGAGGCAGAGGGAGAGGGAGAGAAAATCCCAAGCAGGCTTCACACTGCCAGTGTAGAGCCCAACATGGAGATCAATCCCTTGAACTGTGAGACCATGACCTGAGCCAAGTCGAAGAGTTGGATGCTTAACCAACTAGGCCACCCAGTTACCCTAAGAGTTTTAATTTTAAGGACCTGTTTGTATTTATTTAGCTATTTCTTAGTGGTCAGCCTAGTCGCATCCTCTGGCAAATTCCTCATTCCAGTAACTATTACAAAACAGACCATTTTCATTTTGTCCTGAGATCAGCAGGTTTTCTGACCCTGAAGGATGGAGAGGCTGCTTCGGTAATTCTCTTACCCACCCCCTCCCATACCCACCCCCAGTTTCCTGACCTGTAAGCATCTCTCACATCATTGGCCCTCTCCTTCCCTAGGAGCTGCTGGCCACCCTGGTCTCATCTCTGTCACCCTCTGGGTACTAGCCACACCACACCACATGCAGGCTGCCCTCATGGCCTTGTTCTCTGTGCCCCCGTGTGCATTGTGCTCTTCTGCCAGCAAGGCCCTGATCCCCATTTCTGCATCCCTCAGCACTGCCCCTATGGGTGACTTGCCCACCCCATCTGCTGTCGTGGCAGCCTAATAGAGCACTTACACTGTGTGGTAGTTGCTGATTCGTGTGTCCGTCTCCCATTCCAGAGTATATGCCCTTTGAGAGAATTGATCGAGTGTCTTGGTAAACACAGAGTTGGCACATCATAGGCCCTGGTGTCAGCAAATATTGAATGACTGTACACCAGCATCAGTGTTGGAAGCTGGAGAAGTGGAAAGCTGCCCTTTGGTTTAATGGGGGAGGAACTCAAGAAAACCAATGATGATACAGTGTGTTCAGTGCCCCAGTGAGGGCAGAGAGGAGGCAGACCTGGAACATGGGGAGAGCAAGAGGGTGGCAGAGAATACTTCTCTGAGGTGAGCTGGAGCTGTGGGGAATGACTATTTGTGTTTATCTTACCCTCATAAGCTGTCTTTTTGTCATTTATGGATTTTTTTTAGTGGCCTTAGGGTAACAGGGGGTTATAACATAGTGGATTATTGGCACATGCAGGATCTCCATGATGATTGGGTCGTTCCCACTGACAACCAGATGCCTTTCTGTCCTTCATAAAACAGAACTGATGTATCAGCCTGGAAGATTGGCATGACTGGGCACTTACAGAACATTGTCCAGATTGTCAGGGTGCTCTTTTCTCAGCTCTAAGTCACTTTCTTTCAGAGGTTGTACCTGGGGATCCCCCATTCTTTTAAACCCCCAGTGAAATTGTCACCTAGATTAGAACTGCCCTCTGCCCCTTTCCAGTTCTCGCCACTGATTCTCAGACACCCACTGGCCCACTATAATGGCTGCACTTCTCTTGGACCTTCAGAACTCCCCTTGTCTGTGGATTTGTAATAATTATTGTCTCAAATTACATTGCACTGTATTTTTCTTACTTGAGTCTTGTCTTTGCTATTAAATTCTAATCAGAGCATATAAAACATTTTAGGCTAGTCTCTGAATAAAACAACAGAACTGAAAACGTTGGGACTGCATTTCTGCTGACTCTCTCCACCACACAGGGTTGTTGTGCTGAAAATCTTTGTGGTTGTCCTTCTCTCAATCAGCATTTGGAGCAGGAAAATTCTTAGTGTGGGACAGTCCCTACTCCTTGCCACTCAGTGTCAGTAACACAGCTGTGTTATTTATTGCTGTGTGGAAAATGACCCCAGAGCTTAGTGACTGAAAACAGAAAACCAAGTCTTAACGTGGTTTCTGAGAGTTGGGAGGTAGGCAGCTTGGCTGGGTAGCTCAGGCTGGGACCCTATGAGGTTGTGGGCTTCCTGAGTTTCCGCAGGGCCAGAGCTCACACTTCCCAACTGACTCCATGGTTGTTGGCAAGAACTTCAGCTCCTGCCGCGTGTACTTTTCTATTCATGAAGGGGCTTCCCCAGAGTAAGTGACTACAAAGAGCAAGAACATGAAAGAGCGCCCAGAATGGAAGCCACACTGTCTTTTGTAACCTAAACATGGAAGTCCCATCCCTTCGCTTCTGCTGTGTTCTCTCTGTTACACATACCAACTCTGGTTGAGGGGTAGACAGGGCTCGGGACGGGGGGAGGTGTAAACACTAGGAAGTAGGAATGTTGAGGCCAACTTGGAGGCTCGTCTCAGAACCAGGGAGTCCAATGAAATTCAAAATGTCTCCCATTCATGTCCTGCACAGTGAAGACAACCTCTTCTACAGCAAGCACTGCTATCCTGTCCTTCCCTGTGGGCAAGCAAAGCCATGGCTACTTTTCTACCTGTGATTTCCACACAGGACTGTGGCGAGCATCAGATGAGAGGAGCGTGGCGTGTGTCTGGTGCAGTGTCTGAGCACGCAGTAGGTGTCCAGTAAATGTTGATGTACCTCCTTTTCTTTAGGTACACCAGTACCCAGTTACTGTATATTAGGTCCAAATATTTGTAAGCCTTTGTTAGCTTTCTAAACACATATTTGACAAATCACTGTGCTAAACCACTTTATATAGATTTTCTCATTTAATCTCTCAAAAACCGTATGAGGAAGCCATTAGCAGAAAATACTGATTGATTTGAATATCCCTGGACAAGTATCCACCAGTAATGCTAGATGGGAATGTAAGGCCAATTTTTGGTAACTCTTCTTACAGACCAAGAGACTTGGGCGTAGGGGATATTATGTTCCTCCAAACACAGTTCGTAATGACAGAGCCAAGTGTCAAACCTGTGTTTGTTCAGTTCTGTGTTTTCATCTAGCACTTTATATCTATAAGGAAAAGAGTTATTCTCATCTCGTTTTAACCAAAAGACTCTGAGATATGCAAGGTTTTATCATCTCTCTATTATGGCTCAAGACAGTTGACACTGGAAGGTCCAGGTCAGCTAGGACCAGAGCCTTGAGCTCACTGCCTGGTGCTCCTCTCCGTACCACATTGCATCGTGTCACTTTAAGATGCATTTCTGCTCCTCTTTCTCTATAAGCGGTAGTCCCAGGATGTACTTTGTTTTCATTAAACGTGGTTTTTTTATATAGCAATGGATTTCAAAAATCTGTTCTTAGGCTTTAAGAATCAGATAGGAACTTTTTTTCTCTAATGACTTAAAATCAGTGCTCTTGAGTCTTTAAGTATTTAGTAATTAAGGACAAAGATATAAAAGTTGTACATCTTTTATAGAAACTATGCATATAGCTATAATTAGAGTTCGGTAGATATTGTTGCAGCTGTCTCATGAATGCTAATATTGGAGGAAGGCAGTTATGAAATGTGCAGAGTCCGTCAAGGAAATGATGTGATCACAAATGTTGACTCTAGTTGAGGTGAGGAGGCTGAGCTGGTGCTGGGTTCACAACTCAGAGGATCTGCCCACCTAAGCGGCCTTCATGCCGGGAGAACAGCACACATGAGTCAGGAGAGCAGGTTTCAGACAGGGGCTTTGTTGAGGACTAGGGCCACCTGGGGAGACTTGGGAGCATGGGCCCTGTCTAAAGCCTGGTTCCCATTTGGATTAAAAACTAATAATGTGAGGCCAGTGAGAATGGATCTTTGAGCTGATCTAGTGGACTAAATGCTTTCTGAGTTTCTGCAGGTCATTTGGCTAGATATAGAAATTGAATACCTTCAGAAAAGAGGGACGTTGTGGGAATCCCAGACCCAGTCCTCAAGGAAGTTAGAGGGTGTCTTGCTAGACACAGAGACACCGCTTATTGCAAGGATGGAAATCCAGAGAGGAGGAGGCCATGGTTGGCTGAGATTATCAAGGAAACTTTCCTAGTGAAGGAGAGACTTAGCTATAGAAAAGACCTAAATCCAGAATGTGGAGAGAAGGGCATGATTACAGAGGAAACTGAAGAGTCCTCCTGCCCAGAGTTGATGGCTTTTGCCACATAGGTATTGGATTAAGGTCATTTGTTCATTCAACAGGTATTTATTGAGCACTTACTTTGTTCTAGGCATGTGTATGGTACTGGGGATGCAGTGGTGAACAAAACCCAACCAAACTCTTTGCCTTGGTAGAGTTTGAAATAATTAACGAAGGGTGTTAGAAGATGTTCTGTGCTGTGTGTGTATATATACATATAGCTGTATGTTACAGGCTAGATAGAGGCGATGGGGGAGGGGCAAAATAGACATTTCACTTTTTTTTTCTCTTAATTTCTAAGTTTATTTGTGACAAAAAGTGACAAAAAGTGAGCAGGGAAAAGGCAGGGAAAGAGGAGAGATTTCACTTTTAAGTGGTGTCATCTGAGTAGGCCTTATTCAGAAACTGACAGGCATGTGCTGCTAAGGCCTACATATTGCGCAGAGGCTCTCAGGCAAGAGCATGTTTGGAACTAAGGAGTAGGTGCGTGGGCTAGAGCATAAATGAGGAGGAGGTGACAGGATAAAGTCAGGGATATGGTGACATAATCACAGAAATCCCTGTAAGCCATCCAGAGGCCTTTCGTTTTCCTCTGATTAAAGTGTGGAATAACTGTAGAGCCTATTTTATGCATTCCATAAAAATATGGAATAAATGCAGGGGGCTGGCATGATCTTCCTTACAGTTTAGCAGGGATCAGTGTACCTGCTCTGTTGTGGAGAGTAAATTAACAAAGTGGGAAGGTTCGAAAAGGGGAGACTGGTGAACAGATTGTTAAAATAATCCACATGAGATGATGATGGCTTAGAGCAAGGCAGTGGCCATGAATGTGAAGAGAAATGGTCAAGTTATGGATAAATGTTAAAGGTTTCGCTAATAGGACATCATCACACATAGGATGTAGATTTAGGAAAGTTTGTTGTACTTGATGACAAATTAAGGAAGAAAGAACAAAAAGCCAGAAAGTGAATTTTATCCTGCCCCAGGAGAAGTGTATGTAACTTTGTTTTCTGCAAATTTGGACTAATGCATCTCTACACAGCCGGCCATGTAATTGAATCGGTTGTTAGACATGCACCATTATGTTACGGGTAGTTTTATTTGAGATGAAGAAAGTTGTACTCAGTTGTGTAGGTTTTGTTCTGAATCAGAAAACAAGAGGCAGACACAGGGCAGCAAGACCGAAGACCTGTCATAATGAAGTGCCGGCTGCCCCTTTGTGTCTCGCCTCCAGAGACACACATGGAGGCAGCAGAACGCAATGGTGGAGTTCTCTTTTCCACGGGTGTAAGAAGGAATGAATATGTCTGTCTTGGACTTGGTTTTTCGTTAGTGGATGTCTGGTTACTGACCCCAAACGTTTCAAAGGAAGGCATGATTATTTACTTAGTTCTGAGCCCAAGTAGTGAGAGGTTTTAGGTCTCAGCTGATATTGCCGTTCTGGGCAGTGTAGATGGGCTTTACGCTCCCCCCCCCCCCCTTCCTCCCCACTGTGTGCATGTGAAGTTGGGAGAAGAGCTTTGTGTGAGCTTTGGCTGCTGCACTTTGCAGCTGTGTCTGCGTTTGGTGTCTGGGTGCAGAAGAGTGCTCTGCTGTGTTCAGATTCCGCTTGGAATTGGCTGTTTTCTGTATACACAGTGTAGGAGTGAAGGGGGAGAGGAGGGCAGAGTTTGAATGTGGAGGAGGAGCGTGTGTCTTCAGAGCAGGGCTACTGTGTGGGGTTCCCTACAGCCAGATTGGAGCCACGAAAGAAAATGGACAGATTCATTAACATTCTGTTTACTAGCTGTTGGGACTTTATCCATAGTCCTAGGAAATGGAAAATAGAGGAGAAAATCAAGCTATCTGTAACATGTAATTTGGCTGCTTTTACTGTTTTGGTTTTTTATTTTTTTATTTTAGTGGTTTGTTTTTTAACAAAAATATTTGTGATGAAAAAACTTTCAGTAAAGAAAGAAATGAATTAAAAAGTCTCTCTTACCCTCAATTTCATTTCTAGGAATAATCACTTAATTTGTTCGGTGTTCTCTGTAACATTTTCAGTGTGTATATAAAGTGTGTGCACATGAACACAAAGTTTTTTTTGTAATATAATTGGGATTATGTAATAAATATTGTAGCTTCTTTTTTTTTTTTTTTTTAATTACGCGTATCGCAGACAGTTGTACATTATGGGGTGCTGGGTGGCTCAGTCAGTTAAGCGTCCCAACTCTTGATTTCAGTCCAGGTCATGATCTCACAGTTCGTGGGTTCAAGCCCCGCATTGGGCTCTGTGCTGATGGCACGGTGCCTGCTTGAGATTCTCTCTCTGCTCATACTGTCTCTCTCTCAAAATAAATAAATAAACTTTAAGACAGACAAACAAACAAAAACCAGGACTTTAATTACTGTCCTTGGTAGGCACACATACATAGTTTTATAGAATAGATTCCCAGATGTAGAATCACTGGCTGCATGCATTTAAAATTTGCTCTGTGCTGTCGAACTCTCCTCAAAAACTGCCATTTACATTGTTTCGGATTGCCAAAAAGTGAATTCAGTCTTTAGTCCAATTGAGTAACAGCAAAGTACCCACAACGAGGAGGTACTTATTTCTTCTGCGTGATGAAGCCACGATGTGTCCATGAGCTGTGCTCCGTATGCCGCAGAGCAGAGACAGCCCTCTGGGAGCCAAGTTGGTAGCTCTCTGTCCGGACGTTTCTCTCACCCCAGAGGACCTGTTCAGCCCACACTGGAGCTTTAGTTTAAGCTGGGTTCTCTTTCAGGGGTGTGTGTGTGTGTGTGTGTGTGTGTGTGTGTGTGTGTGCTTGTGCGTGCACATGTGTGTTTAATCACTTAATCTATTTTAATTCTTCTAATTACTTTCTTTTAATTACCTTCCATGTTTTGAAATGACAAGTGAAGCTCTGGAAAAATTAGTATAATTAAGGTTAGTAACCGTTGTAGATACGGAAAATGGGGCAAGTTTTTCTTTCCGAGGTTAATACCTTGAGACTAAGGTCAGCTCTCAAAGAAGGACTGGCTTAGTTTAAAACGAAAACCAGTGAGATAGGCAACACAGGGACCAAAATTTCCCTTCAGAGACACAAAATCTCTTGTAGTAACAGTTTAGCTTCTTTATAAAGCAGATCTTGACCTAAATTCTGTAGTTTTTACATAACTGCAGGACTTCAGCCAAGCCATCCAGACCATTAGTGGCTCAACCAGAACATAGATAGAGGTCCTTTTCTGGCAACCTCTTATGTCTAACCTCGGCAAAGTCCTAAATTTCCTAGAAGGAATGGTTAGGAGAAAACAAATCCTAGGGCCTATAGCCGGAATTTCTAGATCCCTTTTTTATCAGACTGCCTTTTACTCCTTGATTACATGTTCTCTTCTTGCAGAGCTGGACTTCCAGAGGACTCTTGGTTTTTACAGCTTGGAATTCCCTGCTTGTTAGGCAAACAGGGAGGAGGCGGACTGGACCAGGCTTTAGCCTCTTCAGGTCACCCTTCCTAGAAAATGAGGCTAGCGTGTTGGCTCCCTGCCACACTCCCTCCTGATAGCCCTCAACCACTCACAAGATTATTTTAGTTCAGAAGATCTTCTCCCTAGGGAGACTCTCTGCAAGCCAGCTAACCAGTGGGACATAGGCTTTACCGTCTATTCTCTCCCATTTTTCTTCCCCCTCATCTGGTCATGCCTGTTCTCTTCACCCTGTACCTGTGGCCTGTCCTCCTGCACCCCATCTGTCCATGGACACTCCCTAGTTACTACTCCTGATGACCAGTAATACTTCTCGCTTGGGGCCACATGGTCTTCTCCTCAGGCAGCTCTCTGCTGACAGCCCATATTCTTAAGCTAATTCTCATGCGTATTCCAACCCCTTTTTCCTAATGACAGTATACAGTATTTATTCGTAGAACTGAAAGCTAAAATGTTACATATTTTTAATCTATTAAATGCCTTGGAATAGTGCTATCCAACACAAATACAGTGTGAACCATATATGTCGTTTAAAATTTTCTAGTAGCCACATTAATAAAAGGTGAAATTATGTTTATTTCATCTAGTACATACAAAATATTATTTGAATATGTAATCAGCATGAAAAATCAATTGCTTTCCATACTAAGACCTCGGACTTCAGTGTGTTTGATATTTACAACACATAACACTTCAGATTAGCCACATTTCAAGTGCTCAGGAGCCATTTGTGGCTTATGGCTGCTGTGTTAGAAAAAGCTCAAAAGTCTCCCAGTGACTCACGTCTTGCCATTGAAAATGGTGGGATCGAACATTATTGGAAGGAAATAGATCCGTTAACCCTCCTTAAAATCTTTACACTTCTTCGAGAAATCTGGATTTTTATTTTTTTTCATGTTCAAGTTGATTTTCTTTTTCAGGCCTGAATCAAATCAATTTTGATAGCATATGAGGTGTGCTTCATCCTCTGAACTACTGTCAGGCATATGGTTTCTGGATTTCCTGGCATGTATAATTGCTTATTTCTCTTTATTTTAACTTGGGTCCCAGAAAGATTATCTTGAGTATTGAAATGCTTACATTCTTTAAACCAAGATTCATGCACATCTTTATTTAGGCATCTGAGATATTCTGTGAATGTGTCACCCAGTATAATTTTGGGTACTTGAAAGCTAAGATTTGCAGTGGCACTGTCAAAGCTCCACAGAGAAAAGTGTGTATATTTGCAGCTAAGGCCACATCCACTATCCAGAGGATTTAACTCTGTGTCATGTTCTAAAATAGTAACCAGGAGCATCTGGGCTGCTCTGGCAGTTGAGCATTCGACTTTGGCTCGGGTCATGGTCTCACAGCTAGTGAGTTTGAGGCCCGTGTCAGGCTCTGTGCTGACAGCCGAGAGCCTGAAGCCTGCTTTGGGTTTTGTGTCTCCCTCTATCTCTGCCTCTTCCCCTACTCATGCTCTGTCTCTCTTTTTCTCAAAAATAAATAAAACGTTAAAAAAAAAAAAAAATAGTAACCAAAAGATCATGTCCAGAAGAGAGCACCTGGGAAAGTTGTGTGGACTTGAAATTTTAGCAGGTGAGGGGACTGTTAAAAGGACAGGAGAGGCTTGTTTTACCTGGAGAATATTAAAGCAGTCATGGAAACTATTTTTACATTATCTGAAGGCCTGCCAAACAAAGGATTACATGTATACTGGGTGGGCCCAGAGAACAGTTAACCTCACTGGGTGAAGGTTGTAAAGAAAGGCAGACCTTGTACATAACACAAAGACCTTGATCTTGTTAACAAGTGTCCAAGTGGAAATCTGCTACTCAAGAAATAATGCCTTTTCTCACTGTAGATCGTGCAGGAGGTGAGGTGGCTATGTACTGTGATGCGGTATAGGGAATTCAGGCATCAGGTAGGTATCCTATGTGTCATCCATTCCTGAGAACCTCTCATGGTGTCATTTCTCTTTCCTTTCTTTTTCTTAACAGTTAGAACAACAGAGGCAGCAGTTGCTTACTGAACGCCAGAACTTCCACATGGAACAGCTGAAATACGCTGAATTGCGAGCCCGACAGCAAATGGAACAGCAGCAGCATGGGCAGAACCCTCAGCAGGCACACCAGCACTCAGGAGGACCTGGCCTGGCACCACTCGGAGCAGCGGGGCACCCCGGCATGATGCCTCATCAGCAGCCTCCTCCCTACCCTCTCATGCACCACCAGATGCCACCACCTCA
Organism: Panthera tigris; assembly: GCF_018350195.1. Lineage (NCBI taxonomy): Eukaryota > Metazoa > Chordata > Mammalia > Carnivora > Felidae > Panthera > Panthera tigris. The sequence goes on along the minus strand of NC_056661.1, from coordinate 17,025,681 downwards.
TCCACCCCAGCCAGGTGAGAGGCACACTCTGCTCACAGACAAGACTGGGTCATCCCTGTGGCATAGCATGAAAGGAGCTAACCTTTCAAGACGTCAACTGTGACTGGCATGTTCATTGTCATCCGGGTCATGGTAGGCAAATGAAATCTGGTTGTATAGCCACCACCACATAATGCCTGCCATGTTCTGTTCCTGATGTGATGCCTTTCCTTGGTCAGTCTCTTAGTGGCCGACAGATCCCATAGTTCCTTAAAAATTCATCCTTGGATTATCTACATTTTTTTTTTTTAACTTACAGGTTAAACTTACAAGTCTAACTAAAGATAGACACACACAAAAAGCATAGTGCCATGAATTCTTATGACCCAGCTTCAATACCCATCACCTTTTGTGCCATTTTAAACTTTTTGTTATAGGAATCTTCTATCATAGACAAAAGTAGAGAGAATAGTATAATAATCCTCCCTGCATAGCTGTTGTACAGCCTCAGTTATCAATATTTTATCTGTTTCTCCTCGCTTTGGGGCAAGAAATAGACTTCAGAATGTATCTCTAACCAATGGAAATCTTACTCTTTAACATAACTATCATGACACCCGGTGAAAGTAACCATAACTCTTAGTACCATTAGCTGAATGTCTTTGGATGCTTCATTTGTTGGAATCAGGGTTCAAATAAGGTCCACACATTGTATTTGTTCTCTTAAAACTGTTTTAATGTGGTAACAGTTCACCTCCCCTCCTTTTTTTTTTTCAAATGTCATTCAAGTATTGAAGAAACTAGGGTTTTGACCGTGCCTGCATGTCCCCTTTAGGCGCGTAGTGCCATTTTGTATGTTCTTCTCCCCACTTCTCTCTCAACACCTCTCCCGTAATCCAGAGGCTTGCTCTGAATGTTTTACCAGGTTCAGGTTCACTTTTTGGGAGCTGGCAGTTTTACTGTAATTTCGGTTGTCTCTCTTGGTGACAGTAGGGTTGGTTAGTAGTTCTGGTGTTGTTAGGCTGGTCGATGCATTCCCCATCAGACTTCACCAAAGATTTTACCTGCCTTTGAGAATTGCTTTGTAGATCCGCTATTTAAACCATCAGGTGTTGCAAAATGGTGAGATGTCTAAGTTGATTATTCCTTCTGCATTTATTTCTATGTCTTCTTCATTTATTAGCAGTGATTCTTTAACTTAAAAAAAATTTTTTTGTGGTCAATCATTTAGTTATCCTGAAAATGAGTCCTTACAGGAAAGACTGAGTAAATTCTTCATCTTTTCTCTTTATCGGTTACATGGATAATGAGTTACTAACCACTGCCGCCTGCACCAAAGGTGACAATAAGGGGTTTTTCCCCCCCTGTTGTGTGTATATGTTTTTAGTATTGTGAATTTACATATTTTTGTGTATTTTATGTGTTTTAATCTATTATGGACATTATTCTTGTTGATGCTCAGATTGTTCTGTCTTTAGCTGACGGGAGCCCTTTCAAGTTGGCAACTACTTGCCACCTTTTGACCACCTTGAAAGTTGATCTCACAGTCCTTTTAAACTTACCTACCCAAAACTACCTACCCACATCTTGAAAACCTAAAGTGTACCTTTAATTTCAGCTTTTCTTCGTGCTCCCCCCTCCCCCAACATTTCTTCCCTCTGCGGAGAGCAGTGCATATGGGTGTGTGCCGTATGTCACTTTGCTCAAGTAACAGTCGTCCTGGAGGGTTTTCGTAATTACCCTACAGCAGCGGGCCAGGTGTCTAGCAGAGCCCAGGCTTGTGCTTCTTGGGGTGGGATGCAAATTCTTTGGCCAAAGCATGTAGAAATGAACTAAGGTAACGGAAAGTGACCCTTGGAAGCCAAAGAAGGTCCCAACATGACTAATAACAGCCTGACTTCCTCAGATGACAAATTTTCTAAATCTGCTCACGGAAATAACCAGGCATGTTTGCCTGAGGAAGCCATGACTGAAAAAAACTATGATCTCGCAACTTGTATTATCAACATGGATCTTTTAATTCACAACCCAAAACATGTTTTAGGTATTAGTTTTTATTGGCTTTACCCCAGACTGGGGCTAGGTTGACTTCAGTTGGGAGGCCTTCATTTCACACACACGATTCTTAAACGTTCCCTGTGGAATTTATAACCCACCATCAGACTTGCCACTTGATCTACATGATATTTGTGGATGTAGTCTTTGGGGTCTGCCCTGCTCACAACATAGGATCCTTCTCCCTCAGTCTTTCTGTCTGCTTGAGCAGATCTTAAATTCTCTGTATGAGATCTAATTTTCTTCAAAGTTAAACTTTCAGAAGATACAAATGCTTAACAGAATGAAGACCACAAAGTGATTTTTTAGAAACAATAGTTATTTTTAAAATTTTGTTCCTAAAGCTACTGGGTTAAAAGTTCACTGTGGCTACTTGGTCTCGATTCTGGCTGGTGTTAAGTGGCATCATCCGCAGTAACTGTTCACCGAGGACTCCTAAAGGGCTCTAACATCTGCGTCTAGCTCATAAAAGATGGGAAGAGAGGTGCTGCCTTCTTCCCTAAATTCACGCCCTGGTGAGGACAAATGTTTGCATGCAAGGCCTGTCACCTGTATTGTTTTCGCTCACTTCACAGTTCAGGAACTGTGCATGCATGGTGAGGACCACGTGACCTTGCATGGTGGAGCCGGGATTTGTGCTGGGCTCCATCTGATTCCAGAGTGACCCCACGATGCTGCCCCGTGACAGCACTAAGAGGGGGCTTACAGCAGATTCAGATACAGCTATTTCTCTTAGGGAGACCATGCCAAAGGAACTAGAGTTCATAAAAATAGCCTTTAGAATAGAAATAGGGCGTTTTCTCTTTTTACTTTCTCACAGAAATAAGCTTTTCTTCAGTGAATTTTAAAGAAAAGGATCATTGCATGTATGTGGAGACTGGTTTTTTAAAAATCTGTCATGAGATCATCTTTTTTCTTATAATTTTTTATTGAAATAGAATGTACCTATGAAGAAAAAGGTACAAATCATGAGTATTTAGTGAGTTTTAACAAAGAGAATATGCCTGTGTGACCAATACCCGGAAGCCCCCATGATACTCCTCTCAGTCTTCTTTCCTCCAGGACCAACAACTGTCCTGATTCCTACCAGCACAGACTAGTTGGGCTGGTTGTGAGTATTATCTAGAGGGAATCACACAGTGAGTTTTGCTTCTGTCTGGTGTTCGTTCTTACAGATGGTAAGTGTTGCTCTGAACATATGATAAACATAGGTATACATTTCTGTTGTGTGTGCCCCAGAGTACCTAGAATGGGTCATAGGATATGTGTATGTTCATATTAGTAGATGCTGCCAGTAGTGTTCCAAAACGGTTCTGCCAGTTTACACGCTAGCAGTGTGTGAGAGAGTTGTAACAGCTCAACGTAATTGTGTTGTGGGAGTGTTCTGGAGTTCAAATGTAAAATTAAATCAAGTGTGTTCAAGAGTAAAATTAAGAACAATAAATTGAACCCACTAGTTAAAAGTTGCCTTCATGTCACCAGTTCAGAAAAAGCTGGTTGTAACAGGTGAGTCTGGTACACCATATACTAGCAATCCGCTAAAGGGGCCTTCAAAACAGGGCAGGTAAGGAAGTGGGTAGTGTTTTAGGTGAAGTTCAGCTTCAGTCTGATTTGCTACAGGTGTCAGTTAACTCTGAGCTCGGTCCTTCCAACTATTGTTTCCCAAGTTCTAGAAAAGTTTACACGCCACAGCATTTATTTTAGGAGCTGAGGATAATTATCCAGGTCAGTTGGCTAGCTTTTAGTATTTGGCCAGAATTTACAGTCTGAAGGAAGGGGATATCAGCCTCTGAAAAACCAGCAAGGTTGGAGAAGTGGTGAAAAGGTCAAGACAGATTTATCACTGGGTGGTTAATTTGTCCAACCTTCTGACTTAGAGTCGGTATAATTATGGAGATAAATCCCACATAATCTTTTCTCCGCAAAACTGTCTGTCAGTGGTAGAGCCCGTAAAAATAGTGGCTCAGTCTCATGAATCTGCCAGGCTGTCAGATGCATGGGCCTGGTCCCCAAAGTGGCTGGTATAAACCCATACCTGCATATATTGCATTTAGTTTGAACCTCTGAAGTTTTCCTCTACTACCCCTTAATTCATTCAGATCCTTAGAATTTTGTATAGAAAGAAAGTACTGTCTTCATGCTGTCCTTGCTCTTCCTTGGATCTTAATTATTTGGAAATAACTTAGGAGCTCCAGCTGTGTGTGTGTTTTGTTCCTGTCTCTGACAGAGGGTCCCAAGTTGGTCTGTTCCCTACCAAACAAAAAGGCAAAGGAAGTATATGTAGTAGTGTGTTTCTGGTGTACAGTGGGCAAATGGAAGCTGGAGGTGGCCCCAGCCATCTTTGTACATCCTTTAGGTTTTGCTAATCTGGTAAAATACACACCACTGCATTTCATCTTTTCATTTAAATTGGAAAACTGTGATTTCATGAAGAGATTTCTAAATTAAAGCCTTACTAGTACTCCCTGTGAAACTACAATCCCAGATGGCACAAGTTGAACAGTCATGATAGCAACAAGTTTTTGAGCAGGTACATAGTATCCTTTGACCAGGGTATAGTGACAGCACATGGGGAACCAGGAGAGTGGCCTGGGTAGTGACTGCTGCTTCCTGAGGTGTTCTTGATTGTGCTACTTACCTGAGCCAAGAGGGCACTTCTGACTGTGTGGATCTCCTTTATTTTTTTTTTTTAACTTATTTATTTAAATTGAAGTTCGTTAACATACAGTGTAATACTCACTTCAGGAGTAGAACCCAATGATTCATCACTTACATGTAACACCCAATGCTCATCCCAACAGGTGCTCTCCCTGATGCCCATCACCCATCTAGCCCATCCTCTCACCCACTTCCCTCCAGCAACCCTCGGTTTCTCCTCTGTATGTAAGAGTCTCTTAAGGTTTGCCTCTCTCTCCATTTTTATCTTATTTTTCCTTCCCTTCCCCTATGTTCATCTGTTTTGTTTCTCAGATTCCATATACGAGTGAAATCATATTTGTCTTTGACCTCTTTCGCCTAGCGTAATACACTCTAGTTCCATCCACATTGTTGCAAATGGCAAGATTTCATTCTTTTTGATTGCCGAGTAATATTCCGTGTGTGTGTGTGTGTGTGTGTGTGTGTGTGTATGTGTATGCCTATGCCTGTCCATTCATCAGTCGATGGACATTTGGGCTCCTTCCATAATTTGGCTATTGTTGATAGCACTGCTATAAACATTGGGGTGCATGTACCCTTTCAAATCAGCATTTTTTTATACTTTGGATAAATACCTAGTAGAGCAATTGCTGGGTCATAGGGAAGTTCTATTATTTTTTAATTTTTTGAGGAACCTCCATACTGTTTTCCAGATTACATTGCCACTAGTTTGCACTCCCACCAACGGTGCAAGAGGGTTCTCCTCTTTCTGCATCCTCACCAACATCTGTTGTTTCCTGAGTTGTTACTTTTAGCTATTAGGACAGATGTGTGGTGCTATCTCATCGTGGTTTTGATTTGTATTTCCCTGATGGTGAGTGATGTTGAGCATCTTTTCATGTATCTGTTTTCCATCTGGATGTCTTCTTTGGAAAAGTGTCTATTCACGTCTTCTGCCCATTTCTTCACTGGATTATTTGTTTTTTGGTTGTTGAGTTTGATAAGTTCTTTATAGATTTTTGGATATTAACCCTTCATCTAATATGTCATTTGCAAATATCTTCTCCCATTCCATCAGTTGCCTTTTAGTCTTGTTGATTGTTTCCTTCACTGTGCAGAAGCTTTTTATCTTGATGAGGTCCCAGTAGTTCATTTTTGCTTTTGTTTCCCTTGCCTCCACAGACATGTCTAGTAAGAAATTGCCGTGGCTAAAGTCAAAGAGGTTACGATTTTGATGGTTTCCTGTCTCACATTTAGGTCTTTCATCCTTTTTTTTTTTTTTTTTTTTTTTTTTTTTTTTTTTTTTGGTATGGTCTAAGAGAGTGGGCCAATTTCATTTTTCTGCATGTTGCTATCCAGTTTCCCCAGCATCATTTGCTGAAGAGACCATCTTTTTTCATTGGATATTCTTTCCTGCTTTGTCAAAGATTAGTTGGCCATATAGCTGTGGTCCATTTCTGAGTTCTGTACTCTTTTCTGTTCATCTGTGTGTCTGTGTGCCAGTACCATACTGACTTTGTGATGATTATGGCTTTGTAATACAGCTTTAAGTCTGGAATTATGATGCCTCCAGCTTTGGTTTTCTTTTTCAACATTACTTGAGCTATTCAGGGTCTTTTCTAATTCCATATAAATTTTATAATTGTTTGTTCTAGCTCTGTGAAGAATGCTGGTGTTACTTTGATAGGGATTGCACTGAAGGTGTAGATTGCTTTGGGTAGTAGAGGCATTTTAACAATGTTTGTTCTTCTGATCCATGAACATGAAATGTCTTTTTATTTCTTTGTGGCTTCTTTAACTTTTTTAAAAAATTTATTTATTTACTTTAAGAGGGAGAGCACGAGCAGGGGAGGAGCAGAGAGAAGAGACGAGAATCCCAAGCAGACTCTGTGCGGATAGCACAGAGCCAATATGGGGCTCAAACCCACGAACTGTAAGATCATGACCTGAGCCAAAATAAAGAGTTGCACGCTCAACTGACAGAGCCATCCATGCAGGTGCCCCTTCTTCAATTTCTTTCATTTCTTCAGTTTCGTTCTATAGTTTGCAGCGTACAGATCTTTTATCTCTTTGGTAAGGTTTATTCCTATGTATCTTAACGGTTTTTGGTGCAGTCATAAATGGGATCGATTCCTTGATTTCTCCTGCTGCTGCTTCATTATTCGTGTATAGAAATGCAACCAATTTCTGTATGTTGATTTTATATCCTGAGATTTTGCTGAATTCATGTATAAGTTCTAGTAGTTTTTTAATGTTTATTTAATTTTGAGAGAGACAGAATGCAAGTGGGTTAGGGGCAGAGAGAGAGAGAGGGAGACACAGAATCCAAAGCAGGCTCCAGGCGCTGAGCTGTCAGCACAGAGCCCGACGCGGGGCTCGAACTCACGGACTGTGAGATCATGACCTGAGCTGAAGTCGGACACTCAACCGACTGAGCCACCCATGCGCCCCAGTTCTAATAGTTTTTTGGTGGAGTCTTTTGGGTTTTCCAAGTAGAGTATCATGTCATTTGTGAAGAGTGAAAATTTGACTTCTTCCTTGCCAATTTGTATGGCTTTTATTACTTTCTGTTGTCTGATTGCGAAGGTAGGACTTCCAGTACTATGTTGAAGAACAGTGGTGAGTGGACTGTCCTGTCATGTTCCTGTGAAAGTCTCTTTTAAATTTTTTTTTTTAATGTTTATTTATTTTTGAGAGAGACAGAGACAGAATGCAAGTGGCTTAGGGGCAGAGAGAGAGGAAGACACAGAATCCAAAGCAGGCTCCAGGCTCCGAGCTGTCAGCACAGAGCCCGATGCGGGGCTCGAACCCACGAGCTGTGAGATCATGACCTGAGCTGAAGTTGGATGCTCAACCGACTGAGCCACCCAGGCGCCCCAAGTGAAGGTCTCTTTTAATGTAAAGTGGTCACTACTCCCAAGGGCTTCAGCGTATTCTTTTTTTTTTTTTTTTTTTTAATGTTTCTTAATTTTTGAGAGAGAGAGAGACAGAGCAGGGGAGGCACAGAGAGAGAGAGGGAGACACAGAATCCAAGCAGGCTCCAGGCTCTGAGCTGTCAGCATCAGGCACAATGCAGGGCTCAGACCCATGGACCTTGAGATCATGAGCTGAAGTTGGATGCTTAACCAGCTGAGCCACCCCGGTGCCCCAGGCCTCGGCCCATTCTTAAAGGAGCATGACGTATCAGTGAGTTGAGTCGAAAGGAAACGACAAAAATATAGTTCATAGGTGTGGTGTAAGCTCTGCCCTCCTTTCCCCTGGGCATTTATAGTAAATGAAGCACTCTGGAATTTTCATGGATCTGGAATGAGCTGCCTGCATTGAGGAAGCCTCTGTGTGTGAAAAGGAAAAGGACACACTGGCTTAAATACCTTTATGGTTTCCTCATGGTTAATAGTAGAAGAATTTTTAGAAGTGCCTTAAAAAACCAGAATAGGAATTGGTCTGAATTGATGAGAACTCAGATATGGTATAGATGATGTTTTAATGATAAAACTAGAATTAGTAAAATGTTGGTTGTTTAAGGAAATTTCCACCAAGGCATTAGTCACTTGACTTTTAAACCCCCAGGTTAGACTCACGTACACAACCCTACCTGTGAGAAACGGTGCTTAGGAAAGGATTCCAACCAGTCATCCCTTCCCAGCCCACCCCCTGAACTCCCAGTCCCACACCAAAAAGGAGAAAGGAATAGCTCATCACATTGGCCAAGTTTTTAGTATCTGCTGGGCCTTCGGTCCTGCTTGCGTCACGTGGATAACAAGGATCCTGGGCCACTTTCCGGAGTAGCAGGTTCCCCTTACAAAGAGAACAGTGAGGACCCAGTCTTCAACAAAGAATGTCTGTTGCAGGCGCCCCCGGCCCCCCCCCCCCCCGGAAGCTCTGCAGAAGGAGGAGTCCCCTAGGAGCCTGGGCTTCCCCTCACTTGGCCCCGATTGTGTTATTTCCGTTCTCCGGGGCACTCAGCCAGTGGATGTGTTGTGGACAGTTAGAAACGGAGCAATGAAATGTGTTCAAGATTGGAAATTCACGAGTTTCCTTTCCTAGTTTCATGTTCTTCTGCCACCTGCCTCTCCCATCCCCAAAAATAAAAATCCTTAAATATTCCACCAGGCATGTTGGGTATCATGCTTTAGTAAAAGAGCTAATAAACCTGAGAGAGTGTGAGGGATTTTTCCACTAGGCTAAACCTAATTTTAGCAAACCTTTCCATTTTTCAGGCTTTGGATGCCTGCTGTTTTTGGGGTGTGTGTGTGTGTGTGTGTGTGTGTGTGTGTGTGTGTGTGTATTTTAGAGCTTGTATGTAGGTCAAACTCCCACCAGTTTTTGCTTTGATGCTGCTGTCTTAAAGCCTCATGTCGTCTGTCTCTCTCACCTCCCTCTCTACCAGGGAAGGAGATACCTGATTTTTTTTTTTTTTTTTCCTGGAAGACACATACAAGTGCACCCTTTTTTGCTTCATAAGGTCTACTCCTGTGCATTTCACATTCATGTGGGCCAGATCTCTTCCTGTTTAGTAAGAGGTCATGAAAGTACTTTCAGACATTGTCATCCTTCTAAAAGTGATAAGAGCTTTGTCAGACACCAGAAAGAACACAGGGATGTTTAGATTTCAAGAGGACAGAGTTTGTATTTCGAGAAATTGATTCTGTTCTCTTACCAGTCCTCTTAAATTCTGCCCCATTTCAAATTTTATGTTAGAAAACATCTTTTCCAAGAAGAGAGCTACTCCATCAAGGTAAGATAGTGTAGGTGTTAAGGAAAAGAGAACGAGCCTTGGGAGCAGACAGACCTGAGTTTGAATCTTCTCTGTCTCTGTTCTTGGGATTTGGGGCCAAATTACATAGTCTCTCTGAGACTTCATTTCCTTATCTTGAAACTGGGCTCTTTCTGTCTTCCAGTCTGCCTGACAGCCCAGAGATTTCAATGAGATAACTGTCATTGCCTGGCAAATGGTAGACCCTGACTGAGAATGACATCCTTGTCTCCCGCTATCTGTTCCCTAAATGCATTGCCCTAGATGCACCCACACCGTGAGTTGTATAGCGTGACAGCAGTAACCTCTGGATGGATATTGACTGCTCTTCATGCCCCTTCCTTTCCTGAGAAGTGTTTGTCTGCCTAAGTAGAAGTCAACTATTTTTCCTCTGATACTTCCTGTCTGCTGCCACCTCTCTCAAGGAGCTATTGTTCTCTTGTACCCTGTACATCTGTGTCTCAGTGGCTTTCTTGCCCTGCTATGACAGGAAGGTAGGAAAACTTTGGTTTTCAGAAGGCTTCAGGATTTAGATCAAGAAAAAGAAGTTTTTTTGCAGCCATTGGGTTTATGCCCTGGGAAAACCCTAAAGCTGCCCTATCACAGCTTGTTGCCGTAAAGAAATAGGGAAATAGGTAAACAGGCCACTGCCACTGAGCACCTAGCTTCGGAAATGGCACCACTGGGCCCTGATGGCAAGAGCCTGCAGCCCTAGCTCAGTGCATGTTGGGTAGGCATCACCTCATGGGTCTGTGTCAATCTGTAGTCGATTCTCCTCTTTCCCAGATTGTTTCCTGAATAGCTTGTTTCCCTGCTGGAATTCCCACACCGAGCTGCTGGTTGGAGAATTGTTTCTCTCTGGAGCTGGGTGTGGGTCAGACAACTGACCCATTGGTTTAGTAGCAGCAAGGATTGCATCACACAGTCTGCTGGACAAAGGATGGATCCCCTCCTCCAGACCCTCATCCACAGGGTGCACTGCAGTACAAACACCATCTCTGGAGCCACAATACCCAAGTCAGATCTGGGCTCTCCTGTTTACACACTTTATGACATTGGCGAGTGACTCAGTCTTTATGTCTTCCCCTTTCACAAACTTGGTGACTTAAAACAACAGACATGTGTTGCCTCCGTTCTAAGAGCTAGAAGTTCATAATCTAGGAAGGCTTGCTCTCTTCAGGGGTCTTAGGGGATAGTCTCTTCCTTGCCTCTTCCAGCTTCTGATGGCTGGTGGCATTCCCTGGCTTGTGGCCATGTGTCTCTTATAAGGACACTTGTCATTGGATTTAGGGCCCACCAAGATAATCCAGGGTGATCTTCTCATCTCAGGACCTTTAACTTAATCCCATTTGTAAAGATGGCTGCATTTACAGGTTCCAGGTGTTGGAACATGTCCATATCTGTTTGGAGGTCACCAGCCAGCCCACTGCAGGGGGCCAAAATGTGTTTGTTAAATTAAAAACTTACTGCAGGGGGCACCTGGGTGGCTCAGTCAGTTAAGCAGCCGACTTTGGCTCAGGTCATGATCTCCGTGAGTTCGAGCCCCGCATTGGGCTCTGTGCTCAGAGCCTGGAGCCTGTTTCAGATTCTGTGTTTCCCTCTCTCTGACCCTCCCCCGCTCATGCTCTGTCTCTCTTTGTCTCAAAAATAAATAAAGTTTAAAAAAAAAAGAAAAACTTACTGCAGGAAGCAGAGCAGTCTTATAATAGCAAGGAAGAAAACGTGGTGGCTGGAACTAAAGTATACACCTTAATTGTTTTGTGTGTTTTTGGTTTTGTTCTTTTAAGTAGGCTTCACACCCAGCACAGAGCCCAACACTGGGCTTGAACTCACAACTCTGAGATCAAGACCTAAACTGAGATCAAGAGTAGGACACTCAACCTACTGAGCCGCCCAGGCACACCTGATTTTTATTTTCTAATGCTGACTGTTCTGTTAAGTCCTTTCACATGAACTGTTTCATTTGAGCAAAGAACAGTATGATAGAGAATTTGATTTAGAGTCAGAAGACTTGGATCTGATACCTCTTACAAATTCTGTTTCCGGTCTATAAAATGAAAATATTTGCTTTCATAACATGTTGGAAGAGCCAGTGACATAATAAGGCACTATAACAAGCCATTTCCTTGATGATACAGAAAGTCATACGGTGAGAAGGGGCAGATATCTAGCTTCACTCTATATAATCTGCAGAGCGAGGCTCTGGGCATCCTCAGTGACTTGCCCAAGAACACTCGTCTCAGTTGGGGTGAAGTGGAAGTGAGATCACACTGTTTAGTTTTCCAGTCTGGTTAGTTCCATCTGTACTTTCCTTGTTGAGGATGGTACTGGGTGGCTACTGACAGGGATGCCCACTGGTGATCCAGGAGGTGGGGCAATCTTGTCCTTCATGTCAAAGCCTAAAGCTCTGGCCTGCTGAAAATAAGAAGCAGTTGGGACTGCACGGTCATGTATCCTGCCATTTCTGTGAGCACATACCTGCTTGTTCGCTCTTCTTCCTCCCTCACCAGGACTCGTTCTGACCTTTTTTTTGTAAAGGCGTGCTTCACTATTGCCTTCAGTTTCCTGGAGAGAGATCTGAGAAGGGCAGGCAAAATGTTCTTCCCCGCTTGCTTGAGGCCTCTTGTCCAGGTTGAATTTGGAAGCAGGAGGCAGCTTGTACCCACTGA